>NC_060121.1:773168057-774368057 GCF_021461395.2 Schistocerca americana
GTTGTAAGTTGTTACTTTAATTTGCTATGAAAGCGGTACTGATAGACAATAAAAGGGGGTTAAAAGCTGTGAGCTGTCTGGGGAAGTTAACCCTGCATTACTGCGCAACTGTTTCACCAGGTATCCAGTCTAGCTTACCAAATTCCCAACCAGACTATCATTTATTATAATCTTTTAATAGTCATACAACAACTGGTGATATATATAAAAGAAAATTTAAATAAAAAGAAATAAATCAGTTTATATTTGGACATTTATTTTAACATTTAAAATTTCAGCATATTAAACTTGATTCATAACTGGTGCCTTGTTTAGGATTGTGAAAATGTGAGTTTCTAATCTTACGGAACACATCAAATATGGAGCTAAGATTGGGAGACTGTATACAACACTGCATTCATAAAATAACACACGAAGAACGTTGAAACATATGCAAGAGGAAATTAACCACAACCAACCGATTCAATTTTCACCCAAAGAAGTTACATTCGTAGTACAATCCTGTCCATCATGTTATTACCACACACTAGTATACTAAATTCAAACTAACTCTCTATGAAATCTTCCCGAAAAGAATAGCTGAGGGCTACTTTGATGATTACACCACATGCTACACGTGGTCAACTTGGTTTACACAAAACGTGTAACTCCACAATAATTTTGATAATTAAAATAAATTAGATCGAAAAGCAATTTACAAAAGAAAAACCTCGAACTGGTTACTATCGTCTTACTATTAACCTGATGGGTCAAACAATTGTATAAGCACATGGTACTGGTCTCACAAAGTACACCCCACGTGGGTTGAACATAAAGAAAAGTTGCTATATTGAAAAATATTGTCAAGACGAGACTTTATAATCTCACGCACATTCGCATTGAAGATTGATGATGCTAGTTAGAGTTACTGATCAACACGTGGTTCCACTTTACTCACAAAGTAGTGACAAAGCAACTACTGGAATATATTCTGAACGTCACACTCGAATTACACTGCGTAGCAATTTAAGATAACATTAGATATTTTAGAGCTAAACCTGAAATAAAGGTGATTAAATTTTCAGTTAGGCTGAACTTAAGAAATCCATTGTCCTACGGACTTAGCAGACACGCGCTTAGCTGGAGATCTTACCACTTCAGACGCTCGCTGCGGACAGACTGCCATTGTCCCTTCCTGAGGGTGGCTCACAAATACAAACGGAAGTGGCCAGAGGGTCAGCTTCCTATACCAACATGACAAGGGACGGACAGGACCATACTAAGAATGGAAACCTCTCTGCATTTAGAAAGCGTAGCTACCTGTTCTGACATTGGTCCTACTGTTCTCTAGCAGACAGGCTTGTCTGCTACCCTCAAGCATGCAACTAGAAATACATTTGCTCATTCATCCTCTCACACAGAAGGGAAGGGGGATGACAGTATCTTATCATATACAGTATATAAAAGAAAGCGGATGTAGGTTCCGTATGAGACTGTGTGACATGAATTACATATAAACTGTGTTTTAAAGTGTAGTAGTGTGACAGATCGTTCTTGTTTATGTGTAAAAGTAACACGTTTCACTGCTCAGTCTCCTCCCAGATAGTCAGAAACACCACAGTAAATTTAGAAGAGGAATTTATGCCGTAAATGACAACAGATTTAAGAAATTAACATGAAAGGAATCCAACAGCGACCTTTCACCGTTTACTGTCTCTTTAGTTGTAAACTGCAGCTCGTAACCAATAAATTATTGTCGGTTTGCGTGTGCACCGTGAAATGTCTTACAATTTACAATCTGTTTTCGAAAACTCTTTTCCAAATATATATTATTCTTTCATGATTCTTAAGCAAGGTACTGGAGATGATTACATTATGATGCTCATGGGAAATTCTATCAGGTGGCTTCCACTTTCATCCCTTCCCCAAAGGGGAATAATCTCTTTTATCGTACGTTGTTTCAATGTGTTAGGAGATAGTGAACAATCATGAATGATTGTCATGAAATCTGTTTATGGTGAAATGAGAAAACATGAATAATGAACTATGTGAAAGAGTACATTGTATAGAAAATGAATAATTGGTATGTCTTCACCCAACTTCGTCTTTTCTTCATGTAGGTGTAAGATATAGTTAATAAAATGGACCGGGCATTTCATTGAGTCCCGCCCCATACCTCAGTGGCTGTCCGTCATTGGCTCCAGCTAACGCCTGCCGCTTCCAGATGGGAACGCCAATTTTGCGATCCACCACGTCAAAGCAGAAAACGCTTGCTGCTGCCGTTGCCACACGCCGCACTGTAGTAGGAACCGGCCTTAAGGCCGCGTGTCAGTTATAGGTATAAGCTACCATGTTATGTATATTGTTGTAACTCAATACTTACATGAATTTTCATAGGAAACCAAACTCCTTATGAAGAAATGAACATTAAAGACAAGTAATTTATACAATGTTTTGGTCAGCTATATGTGTCTTCCAACAAGTGAATGGTCAAGTGTGGTGACATAATCATTGAAGTGCAATGAAGTAATTTCTGAGTTTGGTGGCTCACAACGCTTGACACTTTAACAAGTGAACTATAGTTGTTTGAGTAGATACTTACCTGATCAACGGATGCTGTTGGTCATGGTGCTCTCTGCTAAAAATGCGAGTACGGCAGGTAATAATGACGCCTGGGCTATAAGATCATTTGTGATATTAATTTAATAGTATGATAATTTAAAGTTATTGTTCACTTTTATTTTTGGAAGGTGAGCCCTGTGCCATGGCCGCTTTCTTTTTAAAATCAGTATTCTAAGTAATTTTCAGCTTAACAGCTTAACAGCAGCAACAGACGCCATTACATGGCAATTTTAATTCACTAATTTAGCGGAAGAGAAGAGATCGCCCGCTCATAAAATAACAAATATTTTTTCCACAGCCGCCGACGCAGCGGAAGAAAACATGGTTTTTAAGATTTTTATTTTCAGTTACTCTCCGAGATGGTTCAAAAATGGTTCAAATGACTCTGAGCACTATGCGACTCCACTTCTGAGGTCATCAGTCACCTAGAACTTAGAACTAATTAAACCTAGCTAACCTAAGGACATCACACACATCCATGCCCGAGGCAGGATTCGAACCTGCAACCGCAGCGGTCGCTCGGCTCCAGACTGTAGCGCCACTCCGGCCGGCTACTCGCCGAGATCCAGAGCCACGACTCGGACTTCAACTATTTGTTAACGGTGGTAAGAACAATTCTCTCGCATGTGTTGGCAGGTGTAAATTATAACAAAGAGCTGGTTGTTGTTGTGGTCTTCAGTCCTGAGACTGGTTTGATGCAGCTCTCCATGCTACTCTATCCTGTGCAAGCTTCTTCATCTCCCAGTACCTACTGCAGCCTACATCCTTCTGAATCTGCTTAGTGTATTCATCTCTTGGTCTCCCTCTACGATTTTTACCCTCCACGCTGCCCTCCAATACTAAGGTGGTGATCCCTCGATTTCTCAGAACATTTCCTACCAACCGATCCCTTCTTCTAGTCAAGTTGTGCCACAAGCTTCTCTTCTCGCCAATTCTATTCAATACCTCCTCGTTAGTTATGTGATCTACCCATCTAATCTTCAGCATTCTTCTGTAGCACCACACTTCGAAAGCTTCTATTCTCTTCTTGTCTAAACTATTTATCGTCCACGTTTCAGTTCCATACATGGCTACACTCCATACAAATACTTTAAGAAACGACTTCCTGACATTTAAATCTGTACTCGATATTAACAAACTTTTCTTCTTCAGAAACGCTTTCCTTGCCATTGCCAGTCTACGTTTTATATCCTCTCTACTTCGACCATCATCAGTTATTTTGCTCCCCAAATAGCAAAACTCCTTTACTACTTTAAGTGTCTCATTTCCTAATCTAATTCCCTCAACATCACCCGACTTAATCCCACTACATTCCATTATCCTTGTTTTGCTATTGTTGATGTTCATCTTATACCCTCCTTTCAAGACACTATCCATTCCATTCAACTGCTCTTCCAAGTCCCTTGTTGTCTCTGACAGAATTACAATGTCATCAGCGAACCTCAAAGCTTTTATTTCTTCTCCATGGATTTTAATGCCTACTCCGAATTTTTCTTTTGTTTCCTTTGTTGCTTGCTCAATATACAGATTGAATAACATCGGGGATAGGCTACAGCCTTGTCTCACTCCCTTCCCAACCACTGCTTCCCTTTCATACCCCTTGACTCTTATAACTGCCATCTGCATTATGTACAAATTGTAAATAGCCTTTCGCTCCCTGTATTTTACCCCTGCCACCTTCAGAATTTGAAAGAGAGTATTCCAATCAACATTGTGAAAAGCTTCCTCTAAGTCTACAAATGCTAGAAACGTAGGTTTGCCTTTCCTAAATCTTTCTTCTAAGATAAGTCATAGGGTCAGTATTGCCTCACGTGTTCCAACATTTCCACGGAATCCAAACTGATCTTCCCCGAGGTCGACTTCTACCAGTTTTTCCATTCGTCTGTAAAGAATTCGCGTTAGTATTTTGCAGCTGTGACTTATTAAACTGATAGTTCGGCAATTTTCACATCTGTCAACACCTGCTTTCTTTGGGATTGGAATTATTATATTCTTCTTGAAGTCTGAGGGTATTTCGCCTGTCTCATACATTTTGCTCACCAGACGGTAGAGTTTTGTCAGGGCTGGCTCTCCCAAGGCTGTCAGTAGTTCTAATGGAATGTTGTCTACTCCGAGGGCCTTGTTTCGACTCAGGTCTTTCAGTGCTCTGTCAAACTCTTCACGCAGTATCATATCTCCCATTTCATCTTCATCTACATCCTCTTCCATTTCCACAATTGTTGTGTCTAGACAAGACAGCCTAGACACAATGAGAGGAAGCCGAAAGGCACGCGCTTAAACTCACGCAGGCTGGCGTGAGGTCTGAAACAGGATACGTAATGAATGCTATAAAGAAAAGTACGTAGCTTCTGGAATACTTAACTTTAATCCATAATTGTAGAACATCTCTCGTTATGGTACATGCTTCATAATATTAATTATCAATTGAATACGGCGCCTTGCTGGATCGTAGCAATTGACTTAGCTGAAGGCTATGCTAACTATCTTCTCGGCAAATGAGAGAGTCTTCGTCAGTGTAGCATCGCTAGCAAAGTCAGCTGTACAACTGGGGAGAGTGCTAGTAAGTCTCTCTAGACCCGCCGTGTGGTGGCGCTCGGTCTGCTATCACTGACAGTGGCGACACTCGGGTCCGACGTATACTAATGGACCGCAGCCGATTTTAAGGCTACCACCTAGCAAGTGTGGTGTCTGACGGTGACACCACAACAATATTGTCTTCAAGTACATCATCCTTGTATAGACCCTCTATATACTCCTTCTACATTTCTGCTTTCCCTTCTTTGCTTAGAACTGGGTTTCCATCTGAGCTCTTGATATTCATGCAAGTGGTTCTCTATTATCCAAAAGTCTCTTTAATTTTCCTGTAGGCAGTATTTATCTTACCCCTCGTGAGATAAGCCTCTACATCCTTACATTTGTCCTCTAGCCACGCCTGCTTAGCCATTTTGCACTTCCTATCGATCTCATTTTTGAGACGTTTGTATTCCTTTTTGCCTGTTTCATTTACTGCATTTTTGTATTTTCTCCTTTCATCAATTAAATTCAGTATCTCTTCTGTTACCCAAGGATTTCTACTAGCCCTCATCTTTTTACCCACTTGATCCTCTGCTGCCTTCACTATTTCATTCCTCAAAGCTACCCATTCTTCTTCTACTGTATTTCTTTCCCCCATTTCTGTCAATTGTTCCCTTATGCTCTCCCTGAAACTCTGTACAACCTCTGGTTCTTTCAGTTTATCCAGGTTCCATCTTCTTAAATTCTCAGTTTTTTGCAGTTTCTTCAGTTTTAATGTACAGTTCATAACCAACAGCTTGTGGTCAGAGTCCACATCTGCCCCTGGAAATGTCTTACAATTTAAAACCTGGTTCCTAAATCTCTGTCTTACCATTGTATAATCTATCTGAAACCTTTTAGTATCTCCAGGGTTCTTCCATGTATACAACCTTCTTTCATGATTCTTGAGCCAAGTGTTAGCTATAATTAAGTTATGCTCTGCGCAAAATTCTACCAGGTGGCTTCCTCTTTTATTTCTTAGCCCCAATCCATATTCACCTACTTCGTTTCCTTCTCTTCCTTTTTCTACTCTCGAATTCCAGTCACCTATGACCATTAAATTTTCGTCTCCCTTCACTACCTGAATAATTTCTTTTATCTCATCATACATTTCATCAATTTCTACATCATCTGCAGAGCTTAGTTGGCGTATAAACTTGTACTACTGTAGTAGGCGTGGGCTTTGTGTTTATCTTGGCCACAATAATGCGTTCACTATGCTGTTTGTAGTAGCTTACCCGTACTCCAATTTTTTATTCATTATTAAACCTACTCCTGCATTACCCCTATTTGATTTTGTATTTATAACCTTGTATTCACCTGACCAAAAGTCTTGTTTCTCCTGCCACCGAACTTCACTAATTCCCACTATATCTAACTTTAACCTATCCATCTCCCTTTTTAAATTTTCTAACCTGTCTGCCCGACTAAGGGATCTGACATTCCATGCTCCGATCCGTAGAACGCCAGTTTTCTTTCTCCTGATAACGACGTCCTCCTGAGTAGTCCCCACCCGGAGATCGGAATGGGGAACTATTTTACCTCCGGAATATTTTACCCAAGAGGACGGACGCCATCATCATTTAATCATACAGTAAAGCTGCACGCCCTCGGGAAAAATTACGGCTGTAATTTCCCCTTGCTTTCAGCCATTTGCAGTACCAGCACAGCAAAGCCGTTTGGGTTAGTGTTACAAGGCCAGATCAGTCAATCATCCAGACTGTTGCCCCTGCAACTACTGAAAAGGCTGCTTCCCCTCTTCAGGAACCACACGTTTGTCTGGCCTCTCAACAGATACCCCTCCGATGTGGTTGCACCTACGGTACAGCTATCTGTGTCGTTGAGGCACGCAAGCCTCCCCACCAACGGCAAAGTCCATGGTTCATGGGGGGCTATCACACTTAATATGGAAAAATAAAATGTTGATATTACTGGCATGCCCCTTAAGACATGGGATAGCCAATTATCTCTCTTTTGTGTTTCCAGATGCCAACCTACCGCATCAGAAGTGATCAACTAAGAGAATTATTTGGGGATATTAATGTCCATCACTGGCAACATACTCATGACAGATACTAGGTAGAATTATTGTTGAGATAGTAAAAGATTGCACTCTGAGTGTTGTAGACGATAGGGCACAGTTAGTGAAATCCATGTGATGTGTCAATACTTTAAATGTGAGACTTTTGCTCTGGTATTTGAAAAAAATTAACAAAATTCGTAAAAGTCAACTAGTTGAATTTATACCCTTTCTTGTTGAGAATTGGTGCAATGATTGTTGTCAATGGTGGAGTGTATTCTGTCTTCTGCACCACAAATGCATCTAAAAAGAATGCAATGATTTCAGAATAAAATCGGCTCATCAAGTTACCATCATTTACGAGTCGTAGTAATTTTACACCTCAATCAGTTTTGTGAGACTAGTACCTGACTGACGCAAGAACAACAGATTAAAAGTTCAGAGACAATGCCCAGTTCATATGTAATTTGTGCTGGCTGAAAATAATCACAAAACATTCTTAAATGTCGATAAATAACCTCAGTGACATGCTTAGTTTATAGTAGAATAAAATCAATGGCTTAATGTGAGTTCCATTCAGTCGTAGTGTCTCTTCGCTATTATCTACTGAGTTCACAGTTCCAACTAACTTTTCCGAAAACATATCGCAAAATCAGAATTCATGTTCACCTTAATAATTGCCGGAAGAGCTTTTAGTTACAAGTCGAACAAGAATCAAAGAGATTTTAACATATTTAATTATAAATGAAATCTAAGCTACTACCAAGACACAAAATACATCTGCTCAGATCAATGCAGACGAGAGAAGGCTAATTTTATCTCTCAGAAGAGGTTCACTCTTCTCTTTTACTAAAAACATTTGAAATTACAATGTCTGCGATTCGTTTTCTTTGATAACGATGATCTCTTTATGCATTAATATTGTCTTTTCTGCACATTATTTAGTTTCTATATGTTTTGTTACACTTTTTATAAACAAAATATTTACTCACTTACAAGGTGGACAAATGCATAAGACAAAATACTTTAAAATGATTTACACATAAAAAGAAATGACATTCTTTAAGTAACACCTTTATGTCCCCTCAAAGGCTTGAAGCTATTGTGCATTCAAATTGCCTTGAAGGCTTCGAAAGAATTTTTAAAAATGTTCAATACTTCGAGTTTGGTAAAAAAATCCTTTTGATTGTAGTGTTTAATTATAATTTGTCAAGGTATGCTCACTTATAAATATTTGGCATTGCTTTCATACACCAATCAGTGACAAGTACATTTATTTTTGTGAAAAATGAAAACAGTAATTTACATAGATGTACACACAGTGCAGGTTTACAGATTGATACATATTGAATACTTAGCAAGAAAACAAACTTATTTCATTGAGAGATCTTTCATTTTAATCTATAACAAATGGAGAGTAATACACTCTATTCTGTGTGGTCTATGGAAATTTAGACGATTTTGCATAATATGTCTGTTTTTTGTATATAAATATGATACGGTGCTTTGTAGACTTGCTGGGGCCAGACAGTTGATGGGTTTACAATAAATTGGTGATACAGTGGGTTTGTTGTTGTTTTGGTGCTTGGTGATGGTGGCTGGGGGTGTGGAGTGGTGAAGTGGGAGGCTCTGGAACCCTTTCCAACAGGCTGTTGGCTGTAGGAACACACCAGCACGTCACTGGCTCAGTAGTTCTAGGCTGTGTTGACAACTGACGATTGAGGTCACACAGGTGTGCTGCAGTAGTTTTGCCCTCCATTGACAGCTGTTTTTGATTATGATAGGATGAAACAACAGTATCAGTTGTATGACAATGGCTGTAAAGTGCTAAGCTGCCAACACAAGTATCCATGCTGAAATTGACTTAAAAACGAGTTCACAGTTAGTGTATGTGACAACGATTTGTAGGTGTGGGAACTGGTGTTCACAGATTCGAAGTTGGTCCTGGCTGATGTCTGTGGCTTCACAAACCACGTAAGCCATAACTAAATTGGTTCGTTTTTCTGCTACAGCACTTAATTATTCAATGTTTTCACGAAAAGAAACTAGTTCCTGTGTGCACACATGTGTCTTTTCCTATATACCTTGTCACTCAAGTACAAACAACAGGTTTAAATTAAAACACACACTTAACATTGTGCTCTAAGAATCAGATCTTGTAGCAAAGCCCACCGTTGTCTGCGGCAATATACATTGGCGATCCTTTACTATGTATGCATTGGTGCGAGTGTTGTAGAATTTGTGATTGTGTTTGAAGCGTCTTGCCATTTCTCGGGATACAGAGTTTATGAGTTCATTGTTTGTTTCCACCTGTCACAGTTGGGCACAGGTGAGTATCATTTACTGTACATAATCGTTTTTTCGTTTTACTAATGTCCCTTGTTTCACTTCGGTATAAAACAATTTGTCATATTAAAATATGTTTGGCTGTAAGTACTGTTTCTGAAAGTGCATTTTCTATTTATATTACCTTTGATTTTTGAGAAGAACTAGTACTGTTTTTGTTTTTAGTCTGGATCACGATAACTATTTATGGGGTACAATTCACTATTCAAGTCTTTATCTCTAATATAATGATAGGATACAATTTGTTTCTTTCAATGTGAATATTTACATACTCATAGTTCTCCAAGTGTAGAACATTTCGGTCAGATACATCTACATCTAGACCTATGCTCCGCAAACAATCGTAAAGTGCATGGACGAGGGTATGCCCCATTGTACCAGTTATTAACGTTTCTTTTCGTTCCATTCATATACAGAGCGCGGAATATATGATCGTTTGAATGCCTCTGTGCATGCTGCAATTATCCTAACCTTATCCTCATTATTCTTATCTTCATCCAATACTCTACACAGTATACTTTTTTATATGAAAATGGTTAGGACAACAGGTTCTGTAGTCCATCAGTAGCTTCATACAAGTTTCCTAATGTACGAAATGGAAAATTCTAAATGACAAAACGTCACAAAAACCGAATGACACAATCGCTCATAGATAGCAAAGAAAAACTGCATCTATTAGAATCTTAACTCTCATGTAAATAATGCATGGCCCACTTTTGTTTACGATACCATGGATATGCATACATACAAAAATAAACACAATGAAATCATAGAAAAAAGACAAATCATATCTTAAATCTAACGTATACTGGTGAAAAATTGGCGAACATAGTATCATATTCTCTAATCTAAATAATCATTTGCTTCTGTTAGTTAGTCGAACCATACCATAACCTTGTGTGCAAAACTCCACATTGTCATTTGAACATGTTTTTATTCACAGATCTGCTCTTGGTAGAAGATTTCTAATTCTGCATAATGCGTAGCACTGTAACTTTGTACACGAAGAAAACTGTCTTCATTTGACATGTTATGGCTCTTGAACACCATATTTCCACGAAAACTTTTTTCTCTTGCAAGATCTAAAAAGATATATCTTCCTCAAATAGAGAAACCTGTGAAAGACAATATATATATATATATATATGTGTGTGTGTGTGTGTGTGTGTGTGAATTTCTTATTTTGATATGAAAATGTTTTATGTTGTCATAAACCAAGAAAGAATATTATTATTTATAATATAAACAAATATTTTCTTTATAACAATATGGTTAATAAGTAGGTGAATTTGGCTCATGCATTTTCATTACACAGATAAGAATATGTATGGGCTTGAAACGCACATATATATTCAATTTTAGCCGATTTCTTGGTATCACTAACAATATCTTTCATAAAAACTCAACATATTATAACATAAGGTTAGATATCAACTTTCTGCTGATGTGACACATTTGGTCACCACTGATTTGCCACCTAATTCATGGACATTACATCAAATAATATTCTTTCTTGGTTTATGACAACATAAAACATTTTCATATCAAAATAAGAAATTCACACACACACACACACATACATATATATATATATATATATATATATATATATATATATATATATATTGTCTTTCACAGGTTTCTCTATTTGAGGAAGACATATCTTTTTAGATCTCAGTGATGTTAAAAGCCTTTGTTTGATCATGTCAGTGTTGGGACATGCCAACAAATATGATCTTCCATGTGGAACGTTAACAATTTTGAATGGGTCATTGCACAGTAATTGCCATTTATTGTTCTTATGTTTATACTTAGATGGTTTGGGATGACTTTTCAGTAGAAACAAGTTCCCTACAGAGTATTTTTCGATGTGGTCTAGCTGTTGTTTTTTTTAGAACATATACCTTGTTCTGTATTTGAGGAAGCAGATCCACCCATTCTTTTCTTTGTTTGTTCCCAATGTAAGCTCCCATTCATTTCTTTGTTTGTTGCCCAATGTAAGCTCATCTGAGGTGTAAGCTGCAGAAGGGTGTGGCAAACCATTCATGATCTGTTCAGAGAGAGAGAGAGTGACAGATTCTACACTTCAGGTTTGTCAGTTAGGTGTGTGTGTGTGTGTGTGTGTGTGTGTGTGTGTGTGTGTGTGTGTGTGTGTGTGTGTGCATAAACCAATAAAATTCCCAAAGAATTCTTTCAATGGGATTAGTTTCCAGGGGACAGTGAGATATTAAAATCTGTTTGATTCTATACTCCTTTAAGAAAGTTCGGCACATGTTTCCTCTAAAATTTGAGACCTTGTCAGACAGAGTAGCCTTGGGAGCCCCAAACTGTGGAAAGTAGTCTCTCTTTTACATTTTCGCGATAGGCACTGCTTTTGATGATGAAAGAGTGTGCCACCATACGTGTTTCATAAAAGAATCGTGTACTGCCATTAGGTATTTAACATCTCCCCTACACTGACAGTATTGTCCAGTGATGTCAGTAGCTGTTGTTTCCCCATGTTCAATGTCAGCATGGTGTGTAATAGTATCTTAGTGGATGAGTTCATTGAAATGGCTCTTTGACAGACATAGCAAGCCCTCAACATTCGGTCAACTTGTCTGTGCAGATTTGGGAGATAACAGTATGATGCTATATTTTGCTTACATTTCTCGATTCCCACATGCCCCCACGTCAAGTGCGTCAAGCGCGTGTACCAGATGAGATGTCCTTCATGGGCTTGTGATAAAGAAACACGCCATGATTCAGATTCGATATTAATATGATGGAACAAAACGCTATTGTATAACCTGTAAAATTTCCCTATCTGATGACTGAGCTTCTGTTAAATGATCTGGATTACCTTTGCCCATATGGGTTATGCATTTAATAAAGCATTCAGGTTTTTACACATCTCAAGATAATACTTATCATGCACTGGGTCTTTCATTAAATATATATTACAATCATTTTGTTGTTCTACTATTCAGTAAATTCAGGTAGCACTTTCAACAACCTGTACAATGCATCTGCTATGCTACTTTCGCTACCTCTAATATAAATATTTTCAAAATCATATTCTTGCAAGAAGGGACATCATCTAGTTAATCTCTGACAAACAAACTCACATACTAGCAGAAAACTCAAAGCCTTGTGATTACAGAATTCATTGACACGATTTTCCTAGATGTAGTAGTTAAACTTACGAAATGACCACAAAACAACAAGTGCCCCAACTGTGTTGCTGAGTAAGCTCTTTTACATTCGGACTACAACCTACTTGCAAAGCTGATGATGCGTATTTCAGTCATCCCTTCATTTTGTATTGTTTTGAAAGAACTGTGAATCAAGTCCTGAGCAACATATGTCAGAAAAAGCATAAAAGTGCTTACTTATATCTGAATGGTAAAGTATATTGGAAGATACAAAGATTATCTTTATGTTATCAAAAGCTTGCTGGCACTGTTCTGATTATCCTCAGGGAGAATTTTTCTTTAGTAAATTTAATAGTTCCTGACTGTTCAGCAGTTGATTAGGAATAAACTGTCTGAAAAATGTTGGGAGGCCATAAAATACCTCTGTCGTTTTGTGGTAGTAAGAGGAGGAAATTTTTGTATCGCACTTATTTTGTCCAGACCAGGTACAATACCAGAGTAAGACATGACGTCCCCCAAGAATTTTATCTGGGTTTTTCAATGTTGGCACGTAACACTAGAATGTTCAAGTGTTCTTTGTAACAATAAAATCTGCTCTTCCCACATAGTCGTAGCAATCAATAAATTCTCAGCACTCATTGTGACCTTGTCTAAGAAATCAGGACCTAAAACGATTTCAATGGCTGCAAGAAGTAACATTTAATCTGGGAGATAGTAGTTTGAACTGTTACAAACGTCTGTAAATAATGAACGCTGTATACTTCCGTGATTCTTCTGATAACGCAATATGACAAAACTATGACCTCAGATCGATCACGGATAAATATTTTACTACTTAGAATCTGTGAAGCTATCCTCTTAGCGCTTTAGGTCGCGTTGTAACATGTATTATGGTTTTATTTATGTTGGAAGTGCCCAGAACCAAAAGTACATCTCCTCCTCTTTTAGTAACTGCTAACAAAGGAGACATCGAAGTTTCTATAATGTTCCAAGTTAGCATTTTGCGTATATACTGTTTGATAGCCTCCCTCTCAAGTCACGGAATGGAACAGGTTTTGTCGAGTAAAAGCCTCTTGCGAAACAATATTCATCCTGTGTACATAACCAGTGATGACTCTCAGCCCACGGGAAAATACATTAGCAAATGATAATAATAATTCAGGCAGCTCAGTTCCTTGCTGTACGCTAAGGTATTGAGATTCTTGCCCTTAGGGAGAATTTTACTTTTATCAGGTAAATCTGAATTACATCAGTTGACACAGGGTCACCATTTCCATAGTCAACAAGATGCCCACAGCATTACCCTTAATTTTAGGCTCTGGCAAAATTTATCTTGTCATGTACTACTGCTTATCAAATTCTAAGTAATTTCTATCCCCCCCCCCCCCCCCCCCCCCCCCCCCCCATCATTTAAATGGCATGTTCCACTCAGGAGACAGGGTCGCACAAATTTCATACCGACTATACAGGACACAGACAAACCCTTATATGAAAAAAGTGTATTATCTCACTCCACTTTCAAACAACACATCAGTCTATGCCTGCTTTTCAACCCTTTGTGTTCATGCGGCAATGAATCTTGAAACAACACAATTTTGCAATGGCAAAGCCAGGACATTTTTTACTTCTCATATCTCATTGAAAAAGTGAGAGGCGAGAACATTACTTTCACTCCTATACCTGTAACTACAGTGATCAGTATACTTCCCACTACAGCGTTTACTGCTGCCTGCCCTTGTTCTTCATAACATTCCACAATTGACACAGGATCCCTACACAGTCCATCTGTTATATCATTCCCTTCATTGTAACGAATCATGTTCATCATAATGTTATCTGTTTTGCCCCAATCCATAGCCAATATCCAGGAACAGGCCACCTCTAGTATGATGCCTGATTTGTGGTTCAAGCTCACTCTTCCATTATCTCAACCAAACGTAATGGTTTAGTGTGATGTGTTGTTGCTGGTTTGGCAGCCGAGAGGTGGATGAGAATATTTTGTCAGTGGTTGCCTTCGAAAATGTGGCTGACCCCTGTTACTCTGTTGTGGCACCCAGTGTCCCTGATTATAGATATGTCTATTACTCTGGTATGCGCAGTGATTCTGGTTATGATTGTTTTTGTTCCTGTGTGCAAAACCAGAACTGTTTTGGTGATGACTTTGCACCTTGTCATTTCTGTGGTCTGCTGGAGGTGTGACACCATCACTCCTACCAGAGTGATTCTGCCCGTTGTTATGTTGACTCGCGAACTGCTGGATGTTTCCATCACCATTGCCATTCAAATGTTTTTTTATCTTCTTGAATTAAATCGAAAGAGTCTACAATTGGTAGAAAATTTTCCACAGTGTCTTTGGGTCCATGGATGAGCTTTCCTCGAATAATAATCGGCAATTTGCATTTTTAATATTCCAATTACGTCTTTAAGCAATATGGGATAATCCCAAAAGTGCGTCTTTAAATATTTTTCGAAGTATTTCCCTAGGCTTCCTTGCTTTGCTTTATAAGACTCAGTATTGAACACTTGTCTCCACAAATGCGCCTGAATTTGAGGCGAACAATATCTGTTTAAGAATGCCTGTTCAAACTGTTCGAAAGTTGAAGAGGATTCCGATGTAGCAGTGGGCCAAAATGTGGATTCACCTTGCATGTGTGAGATGGCAAAATGAATCTTTTGAGTTTCATTCCATGATTTAGTCCATATCCCTTTAAAACTGTGAATGAACTGGATGTAGGAATTTATTCTCAGGTATATGAGTGGCGTTTGAAAAGTCTGTGCAAAAATAAAAACTACTTACGTGTTTGGGATAAACCCTTTTTATTTTTCGACCTAGTCTCCTTTTTGACATATACACTTCATCCAATGCTGTTCTAATTTGTTGATCCCTTCCGAATAATAGGAATTGTCCAGGTCTGCAAAATAGCTATTAGTTGCTGCAATCACCTCCTCGTTTGCATAAAATCTTTGTCATGCCAGCCATTTCTTCAGACTGGGGAGCAAATAGTGGTCCGAGGGAGCCAAGTGTGGAGAATAGGGGGGGGGGGGGGGGGGATGTGAAACGAGTTGGAATCCTATTTCCATTAATTTGACGACCACAACAGCTGTGGTGTGTGCTGGTGCATTGTCGTGATGGAAAAGGACTTTGTTGTGGTCCAATTGCCGGCGTTTCTCTTGCAGCTCGGTTTTCAAACGGTCCAATAACGATGAATAATATGCACCTGTAATAGTTTTACCCTTTTCCAGATAATCGATGAGGATTATCCCTTGTGAATCCCAAGAGACAGTCGCCATAACCATTCTGGCCAAAGGAATGGTCTTTGCCTTTTTTTGGTGCAGATTCTCCCTTGGTAATCCATTGTTTAGATTGTTCTTTGGTCTCAGGAGTATAGTAATGTACCCATGTTTCATCCACAGTGCCGAAACGACGCTTAAAGTCCTGCGGATTCTGCCTGAACAGCTGCAAACCATCCCTGCAACACTTCGCACGATTCCGTTTTTCGTCAAGAGTGAGCAATCGCGGAACCTATCTTGCGGATAGCTTTCTCATGTCCAAACTTTTATGCAAAATATTATGTACCCATTCATTCGAAATGCCCACGCAATAGCAGTCTTACGCATCGTAACTCTCCTGTCATCCATCACTATATCATGGATTTTATCAATGACTTCTGGAGTCGTAACCTCCACAGGGCGTCCAGAACGATCAGCATCACTAGTGCCCATATGGCCACTCCGAAAATTTTCAAACCACTTATAAACTGTCCTAATCGAAGGTGCAGAATCAGCGTAGTGTTCATCAAGCTTCTATTTAGTCTCCTGAGGCGTTTTACCTTTCATACAGAAATGTTCAATCAGGACACGAAATTTTTTTCGTCCATTTTTTGACAATCACTCGACTTCCTTGATTCACACGAATGCCAAACACAAAGAAATAGGCCAATATGGCTGAAAATTGTTGTGCGTTCTTTCCAAAGATGCTACTAACTAAACATGACTTCGATACGCGCCGGTGGTGCCATCTCCCGGACGTTGAACAGATTTTTCAAACACCCCTTGTATATACCTGGAATTGCCAGCTTTTCAGAAGACTCTCTTCTACCTTCTAGAAGCACAGCTGTCAATGTGGGTGTGGCTGTTGTGGAATCATAGCCACAATCTGGCACATGGGCTACTGGTTCTAAATCATTCGAAATATGCTGATTGTATGACAGACCATTTCTGTACATTTGCATCGTGTGTGTGAGTGCACATGTTGTTTCCTGTGGTGTATTTCTTATTTGCTCCACCTGTTGTTTTAGGTCTGTTACATTGATGTTAACCTCTCGGCGCCATTCAGGTACTTCATCTGACAAAATCTGTCTTATTTGCCCAATTTCTGTGTGAATATGTTCGCGACCAGTTCTTGGTTCTGATACTACTGCAGCACTCACGGCCTGTGCTGCTATGCTTATATCTTTTTCTGCTTTTCCATAACGTCTATGTTTTTTTCATAAATTTTAATACTAAACGAAATTTTCGCTTTGAGCAGTCAGGCTGTAGGTAATTGTCTGAGTTAGCCCAAATGACAATTCGTTATCTTGATGAGTAAGATTTAACATGTTGGTTTCTATTTCTGTTTATGTGATTTTCAATTATTTCACATTATCCAATAGCATACAAACAATACCTGGTATTTTGCACGTTTTGTTAGATTGATAGTTTCTGTTTCAATCTCATCTAATGCTGTAGTTATCTACATATTAATATCTTTTATACTGTCATAGAATTTCTTATTCATTCTTACGGATTTCTTCTTGTCGGTTTGAGCAAAATTTTCTTCTAGTTTTTTCTGGTTGTTCTATTAACCTGTTATCGGTTTTCTCAGACTTATCGTTTGTGGTTGCCTAATTGTGTTCTTTTGCAGAACAAGTAACATTTGCAGTTATTTGCATAATTATTTCAGCAAGTGGTGTTAATGGTTGTGCTGGTGGCATAACGTGTCTGCGAATTTGTGGCTGTATGCTGGATTCCTCAAATAAGCCAATTACATTCACAATACCAGATTGATAGATTGGTATCATAGCTTGCAGTTCCAGCTAACTTTTCTGAAACAAATATCACAAAATCAAAATCATGTACACCTTAAGAATTGAGGGAAAATCTTAAAGATACAAATGATAAGAAGAATTTAAAAGAGTTTTAATATATTCAAATACAAATGAAATCTATAAGCTGCCAGAATGACATAAAATATGCCTGCTCATATCGATGCAGGTAAGAGGAGGAGGCCAAGTTTTTTTGCTGAGAAGATCTCTGCACCTCTCTTTTTCTAAAGCATTTGAAATTACAAAGTCTGCAATTCCTTTCAGTCACAAGCTGGTTTCTCTGATGATGATGGTCTGAATATGCAATTAACACAGCCTTTTCTGCACAGTATTTCGTTTATATATGTTTCATTACACTTTTTATAAACAACTTAAAATCTTTGTTAAATTACATACATGCCAGATAAAATACTTTCAGATAAATCCATACATAAATAGAAGTGACATTCCTTAAGTAATGCTTCAGATGTTAGCATCTCATCAGCCAATATCACAGACTATGTCATTTGGAAAGTATGCCAAGAACTCATGGGATTAAACCACTTACTTTAACAGGATTTCTAAATACTCTTATCTGAAGGGTCATAGTTTTCCATCATACTAAGTGGAATATTATAAACTTAACTGGGTTCACTAAGCAGATGAAGGAAAGTCTAAAAGAATATTTATTAAGTACATCACAAAAGCATCAGAAAGTACTATTAAACGAGATATTTCGCTGTTCACAGTACAAGTATTGTGGACAGAGAATAGGAAGCAGCAGGTAAGGAGGAAAAGGAACCCTATATAAGGTGCAAGCTACAATCAACCAAAGAGAACTTTCTTAGTTTCTTTAATGTGCAAGCTACAGTTAAATGCTACTGCAAATATGAGAAGAGAAAGAGCTGGAAAAATTGCTGTAACAACCTATCCAATGAAACTTCGATGACCAGTTTCGAACAAAATACAGAAAATACGTCGAAGTCAAAAAGAAGAGAATAATTTTTATCCCCCACAATAAATACTACTGAAAGAAATTCGTCATTACTTGACACCTAACATCATGAACTCTGTAATCAGCAAAAGCAACAGCGACGACCGACCACATCATTTAAATCGATGTCAGTCTTCCAGAAATCATCAGGGCAATGTCAGGCGGCAGGACCATATGGACGGGTTCAGATAATGTTATGTTACAACACTTACCATAAGAGTAAAATGGTCTACTCTATAACCGAGCACCCCCCCCCCCCCCCCCCCAAACACCAGATGTTACAGCCTCATGTAGGCTTAACCACACTCATATCTAATGCGCATAATATATTAGAATGCAAGTGTAAAATAAGTTATAATGGTGGCTGGAAGGCCAGAAAGTTCTATATATGGGTCGAATAGGCTGTGGCATTTGATGTTGGTACTTCGTGGATTATATTCTGTCGTGTTATAAAAATGGCCATTTGTGCCAAAACAGTTTCGTTTATTTGGTGTGTTACAAAATTGCTGCCCTATTAGGAAGGCCTATTTTGTTTTATCTAGCGGACAGTGACAAAATAGACGTAATCAGATCGAGAAACCACACCAGTCTTGGGTATTATTTGTATTAACAGCTCTTTCAGCATGAGATAACGACATTTCGATTTTTCATGTAGCAAAGCGTTTGACGAACTTTGATGAGGTAATAGATTCTTTCGCAGAAAGGAAAGCATGCCATGTAAAGCTGTTGCAGGATTAGAGAGAAAAAAATGCTAGGAGCTAAGGTTTGAAGAAATGTGTAATTTCTTGCAGTATTGATTTTATACAGGGTGTTACAAAAAGATACGGCCAAACTTTCAGGAAACATTCCTCACACAAAAATAAAGAAAAGATGTTATGTGGACATGTGTCCGGAAACGCTTAATTTCCATTTTAGAGCTCATTTTAGTTTCTTCCACCTACGCTCAATGGAGCACGTTATCACGATTTTATACGGGATACTCTACCTGTGCTGCTGGAACATGTGCCTTTACAAGTATGACACGTGTGGTTCATGCACGATGGAGGTCCTGCACATTTCAGTCGAAGTGTTCGTACGCTTCTCAACAACAGATTTGGTGACCGATGGATTGGTAGAGGCGGACCAATTCCATGGCCTCCACGCTCTCCTCACCTCAACCCTCTTGACTTTCATTTATGGGGGCATATGAAAGCTCTTGTCTACGCAACCCCGGTACCAAATGTAGAGACTCTTCGTGCTCGTATTGTGGACGGCTGTGATACAACACGCCATTCTCCAGGGCTGCGTCAGCGCATCAGGGATTCCATGCGACGGAGGGTGGATGCATGTATCCTCGCCAACGGAGGACATTTTGAACATTTCCTGTAACAAAGTGTTTGAAGTCACGCTGGTACGTTCTGTTGCTGTGTGTTTCCATCCCATGATTAATGTGATTTGAAGAGAAGTAATAAAATGAGGTCTAACATGGAAAGTAAGCGTTTCCGGACACACATCCACATAACATATTTTCTTTCTTTGCGTGTGAGGAATGTTTCCTGAAAGTTTGGCCGTGCCTTTTTGTAACACCCTGTATATCCTATATGCAATTTTATGTCACGCAAAACAGCAACTTATTAACTAATAGGCAATAAAGAGTTCGAAGAGTTCTTGTTCTCTCGATTACAAATAATTCCATCCGCTATTAATTGCGAGATTTTTTTAAGAGGGTCAGGCTGTCAAATCGGCCGTCTGGAAGCAGGAGAGGCACCATAGGACATTTCAATTTCCACTCTCCTAAATATAGTTTGGACGTGCGATAGAAAAATGCTTTACGAAGAGGTGTGGCACTGCACTTTGGCATACTTCAGACCAAATAATATGTATTAGATTTCCTTGAATACTTATGTTTTATGTTTCAGACTTTTCAGAAAGATGTGCGCTACAAGATGAACATATTGTGAAAATTCGATTTTTTTTTAGTATTGACCCAGTTCGCAAATGTAGATCCGGGGCTGCTGCGCAGAGCAGTCTTGAGTTATAGTGGGTAGTCTCCACGTGACCCATGTTTACATTTAGTGATTTTGCTGTTTCCCCTTCGTTTTCTCTCGTTAAATGCAAACAAAACGGATATCTGAAGCCGGGAGCTATCAAGTGAATTAAAACATTCACATAATTACGGAAGGCTGAAATATGTCATTAGTATCAGATTTTATTTTATTTCTACCTTTCTGACAGTCAAGCATTAATCGCGTTGCGGAACAATGAAGTTATATTTGTCTGTTTGCTAAAGAAATTTGACTTTTGTTAACCTTTTCCGCAGAGGCAGTCAATGTATTTGAAACGATATGTTTAATTCCACAGTACTGGCTAGTTTCAACCGTTCGCTGCATTTCAGGAGCTCGTTTTCATTTTCTAGGACATATGGCATCATGCCATAAAAAAGAACCAAACGTGATATAATACAATACTAGTGCTCCAAGAAAATTTACATCCCGAAAACCACAATGAAAAGCTTAATATCAGGACAAGGTCTACTTCATTGGGAATCTGGACATACGAATGTGCCCTTTAAATGTGCACATTTAATTATATGGTTCACGAAATTCCGATGCTCTTGCAGTATCCTCTGATGTCTTGTTTCTTTTATGTCATAATGTATGATCTTTCAATGTTTTACACGTACGTATATACGGGCTTCCTACGTCCTGATAGCTACCCAAGCGCGGTGTCGCCTATTATCTGCGCTCTCTGGCGACTGCTGAAACGAACGTATTCCTAACAGATCGCGGGAAAATATTGCGAATAGTGGTTTGAAAAGTGTTACTTAAAAAGTACATATCCTTTTACGTAATTTGAACTATGTGCTAGAATGTACCATGAATTTATTAAATCACAGAGCGTTTGACTCTCAATTAAAAACCAACTCTTTGATGACGAGCCATTTAGAATTTCGAACCCTGAAGATCAGACACTTATATCATTATTAAAAATATTACTGGCACATTGTTGAGATAATGTTAAAGTGTAACACGTGCAAAAAAAATCAACATTATATGCGAAAGCTTAGCTTCTCTTGCAGCTTGAGACCAGTATTATATTTCGTGAAAGCTTTGCTTTTCTTGTAGCAACACTATGTATATTAATTTAAACTATTAACTTTCCCTATTTGTGTATTCGTGCTACTTAACAGTGATATTGCTGTTGGCTGCCTACGTCACGTGTCCTATGCTCTGAATATCCGCTGTCATCGGCTGGCGAGAGCACGTGACACGAGCTACGAATGGCTTACAAAAGCGCATCGAAATCTCGATTTCAATGATTAGGAAATTAACATGCGGTGTTTGGTGGAATTCCAATGTATACTTTCGTAATACGAAAATGTGCAGCGTACATGTTGCTGCACAGCAAAGATATTTCCAAGACGTGTCTTTTTCCCTGAGTTTCGTTTTCTAAAAGTGCCTTGAAATTGTACGCCCGTGTATAAAATCCTAACCATTCAAAGGATTGATAAGGGAAAACATACAGTCACCCGGGAGAAGGTGTATTTTTAACCGGGAAATCCGGGATTTTTTTTCCTTGTCCACGTATACACCCTGTATGAATGCCCTTGAAGATCTATCCAGATACTACAACACAAACCAGCTGAAACCAAACCCTTCAAAGACACAAGTGTGTGCTTTTCATCTGAGAAACAAGGAAGCCACTCGCAAGTTGAATTAGTATGGTCGGGGTTTGAACTGGAACACTATGAGCCTCCACAATACCTAGGAGTGACACTTCATAAATCTCTCACTTTCAAAAAGCACTGCATGAAATACAAGTCGAAAGTCTCCACCAGAAACAATTTCCTATGGAAATTGGCCAGACCACAGTGGGATAGTCAACCAGAAACAATCCGAACATATGCAATGGCACTACACTATTCTGCAGCAGAGTATGCCTATCCTGTTTGGTATAATTCAGCTCATGCCAAACAGGGGTATGTAGCTCTCAGGATCCTGATAATCCACTTCAGTCGAATGGCTTCACCACCTCGCAAGAATAGCACCATCACTTGTTCAAAGAGAGAGAGCTTCGAAACAACAAGGAAAGAAAGGCAGTGGGACAGAAAGTTACTCATCCTCTGTATGTGCATGAACCGCATCCGCAATTACTTAAGTCAAGGAAGAGTTTCCTTAGGACCACTGCTGAAAAAACTAGGTTACAACTAGGGGGGGGGGGGGGGTGTACCCTCCCGCTGGTTGGAAAAGAGTTGTTGAAGCTTTTCCTCCAGGCTATGACAGGGAATGGACAACTTTGAAGTCCCTGAATAGACTGAGATCCGGAGTTTGAAGATCAAAAGTTAACCTGCCAAAATGGGGATACACTGATCCAAATGATATTCGGTGTGACTGTGGAGAAGAACAGACAGTCCAGCACATGCTTCGGTGTTGATTGTGTCTAGTCTCCTTACAGAAGCTGACCTTCAACACGCAACAGAAAATGCACTGGAAGTGGCCAAGTTTTGGTCAAAAGTAATTTAATCATAACTGTGTAAAATGTATATACATGTGCATGTACACTACTGGCCATTAAAATTGCTACACCACGAAGATGACATGCTACAGACGCAAAATTTAACCGACAGGAAGATGCTGTGATATGCAAATGATTAGCTTTTCAGAGCATTCACACAAGGTTGGCATTGGTGGTGACACCTACAACGTGCTGACATGAGGAAAGTTTCCAACTGATTTCTCATACACAAACAGCAGTTGACCAGCGTTGCCTGGTGAAACGTTGTGATGCCTCATGTAAAGAGGAGAAATGCGTACCATCAGGTTTTCGACTTTGATAAAGGTAGGATTGTAGCCTATCGCGATTGCGGTTTATTGTATCGCGACATTGCTGCTTGCGTTCGTCAGGATCCAATGACTATTAGTAGAATATGGAATCAGTGGGTTCAGGAGGGTAATACGGAATGCCGTGCTGCATCCCAACGGCCTTATATCACTAGCAGTCGAGGTGACAGGCATCTTATCTGCATGGCTGTAACGGATCGTGCAGCCATGTCTCGATCCCTGAGTCAACAGATGGGGATGTTTGCAAGACAACAACCATCTGCACCAACAGTTCGACGATGTTTGCAGCAGCATGGACTATCAGTTCAGAGACCATGGCTGCAGTTACCCTTGACACTGCATCACAGACAGGAGTAATGGACTGACATGCACAGAGTCCTGACCTGAATCCTATAGAATATCTTTGGTATGTTTTGGAATGCTGACTTCTTATCAGGCTCACCGACCGACATCGATACCTCTCCTTAGTGCAGCACTCCGTGAAGGGTGGTGTGCCATTCCCCAAGAACCTTCCAGCACCTGATCGAATGTATGCCTGCAAGTGCGGAAGGTGTCATCAAGGCTAAGGATGGGCCAACACCATATTGAATTGCAGCATTATCGATGAAGGGCGCCACAAACTTTTAAGTCATTTTCAGCCAGGTGTCTGGATACTTTTGATCACATAGTGTACAAGGAGGTCTGACCGATGACCCAATAGGTGTTTTCTCATAAAAATCAGCTGCATGACTTAATTTTTCAAAGTGACAATTACAAGTCATATTGACCTTCTCAAAGGCAGCTTTCAATTTTCCCTTCACTGATTAAAGTAAATGCATCAGTTCTCATTTGATGCCACATTTTGAGAAAAAAATTAAAATATGTATTACAAAATAACAAAAAGATAGCTGACTGTAAAAGCAATGTGTCATAGTGTCCTAAACCTCTACTGTCTGACATAAAATGACATTGAAATCTTTCTTATTCTACATTTATGGTTATAATAGAGGGAAACATTCCACGTAGGAAAAATATATCTAAAACAAAAGATGATGTGACTTACCAAATGAAAGTGCTGGCAGGTCGACAGACACACAAACAAACACAAACATACACACAAAATTCAAGCTTTCGCAACAAACTGTTGCCTCATCAGGAAAGAGGGAAGGAGAGGGAAAGACGAAAGGATGCGGGTTTTAAGGGAGAGGGTAAGGAGTCATTCCAATCCCGGGAGCAGAAAGACTTACCTTAGGGGGAAAAAAGGATGGGTATACACTCGCGCGCACACACACATATTCATCCACACATATACAGACACAAGCAGACATATTTAAAGACAAAGAGTTTGGGCAGAGATGCCTCTGCACTTCTGCCTCGACTGACATCTCTGCCCAAACTCTTTGTCTTTAAATATGTCTGCTTGTGTCTGTATATGTGTGGATGGATATGTGTGTCTGTGTGTGTGCGCAAGTGTATACCCGTCCTTTTTTCCCCCTAAGGTAAGTCTTTCCGCTCCCGGGATTGGAATGACTCCTTACCCTCTCCCTTAAAACCCACATCCTTTCGTCTTTCCCTCTCCTTCCCTCTTTCCTGATGAGGCAACAGTTTGTTGCGAAAGCTTGAATTTTTTGTGTATGTTTGTGTTTGTTTGTGTGTCTGTCGACCTGCCAGCACTTTTATTCTACATTTACTTATAGCAGATATTATTAATACTCTCTCTCTCTCATGTTTGATGGAGTTTAGTCTTCTTTTGTGCTTCATACATAACAAGTAGGCCTATGCTTTCAACTCCATTAACACAATACCTTCCATAAGCTTCTCAAAGGAACATTTATTTCAGATGTAGAGTTGAACACTTTGTTGCTCCTTTTCTTCTATCAGCTTCCATCACTGAAGAAGTAGCTGTTGATTTTCTGTGATTTACTAGCCATTTAATAAGTATTGTCATCCAGGTATGAGAAAAACCAGTCTGGTTAAAATCTATTCCGGTATTTTAGTTCTGAATAACTGGTTTTTTTTTATCTTTGTTATAACAACATGTGCTTATAGCAGCAAAACTGAAATTTTTTGTTTTTAAGTAAACTTTTTTTAAAATCAGTAATTTTTACTCTTAAAATTTGTATTGGTTTGAAATATTGCACTTTTATAGAAAATGGGCGAGTGATAAGTGCTATTTTCATAACAATGTTGACAGAAAAGATCAACAAACATGGCATACGAATTGGTATGGTATTGCTGAGACAGTAACATCCCTGTTGTCTGTATGTGCAGTCTGCAAAACTTGCCGCCATCTAGTCTGTACAGTAGTTTCTTACTGTTGTCACAGGACATCTGCTGTATTCAAGAACGGCAGCAACCCTAGTGTGCAAATATTTTTGTGAAGTAACAATGAAATACAACTTTTCATTTGCTTTAAAGGACTAAAGATTTGTCTGGCATTTCTATAAAATAATAAAAGAGGAAGTAAATTGTGGTAACAGTAATAAATTAAAAACTTAACAACAATTCATTCATAGTATACAATAAAAATGGGAAGCAGCTGAACTGCTGCCTATGTCTACATAATATGCCTTATCTGATTGTATCCCTTGAAAATGGACAAACCAATACAAAACACACAGTTCTTCAACATCAGCTGAACCCCTTTGCTCTGACTATTTGAAATGTCCAAATAGTGGTACGATACAGAATTGCACTGTGATTTTTAAGGAGTTTCAGAAACGTTAGAATCAATAAGATAATACTGGTGATTTTTTGTAGAATTCAAACATTTATCACTTTTCGAGCAAAGCATTAAATGGTATGTGGACCAAGTTTGCCTGTTTAATTTAATATTTTGATTCTATGTATGTTGAAACTGATGGTCAAAATTTTTCAATATTTGTTTGATATCTTTTATTACAGAAAATAACAGGAATAAAAACTAAAAATCTCTTATTTCAGAAACCAGTTGTTTTGAACAATTTTAACAGCGGATTAAACTGGCATGGGAAAAAACCAGATATAACCAAAAACTGGTAGTTCCTGTAATAATTGCCATTCCTACTACCATCTGCAGGAAATTCAACTTTACTATAATTTTCTCATAATAATATTAGAAGTGTGTGTGTGTGTGTGTGTGTGTGTGTGTGTGTGTGTGTGTGTGTGTGTGTGCACTTACTTATTTCTGTTTGGTCTCTCAAAATACTTTTGGTAGTTACATCACAAGGAGTCAGATGTAAACAAAAACACAATATCGAGGGGCAATGACAGTCATGTTCATATGTTAATGCCCTCTGAATAAGAATAATAAGTTATGCATTCCATAAAAATCAGTTAGACCAGGGCTTGCCATCAGTTAGACCAGGCCTTGCCACAAAGTTCCACACAAAACAAGCTCTGTTAAAAGGGTAAGGAACATTCCTAATGCTTTTCACAACAGTGTTTTCAATTACAGTTCTATTAGCTGCATAATAATATAATATTCTTTAAGATGCCGTTGCAGAGCCATGATCACATAGTATTCATAATACAGTTGTGGCATTTTTCTCTCTTAGCTACCAACCAAAGAAAAGGACATTACATTCTTAATTGCAACTGTTTTCATAATGCAGGCTGCATGTTTTACTCCATTGTCTTTGACACATTGAAATTATTAATATCAAGTTCAGGTCTAGGGGGTTCCAAACTCCATGTAACAAAACCTTTTTAACACCAACTTCAGCTCAAATAATCATCACACACTTAAAATGTGAGAAGAGAAACACACAATTTTATCAGTTATTGAGAACTACCATGTGCCCAAAGACATAGGAAGAAACAAAACAGTGTACGACTCTTGAAATTTCAACACTTTGTAAACAATTTTTCTTTTGGTATAAAATAGCGAAAATAGGAGCAGGTAAAAATGAAAAAACCTGTCACATGAAGGAAGAGAGAAAAAAAATGTTTTGACACTTTGATTAGGTGCGCGAATATCACACAGTCAACTTAAGTTGCGAATGCATTTCAAATTTACATCATGCTGTTAAAACATTCTACATAAAACTTTATTTTAATGTACATCTTGATACAATAACTATAAGAAATGATAAAGCAATTTAAGTAATAGTTATTAAAAAAATAGTCTATCTGATTATCACATATTTCTGTAAAGTGATTATATAAACAAACATAAATACTATACACAATAAATAAATCCTTCACAATATATACATGAATTTACAGCAGTACGAAAACAAGCAAATGATTTAACAGCTAACATTATCATTAAATGAAAACCTGTTGCTATCTCACAAAGGAACACTTGGTGTTGTTTGAGAAAATGATGTTCTTTTCATTCCTCCAACAAATTTAAACACTACATGGAAAATGTAGAAGTTTGAAATTATAAAATTTTATAAGGAGTAACAAAACCATTCTGCTAGAGCTACCTGTCTTGAAACAGAATAGTAATTACAACAAACTCAGCATTCAAGGATGATTTACAGAAAATGTGGCATGATATACCTTGCAATATAGTTCAATGGAACATAAAACCTACTGCAAAATATATCATCTCCCTTGGCCTCATACACTGTTCTACAGCATAAGCACCAGAGGACTATCTAATCTACTTGGGGAAAGCAGTACAACACAGCAATATTCTTTCAAAATAAAGATACTAAAGAAAGTACTTCCAATGGAATGACTACAAATATTTTGATATAAATATATACATTTCCCTACAGTCATGAGATTAGCACTTAAGAAATTAAATTTCAACATCCAGCTTCCAAGGAATCAGAGAAATCACAAACCTTATTTTTTCTTAACTTGAATGGTGTAATTTTGATTTATAAAATTTGCTTCAAGAAAATGGAATGAAATTATCAATATGTGATGAACACAAGAGACAGAGTGTCTTTTAGTACGTTATATATGAAAAATGTTTCAACATTTAGGCTGCAAACGACCATTCAGGCCATGAGTTATGAAGACACAGTGAATAAAAAAAATAATATAATTTTTTGTACTATTTGTAGAGGAAATCTTTCTGCAAATTTCCCATCTCCCTCTCTCTACTGAAACAATGTAAGTACTAAATGTCTTCTAGACTTCTGTTAAACAAAAATAGTAGCAAACAAATGAGCAAGATAAAAAACAAACTAAACATATGTAGTGAAATTGTGGATTTATATGTTATTTAGCATGGTTGAGATGAAACGAAACGGTGAAGGGGCTGTAAAGGAAGAGATGTGCATACTGAAGAAAATTAAAATTCTGGACAAGAAAAATACAATCATCAAATTTATAGTTCTTCATGAACTGACACAAAGAAAAGGGATGACACTGAAGTGTGAAAACTAGGAACTGGAGGTATCATCTGTGGGCAATTATAAAACAAATATGTGAAACAATACAGGTAAAATGGTAGAATAAGAGAAAATTGGTCCTCGAGCAGACACTTGCTGACAGAATAAACACGAGACAACATAAACAAGAAAGAAGCTTATCAGTCAAATATCTCGCCATCATACCAACTTCGTTGGGTCTGCACCATATCTCCTACAATTCCTCTTAACACTATTTTCCTATTCCTTTCTGTATGTAGTGCACACCTCTCTTTTTAGTCTGACATACATATTTCTAATGACATTGTGAATTAGTTTTGAATTACTACATTTCCTCCTTAGCAACACTTAAAGCTAAACTTCAAAAGGACGTTCTGTATAGTTGTTGAACATATCACAATATTTTCTTCCTTTGCTGGATTATAATTATTTTTTAGACATAACACTCAAAATTTTCAGCTTCTTTCGTCATTATTTTTAAAGCAAATGTAATGAAGTGTTTGTTATTTTACCAATACCAAACAACACACTCACATGAAATTTGATTCAAAATATTGGATAATTCTGTTAATATTATCAATTGAATTATTCTTTTATGTTTCATGTAGTGATTACAGCTTTTATATGACCTACAAGCACAATGTCGATGATTTAGATCAAATGGTTAACAGCATTCGAAGATACAAATTTTTCAAGAATAAATAATAATGGCATTTATCTTATTACAATTGAAATGTGTGGAGCTTTTGAACTGCAATCATCATCCCATTTTTATTGTTTTAAGCATAACAATTAACAATAACTATGAAACTAATTGTCAACATTCTTAAAGAACCCATCAGAAGAAGCAGAAAATGTGTAGAATGTTTGTAATTGACATCTACAGTTATAAGTTCCTTAGTATTTCAAAAACACTATATCACTTTTTTTTCAAATAAAAAAAGACGAATGTCTTGTCTGACTCTCAAAACAACTACCTTCCATCATATTTAGTACTGAAAGACAAAAAGAAAGAGAGCAGTGCTTTAAGACTACTGAAGATTGTCACAGAAATGATTAAAAACTGTGATACATGCTACATCCTTATTAAAATCGAGCTACAAGGCACTTCAATACGCCGCTTACCTCCACCAGTTCAAATGAGTCTATTGCTTTTCAAATGAGTCTATTACTTCACAGATACTTCATAATGATAAAAAAACAGGGGAGCATACAGGATTAAGCCCTACAATAGTTTCATAAAACAAAGCAAATCAGAGTGAAGAGAAGCACTGTTTACATGAGTGACCAAAAACTTTTGAAATCTTTCATGTAGAAATTAGCATGATGAATAACTGTTTCTGATCTAATGTGTTGGTTGCTCATGCAAAATGGCCAGACTTTTAATGACTGAATGTACACATGGCTTGTTGCATAATGATCATCTGATTTACTCCTTTTACCCTCTAAATTAAAATATAACAAGTTGGAAACAATGTCTGAAGTTTTGATAAAATGTTAGTAGTTTCCATTCACATAAACTGCATAAATAGGCACAACATTTTCACTGCAACAATAATTATCTTAAACAGGGATGTAAAGACTGCTTCTGAAAAACAGAAAATTGGAAAGCTTTTGCTTTTAAGTAACAGCCATCAAAACAAATGTCATGAGCACAGAGGATTTACAAATAGTGGAATGTCAGTTCAAAATAATTCAGAAATTTCCATACCTGTATCCATTTTGTTGTGAACATTCATATGAACAGTAAATATGCAAAAAATCAATGTAGTTGTGTGTGTTCTTGATTTACAGAGCGGCAGGAATTTTTAAGTTTAATTTATCTGTAAATCTATGTGCTATGCTTACATGCTTCTTCATAGATGGTACTGATTTGGTAAGCATTTATATGACATAATAGTATTAATACATTCAGATTCCAGAAGATCTGAAAAACCACTATCAGGAGATCATAACTCTTGTTACTATAACACTACACTATTTTTCATTTCTTTGCATTGGTATTATCCATAAACAAAGTTTATTATTTTTAATGCCGATGTTTTACAAGTCAACAATATATATCACATCTCTTCATTTATGAATCAACTAGCTCAAAATTGCTGTTACCTACAGAATCAACAACACAGCCTTGTGGCTGAAATAGACAGGTTTTCACAACCTACTGTAGCCATTTCTCCAACTACTTACATGACAATGATAAGTCAGAAGTGGTTGGCTCACAGGAACTTAGCTCTGACTACATTTGATGTATCATGGTCCAACAGTTACTGCTGCTGAAGTAGTCTTGGTATTAGGAGTGATGTTGAACACAGGACCGATCCGAAGGAAAAATCTTCGAAGAACAGATCGTAGCTCTGGCTTCAGGTCAAAGCACATAACCTCACAAAGCATTGGATAGTAGCTTGAAGTATGAGCTGCAAACTGCGAAAGAATACCAAGTGGTTATTTTAAACCATTTGTTACACATAATAAATACAGGTTGGTACAATATAAACTGTAAGGGTAAGTTAAGACATAAGTTGACAGACTGTCTTTGCAGCTACGTCACAAGAAACTATAGTACAAACAAGGAAATATCTTAAAAAAAAAAAAAAAAAAAAAAAAAAAAAAAAAAAAATATATATATATATATAAATAAATTATATATATATATATATATAAAAACACAGATGATGTGACTTACCGAACGAAAGTGCTGGCAGGTCGATAGACACACAAACAAACACAAACATACACATGAAATTCAAGCTTTCGCAACAAACTGTTGCCTCATCAGGAAAGAGGGAAGGAGAGGGAAAGACGAAAGGATGTGGGTTTTAAGGGAGAGGGTAAGGAGTCATTCCAATCCCGGGAGTGGAAAGACTTGCCTTAGGGGGAAAAAAGGGGTACACACACACACACACACACACACACACACACACACACACACACACGCACCCATCCGCAAATACACAGACACAAGCAGACATTTATAAAGGCAAAGAGTTTGGGCAGAGATGTCAGTCGAGACGGAAGTACAAAGGCAAACATGTTGTTGAAAGACAGGTGAGGTATGAGCGGCGGCAAATTGAAATTAGCGGAGATTGAGGCCTGGCGGGTAACGAGAAGAGAGGATATACTGAAGGGCAAGTTCCCATCTCCGGAGTTCTGGCTTCAGGTCAAAGCACATAACCTCACAAAGCATTGGATAGTAGCTTGACGTATGAGCTGCAAACTGTGAAAGATCGTAGCACTAACACCAACCTGTCAGAACTCCAGAGATGGGAACTTGCCCTTCAGTATATCCTCTCTTCTCGTTACCCGCCAGGCCTCAATCTCCGCTAATTTCAATTTGGCGCCGCTCATACCTCACCTGACTTTCAACAACATCTTTGCCTCTGTACTTCCGTCTCGACTGACATCTCTGCCCAAACTCTTAGCCTTTACAAATGTCTGCTTGTGTCTGTGTATGTGTGTGTGTGTGTGTGTGTGTGTGTGTGTGTGTGTGTAGGCGCGCGCGCGAGTGTATACCCCTTTTTTCCCCCTAAGGTAAGTCTTTCCGCTCCCGGGATTGGAATGACTCCTTACCCTCTCCCTTAAAACCCACATCCTTTCGTCTTTCCCTCTCCTTCCCTCTTTCCTGATGAGGCAACAGTTTGTTGCGAAAGCTTGAATTATATATATATATATATATATATATATATATATATATATATATAATGGAAGGAAACATTCCACGTGGGAAAAAATATATATAAAAACAAAGATGAGGTGACTTACCGAACAAAAGCGCTGGCAGGTCGATAGACACACAAACAAACACAAACACAACCACAAAATTCAAGCTTTCGCAACAAACTGTTGCCTCATCAGGAAAGAGGGAAGGAGAGGGGAAGACGAAAGGAAGTGGGTTTTAAGGGAGAGGGTAAGGAGTCATTCCAATCCCGGGAGCGGAAAGACTTACCTTAGGGGGAAAAAAGGACAGGTATACACTCGCACACACGCACATATCCATCCACACATACAGACACAAGCAGACATATTTAAAGACAAAGAGTTTGGGCAGAGATGTCAGTCGAGGCGGAAGTGTAGAGGCAAAGAAGTTGTTGAAAGACAGGTGAGGTATGAGTGGCGGCAACTTGAAATTAGCGGAGATTGAGGCCTGGCGGATGACGAGAAGAGAGGATATACTGAAGGGCAAGTTCCCATCTCCGGAGTTCGGATAGGTTGGTGTTGGTGGGAAGTATCCAGATAACCCGGACGGTGTAACACTGTGCCAAGATGTGCTGGCTGTGCACCAAGGCATGTTTAGCCACAGGGTGATCCTCATTACCAACAAACACTGTCTGCCTGTGTCCATTCATGCGAATGGACAGTTTGTTGCTGGTCATTCCCACATAGAATGCATCACAGTGTAGGCAGGTCAGTTGGTAAATCACGTGGGTGCTTTCACACGTGGCTCTGCCTCTGATCGTGTACACCTTCCGGGTTACAGGACTGGAGTAGGTGGTGGTGGGAGGGTGCATGGGACAGGTTTTGCATCGGGGGCGGTTACAAAGATAGGAGCCAGAGGGTAGGGAAGGTGGTTTGGGGATTTCATAGGGATGAACTAACAGGTTACGAAGGTTAGGTGGACGGCGGAAAGACACTCTTGGCGGAGTGGGGAGGATTTCATGAAGGATGGATCTCATTTCAGGGCAGGATTTGAGGAAGTCGTATCCCTGCTGGAGAGCCACATTCAGAGTCTGGTCCAGTCCCGGAAAGTATCCTGTCACAAGTGGGGCACTTTTGTGGTTCTTCTGTGGGGGATTCTGGGTTTGAGGGGACGAGGAAGTGGCTCTGGTTATTTGCTTCTGTACCGGGTCGGGAGGGTAGTTGCGGGATGCGAAAGCTGTTTTCAGGTTGACCTATATATATATATAATGGAAGGAAACATTCCACGTGGGAAAAATTATATATAAAAACAAAGATGAGGTGACTTACCGAACAAAAGCGCTGGCAGGTCGATAGACACACAAACAAACACAAACATACACACAAAATTCAAGCTTTCGCAACAAACTGTTGCCTCATCAGGAAAGAGGGAAGGAGAGGGGAAGACAAAAGGAAGTGGGTTTTAAAGGAGAGGGTAAGGAGTCATTCCAATCCCGGGAGCGGAAAGACTTACCTTAGGGGGAAAAAAGGACAGGTATACACTCGCACACACACACATATCCATCCACACATACAGACACAAGCAGACATATGTGGTCTTTAAATATGTCTGCTTGTGTCTGTATGTGTGGATGGATATGTGTGTGTGTGTGCGAGTGTATACCTGTCCTTTTTTCCCCCTAAGGTAAGTCTTTCCGCTCCCGGGATTGGAATGACTCCTTACCCTCTCCTTTAAAACCCACTTCCTTTCGTCTTCCCCTCTCCTTCCCTCTTTCCTGATGAGGCAACAGTTTGTTGCGAAAGCTTGAATTTTGTATGTATGTTTGTGTTTGTTTGTGTGTCTATCGACCTGCCAGCGCTTTTGTTCGGTAAGTCACCTCATCTTTGTTTTTATATATAATTTTTCCCATGTGGAATGTTTCCTTCCATTATATATATATATATATATATATATATATATATATATATATATATATATATATATATATATATAAAATAGAGGGAAACATTCCACGTGGGAAAAATATATCTAAAAAGAAAGATGATGAAACTTACCAAACAAAAGCGCTGGCAGGTCGATAGACACACAAACAAACACAAACATACACACAAAATTCTAGCTTTCGCAACCAATGGTTGCCTCGTCAGGAAAGAGGGAAGGAGAAGGAAAGACAAAAGGATATGGGTTTTAAGGGAGAGGGTAAGGAGTCATTCCAATCCCGGGAGCGGAAAGACTTACCTTAGGGGGAAAAAAGGAGAGGTATACACTCGCACACACACACATATCCATCCACACATACACAGACACAAGCAGACATTTGTAAAGGCCTGATGTTATTTTATTTCAATAAAACAAAATAAAGGCCTTTACAAATGTCTGCTTGTGTCTGTGTATGTGTGGATGGATATGTGTGTGTGTGCGAGTGTATACCTGTCCTTTTTTCCCCCTAAGGTAAGTCTTTCCGCTCCCGGGATTGGAATGACTCCTTACCCTCTCCCTTAAAACCCATATCCTTTTGTCTTTCCTTCTCCTTCCCTCTTTCCTGACGAGGCAACCATTGGTTGCGAAAGCTAGAATTTTGTGTGTATGTTTGTGTTTGTTTGTGTGTCTATCGACCTGCCAGCGCTTTTGTTTGGTAAGTTTCATTACATACATATATATATAACTAACATCAACATCTTTTGAAATGAACTGTTTTTAGATGGAGAAAGCTAGCCAAATGGTAAGACCACTGATGTTATTTTATTTCAATAAAACAAAATAACATTTGGAGACCAAAAAATACGCATTTCCTTGAAATGACAAGCCAGATCTCAGAAAAAAGTAGGCCTCTTGAAAGAAGTGTAAAGGCGGGAAAGAATTGTGTACAACACTGTAGGTGGCCAACAATAAAAAAATGGTTCTACGATGTTTGTTATTGTCGGTTATTACCACTGTGTTATATCTATCATTTTGCAGATTTTGTGTGATTTTTCTTTCGAGAAATATATGAGTAAATTGTGTACAAACTGCCAGTGACTGACACAATTTTCTTCTTCTTATCATCCACGTTTTCTAACATATAAACTACTTTTGGAGTGCCAAAATGTACTAGAACAAATAAAATGTCTCCAAAACTGTACAATGTACTTGTGGTGAGACAGTCACAATTCCTGAAATCCATCACCCATGGCCTCTGGCCTGCTGAAGAGCACTGCAGTCCCCAAATCCGCTGCAATATGCCACACGCAAACAGACCTGGACTGCGGGCAGATCAGTGAGACTAGATCCGATATGCAGTGCTTGCACATTAGTGGGAACTGAATGGCTTCCGATCAGCACGCCCCATTCATTACAGAAACCCACAGAAATGGCCTGCGGTTTTAGCGCATTGTGGAAATCCACCAGTGTGGCAAGCTATTCACGAGCCACAGACAGCATGTTGATGAAATGAGACCACAATGATCAATCCATGCAACAGATTACTTGTACAAATACTCTGAGAATAAACAATAATGAGGATAGAAAATAACTCACCGCAAAGATGATTACTAAGCTGCAGACAAGCATGTAGAAAAGACAATCACACTCTCACAACTAAATTTTCAACCATAACTTTTGTCAGAAAATGAGAGCACACACACATTCACACCATCACTCAGACAGAACTCTGTGGACACATGACTGCCATCTCTGGCTGCTGCGCCTACAGTCTCTGAGAATCAGATCCAAACAAACCACTCCTCACACCTCCCTGCCTCTCGTTGGTAGCTGCTAGGCTAGTGGCAAGAAGTGGTGGCAGCACTGGCTGCAAACTGAGGGGACTGGTATGTAGGGGAGAAGAAATAAGAATGAGGGAGTAGCGAAGCAGTGCATGTATTCAGCTGCACCCAGCCAGTGATAATACATGATACCTCAGTAAACAAATCATTTCATCTATTAAGGCAAAAACAAGAACTTTCCAGAGTTTTTTTAAAATTTCCCATATTTGCCCGAGGGGTTTGAAATTCCCTAATTTCCAGAATGTGTGGCAACCCTGCTGTTGCTATTTGAGTTCACATTTTGTCATTTGGAGATCGTGAGAGGAGCTGTGGACACTAGAAAATGGAGTGCCAAATAGAGAAATCTCAAAAGTTTAACATATTCTTCTCTTTGAGTTCAACAGATGGGTGAGAGCAGCAGAGGCAGCCAGAAACATGCGGATAATGCCACAGGACAGAGCAGAACAAGGAAACAGTTTTCTTGTTTTAAGGAGTATTGTTTGACGTTAGTGACTCTCCATGTCCAGGAGGACATTTGGGGTTTGATGAAGATTGTTTAAATGCATTAATTCACAATGATCCATGTCAGTGTATGCAAGAACTGGAAAAGCTGGTGAACTGTGACCATTCCATCATTGTGCGACATTCGCAAGCAATGGGGTAGGTTCAAAAGGCAGGAGTATGGGTACTGCTCGCTCTAAGCCAAACTCACAAAAATCAGTGAGTGGCCATATGGGCATCTCTGGTTGTTCATCATCAATTGGCTCGTATACAACAACAACCATTCATATCCTGTACCAGTACTGGTGACGATAAATGGTGCTAATATAAGAAAAAAGAATGGAATGGCTTAGCCAAAACTGAGTGGCAACTCCCTGTACAAAGACCTGTGAGCATTCCCAAAAAATTGATGATATACATCTGGTGGAACAGCGACAGTGTGGTGCACTATAAATTGCTCCCCTGAGGTGTAATCATCACTACTGACACTTACTGTCAACAACTGAGATGTCTTGTAAATACTATCCAAGAACAGCGACTACGAAGACTGCATGAAGTAATGCTGCTCCATGATTATGCCCGCCTTTATTTTGCTAGACTGACAAAAACTGCTATACAGGAGAGTGGTTGGGAATTCATTCTGCACCCACCTTATTCACCTGATCTCACACCCTCAGATTTTCACCTCGGTATTGAACAATTCAAGGAATTTCCTTTCTGGATGAAAAGGCACTCCAAATGTGGCTCACCGAGTTCTTTGCCTCAAAACCACATGATTTCTACAGTCATAGAATCAAAAAGTTACCCCAGCATTGGCAAACTATTGTAAATAGTAAAGGAGAATATATCACTGATGACTAAAGTTCCTGTTTTGTGTATGTTGTGTTTATTAAACTAGTGGAAAAATGCTACTAACTTATGCACCAACCTAGTCAGTTCAAATTTTTGGTTACTATACTCAAAAAATTCTTCCTACGAATAGTTGAAAAAACAAGGACAAAATACACCACTGAATGTAGATTCATTATTTGCTCTTAGAGAGGCACTGCATATTTCACTACCAGGCATCAGTTTTGCCAGTTTATCTGTTAGAGAGAACAGAAGTATCATTACGTAACTGAAGAGTGACAGCTTTTCTCACTATGGTGGTATTTCAACCAAATTACTAACATTTTGTGTTGACTTGTTCCTGTGCCTTTACAGTTTAATTGTGAGCAGGACATTAGCATCTCATCACCAAAGCCATGTGAAGAATTTATTCCTATTTCCTATGGGGTGTTGTGATTATAGAGAATTTTGTGGCCTCACTCATACCTAGCTCCTAACTCATTATACTGTTGTGTCTGCAGATGGCTAATAGCCAATAACCACTGTAGAGATCCTAATAGAAACATATCAAAAAGTATGATTTGCACGCAAAAACTAAAAACAGAATGATCTGTTAAATTCCAGTCTGAGGTGCAATAAGAAGCCTACTTCCATACAATGGAACTGCTTATCACTCGAGTTTTCTGCAGAGAGAAATTCACTACAGAATGTATATCAATAACTGCTCTGATAAAAATTCTCCAATTACGTATCCACCCACATAAAGCAACAGAAAGTGGGCTATGTGATGAAGATGATGATTTCAGGGCCTTAGTGGCTTGTAAACATAAAAGACTGACTGGCAATGACATCACAGACAAATATATTAAAAATAGCAGGGACAACACAGACAAAGACATTAAAAAGTAGAGGTACAAATAGCTAAATGACCGCTAATAACAAACAGGAAAAGAGCCAGGCATTCTTAAGAACAAATAAAAGTTGGTTAACAGTTCTATACACTGTTGTTTAAATTACCAGGTTTGACATTAACATACCCAGTAATTTGGACAGGAGCCCAAGCAAAATATAAAATCTTTCTCACACTTGTCTTACTGTTCTTTTAAAACAGTGGACTAATCATTATCAAGCATGTTGCTGCTTTCGGAGTGAGAACATAAAAAGCTATCAGTAAAATGTGACACACTGGCTCTCACCTGACACAAGCACTCGTGGAGCCTCAGGCCGGATGAGGTGCCTGCATATCAGCTGATAGTGCCATTTTCCATCATGCTAAACCCATTTCTTTCCACCTGTGTGACCAGAGAGGTGTTCACCACAGTCAAACAGTTGGCTTAATGAGCTTTAGTTTGTTATTTCATACCTTCATCTGATCTTCTCCCATTCTACTCTCCCACAATGAGATAAAGCACCCAAAGGGACAACATGGGATGGTACATTAATTGCACTGCAAGCATTCCTTACTGCTGTGTCTGGATGCTTCTTTCCCTCAATTCTCACATGGCTCGGTAGCCAGCCTAATGATATTTCTTTCCATTGCCATTGTTGTATGTTTTTTGTACCACTTGGTCTACTGGGTATATTTGTCGCATGGTCTGTAGAGCAATTAGGGAATCATAGCAGACAAAAAAATTATATTCCAGTGATTGAACTGCATCTACTCCTGTGCTTTTAAGATGGTGTAGAGATATGGTTCAAAGACTGTAAATTCATCTGTAGATTGAAATATAAACACACTATTAGGGGAAACTACAATCAGAAGATAGTACAGCATTGCTTAGACCTTTCAACGTAAATAACTGTTAAATTTTCGTATCATCTAAAATTTTGCAAAAGGATTGTTTAAAAATAAAATTTGTTGTACAAGATTTGTTGTACTTCATCAAACTTAAAAACAACCTAGGCCTCTCTACTAATGGCAGAGACATCCTGCTCCAACACTGTGTTAAGACATTCAGCTGTGTTTCTCCTCCACACTAATGGGTTGATTAGAAAGCTGATGTACATGATTAAAGTTGATACATAAATTGAATTCTGTGGTTTTATCTCAGAATTCTAGTCATCTTAATGTTTGATGCAATTGTTGATCAGCAGCAGCAAGACTAGAAGATGAACAAAAGACTGAAAAATCACCTACAAAAATACATCACTGGACAGGTGTCATGACTCTGGACACTACACAGTAATAAAGTAATTGAATGAAATCGTACCACCACATGCTATCAAACACCTTTTCACTATCAGAAAACTACGCTACCAAGTGCTGCCCACACAAAAAGGCCTTTTGTATCGCTGCCTGCAGAAGCATTAGATTGTTGAGTGTAGAATGGTACCTACAGAAACTGCACTGAAGACCTTGTTTCCTGGTTCTGGAGAGTATGCTAAGTGGTTCTTGATCATTCACGTTAAGTGCTACATTGTGATAACTATTTTGGTTGGTGTGGTCCTTCCCGGGTTCCAGGAAGGAGTCATGATTACATCCCTCAAAGGATCAGAGTATTCCCCCTAAAAAACTTACCACACACACGCGAGGAGATAGTTCTTTGAGTCAATATTCAAATGTCACAACATGTCATGCCTCTCTGAGGGACACCACCTTGTAGAGCACTGTCTGTGTGGATAGAGAAGGCAGCCACACAAAACATAAGAGAAGGCCAGTTATCATGGTCTTACCAGCGAACAAAGGCAACACAACTGTGATCTTATCTTACTGTGATTACACTGAGTAGATGCGGGCCTGCAAGAAGACAACGCATATTGGAAGATGAAAACTGATCCTACCAAGAGAATTGAGAGGAAGACCACGACACTTCTCAAAGAACCTGGCTTGGCAGACAAAATTGTTAAGAAGCTACAACAGGAAGAACCTATTCTACTGATTGTGAGACTTTATGAACTTCTGAAGGGTCACAAAGATGAGGTACCTTTACGTCTCATTGTTAGCAACACTGGTGCTCTGACAATCCCTCGCTAAATACCAGAAGGATCTGTTTAGTCCTTGTTGGAAAATGTCCACATCATATTTGCAGCTCCATAGATTTTGTTGGTGCCTTAACAACTTTAGGCTTAGTGATTGTGACACCCTTGTGAACTTCAACATTGTCTCTTTTTTCACCAGAGAACCTTTACGAGAGTCTTTGGAACTTATTGGGCAGAAATTTGACACAGAAATGACCAACATTTTCAGGCATGTCTTGACATCACATACTATTCTTTCAATGATGGTTGCTATGAGCAGATGGAAGGGAGAAGGAAGCCCCTGGAATCAGCTCAATGGCAACTGACCTATTTCTTCCGGTATGTTGGTGACACATATGGCCACATGTAAGAGACAAGCTGATTGATTCCCTCAGACATCTCAATTCCATACAACAGAACATTAATTTTATCATGGGAGTCAAAGTGGATGGAGTGCTCCCCTTTTTGATTGTCGTGGTAAAAAGAAGAGTAGATGGCACTTTGGGCCGCAGAGCTTACCATAAGATGACACACACTGACCTACACCACCTGGCACAGAGAAATGGCATGCTCAGAACATCGGTACATAGGGGGCCCATATCCTCCGACAAGGAAAGACCCAACCTAGAACTTTAACATCTGAGTATGGTGTTCCAGAAAAACAGCTACAAAGAGTGGAAAATTTGGAGAGCTCTATGTCTCATACCACCTGTACAACCAGCGGAAACACAAGAGGAACCTCTGCGCAAGAATGTGATATTGCATTTATTCAGTTTTGTGGTGCAATATCCAGGAAGACTGAGTGAATTCTTCAGAAACATCAGGTGAAAACTTTTCTTCTGCTCACAAACACAGGCACTGCTTAGTACTGTCAAGGATGACATCTGATTACAGAAATCTGGGATCTACCGGACCAGCCAGTGTTGCAATGGTTACATACACTGAGCCGTGTGTATTGTCAAAGATCACTGCAGCGAACACCAACAGCACACCAAACTGCAGCAATCTAACAAGTCAGCAGTTGTGGAACATTGTGTATCAGAATTACATGAAATGGATTACGACCATACTAATGTTCGGACCCAGACGTCTAACTTCTGCAACTGTGTAACTAAGGTATCTATCAAGATTTGAGTAAGGGGGCTGCTGATAAATTGTGATAGTGGCTACATCATTAGTAGGGCATGGGAACCTGCATTGAATCTCATGTAAATGAGGAAGGATATATCCAACAACGAACTGACTTCAGGGGCAGGGAGAGCGACAGCAGAGGCACCATCAGGACATGCCGCTGGGCGCGAACCTCTAATGGAATGACTTGGCGGGAGGAGGAAGGGGGGGGAGGGGGAAGTTGGGGGGCTGGGAGGCACTCAGTTCATCAGTGTACGTGATGATGGCAACATGGTCATTTGCTGAAATATTGTGCCCGTTGGACACGGACATCCAGCTGTTCACTCATGAGCTATTTTGTCACAAGTGTTTATGCCAATATTTATCTCCTGTAGTTGCATTGCAGCACTGACTTATACTTACAGGTTTTCTCAAAGTGGCTGCAATAGAAGCTGAGAAAACATGAGGTTGGAAAGCCTTATATTTTGAACTCTTCTTGGGGGTGGGGAGAAATTGTGTTTGTATACCTTGGCGTATAGGCATTCACGTGGCCAATGCACATGATTGTTGATCTGTTCTTCAGGATTATATATCAATTCAGAAATACGTAAATTTTTGACATTTTAAATATACAAATTAACAAGTCACACTATATGAGCACAAGATAGGAAACAAAACAAAAGATACACACTTGTGAGAGACTAACAGTTTAAGAAATATCCTTGAACTAATTCTGATACTTGCCCACTGTTTGTGGCCAGGCTGGAGTCATGATTTAAAAGCTTATTGTTAGTTAGACACAACTGGAAGTACAGGAGGTTCTGCTTGAACATCATTTTCTCACTGTGTATGCACATAATGATTTCAGATGGTTGTTTGAACAGACATGTAGAGAAAGAGAATGTGGTATATGGGGACAAGCAGAACAGAAAAGGAAAACAGAAACCGTCCAATAAGGTAATAAAGAAATTAAGAAATGTTCAATGAATCTTTAACATTCTTCCAGCAAAAGAAACCCTAGTGGCTTTCATTATATTTAATAATTGCTTTCATTCATCATTATAATAACTGCTTTCATTCATCATTAACCACATAAACCAACATCCCTCGTTTGAGGGCCAGATGTAGTCATCATTTAAACTTTTTCAGTCAGAGAACATAGATGACAACTTTTTGGCTGTAAATTTTTACACTCATATAGCTCCCAAGAAAACTGTAATCACATGCCAATCTCATCAAAGGTCTTGTGGGCCCCTCATCAGATGCAATAAACTTAATATGTTCTTTGAGCAATGTCCTCACTCTTGTTTTCTCTGAGGCACAGCACTGTTTATTAATGTGGTAGTGAAGTGCTCATAAAGGCTGTACTGATGTGTAACAAAATGGAGCTATGATGACTATCACAGGAACCATTGAAACAATTCAGGTCAGTTTACTCAACTAATGTTGGTAGACACTACCCATCCCTACCCCTCAATACTTTCAAAAATACCTTGTAAGAAGAAGTCTAAAAGGTGTCGAGCTAAATACGAAATTTTGAGTTCACTTGAAGTGGCATTCATTGGACAGGAATTGTACAACTACATGAAGCACAAAAGAGATCTGAAAGATGTGCGACTGGGGTATTGTGGAGAACACTAGGAAAGAATACTTGAAAGCTTCCAAGAATTCCAAACAGCTGAAGCTTACTCAGTTCACTGTATCAAATCATGCAACACATTCTTCTAATGATATAGAGTGCTGAGTGTCATGTATAGAGTTCACTTGTGTATAATTCTGTTATTTAGCACACAATTAATACCCATTTCTACCTCTGATGTGTCTGATGATGGTGATTAAGATGGGAATCATACAGTCTCAGAAACAATTATATGTGATACATACCCTTTCATCAGACATCTTGAAAATCCTTGTCAGAACAAGAAGCAAAAGACATGTCCACGCATCTCGATGTGCTTCCGATTGCAAACAAAGAAAATATTCAAATGCTTCATGACAAACAGAGATGAGGCGCTGCTGAATTACGGGCCATGCCTCTTGCCGTGTCTCATCACTATACATCTTGAAAAGTATTCTCAGTACACATGCCAAACTCTGAGTTTCCTGCTTCAGCAAGTTTGGTTTAACACCACCTTTGAAACCTAAACAAAGAAAGATGCTCAAATAAATTTTTAAAAATTACACATGTTCAATAAATAAGGCAACACTTTTTTTCCTCAGCCAATTTTGGTTGAAAAAATGTGTAATCTTCATGGGCTTCAGCTCCTATAGTTCCATGAAGTTCTGATAGGTGGTGCCTTCAAAACGGCTTCTGCAATGGAGGTGCATTACAAGCAGAAAGCTGCCATCGAGTTTCTTTTGGCAGAAAACCAGAACATTACAGATATTTATAGGTGACTGCAGAATGTCTACAGAGATCTGACAGTGAACAAAAGCATGGCGAGTCACAGGGTGAGGTGTCCGTCATAATTGCAAAAAGATCACGCAAAACCTGTCCGATCTACTGCATTCTGGCCGGCTGCACACAGGTGATTCAAGGTGATTGACGAATCGCAATCAAACATATCACTGCTGAACTGGACACAAGCCTGCACACCCGAGAGCAGCTCACAACACTTCTCTAAACAATTCTTCCTCATCTACCCTACAGCCCAAATCTCGCATCTTCCAATTCCCATCCATTCAGCCCAATGAAGGATGCTCTCCATGGGAAGCAGTACGTGGATGATGGAAGGGGTTACTGATGCCGCAAGATGTTGGCTGCGACGATAACCAGGAGAGTGGCACCATGTGGGCATACAGGTCCTCCCAGCAGAGTGGCATAAGGCTGTTGCATTGAACAGAGATTATGCTGAAAAATAGAGTTTTATATCCAAAAGAATGGTTACCATATTATTATATGGTGTACTGGAAATCTGAATAAAACCGAATTGCTTCTTTTTTTTTTTAAGTGTTGCCATTACTTACTGAATGCACTTCATAGGAAGCAATGCCAAACAATATTATTTAATCACGGTATATATGCGGACGAGGCAAAAAATTCCCAGATTTCCTGGTTAAAAATACACTTTTTCTCAGGTGAAAATACACTTTTTCCTTGGTGAAATTTAACTTTTTCCTGAGTGAAAGTTTTTTTTGTGTGTGTTTTGCATGACAACATACTTTCCCTCAATATCATTTCTTTGAATAGTTAAGGTTTTATTCACTAGGATAGAAGTCCCCGACACTCTGAAATGAAACCCACTCAAAAAACAACATGTTTTGTAAAGATCTGTGGTGCATGTTTTTGTATTACGAAAGTGTAAACGCTAATTCCACCAAATACAGCATGGCAGCTTCTGAAGCACTTTAACTGAGATTGTGACATGCTTTTGTCAGCCAATTACAGCTCATGCCATGTGTTCTTGCCAGCCACTGACAACAGATGTTCAGAGCACAAGTCATGTGATGTAGTTAGGCAATAGCAACATTACTGTTAAATAACGCGGACACACAAATAAGAAAAGTTTATGGTTTAAATTAATATACCTACTATATAGCTGCAACAAAAGCTAAGTTTTCACATATAATATTAGTAATCAAAAAGTTTTTGCACACTGTTAACAATTAAGAACTGAACATTTTCTGTATCGCCCATAATAGTGCTATTGTCTGTAATGCAAGACTCACAGCACTGTTTGAAGACCATCAAGGAGTTTGCTGGACTAGCATGCTCAGAGTCCCAGCATGAATCTACATCTACATCTACATTTATACTCCGCAAGCCACCCAACGGTGTGTGGCGGAGGGCACTTCACGTGCCACTGTCATTACCTCCCTTTCCTGTTCCAGTCGCGTATGGTTCGCGGGAAGAACGACTGTCTGAAAGCCTCCGTGCGCGCTCGAATCTCTCTAATTTTACATTCGTGATCTCCTCGGGAGGTATAAGTACGGGGAAGCAATATATTCGATACCTCATCCAGAAACGCACCCTCTCGAAACCTGGCGAGCAAGCTACACCGCGATGCAGAGCGCCTCTCTTGCAGAGTCTGCCACTTGAGTTTATTAAACATCTCCGTAACGCTATCAGGGTTACCAAATAACCCTGTGATGAAACGCGCCGCTCTTCTTTGGATCTTCTCTATCTCCTCCGTCAAACCGATCTGGTACAGATCCCACACTGATGAGCAATACTCAAGTATAGGTCGAACGAGTGTTTTGTAAGCCACCTCCTTTGTTGATGGACTACATTTTCTAAGCACTCTCCCAATGAATCTCAACCTGGTACCCGCCTTACCAACAATTAATTTTATATGATCATTCCACTTCAAATCGTTCCGCACGCATACTCCCAGATATTTTACAGAAGTAACTGCTACCAGTGTTTGTTCCGCTATCATATAATCATACAATAAAGGATCCTTCTTTCTATGTATTCGCAATACATTACATTTGTCTATGTTAAGGATCAGTTGCCACTCCCTGCACCAAGTGCCTATCCGCTGCAGATCTTCCTGCATTTCGCTACAATTTTCTAATGCTGCAACTTCTCTGTACACTACAGCATCATCCGCGAAAAGCCGCGAAAATCCTGTTAAACATCTTAGAATGGAACCAAATTCTGCTTTAAGGGTATCAGAACACAGCACAAAACCACTATAAGACAAGCAAAAACATGCCCCATACACCCACCAACTACCACTTCCTTCAGGGTGAGCACTGGTATTCTTGCACCATAAAAGACAGAAACATGTAAACTAAGCATATTGTTTACTAACTAACATATTCTGAATGGTTATTTTATAGAGGAATAACCACACCACTAAACTGGCTAAGCACATGAATGGACACAGAACTATCTGTTTTGGGGACACACAATACTCAGCTATTGAGCAAGCTCTATTGCACGACTGAAGACACTCGAATGTCTGCTACATGCACAAGATATTTGGTTCTACTCATTCAGTGTTACTTTCCTTGAGCTCTTGAGACGAGACCCTGCCCTCCCACAAACCCTTCCATGCTGTCATTCTAATAGATTTACCTCCATTAATAATTTCGTGTCTTGATGGTAAGTATTGGTTAATCATTACTGTAAATTTTTGCAGTTCTCCAATTTGAATATTTCTTTTAATACAAAACAATTAACATACGAATTACAGCCAGAGAAGAAAGCACAACCTAACTCATGGTAGAAATGCACTTCAATATGTAATATTCCACTATATACTAAACTTTAACCAAAAGAACATTTGTACTGCACCTGCTTGCAGTTCATGGTCAATGTAATACTATGAGTGAAATAAATACTACATTTTTCCTCTACTGTTAGTTTAACTCCAGTGTCAAGATAGTTATCGACAGTTCAAGAATCTGGATAGTCTAGTAACTATTTTGAGACAGTGACTTACTGGGTTGACTGAAATTTCCTTCACTCAGTTGGAATAAACCACGAGAAAGAGTTGTATATGAGGTACTGGACAGGTGTGGCCTTTGAAAAACTAGTAAATATTGGCCAATCTGCAGAGCTGACAGGAAATGCTATCCTGAATGTATTGCTGACTGTGGGACACCTAACGGGGCCTCTCTACCAACCAATAGGAAAGCTGGAAATCATCATCTGGGGGACACAGAGCAGATCAGCAAGGAGCGTTCCAAAGACAGCGGATGCTCTTTCGGCTACCAGCTCTCCGACTAGCTAGCTGCTTTTCCTAGCTCCTCTCTTAAGAGTACCATGCACTCAGTCTGGCTGTTGCAGACACATCACCCGTATCCCTTAACATTAGGGCTTGGAGACAGGCTCTAGACATGACAGTTAATTTTCTTGTTTTGATTTTCATCTCAGAAAATCTCTTAACACATCCAGGTGCCCACATCCTGTCTCCATCCTAACCCCACAGCCACCGCACACAATCATGTTTTAGTATAATACTAGCCTTTTCCACACAGTTTCATCCACATATGCATTCAACACATATATATTTAATGCCCCTCCTCCTCCCCCTCTCCGTATCCACCTCTTCCTCCCTCTGCCTGCCCATCTCATCCTCACACCGCTTTCTCCTCCTCCCCACTGTCTGTCTCTTCATCTGCACTTCCCCCTCTCTTTGTTCATTTCCTCCTCCCCCTTGCTCCGTCCTTCCCAACACCCCCTTGTCCACACAATCTGTCCCCAGCTGTGAACATCAGTACATGTAGCCCCTGCAAACAAAATTCAATAAAGCAGACTGATACTACTCGAATGCAACATGCCTGTCATTCAGGGCAGCCTGCAAATTGGGCCCTGGAAAACCATTTCTTGCCCCCTGACATATAGGCTGCTCTGAAAAGCAGGTTGATTTGGCAGGCCAATGTTGTTCCTACACAACATGCTTGATGTCCAAGGCAGCCTGTACGCCAGAAATTTGAAAATTATGTTTCTGCTCTCTTATCTCCACTCCTACTGGAGCTAGGAGGTTAAAAGCCCCACAGTGCTGATGCTCATGAGGCCTCCTTTTTCTGTGCCACATTTGGTCGAAATTGATCCAAGAGTTTTGGAGGAGATCCCAGATATACACACACAGACTCTGTTTTATATACAGATAACAGATTTCGTCAGCTAAGATGATCAACAAGGGTTAAAATAGCTGCTATCACAAAATTTAGATCTACACAATAGCTACTATTCCAATTGAGGGATTTCTTGTCATATTTACACAGCTTTTATCTTTGAAACTGCAGCTCTGGGTTATGTTTTCAATAATTCGTACATGACGTCTTACTATTATCACTTGTCAGACCAAATGGGGAGACATGGCCAACTTCATGGGATTAAGCCATCAATATGTGTATTCAATAACATATTATATAAATATACATATCCATGCGATAAATACTAAATTGGATGTTAGGAGATTAGAACAAACCAGCTTTCCAGAGCAAATTGCGCTGTTCATGATTGGAGTTGAAAGCTTTTGCAAATCTATGAGACTGAAGTAGACAATCAGTAAGAAGCAGAAGATGTCTTGAACTCAGGTTGCGATACATCCCCTGTTCTTCACGCTGTTGTTCTGAAAGCCCAGCTTCTACATGGAGCATATCTGCCTGGAATATGATTCATCATTTCATTATTCTACATACCTCATAAAGTATTGTTATGAGCATTCTAATTTAGCATAATTGTAACACAATTATGTAACAAAATACTTAAGTTCTTACTACTTACCTGTGCTAGTGCCAAGTTTTCTTGGTCCTCCTTTCTTGATGTAGCAGGGAAAAATACAATATTATCGATTGTTTGAATCAATTCCAACTGTACAACACATTTAATCATTAGACTTTGGAACAGCCTCTGGTCTGAATTTGCCTATAAAAAAGAAAAAAAGAATGAGACAGCAACAATTATACAACTGTGCACCATAATACAACCTGAATTTTTACAGAGACATACTACTTTAATTATAGCTACCTCAAGCATGATAAATGACAGGTGTGGGAGTAGTAGTAGTAGTTCTATTAGGAAGGAATGGAAACAGGTTATCAGCTGTGGTTTTATAGACAGAATCATATAAGGCTTTGGCTGCACTAATTTAGGGAAAGAATGGGGAACATAACCAAAGGTGACGCAATATGGATTTGAAAAGTGTCATTCTTCCAAATTGTGCACCCAATGTCCTACCACCCAGCCATTTCACTTCCTCATAATAAATCAGTTACTTACCTTTGAACGCAACAATGTAATTTCTTCTGCTGGGACACTACTGGAACTTTGTGAGCTCTGCACACTATACGAGCTGTTGGAACGTTGTAAGATGTGATTAGTATCATCAGTATTCCCCTAAAACACAAAAGCATTTTATCATAGTGAAATAAAAATCTTGGTGTTTTGTGGCATCATAAAACATTACATGTTAACAACATACTAAACTTTATATTATTTCAAAATCAAAAGGTAGTTATATTATTATAAAAACATAAGTGAAAGAAAAAAAAATGTAACTGCATAGCAGCATTATTATTATTATATAATTATATATTGTACATTAATGGAAATACCTTGATGGGAACAACAAACAAAATGAGAAAAGGCAACCACTCACTTCTAGCTGATTGATGTCTGGTGCAAAGACATTACCAACCTTTGCTCTATCTCTGTTTTTCTAGTTTAAGTAATGTACCCATGGCCACATCGACACTGACTACCAGCTGAGTGGAAGCTCAGGCTGTCAACTGCAGGTTGGAAGGGAAAGACTTATGTAAACTGGGAAGGGTATGACTGTAGGAGTGGTGGAGGAGATTATGAGAGGTGTGACATAGGCAAATGGAGTGTCACTTTTTCATTTCTCTTAAGACTGCTGCTGAGAGCCACTAGTCTAGCCCTGTGCCATGTTCCTATTGCCTCCAAACCCCTTCCTCGTTTTGTACCTCTTGACCCCCTCCTAGATTACACACGTCTCCCCCCCCCCCCACCCCCCCTCCCCCGCGAGCACACTAACACACTAAATGCGAAAGAAATTGGCACCTCCAGATGTTTCATGTATGACCACATTTCAATCCGCTACAAATGAGTGAGTGCTTTTTCTCAATTTTGATTATTATTTATGTACAGAATCTCCATGTCCAAAGCTGAGGATATTTTCGAGCAAGTGGCTTGGTTAGGAGTTGAACCATAAACAAGAAACGTTAAAATTACCAGAGATATGAATACACAAATGAAAGGAAATAAAATTGTCTTGGGTGTCACAACACTAGGCATACTGATTATAAATAAGAAAGTGTCTTTTTTGGAAGTGGGGTGGTGGTGGTGGTGGTGGTGGTGGTGGTGGGTCGGGGGTGGGGGGGTGGGGGAGGTCACAAAGCAGCAACATTAATATAAAAAAATGTTGTCTCATCTGCACTATAAAAAAACCTTGAAGACCTCCAACTCAATAAAGATATTGATGATTTCTGCTAAAAATCATTCACTTTTATAGGGTAATGTGATACACTTGTTAATGAGGGCATCAGATAAAATTAGTGCAGTGCCCTTCAAGTACACAGTGATGAATCACGAGTTTGAGTATTGAAGACCATCACACCATTATGTCATAAACCACTAGGGTTTCACATACTGGTTTTAATGAATTTTATTGATGATTCAACAGTGGACTACACAATGTGCGCTGTAAGTTCTGGAAAGGATGAGTATTAAGATCTCATGTAGTGTAACAATTAATTTTATGTTTCGGGAAGCAAGTGTTTAGTTTTTTGTACACATCTGCATCAGAAAATGTGAAAATACATCCAGAATCTTGTGTCACTGTTATTAGTATGGCTCCAGAGTCTGAACCCACTTGATTCAAACTGTGAAGCACATCCAATAACTTTGAAGGTATATAGAATACTGAGCCCAGACTGGAAGAATAAATCAGATCGCCCCATCATTTCTGTACAAGTAAATGAAAAACAAATGAAATGTGTGTTTGGATTTCTCAGACAATTCTGGCTCAGGCCATTTTTCATTAAAGGTTCCCTGGCTATTTCAGGACATTCCACCCCCCACCCCCCCCCCTCATCAAACTCGTGCTACTACCCTCTTGCTAGAGTCACTGTGGAGCAGTTATTGTGTTTGCAGCAAGAGATTTTCTTTATCTGTTGTGGACAGTTACCTGACAGTAACCTGCACTATCACATGCTTGCAGGCTGTATGTACTAAGCACATAAAAAGTTAAAAACAGTGTAGCTGATGACACATTACACATTATAAGTGACTACATTGACCCACACAATATAATTTATAGGCACAGAAGCCCCACAGACAATAGCAGAAGAGATCAACAGAAACCAAGGAGGTTATGAAGCCTAAAGCTAGCCAACAAATGTACTAAAGTTCCTACTTACTATGACCATCGAATGTTACCACCTCACCCGAGGTGGAACAATGAGAGCCACAGTGTGACAGCTTTGCCAGTTGGCATCACACAACTATTGCACTGGGACAAACTCTCAGTAAGACCAACATATATGAGCTCAACTTTGATTGTGAAATGATAACTGTAAACTGAATGCAAGACAGAGGATAGATACACACTGAGGTGACAGAAGTCATGGGATAGCAATATGGACATATACAGATGGTGGTAGTATCACATACACTAGGTATAAAAGGACAGCGCATTGGTGGAACTGTCATTTGTACTCAGGTGGTTCATGTGAAAAGGTTTCTGATGTGATTACCGTATTTACTCGAATCTAAGCTGCACTCGAATCTAAGCCCCACCCAAAAAATGAGACTCAAAATCGAGGAAAAAAAATTTTCCCGAATCTAAGCCGCACCTGAAATTTGAGACTCGAAATTCAAGGGGAGATAAAAGTTTTAGGCCGCACCCGCAAATCGAAACAAAGTTGGTCCATTGTAATATGAGACACAATTTAGGTCGAATGAATGGCGATACAGCTACAGTTGTTTGGTTCGAGTCGTAAGCTTAGAAGTTAAGCTTTACCAGGTAGCCATTGCTATGCGTCAGGCGCTCCGTCCGTATTTATATGGGTACCCTTCCTTTTTCACGTGCTTCGTCTAGTTTGAATTCATTGCTTATTTTTCTTTGATCTGATAAGTGCCGTTCTCTTTGTTATAGGTGTTTACGTCACTCTAAACTGAAAATGCATTACTGTACTGTGTCATGGATTGTTCGTCGCATTCTGATAATGAGTGTTTACGGCTTGTCGCCGCTCGCGGCATGGCTTGCTTTTGTGCGCGCTACTGCCGCTTTTTTTAAAAAAAGAAGATAGAGGAATCGTCTCATTAGCAAAACAATGGCAAGAGACTGTTATTTGTTGTTACTTACACTGCTGCTTTCTTTGGTAATGATCTACAAGAACCAAATAATAGACTGCGTATGATAGAAAATGTTCTGAACGAGAGTTTAGTGAAAATTTTTCTCCGTTGAAAATCTTTGCAGATGCCTCTTTAGTACATTACATTCTGCACAGAAATTAGAGTCATCGTAGATTTAAAAATCTAGTCAATTGCCGTGCTTCATTTCTGACTGTATCACTATTAGGCATATGAATAATATGAATATAAACATGACATGATATGTATATTCTTCCGCGTTTGCTGTTGTCTCACTCTAGTTTCGTAGTTTATTAGCAGACAGGATTTAAATGAGATAGCAGCAAACATGAAACAAATGCATGGCAAAATGTTTATATTCAAATTATTCTTATGGCGAAGGGAATACTGCATGTGATTCACAATTCACAAAAGTTCCTGTTAGCAACCATCTCTTCTCACAGGTAGGAAAAAATTCAGAACGTAGAGTTGGCCAAATTGACAAACGTCCCAAACACTCTTGCCAGTCGGATTTTCGTAGTACATTGAAATGCTGCTACATTCGAAGATGAACAATACAGAATTTGTATTACTTTGTTGTATAATGTATGAAAATGTAGTGGTCGAAACTCGGGGCGGAGAAAAAAAGCTCGTCTTTCACCTATTTTTAATTTATTTACTGACGCAGAGGTTTTGGCGCCAGAATTTATCTTTGTGCCTGCAAAGCATGCCTGTGTAGCGCTACATATATTCGACGGCAGAAGTTAGTTGTGGCGGCACCTACCAAATATTTCAGAACTTCCACTTACTTTGCACTCGATTCTAAGCTGCGGGCGGTTTTTGGGATTACAAAAAAAAAAAAAAAAAAAAAAAAAAAAAAAAAAAAAAAAAAAAAAAAAAAAATGCGGCTTAGATTCGAGTAAATACGGTATGACCGCACAAAGGGAATTAACACAAGCTGAACACAGAATAGTAGTTGGAGCTAGAAGCATGGCACATTCCATTTTGAAAATTGAGATCCACAGTGTCACGACAGTGCCAATAACAAATTTCAGGCACTACCTCTCACCGCGAACAACACAGTGGCTGATAGCGTTCACTTAATGACCCAATATAGCGGCGTTTGTGTAGAGTTGCGTGTGGGACATATGACGAACATATCTGTTAGGACAGTGTGTCAAAATTTGGCATTAATGGGCTACGGCAGCAGATGACTGACACAGGTGCCTTTGCTAACAGAATGACAGTTCCTGGCTTGGTCAGATGAGTCCCGATTTCAGTTGGTAAGAGCTGATGGCAGTGTCTGAGTGTGGCACAGATCCCCATGAAGGCATGGACTCAAGTTATCAACAAGGCACTGTGAAAGCTAGTGGTGGCTCCATAATGGTGTGGGCTGTTTTTACACATCTGGTCCATCTGTACCAACCATTGACTGGAAATGGCTGCTTGGAGACCATTTACAGCCATTCATGGACTTCTTGTTCCCAAACAATGGAATTTTTGTAGCTGTCAATGTGTCATATCACCATGCCACAACTGTGTGATTGGTTCGAAGAATATTTTGGACAGTTCGAGCAAATGATTTGGTCACCTACATCACCCGACATGAATCCTATCGGACATTTATGGGACATAATTGAGAGGTCAGTTCATGAAGAAAATACTGCAAGGCACAATTTCACAATTATGGACGGCTACAGAGGCAGCATGGCTTATTATTTCTGTAGGGAACTTCTGACGCCTTATTGAGCCCATGCCACATCGTGTTTCTGCACTATGCCAGGCAAAAGGAAGTCTGACAATATTAGAAGGTGTCCCATGACTTTTGTCTAATCAGTGTACCTGTAACAGTATCAAGAGATTGAATGTCGATGTAAGATGACCTGTCTATTGAAATCCCTGATCAGATCGTAATTATCTTTTGATGAAACACTACAGTTCAAAGAGACACACAATGACAGAGAAAAGCAATTAATCTGGATGCCAAACATGTGGAAAAAAATAACATTAGTTCATGAAGAAATGATGCTTCAATTAGGAATGTTTTCCAGTCATGTCTTAAAAATTCCACACAGTACAAATAAAACTTTACGTGGTGGGAAGCACAGCAAAGACAAAGTTAGCTAGTTGCACAAATACTGATAGCACAAGGAATCTGGAGCTTCTAATCATATCCAAAGCAACAATTTCTTGTTTTTTCAAAAGCTTGAATGAACAGCCATGCAAGCAAATGAATCAACAAGCTGAGATGACAGGAGTTCAGTCATGTAACAATGTATTTCATCATACGGGGAGTAGTCAAAGTAAAAAGTAAAAATTTGTTTGCGGGTATGCGTCTGCAGTCCTGGTGCACTTTGAAATCCCTGCACTACAGTGCCACAGCATGTCATTGGAGGTGCCACAGCAAAATGGTGTATCTCACTGAGAAAGTGGAGTATCACACATTAATTCTTTTTCTTATTTGAGGAGGAACAATACTACAATTACTGCTGAGTTCGTGGAAATGTATGGGAAAGACACATAATCATGTGACACAGTGGCTAGGTCACAGTGATGCTTCCATTACACTAAACAAGTCTATACGACAAAGAATGAAGTGGCAGACCATATCTCAATGTTGGCTACGTTCTGCAACTGCTCACACCCATTTAGAAAGCCCACTGAACATGGGCAGCTACGGAAATGTTGGCCTGTGTCATGCCAACACAAATGATTTTGTTAGCCCCATAATCACCGTGGATAAGTGCCCAGTTCAGTGTATGACTGTGATACCCCAGAGACAGGCACAAAGCAAACTGTAGAAACAAATGGATTGAACACCAACAAAACAGGTGAAGCTCCAACCATAACTGAACAAGCTAAGTTTATTTATTTATTTATTTTCTTTTTTTTTTTTGGGGGGGGGGGGGGGGGGGGGGGTGGGCTGTTATGGTACAATGCTAACAGATTATGCTTGTAAGAAGCAACCATCCAGAAGCGTGCTGCCAAAACATTCTGACATGGTTACAGGGTGCAGTCAAGATAAAGCATTGTGGGAATCTGATGGTGGTGCTGGTTAGTGTTTAACGTCCCGTCGACAACGAGGTCATTAGAGACGGAGCGCAAGCTCGGGTTAGGGAAGGATTGGGAAGGAAATCGGCCGTGCCCTTTCAAAGGAACCATCCTGGCATTTGCCTGAAACGATTTAGGGAAATCACGGAAAACCTAAATCAGGATGGCTGGAGACGGGATTGAACCGTCGTCCTCCCGAATGTGGGAATCTGACAAAGGGGGTGTATTTGCTGCACGATATGGTCCCCAGCTCAATCTGCAGCGAAACGAGTGACACATGTTGCTTTTGGGCCTATTAAATTTGACCTCCCCCCACCCAATGTGTGTTGGACATTTCCATCATGATGACAAGCTCATTTTTGAGGTAGAACATTTCCTGAACAGCCAAAATACAGACTTCCCTGCCCAATAACTACTCATTAGGAAGAATTTGTTGCAGTGTAATGTGAATCTGTAGAGGAGGACTAACCCATCACAAAGTTTCATGGTTGCAGTTTTATTTTTTTGAGGTGATAATTAGAAGTTCATAATTACTCTTCGTAAATAATCAAAGAAAATCAGGAGATTGTTTCTTGTAGACAAATGTGCTGGCCACCTAAAAGATGTTATACTACAAAACGATGTACTTGCTTTCCTTCCTCCAAATATGTACATGAACATATTGTGCAAGGATCCAGGAATCTTAAAAGTGACAAAACAGTTTTATTGAAAGTATCTTCCATAATATGTTGATGTGTCAGTGTCAGTGAGGCTTCTAAATCTACTGAATACAATGAGTTTTATTTTAGCTGGATCGTGTGTACTAGTACCCCAAGTAGTCTAAACCTGTTTCTGAAAGTTTTTTTTCCTTTTTTTTTTTTTTTTTTTTAAAATGAGTGTGTGTATCATTTGGAATTTTTATGTGAAGTCTGGCAGGCAGTCTGTGAAAAACTAGATGATGTTCACCTTCATAATTATATTCCAATTGAAGATGATAATACGAAGGAAAAAAATTACAATCTATTGTCCTGGCAACAACAATGTCATTAGAGATGGAGCAAAAATTCATACGGAAGGAGGATAAAAAATGAAAATGATCATTACCTTTCAAAGGGACTATCCCAGCATTTGCCTTAAACAGTATAGAGAAACCACAGAAAACCTAAGACTGGACGTTGAAATGGGGATTTGAACATCAGTCGCCCTCAATACAAGTCCTATGTCAACATTGCATCTTCTCTTTTTGTGGATAGTATTACATCATTTCAGATATTTGGGTGTCGATAAGAGAATAGATGACATCGTAGAAGACAATGGGTTAGAATGTTCCTCCAAAACTTAAACTTGTTACTCTAGTTTCCATTGTATCTTTAAAGAAAACATTAAGTCTGCACATTTCAAAATGTGGTTTGTCTTTTTACTGCATGAATTACTTCAGTTTTTGGCATAACAAAGGCATTTATTTTTCAAATACATAGAATGCCTACTGCATATTATCTTATTTTTGCAGAAGCTACCAACTACAAACCCAAAAATCACTTTCTATTTAGAATGGTTTTTGTGTATACACAATTTAGTCATGGTCTCTTGAAGAGCATCATACTTGAAGAGCATCATAATGATCTGTTACTGCATTTTCTTACATTCCATTACTAAGTGCAAAATAACAGCTGCTTTTCTAGTACATTTATTCAATCTGATGCTAAACAAATTTTTGTCTATTGCATTTACTTAACTTTGTTCTGAACATTAAGCTGGTCAGAAATTTACAAATTTAAGCAACACAACATATTATTCAATAATTTTCACATTTATCCATTTGTGCCTTGATTGATAATGTAGTGATGATATTATTCCACAAATCAGATGAGTCTTCTTCTGTCAAAAATTTATAACACCTCATCACAAACAACCTCTTATTTTTGCAAAAAACGGACACTCAGAGAGTTGCAACTAAAATGGGTGTTCATAAAGTTGGTGACCGGTTTTGGAATAAGACCATTCTCAAACCAATCAATATTTGCCAAGTAAATTGTCTGTCAAAATACCGGTAAATGAAGTGTGTACATATACTATGTGATCAAAAGTATCCAGATACATGGTTGAAAATGACTTACATGTTCGTGGCACCCTCCATCGGTAATGCTGGAATTCAATATGGTATTGGCTCACCCTTAGCCCTGATAAAAAGCTTCCACTCTCGCAGGCATACATTCAATCAGATGTTGGAAGTTTTATTGGGGAATGGTACCCCATTCTTCATGGAGTGCTGCACTAAGGAGAGGTATTGATGTCAGTTGGTGAGGCTTGGCACGAATCGGGATTCCAAAACATCCCAAAGGTGTTCTATAGAATTCCGGTCAGGACTCTGTGCAGGCCAGTCCATTATAGGGATACACAGGCCGTGTATTATGAACAGGTGCTCGATCATGTTGAAAGATGCCATTGCCATCCCCAAATTGCTCTTCAACAGTAGGAAGCAAGAAGGTGCTTAAAACATCAATGTAGGTCTGCGTTGTGACGGTGTCACGGAAATCAACAAGGGGTGTAGGCCCCCTATACCCACACCCTGTCATCGGATTGCTACACTTTGTACCATGATTCGTCACTCCACACAACATTTTTCCACTGTTCAATCATCCAATGTTTATGCTCCTTACACCAAGTGAGGCAGTGTTTGGCATTTACCAGTGTGATGTGTGACTTATGGGCAGCTTCTCAACCATGAAATCCAAGTTTTCTTACCTCCCACCTAACTGTCTTAGCACTTGCAATGGATCCTGATGCAGTTTGGATTCCTGTTTGATGGTCTGGATAGATGTCTGCCAATTACATGTTACGACCCTCTTCGACTGTTGGCGGTCTCTGTCAGTCAACAGACGAAGTCGGCCTGTAAACTTTTGTGCTGTACATGTCCCTTCATGTTTCCACTTCACTATCACATCAGAAACAGTGGACCTATGGATGTTTAGGAGTGTGGAGATCTCGCGTACCGGCATATGAGACAAGTGACACCCAACCACCTGACCACGTTCAAAGTCTGTGAGTTCCGCGGAGTGCCCCATTCTGCTCTTTCACAATGTCTAATGACTACTGAGGTCACTGATATGGAGTACGTGGCAGCATAATGCACCTAATATGAAAAACATATTTTTTGGGGGTGTCTGGATACTTTTGATCACATAGTGTATGGTTATGACCCCAACTATAATGTTTGTTAATGAACACAGTTGGGACCATTCGCACATGTAAGAACTTTGTTTACCGCCATTTTGATGGACATTTTATTTCGCAAACATTGGTGGATATTTTACTTTGCAAACATTGGTTGGTTTTAGAATGGGCGTAGCATGAAACCTGTCACCGACTAAATAAACATCAATTTTAATTGAAACTTCCTGGCAGATTAAAACTGTGTGCCCGACCGAGACTCGAACTCGGGACCTTTGCCTTTCGCGGGCAAATGCTCTACCATCTGAGCTACCGAAGCACGACTCACACCCAGTCCTCACAGCTTTACTTCTGCCAGTATCTCTGCAACTCTGGTTGTCTCTTTTTGCATCACAATCTAAAAATGAGTTGCTGTCCCACTTACCCAATATGTTGCAGTTATGAATCTCATTTCTTACTTTATTCAGGGCCGTAATTTTCAGCAACTGTAGTATATTTTGGAAGTTTTATTGGGGAATGGTACTGTAGTATATATTTTTCAGAATAAAATTAAGTCATCAGTTGCAAATATATCTTTAATACATTTTACCGGTTTTGACAAATTAATTTGTCATCTTCTGAAGCCTATAACATTAGGGATATTAAAAATCTTTATGTGAAGTGTAAGTAGTACATTTTGTATTAAAAATATATTTGCAACCGATGGCTGAATTTTATTTTGAAAAAATTTCTCATTTCTACATCTTCTACAAATTTATTACTATATAACAAATATGACAATTACAAATATCCCAGGGGGAATACAGCTATATAAAAACAAAGGTATTAGTACATTCAAGGAAAAAAGGAAGCAATTAGAGTATTATCAACATTAGTCTTATGCATTTCTGTTGAGGTATAATCAAACAATGGAAACTCCAGGTAGGAATATCAACAATGCAGGAAAAGAGATTGCTACTTACCGTAAAGAAGACAAGTCGAGTTGCAGGCAAGCACAATTAAAAAATACTTACCATAAAGCTTTCGGCCACAGCTTTCATCAGTAACTAACACACACACACACACACACACACACACACACACACACACACACACACACACACACACACCATTCATATAAACAAACAAGTACACCTCATGCACACATGATGGCCAACTCCAAGATGCTGGAGTTTGACATCATGTGTGCATGAGGTGTACTTGTTTGTGTATATGAATGGTGTGTGTATCTTTAACTGATGATGGCTGTGTCCCAAAGCTTTATGTTGTCTATAATGATTGTGCCTGTCTGCAACTTAACATGTCTTCTTTACGGTAAGTAGCAAACCTGTCTTTTCCTACATTGTTCACTTGAGATACAGTGAGAAGGAAATATTTTTTACTGCTAACAGCCCATATTTGATCCTCATACCAACTGTAAAGTTTTTATTAGGGATTTATTTATTTGCTTGCAGTAAATGAAATTTAAAAAAAAAAAAAAAAAAAAAAAAAAAATAATATTAGCATGTTACCGTAATAATATCCATATCAGACTCTTTGCCCTCATGTGCATCTTCTGGTCTCCAGCTTAAAAGAGCATGGGGTATAGTGCAGTTAAATATGTCCAGCATACACTGGCAAGTCTTCTCCCATGTGGAATCCGAGAACTTCAAACCATTAGAATTGACTAGATTCTCCAGACAATTTGTACCTGAACGTGCCAGTTGTTCATTATCTGAAAGAAGAGAGATCAGTTAAAAATCAGGTTATACCTTAAGCTTTCACACAAGAAAATCGAGAACATTACACAGAAACAGAGTGCCTGTTTAAGTGGATACTGTATCAGGAGCAACTGGAACGTGGCTGACGGATAAATAAATTATGAAATAAGACTGGATTCCAAACAACTGGAATTTTGTAACATTTTGTAATCGCATGAGAGGAAGAAAGTTTAGAGTTTTTACATTCTGTTGACATAGTCATCATTACTTATGGAACAGCCTCTGATGTGGGGCTGCCATAAAATATATTTCACAATAATGAATTACAGAATTTCAATTATCAGGGTACAAATGAAATATTTCCGCCACAGATTTAAATGACACTCAACATTTTTGAAACTGCTGATATTGTGTTGTTTTTTAAACAAGTAATAGCTAGTCTTAAGGTGAAACATTGAAATGCTGGTTAGCTCCATATAGTAGAGCAGGAATAGCCAAGAATTCTGCACACCTGCAGTGCTCTTGCACATGTGCAGAGCTCTCTTGCTTGGCTGCACACTTCCCACCACTACCACACCACACAGTCTACAGGGGAGAGGGGGGGGGGGAGGAGGAGGAGGAGGGGGGGGGGGGGAGGAGGAGGAGGGAGGAGGAGGAAGGAGGAGGAGGAGGAAGGAGGAGGAGGAGGAGGAGGAAGGAGGAAGGAGTGAAGGGTAAACTGTGAATGCACCACATTTAAATGACAATGCAGTTATGCAAGGAACAACAGACAGCCTGCATGGTTTCATATTTATCAACAACACAAATCACAAACAAAACAAAATCTTTATCTGGTAGAAACTGGTGACGTGCAGACAGTTTTGCAGGTTTTTGCCTGTTAGGTTGCCTTGTAATACTAACTTATCTAGTTTCATAAATAAAACAAAAGCCTTTCACACACATGTTTTAATCGAAGTATTGTATCTTGTTTGCAACCCCATTATGGAAATGTGGAAACTTTTCCCAAGGAAAACAATGTAAAACTCCTAGACAGTTTTAACATAAAAGTATTTGTCTTTTAAACTGGACTTACACTGTAGATCGATCAATTTCATCCGCACTTTCAACTGAAATAGCAAGCAGTCTCAAAAACAGATGTAAGATTGGCAGTGTCCTCAAAGTGTGTAGAAAATTATCCTTGTAATTCTTTGACTGTCACAAAGAATTCTGTAAAATTATAATGAGCTTTGGGAATGTTTTTTGTCAGAATTTGTCTCTTCCATAATAAGATTTTCTTTTTAAATAAATCCCTATCAAATCAGAATTAAGTTGTTTCTCACCTAGCAATATCTTACTATGAGGAGTGGGTAGTCAAGTCTACTTAAAATATGTGGTCTGCAATCCATTCCAGATTTTCTAATTTTTGTTCATGCTCTCCTTTTTCATTCAGAATGTCACCAATAGCAGGTTTCAAATCAAAAAATCATTTCAGACATGCACTTTAACTTAACCCACATACTTTGCAGTAATATATTAAGTCTCCATATGCTTTGCAGCTGACAGTGTAATACTGCATACAACTTCAAAAAAATTTACTGTTCAAACCACCAATTTCATCACTACAGGCCTGATTATATGCATAATAAAAACATTACAAAATGCACGAAAAGTGTCGAAATATGCAAGATCAAATAATAATAAAAACATGGTAGTTACTATGTGCATTATATCTCAAAGTTGAACCTGTGCATATCAATTATGAGGGAGAACACCGGCCATGTGAAAAATCGCTACATTTAGAATGCTGATATCATTTTCTGAATACTTTCTGGTAGAGGTTGGGAAGGGGTCCTTCCTGAGATTATTTTCTAAAAATTTTCAAAATGGGGACGCATACCACATTTCAAGAATTGTTTATTCTTTGCTATTTTTGCTGCTAACAAGCAGATGTGATGTGAGCGACTTGCAGCGAAACAATTGATATGTACTGGAGCAACTTCGAGATATACTGCATGCAGGGGGTGCATTCATAAACTCTGTAATATTATATTTAAAAAACAACATACAATCATGAATTTTTTTGAACAGCATTAACTTTTAATTAATACTATTGGACCAAAGCATCATTTACAATTTATTTCACATTTTTTCTACTATTGTAAACATAAGCGACCTAGTACTGTTCCAAATGTTCAGTAGTAAGATTGTGTCCTTGATCACTCAAAACATTTTTATAAGCAGAAGAGGACTGTTCTACATCAACTGAGGTAGCTGGGCAGTATCTGAATTTGGGTGCTATGTTGGCACTTATTGCTTCTGGTAAAAAAAAAAAAAAAAAAGTTTACCCATCCCATGAATAAAACTATCGATTTGGCACAAGGGTTTAAAGCCTCGGTTATTGTTTAAAATGTTTTCAAACTTTTCAAAGAAGTTTTCTTGGGAATACCTCTGGCAAAGATGAGTTCACTAGAATTATTTTATTCATTAACTGAACAGATTCATTCAACACCAAACCTTGAGTTTAAAGCTTTTTAGTAGTTGCAGGTATATGGGAAAAATGAGTGCTAATCACAGTAGTGTCTTTTTTAATACCAGAATCATTAAAAGCTTCCTTGCACTGGCAAACTGCCAAGGCCTCTGCACTATCAAGTAGTTTACTACCCCATTAATGGCCTCAAAATGTTCACTGTAAAACGACACAGCTTCGACGCAGCTTTTAGAAACACTTTCTTTCTTTCTCCGTGGAATGTACTTCTTCAGCAAGGCAATGTACTGGGCAAAGCACATCACATGAATCAAATTGGGATAAAATACTCTGAGGGCTTTTCCTGTTTGATCATATACGGAGCAGCATCTGAGATAAACATGAACACCCTTTCATCTGCAGGAGATTCTGGAAATATTTTTCTAATATCCTCATTCACAAATCTGGTGATTGTAAAATGAGTTATTTTTTCAAGTTCTTTGCAAGACACTAAATAGGAAGCACCAACAATTAAATTTGCAATGTAATGGCTGCAAGTGTCTGTAGTTTCACCAACTAAAATCCAGATGATGCTGTCCTTGAGTTCATTGCATATTTCTTCCAGAACATTTACGTAAATTGTCGGAACGTAGTTTTTATGCAATGTTGATTCATCTGGTATATTTTGATTTAAGCAATAATTGCACAGCAAATCTTTGAGGACAGGGTTTGTAAGTTTGTGAAGAGGAATATTGCTTGCAATGAATGCTTTACATAGATCCATGTTAAACCAATGTTTTTGGTTATCTTTTGACCAATCCCTGCTATTGCAAGTTGCTGTTGTCAGAAGTTATTGTTGTGGTCCTTTCTTCTGCATTTCTGCAATATGAAGACTTGTCTTGACAAGCTTGTCTATTTGAAACTTTTTTTTTGTACGAAACGCTTTTCTCCCAAACTCGACAATAAAACAATTGCATCATATATCATATGTAAATGTTCCAGAATGGTCAGCTATTCACGAAATGACGTTTCTTTTTTTCGGGCAGCATGGTGAACAACACATTACACCTTACTCGTTCAACTGTGTATGAGTAAACAGAAAGCTAAACTGAAACAATGGATATGCAACGAAAAGCCTGCACAGTTTAATTTAACTGTTACCGAAGAGTACGGTATGACAGCAAAGGGGATTAACTGGGGGGAGAAGGCACAAGAGCATTGACTCTGTCTGCCAGTTCCTGTTTCTTTTCTGAAATGATTTTGTTAGGCAGTGGCCTCAAGGTTTGCGGTTGCACGCAGTTCTACGTTGCGGCCAATCTGTGAGACTTCAAAACTAGATTGAGCTAGAGATCACCCATCTAAATTTTTAAAATATTATAAACATAGAGTGAAAATGTGCATTGTCACTAGTTTTTAGTTAAAATATGCAATAACTGGTGAAAAGGAGGCAAATATACAACATGCAAATGCATATAATCTGATTTTTATTCATCATGTTCTCCAAGCCTGGAAATTTAACACAAAGTGCTTCATGATGAACAGAACAATGAATCCCTTACAAATTTCCTGTCAATCATCATAATATTTTGCTCTTTTACTGTCAACTAAATCTTTAAATTCTTTCTACATTGTGTTGTAATGATGTTCCATGACAAATTTCCACTACCTGTCAATCATGCGACTGAATACTGATATTGAGAATTCTCATCTTTCTATTCTGTCATTCTCACTTATTTTTAAAGACTTGTTTTTGTAACGTAGCAAGTTATTATGAAATAACATCCGATGCAGTAAGGCATGCAGTCGTGTAGCACAGTGGCTTCAGGATGGCTATGTTTTTTCTTTGCTCCAACTCACAGCAGAGCTGATGCTACCAGCCGTGAGAACGGTCTCGAGCAACATTCAGTTGGTACGAAAATTCATGCCCCCTATGAATCTAAATAAACCATAGTAATTATCATCTGATTTTGTTCAAACTTGGTACTTAATCTTTTGTTATTAAGGAAGGGATCCTGTAAAAATTTCAGATTTTTATCTATTATAGTTATGGAGATTGTGAAAATTACTTAAATGTCCTAAAACCAACACTTATATTTCAAAACTCAGTTAGGAACAATAACCAAATGTCTTTTACTATCATCTGAGGTCATAACAAAGCTCACCAATGCACCAATTGCAGTGGGGTGGAGTCGCTCAGTCATTCTTTCGTCTCCTTTGCTCTCTCTGTCACTTTCATAGAAAAGTTGACCTACCTCTATATATTTCTTTCTTCCGAAGTCTCTTCACTCCGCAGTAGCAGATACACGCTAGGCAGTGTAAAGCAGCGTTGATGAAACCACTACCTAATATCTACCACACGGAGGCCACATAAGCAGCGTTGATGAAACCACTACCTAATATCTACCACACGGAGGCCACATAACTCAAGTTGCAAATTAGTTCCTGTAAGTTCGTTTTCACAAATTTCGGGCAGTAGGAGAATGCAGTTTGATTGCATTAAGCATTTGGAAATTCTATTAACGCCTTTTTATTCATAAGGAAGCATACAAAATGGCTACCGAGTGTGTATTTAATTATGCAAATGCTCTATCGTTCCAAGTTCACTGTTTATCCAACATATTTTACATGTAAAAGCAGGCAGAATTCTGGTTAAATTTGTGATCTAACAGTCACTGACCCACCACTATTAGTGAGCTGAACATTCGGTCATTTCAGTGGTCTTTATGTTAGAAGTGCTCGCCAAAGTATTCCATAAAGAACACGGAATATACCACGTGGAACTGTCAGTATGGCCGAAAATTCCACACACTCATAAAGCTTCAACTAAATAATTCAGAAATATCACACTGTCATCAAAATGTTAATAACTTAAGCCATTTTAGTCATGACATGTTCTAATCACAATTAACTCCCTAGTTCTTCATTTTACATACTATTTTCACAGAGACATCTAGCACGGTGTTACCTTGAAGCAAGTTAGCGAGCGACTCTCTTGTTGCTCCTCTCCTTTCTGCCAATCTAACTATCTGCACGTGGGAACTGCTTAATTATGATTGGCTATTGATCTGAATGACCAATCAGAATGATCCTTCCAGATCATTCTAGCAGCAAAATGTGCCTTAGCCAGCCAGTCACTAATGAGATACGTCATTTATGTCATTACAATTTTAATTTCTAATATATTGTTTAATAAAGTAGAATGGAATGCAAAATATTCCTTAAATTAATATAGAAACTTATTCCTTCTTCAGACTTTTATTCTGGCTGCTCTCTTACAAAAGCAAGCACACATAGACTTATGTCATCAGCATCATGGTTGCAACACAATTTTCCCAGGGTTCAATTATATAAGGTTTTACATAAAATGACGTATGTCCCACATACACTCTCTCATTCATTCCCATGTATTCACACAACATCATAATAAACAAATAATAATTTTGAATGATTTTTTATACCACGTAACGTAGAGTAATTGAAGTTTTGAAAAGAGAATTCCACTTAAGTGATTTTATATACTGTGAGCTTTGTTATGACTTCAGATGATAATATGAGACATTTGATTATTGTTCCTAACTGAGTTTTGAAATGTGTCAGTTTTAGGACATTTAAGCAATTTTCTCAATCTCCATAACTATAATAGATAAAAATCTGAAATTTTGACAGGATCCCTTCCTTAATAACAAAAGATTGCGTACCAAGTTTGAACAAAATCAGATTATAATTACTATAGTTTATTTAGATTTGTAGGGGGGGGGGGGATATGAATTTGCGTACCGACTGAATGTTACATGCGACCATTCTCACAGCTGGTAGCGTCAGCTGTGCTGCGAGTCAGAGCGAAGAAAAAACATAGCCATTCTGAAGTCACCGTGCTACACAGCTGCGTGCCTTACTGCATCGAATGTTATTTCCTAATAACTTGCTACTTTACATGTTGACAGATTGCTAGACTGGCTCTTTTTGTGCAAACAACTACCGGAATGTGAACTTTCTTTATGCCACAAACAAATAGCTTAAGACAAGCAGCCCGACATCACGATTCTGACTACTGAAGAACGTCAAACTGGTCCAAAAAATGCCGCACACACTGTTAAATGAAATGTCATGCTCTTCCAAGTACTTCCTAGAAGAAATGACCGAAGCTGAGACATTATGAGCAGCGTTGACACAGGCCAGGTCTCGGACCGTACTCATGCAGTACATCATGCATGTATGCAGTTTTATATTCCACAGGCAACAACGTAGCAGACACTTGAGATAATGGCTTCTATGAAGTACAGCTCTTATAAGACTCCCTAAGGATTAGTTTGGCCTAATGATTTCCTAACATCATCCACACAAGTCGCAAGTTCTGTCGGTCACAACAAAAGGGAATCAACAGAACTACTGAACCCCCACTACAGAATCCTGTCTCTGTATATGTCTTATGTGCATTGATGAGTCATAAATCAACATTAATGTTTCAATAGACTATCCATTAGAATCTGAGTAGCAGCACTATAGCTGTTGACAGTAATGTCGTGCAAGATATTCCATTTTCATGCTAACACAGGGTGCACCATTACACTCTTTCTGTCCCAGCACCAGTGAGAACAACACAGGTAGTGCATAGCGCAGAGGAGTCCCATCTGGGGAATGTGGCGGGTAGGAAAAAGATCAATGGGAGTTGCATGTATCATCTAGGGATTTTTCTTTTTTTTTTTTGGGGGGGGGGGGGGGGGGATCCCAGGGGGAAGGGACGGGGTGAGAAATTGATGGCTGATAACCAAGATGGCAGAAGCAAAATTACTGGCAATTCTATCTCGGTAGAGTGCATTAAAATACGGTAATGTAAGTGTCACGACATAGTAAGACTATCACAAGTGATTAGAGGAATTAAGTGATTGGAAACTGTCCCATTATCTTTAGTTTCTTTGCTTGCTGATAGCGTTTGTGGGGTAAGGCGCACTATTAGCAAGTTTGTTTTTGTGACTGTATTGTGCCTGAGTTCTTGTGAGTATTATTTGCTTGTGAACAACTGTAGGATACTGAGAGTCTGAAAATAACACAATATGCATTCAGCTAGCAATTTATAAAGCAAAAATTTGGGACATGAGTTTTGGGTGAAAGTGAAGGAGCTTACTGACTCCGAGGCAAACTAAACATCAATCAGTCAAGAATGAAATCAATGAAGATTAAACAGAGCACTGTGCAATACAACTGAGTTGTTGTGGAGAGAAAAAATACGTTTTTCTGTTTCACTTGTTACAAATTACCTGGACTGAAAATTGTATCACAGCCATACAAAATTTTGTGAAAAGGCAATCCACTCACACAAAGAACAGGGTTTACTCACTACAAGGGATGAATACAAGAGCCCACTCACAACCAATGCAAGCAATCTTAAATCCACATCCTAAGCAAATTAAGTCCAACCGTATCAGAGTTCTGTCTAATACAAAGACTATCCATTAGAATCTGAGTAGCAGCACTATAGCTGTTGACAGTAATGTCGTGCAAGATATTCCATTTTCATGCTAACACAGGGTGCACCATTACACTCTTTCTGTCCCAGCACCAGTGAGAACAACACAGGTAGTGCATAGCGCAGAGGAGTCCCATCTGGGGAATGTGGCGGGTAGGAAAAAGATCAATGGGAGTTGCATGTATCATCTAGGGATTTTTCTTTTTTTTTTTTGGGGGGGGGGGGATCCCAGGGGGAAGGGACGGGGTGAGAAATTGATGGCTGATAACCAAGATGGCAGAAGCAAAACTGATGTCATTGGTACCGGAGAAGCTTGTTGGCTAATGCGATGGGATATATTGTGAAGCTGTGGTTGGCAGACATTTATTTATTTATTTATCGTTCTGTGGGACCAAATTAAGGAAAGTCTCCATGGTCACGGAACGAGTCAATACATGAAATTATAACACAATATTAGAAACAGATAAAATGAAATATAAAAAAACATATTCAGGTGACAAGTCGTAAGTTTAAATAAAGAAAATCAACAATGTAACACAGGAATTTGCTTAATTTTTTAGCTCTTCCAGGAGCTCCTCGACAGAATAGAAGGAGTGAGCCATGAGGAAACTCTTCAGTTTAGACTTAAAAGAGTTTGGGCTACTGCTAAGATTTTTGAGTTCTTGTGGTAGCTTATTGAAAATGGATGCAGCAGAATACTGCACTCCTTTCTGCACAAGAGTCAAGGAAGTGCATTCCACATGCAGATTGGATTTCTGCCTAATATTAACTGAGTGAAAGCTGCTAACTCTTGGGAATAGGCTAATATTGCTAACAACAAACGACATTAAAGAAAATATATACTGTGAGGGCAATGTCAGAATTCCCAGACTATTGAATAGGGGTCGACAAGAGGTTCTCGAACTTACACCACATATAGCTCGAGCAGCCCGTTTTTGAGCCAAAAATATCCTTTTTGAATCAGAAGAATTACCCCAAAAAATAATACCATACAACATAAGCATATGAAAATATGCGAAGTAGACTACTTTTCGTGTTGAAGTGTCACTTATTTCAGATACTGTTCTAATGGTAAATAAAGCAGCATTTAGTTTCTGAACAAGATCCTGGACATCGGCTTTCCACAACAGCTTACTATCTATCCGAACGCCTAGGAACCTGAACTGTTCCATCCCGCTTATAATATGCCCATTCTGTCTGATCAAAATATCGGTTCTTGTTGAATTGTGAGTTAGAAACTGTAAAAACTGAGTCTTACTGTGATTTAGCATCAAATTATTTTCCACAAGCCACAAACTTATTCCATGAACTACATTATTTGATACTGTTTCAATATTACACACAAGATCCTTCACTACCAAGCTGGTGTCATCAGCAAACAGAAATATTTTTGAATTACCTGTAATACTAGAAGCCATATCATTTATATAAATAAGAAACAGCAGTGGCCCCAGCACCGACCCTTGGGGAACGCCCCACTTAACAGTGCCCCATTGGGAGTGAACATCACTACCACTCTCAATATTGCGGAGAATTATCTTCTGCTTTCTGTTCTTAAAGTAAGAGGCGAACCAATTGTAAGCTACTCCCCTTACTCCATAATGGTCCAACTTCTGCAGTAATATTTTGTGGTCAACACAGTCAAAAGCCTTTGTTAAATCAAAGAAAACACCTAGCATTCGCAACCTTTTATTTAATCCATCTAAAACCTCACAGAGAAAAGAGAATATAGCATTTTCAGTTGTTAAACCATTTCTAAAAGCAAACTGAACATTTGACAGCAAATTATGTGAATTTAAGTGCTCCAGTAACCTTGTAGATACAACCTTCTCGATAACTTTAGCAAACACCGATGGCATAGAAATAGGTCTATAATTGTCAATATTATCCCTGTCTCCCTTTTTATAAAGTGGCTTCACTACCGAGTGCTTTAATCGGTCAGGAAACCGACCACTCCTAAGGGAAAAGTTACAGATATGGCTAAGTACTGGGCTGACATACATAGAACAATACTTCAGTATTCTGCTAGATACCCCGTCATATCCATGAGAGTTCTTGGTCTTTAGTGATTTAATTATTAACTCAATCTCCCTCTTGTCAATATCATGGAGGAGCATTGCAGGTAACAGTCTTGGAACACTGTTTTCTAAGAGTGCTATATGATTCCCTGTTGGGACTAGGTTTCTATTTAGTTCACCTGCTATATTCAGAAAGTGATTATTAAATACCGTACATATATGCGACTTATCAGTAACACGGATATTCCCACTACGCACTGATTCTATATCCTCGACCTGTCCCTGCAGACCAGCCACTTCCTTTACGACTGACCATATGGTTTTAATTTTATCCTGAGACTTAGCTATTCTATCTGCATACCACATACTTTTTGCCTTCCTAATAACTTTTTTAAGCACCTTACAATACTGTTTGTAATGGGCTGCTGCATTTAGATTCTGACTGTTTCTAACGTTTTGGTATAATTGCCACTTTGTTCTACAAGATATTCTTATCCCTCTAGTCAGCCACCCAGGCTGCCTGTTTGTGCTAGTACCCTGTTTTGAATGTTCTAACGGAAAGCAACTTTCAAAGAGCACGAGAAAAGTCTTGAGAAAAGCATTATATTTATCGTCTACTGTATCAGCGCTATAAACATCTTGCCACTCTTGTTCCTTGATAAGGTTTACAAAGGTCTCTACAGCAACTGGATCAGCTTTCCTAAACAGCTGGTGACTATATTTAACACGTGTTGCAGCACAAAAATCTTTTAGAGTTAAAATTTGTGCATCATGATCTGAAAGGCCATTCACCTTTTTGCTAACAGAATGCCCTTCTAGTAATGAGGAATGAACAAAAATGTTGTCTATGGTTGTTCTACTGTTCCCTTGCACTCTCGTTGGAAAGAATACGGTTTGCACAAGATTATATGAATTAAGGTGGTCTACCAGCATCCTCTTCCTTGCACAATCACTTATACAATTAATATTGAAGTCACCACATATAACTAACTTTTTGTATTTCCTATACTATAAAGTGAACAAAGAACCTCCTCTAGCTTTAGCAAAAATGCCTTAAGGGGAAACAAGGTTAAAGGAACCACTACGCTCTCGAAATACAGTCATTATTGGATGAAATTCCCCGTGTCATAGCTCAATGTTGTTGTCCTGTAGATCCAGTTTGAGGGAGGGCAGTGTCCAAGCTTATGGGATCCTGCTCCAGAAACCACCTGGAAAAAGTATCAGTCACAACATGCATCAGTGGTGGACACAAAATGTCCAAGAGGGTGCAGTGATGGTCTGTCTTGAAACTGTTCCACCAACAATGGAGCAATAAGCATCACCATGACAAGGGTGGGAAGAAATCAAACCATGTCATGGGAGGGGAGAAACCAGAACCACATTCACAATACTTAAGCTTACTATGAAACTTGTGGGTCTGTTTCATCAATTTTAACAAAATAAGGGTAATACACCAAGCAGATACCATATATGGAAAGTCTAGAAGATAGACCCGGACACAGACACAGGAGCAAATTACATTGCACATAAAGTGGTGGCCCAACCAAACACGCAGTAAGGAACAGATATTACAAAACTAAAAAATGCCTTAAGGGGAAACAAGGTTAAAGGAACCACTAGGCTCTAAAAATACAGTCATTATTGGATGAAATGCCCCGCATCATAGCTCAATGTTGTTCAATATGAGCTGTGGATGCAATTTCATGTTACACATAATCTCTACCCCTTCTCAAATATTAAGGGTATGACTCTTTTTCTCCCTATGTAAAATTCTTAAATTTTTAAATATACTGACCACATAGCGATCATATTCTCGAAAGCGGGTACTCAAGGCAGCCCTTGAACTTTCTCAAACTGTTTCACCGTCTTACCCTGGATGCACGGTGCAACCAGTGATTTCTGCAGCTCACCTGGGTTGCTTTCTGTTGTGTTGACTTGATGGTAAGCCTTCTGGTTCTTGCTTAGTGATATGTACTTTTGGTCCAGCATCTCATCTCACTTTCACTTTTTTGTTATAAGCACGTCATTGTTACATGGCACAGAATGTTTTCCACTGTTTGTTTGTTGTGGTCTTCAGTCCTGAGACTGGTTTGATGCAGCTCTCCATGCTACCCTATCCTGTGCAAGCTTCTTCATCTCCCAGTACGTACTGCAACCCACATCCTTCTGAATCTGCTTAGTGTATTCATCTCTTGGTCTCCCTCTACGATTTTTACCCTCCACGCTGCCCTCCAATGCTAAATTTGTGATCCCTTGATGCCTCAGAACATCTCCTACTAACCGGTCCCTTCTTTTTGTCAAGTTGTGCCACATACTCCTCTTCTCCCCAATTCTATTCAATACTTCATCATTAGTTATGTGATCTACCCATCTAATCTACAGCATTCTTCTGTAGCACCACATTTCGAAAGCTTCTATTCTCTTCTTGTCCAAACTATTTATCGTCCATGTTTCATTTCCATACATGGCTACACTCCGCACAAATACTTTCAGAAACGGCTTCCTGACACTTAAATCTATACTCGATGTTAACAAATTTCTCTTCTTCAGAAACGCTTTCCTTGCCATTGCCAGTCTACATTTTATATCTTCTCTACTTCGACCATCATCAGTTATTTTGCTCCCCAAATAACAAAACTCCTTTACTACTTTAAGCGTGTCATTTCCTAATCTAATTCCCTCAGCATCACCCGACTTAATTCGACCACATTCCATTATCCCCGTTTTGCTTTTGTTGATGTTCATCTTATATCCTCCTTTCAAGACACTGTCCATGCCGTTCAACTGCTCTTCTAAGTCCTTTGCTGTCTCTGATAGAATTACAATGTCATTGGTGAACCTCAAAGTTTTTATTTCTTCTCCATGGATTTTAATACCTACTCCAAATTTTTCTTTTATTTCCTTTACTGCTTGCTATACAGATCGAATAGCATCGGGGAGAGGCTACAACCATGTCTCACTCCATTCCCAACTACTGCTTCTCTTTCATGCCCCTCAACTCTTATAACTGCCATCTGGTTTCTGTACAAATTGTAAATAGCCTTTTGCTCCTTGTATTTTACCCCTGCCACCTTTAGAATTTGAAAGAGAGTATTCCAGTCAACATTGTCAAAAGCTTTCTCTAAGTCTACAAATGCTAAAAACGTAGGTTTTCCACTGCCCATCCTTTTATACACTGAATATCCGCCTTACAGACATTATGGTTTTTGCTATGAACATTGAGCCTTCTGTATTCTCCACCATGATGTTTAAATTTTATCATATTTTAATTTTGTAAGTGTACTTGTGTTTTTATCTATACTCATAATTAGGTGCTTACAGCTCTGGTATTACTTTGATGTATTAGGGTTCAGTTTCTCGTCATTTAGATACGCACCTGACAATGTTGCTATACGCCATGAAAATGATAAATGTGTTAATAAAATTGATCAAGATACAGCTGTTTGCAGAGTTCTTGCTATACAATGTACTACCACAGCTGTGGATGCCCTGTCCACAGAGTTGCTTGTAACAAACATGAAAACCAAGAAATGTGGCACATCAGCTTTGCACACAAAGTGGTGGCTGCTCAATTTGCTTTAGTCAGCCAATCACATTACAGGACACAAGACCCATGATGTTAAGGAAATATCATTGTTTTGTTTCATGAACTCATACACTATGGACTGAATATACACAAAAAAACATTTATGTTGCAAGATCAGAAATGAAAACACAAATAAGCATGCAGTGAAGCTAACATACACCGGATTACATATATCTTGAAAATACCTAATTTCTAGTATGATTTCTTGTAATACACTGACAGCAAATGTTGTGTAGGTGTCAAAATACGTTATAGATCTTATCTTGGAGTTAGATTTTATTTAGTGGTTTATTATGAAATGGAAAGGAGGTAAAGTCGGTACACATTTTAGAGAGTCCTGGCCCTACAGTTATAATCAGTAAATGTTGCAGTCTTCCCCTGGACGGGGAACATGAATTTGGATAACGGAACATGTTACGGAACATGAATTTTGATAACAACATTTTTACAACTAATACACCGAAGTTCAGATAAGTACTGGGCATTGTAATATAACTTTAGCACTTGTTAAAAGCCACTTACTTGTTATGTATGGTATAATTGTGATGAGGTACTTTGTATCAGAAGGTTTATATTGGGTGTCCTACCGATATTTTACCTCAGATTGTAAGAGTAAACTTGATTTCATTTTAACATATCTAATGAAGGCCAGTTTTCTTGGTATGACTGAGTAATGTAATGGTTTTGGGTGTTCAGCCAAGTTGTTGATGCCATTTTTTGCATGATATGTTCTTGACAGACTGTCACTGAATTACCATGTAGAAAAAAGGAATTAAAAACTTGGCTGAACAGTTGAAATCACAAAGTTGACACATGTCTAATGGGTAGTAGCCCTGACAATCAGATTCTGCTGCATCTATATATCAGCAGTCAATGCACCAAAGCAATATTGTCCATCTGTCAAAAATCCTTTCTCTCAGGAACAGGTAGACATTTCCAGTTGAAATTGAATTCATAAACTAAGGTCAATGGTAATTTAGCAGTGTAAATCAAATCAAAAGATACAGCCATTTATGTCACAGTTTTTGATTTGCACAAACTCCCTGACCAAAACCTATAGGGTACTTCCCGTTGACCTAGACTCATAAAATTTGGCAAGAAGCAAGGTTTCACAGTACAGGCTAGGAGAAAAATCCAAAAACTATTAGTTACTAATTATGACACACACACACACACACACACACACACACACACACACACACACACACACACACACTTGTCATTTGTTATCCGACTTCAAACTTGAAATTAAAACATTCTCAAAAGCCTTGGAATCCTCAGAATCGATATCTTGCAAGTATCAATGTCAATAACAGGCAAAAGTCATCGAGATTTTCAATTCCTGGAATGGATGAACTGTCTAGATACACAATGAAGTCTGTATGGAACCTGCAGTGTGAGAGTTCTACTCACACCTGGACTTTTTTTTTTGTTACAGAGACAGCTATAATAAACACTCAAACTGACAATACTGTGAAAAGGATAGATTGCTCCTCACCATATAGTGGAGATATTGAGTTGCAGACAAGCACAACAACAGAGTTTTTGTTGTGCCTGTCTGCAAATTCAATATCTCCACTATATGGTGAGTAGAACTCCATCCATTTCATTTCATAATATTGTCTCATTATTCCTCCTGATTTCCCATTGTTTACACATTTGAACTGTATATAAATGCATGGTTATTAGAGAGCTTCTTGCATGTACCCACTGAAATCCATGTTGCACCCTACACACAGGCACAATTATGAATAGTAGTTGCAATAGTGGCTCTTTCAATTACTTCTTCATTATCACCGCTATAATAAAAGAAACACACAAACATAGCAATTACCTTGTTGTACACACCAATGTAGCTGAGTGTACAAATCTTCCAATAGAAGAGGCCCCAAAACATCAAAATATTGTGTAAACACATCTACAATTGCATAGAGTGCATGATTACATGTTGTTGTCATCCACTCAGCTTTCTGAAATTAGTGAACATAGATTTTTAGCAAATGAAAGACGAATAATGAATATTTACATCCACAGAATCCAAAAACAATTTACAACACATACCAGTATCCATTCATTTAGCTTTTTTTTTTTTTTTTTTTTTTTTTTTACCAAAACACTAATGAAAACCTTAAGGTCAAAATTCTGACATAATTACTAGTTATGACGAGCATGAGACTTTTAACTTGACCAACTGAGGCTATTTGTAACAAATGTACATTCATTATGTGAAGGATGAACTGTGACCATATGGTTGTGCCAAATTACTGTAATGCAGATGTTTAGCTACTTGGCCAAATCTGTCTAAAAGATAATGTAGCCTCTTATCTACATGAAATGGATAAGAATCTGAAAAAAAAAAAAAAAAAAAAAAAAAAAAAAAAAAAAAAAAAAAAAAAAAAAAAAAGAAAGGGTTGGTTGAAAATGTACTAATATACTTTGTGGCAAAGGTTATTTTTTTGTTATTTTGTACTGAAAACAAGAGTTGATGGGCTCATGACCAACAGTAATTTCTGGAGAACTTTTCATGTCGATATCTTTCCTGGGTCCGATTCTTCCACAGAAATTTTACATAGAGAGAAGTTTGTTGGACAAAATCCAATCAACCAAATAAGACAGAAGAGAAGCAGAATTTTCAGGAAATTACTGCCCTTGCTTTCTAGACCTACATCTATACTCCACAAGTATTCATAAGGTGTACAGTGGAGACAACCACTGTTAGGGACTTGGCTAGGCACTTGTCTGTAACCAGACTACTTTCCCCCATGGTTTTCAAATCATGAGAGACTGGCTACATGAAAAGAATGGCATGTTGCCAACGGTTTTAGCTTGTCTTCATGAAAATCCGTAAGTTTCTGACTAGTTCAAAGTCAAGGTATTGTTCTCTGTCAGAATACATAAACTTCCAAACACGACACACAAGCACAACTGAAAAATTCCAATGTTTTACATGAAGAGGACCCAAACTCCGCCATTGCCGGTCCCAAGCCCGGGGCCCCATCTTGCAAGTCATGGGGAAGGAGGAGGGGGAGGAGTAACAACCTCGTAAAAAAAACCTGGGTCCATCTGGCTCCCGATGGTAGCACCCAGTTAGGGCCCCTACCTAGGGTTACAGGCGAAGCCCGGCCAACGGTCTCGAAGGCAGAAGAGGAACGTCGCTTCCCAACGGCAGAGAGAGTGGAAGAGCCACTGAAACATATCAGGTAGCGGCGGTACTCCATGTTAGGGGCGGCTACCAAAGGCGTCTGTGTCCCCATGTCAGAGGTGGCCAGAACACATCTTCTGGGGCTAACAACTTCAGTCGTATAACTGGACGGACACGAGCCGTCCCAACAAAAAATTCTTTAGCTCATGGAATGGATCACACTATGGAATCGAGATTACCCCAGGGGGACAGACAATCCCCTGTTGATAAAGGTCGACGCAAGCAGGCATTCGGATTCTGGGGGACCTGCCAAAAAGTGCATAAGGGAAGAGTCGGAGCTCCGAAGAACCTCAAAGAAGATTAAAACTAAAAAGACTTTCAGAATTGGAACCATAAATGTACAGACAATGATTAAGACTGGTAAACTTAAACAGGTAATAGATGAGATGGAAGAGAGTAGCATTGGAATATTAGCGATGCAAGAAACAAAATACACTGACGAAGACACAGTGGAGTCAGAAGGCTTCATAATACTGAAGGGGAAACCAGGAGTTAAAGTGGGAAAGGAAAGACATGCACCTAGATGCTTTGGTACAGGGTTCATAGTAGGCAAGAGATACGAGGATGGCATAACTGAAATGAAGAGCAGGTCATAAAGGATATCAACACTGACTTTTCAAGCAGGGAACAAAAAGTATACAATAATAAATGGACATGCACCTACAAATGACAAGAACAGGAAAGACAAGAAAGTTGCTGATAGTTTCTGGGAAGAGCTAGATGATACACTGTAAAACATACCATATAGACATGTAAAGATACTAGTAGGAGATTGTAATGCACAGATTGGAAGAGAGAAGCAACATAAAGGAGTAGTGGGCGAATACCCTGCACACCAGCGGACAAACAAAAATGGAGAAAGGCTAATTGAACTGTGTCGAGAACACAAAATGAGATTGATGACAACACACTTCAGGGCCAAACCGTGTAAGAAAAAGACATGGGCAAACCCATGCACCCGCCTTGGGGAATTCCAAATTGACCACATAGCAATCAACTGAACAAATGCTAAAGAGATGATGAACACAAAGGCCAGGAAGAACACAAGAATAGAATCGGATCACTATCTTACAGAAGTTAAGTGCCTTTGGATGCCAAACAGGGACAGACTGCCACAGACGAACAGAAAACAAAGGTAGACAGAGACAAATTAAGACACAATCGATCCAGATATGAGGAAGGAACTGAATCATTCAATGAATGGGGCGACATGAAGCGAAATATGGCGAAACAGGCTAAACTATGGGGAAAGCAAGAAAAGAAACAGAAGCACTGGTGGTGGAACAAGGAATGTGAGGAAGCGGTAGAGACTCGCAGGAGAGCCTGGAGAGACTGGAGCAGCAAGAAGCACCCAGAAAAACGGGAAGTTTTCTTAGGAGCAAGAAAGGAAGCAGCCCGAACAATAAAATGGACCAGAAGACAAAAGATGAAGCAGGGACTGGACGAGATTGAGACCAACTTCAGGAAAAACAACAGCAGACACTTTTTCGGGAAATTCAAAAAGAATCGGATTGGATACAAGGGTATAGAACTGTTTATAAGAGATAAAAAAGGGGAGCTGGCTGTCAGTGCGAAGGAGAACTGTCGGATTTTTGCAGAGCACTTTCATGACCTGCTGAACTGTGAACCACCTGAAGAAGAGCTGGAACTGGGGACTGACACAGAAGAGAGAGAGCCACGCCCTCCATCCAGCGATGAAGTCGCACATGCCATAAGCGATCTGAAGAATAATAAGGCAACTGGAGAAGATGGTATAGCAGCCGAGATGATAAAGTGGGGAGGCAACAAAGCAATAGACAACATGACCAACATAATTCACCAGATCTGGAGATCAAAGAAGTTGCCAGAAGGATGGAAGAATGCAATTGTAGTACCAATACACAAGAAGGACAAGAGAGATGCAAACAACTACAGAGGAATATCGCTACTAGAGGTCGGATACAAGGTGCTGTCAAAGCTATTGCTCAAGAGAGTAGAACAACAGGTAGACAATACAGTTGGCGACTACCAAGGGGAGTTCACGAAGGGAAGAGGTTGTGTAGAACAGATATTTATCCTGAAGCAACTGATAGAACAGAGGGCCTTAAAAACAAAAGGACAGTAATAACCTTTGTGGACTTCACAAAGGCATATGACTCCATCGACAGACAGACTCTTGTTAGGATCCTGAAGAACAGAGGACTTGATGGAACTACACAAGAACTCATAAAAGAAATTCTGACAGACACAAAAGCAAGGGTGAGATTCAGAGGAGCACTGTCAGAAGAATTTGAGATCAAGACTGGTGTTAAACAGGGAGATGGATTGTCACCATTGTTGTTCAATATACCACTGGACGAAGTGATCACGCAGTGGAGAGCAATAAACGAGGAAATGGGAATCTGCCTAGCCTTTGCAAATGACATAGCAATAGTAAGTGAGACGGAAGAAGACGCAAAGACACAACTCGACAACTTAAGTAAGGTAGCCAGAAAGGTGGGACTGAGGATCGCCTATAACAAGACAAAGACATTAAACACCACTGCAGTCTGGGAAACACCGGAAGGCACTGTGCAAATGGTGGACAAATTTAAATATCTGGGAGAATTTATAACAGGAAGGAACAGGAGCAAGGAGGGAATAACAGAGAGGATAAAGAAGATGAGGTCAGCCTTCTGCATGACGAGAGAGGTATACAATAAAAAGAATATATCCACAGTGGCAAAGATAAGCCACTACAAGGCAACAGTGAGGAATGCAGTATTATAAGCTGCTGAGACAATGACACTGGAAAAAAAATGGGGCAGAGAAACTAGAGAAAGAAGAGAGGAAAATACTGAGAAAAATACTAGGTTCCAAAAGAGGTGGAGAGAGGTGGATGCGAAGACCTAGGGAAGAACTGTACCGGAACATGAGAACAATATCCGGGGAAATCAGACTCAAAAGGGCAAGGTTTGCTGGGCATGTAGTTAGGATGAGTATGGACAGAATGGCGAAGAGAGAGTGGGAAACAACAGGGAAGACAAGGGGAAAGACAGGAAACAAGTGGATTGTTGAACTCCGGAAGAACTGATTGAAATTGGGAATCAAGGTCGAAGGAAAGGAAAATTGGAGGAACAAATATACATGGACAAATATGCCGGAGATCAATGACAGAGAAGAATACAAGAAAAGATTAGAATGTCACCAGTGGAGCCGCCAGGAGAAACGGAAACTGGAGATCTCGGAAGAAGAGCGGGAGAGGAGAAGAGAAAGAATGAAGAGGTTCTGGGAGAATGCAGTCCACGAAGGGGCTACCCGTGGTCCTACAGAGGCCGTAACGCAAGAAGAAGAAGAAGAAGAAGAAGAAGAAGACCTTCCTTCTTAAAGGCCTGTATTTCAAACAATGGTAGAAGAAATACTGATAAGAACTGCCCACAAATGCTGGACACTTCCACACACTAACTGTGTCATTCATTTTACATGAAATGATTTTAACTATCTTATTGCAATATCATTTTTACAGTCAGTTAATCAAATAACCACTGGATTATGTAGCAAGTGGCCACCATGTAAGTTTTGCACCAATAAATAGTCTTAGAACTAGTTATTTTTTCCCCTATTTTCCATTTTTATACTACTGGACATTTCTCACCTTAAACCACTAAGAGAGAGATACAAAGAGAGAGAGAGAGAGAGAGAAGTGCAATACAACACTGTGTGAATCTGAAATTAGAAAGAGATAGAAAAAGTATTTAATGTGGTGTTGTCAAATGTAGTAAAATCCCATTTTAATGAGTCTCAGAAGAAAAAAATGTTTTTTCTTAAATGGGGATTTCCCTTAAACAGGGGTTAAGCTCTAGCATTTTAACATCATCAACAAATGGTATTTTTAAGGCAGTATCCAGAATGAAGAAGAAATCTTTTATGTTAAAAAGTTGTTTTATTCAACTAATGGCATAAGTAAATATGACTGCATGAAAAGGAACAAAAATCTTTAAATGTATTATTTTTGGGGAAAAAGTGTGTGTGTGTGTGGGGGGGGGGGGGCAGCGAGATGCAGTTTGCCATTTCCAGCCAGCATAGCATACTGACAAGTGGTCACACTAGCTGACTGATATTGGTTAGAACCAACTCATCTACACTAAAAGAGAAAAAACAGTTTCCAACTGCTGCAACTAAACTTACTGCATATGCATAATCATTGCCACCACTGCCACCACCACCATCACTGCCACCGCCAACAGGCCACCACCACCGACTGAGGTGGCACAGTGGTTAGCATACTGGACTTACATTCTGGAGTACCACAGTTCAAACCCACATCTGGCCATCCTGATTTAGGTTTACTGTGATTTCCCCAAATCACCCTGGCAAATGCTGGGATGGTTCCTTTGAAAGGGTATGGTCGATTTCCTTCCGCATCCCTCCCTAATCTGATGGGACCCTGCTTTTTGGTGCCATCCATCCATCCAACCATACATCCACCCACCCAACCATCCATCCATCCATCCATCCATCCATCCATCCATCCATCCAACCATCCCCAAACCTGCTCCCAGACCCCTTCTGAACAATCGTCCAGTTCTGCTTCGTTCTTTACAAAAGCAACATACAATCCATTTATCTACCTGATGTGTGAAAGATCAGGATGTCAACATCACGACAAAGTCCTGCAATGTCATACTTGCTAGGATATCTGTGACAGCATTCTGGAAAATTATCCTCATTTTATTCTACACCAACTGACAGTGGACCGCAGCCAGCCGGGCTCAACACAATCTGTTGGGTTACAACATTCTAGGTAGTGCAAGTGTGTGCAAAGCCTGTAAGATATTTATTCTCATTACATCCTTTGTTTTGAGGAATGAAACTGACTTCTCCACAAATCATTCTGTATTTAACTTTTCAGGACGAAATATTTTCAAGGTTTAGAGAGTGCAGGTGGCATACAGTTACTAATAAAATTGTAGGGGCACAGCAGTGTTTTTATGTCTCTAAATCACCTGGTAGTTTAAAATTTTCTGACAATGTTGGCAACTTTTCACCACTGTCGTCACTATTTAAACACAGCAGGGCTGTCATTTTTTTTCTTTTCTTTTAGGTATCTCTGACACTTTTCCCTGAGCAGAACAAGCCTATGTTTTTGAGGGAAATACATTACGGAAGACCTCCATTGCCATCAACAATGAAAATGTTAATAAGATTATATCTATTATCAGCCATTCCAAAATAGTTGTCTCCCAGTGTTTAACACTTTCTAAGTAACATTCTCCATTTAAATTTTGGTAAGAGAGATTAAGGCAGTGAGTTAGAGTTTTGTCTTAAGTGATTCTGCCAGTCATGTGATGTACTGAAATCTTCAGTGATCAGCTTTGAGGCGATTCCTCAGACCCCCCTCTTGTAATTTTGTTTATGGGACTGTTTCCACATTTTATTAGGAGAGGATGATTTTAAGTCCAACACACCTCCAGTTTAGCTGCTCAGCTTATCACGTGTGATGTCGCGTCTTATGTCACTCCCGATGAATAAATTATACTGTACCTGAGGTAACTGCATATTTCAGGCAGGTGTGTGAGAGATTAGTGATGGTAAACTGTGCAGCTATGTCTGGCAAGGGTACAGTTTTCACAGTCTTATTGTGGCTTGTCACCTAAACCTCTAACTGTTGCCATTATTACCTCCATTCCAGAACACTGGGTCTCACAGTTCAACTACACAGCACGACGTGGCATGGACTTGACTAATGTCTGCAGTAGTGCTGTAGGGAATTTACACCATGAGTCCTGCAGGGCTGTCTATAAATCTGTAAGAGCACAAGGGGGTGGAAACCTCTTCTGAACAGCACGTTGCAAGGCATCCCAGATATGCTCAATAATGTTCACGTCTGGGAAGTTTGGTGGCCAGCGAAGTGTTTAAACTCAGAAGAGTGTTCCTGGACCACTCTGTAGCAATTCTGGATGTGTGGTGTGTCATGTTGTCCTGCTGGAATTGCCCAAGTCTGTCGGAATGCGCAAAGGACATGAATGAATGCAGGTGGTCAGACAGGATGCTTAAATACGTGTCACCCGTCAGAGTTGTATCTAGATGTATAATGGGTCCCATATTATTCAAACTGCCCATGACCCACACCATTACAGAAGCTCCATCAGCTTGAATAGACCCCTGCTGGCATGCAGGGTCCATGGATTTGTGAGGTTGTCTCCATATCCGTAGATGTCCACCCAGTCGATACAATTTGAAACGAGATCCATCTGACCAGGCACCATGTTTCCAGTCATCAACAGTCCACTGTTGGTGTAGACGGGCTCAGGCGAAGCGTAAAGCTTTGTGTTGTGCAGTCATCAAGGGTACACAAGTGGGCCTTCGGCTCTGAAAGCCCACATTGGTGATGTTTCGTTGAATGGTTTGCACGCTGACACTTGTTGATGACCCAGCATTTAAATCTGCAGCAATTTACGGAAGGATTGCACTTCTGTCATGCTGAACGATTCTCTTCAGTTGCCAGTGGTCCTGTCCTGCAGTATCTTTTTCCGGCCGCAGTGATGTCGGAGACTTGATGTTTTGCCAGATACCTTATACTCACAGTGCAGTTGTGAAATGGTCATATGTGAAAATGCCCACTTCATTGCTACCTCAGAGATGCTGTGTCCCATTGCTCATGTGCCGACTATAACACTACGTTCAAACTCACTTAAATCTTGATAACCTGTCATTGTGGCAGCAGTAACCAATCTAACAACTGCACCAAACACCAGTTGTCTTATATAGGCATTACTGACTGTAGTGCAGTATCCTGCCTGTTTACATATCTCTGTATTTGAATACGCATGCCTATATCAGTTTCTTTGGCACTTCAGTGTATATATCTAAATGCCCACTTACAGCATTTTTGTATTAGAAGTGAAACTTTTTGGGAGCTGATGTGACCTGTGATAGTGCAGTAAAGAAAATAAACACCAATCTGATTTTCAGTATGTGTGGAAGTGGCCACCATTTGTGGGCTTTTTTATCAGTATTTCTTCTACCATTGTGTGAAACATGAACTTTTAAGACACACACACACACACACAATATGCACTCTGGGTGACAGTAAGATTGGTATCCCACCTCTGTCCATGGCATCTCCAGACACGCTTTTCCTGGTCGCCAGGATTCAAGTAAAAGTGGGACTCATTTCTGAAGATAAGTCTACTCCAGTCTATGAGATTCCTGGCTGAAGGTGAGTCTCAGGACACAGTGATGATCTGCAGCAGCATTTCTTTTCATAGCAGGGACACCTTTGGTTGTCATTTGTGGCACCCTTACAGCACAGCAGTGCTACCTTGGCCAGCAAGGTTGCCAGATCTCTCTCCGATTGAAAATGTTTGCAGATTTATGGGGCAGGGCTCTCCAACCAGCTTGAGATTTTGATGATCTAACATACCAACTGGACAGAATTTGTCATGATATCCATCAAGAGGACATACAATAAATCTGTCAATCAATGCCAAGCCAAATAACTGCTTGCATTAAAGGCACAGGTGACCAACATGTTATTGACTTGCTCAGTTTCTGAAGCTCTTTCCCTCGGATAAATCATCCAATCCTTCTGAAACTGTGATCATTTGTTTTTCTGTACATGTATATCACATCTACTGATTTCTGTCCCAGTCAGATAATTCCTTCATGGTATGTTGTTGTTTTTGCCTTAAGAGTGTATATAATATCTAATTTACTTCGGATTTTTAAATGACATTCAAATAAATATTTAGCAATGTACAAGTTTTCTATTAAAACTGTCTATGAGAAAGAAAATGCTGGGCTGAGCTATGAAAACGTGTGGTTTTGTTTCAATTTCAACTGTGACAGCAGGTCATTCAAACAATTTGAAAATTTTTTGCAGGATCAGTTGCGTGTGGTGCTTTCATCAACTGGTAGTTCAGAAAATCCTTTCACACTCTTGCCATACAGTATCCAAAAAATGAAAAATGATGTATGTTCTAAAGTTTTGTAATTATATTGTGTGGAAAAAGTGTCTTTTCCATTTAAATTCTATATGATTTATAATAATTTTGAGTTCAATAACTTCAAAGTTGGTGAAGTCATATCTAAGAGCCCAAATTTGCTTCCCAACACAATTCCCAGGAATATCCAGATTAGGAGGTATAACCAACTCTCATAATGTTTAGCTATTATGAAGCACTACTGGATCTGCTAATATGATATGTTTGTTACAGTAGTGTGGAAACAGTAACTTTCTGGGCACAAATTGCAATTCAAATTGAAACTTATTCACTCCCAATTGCAATCCTTCAAATAGGGAAATGGAAGTTTTGAAACACCCTGTATAACAAAATTAAATTTTCAAAGAACTGAGAACTTTAATTTTTTGTTTTGAAAACAGATGTTTGACAGTTATAAAAAGAGAACTAAATAAAAAATAAAGCTTTTATTTGTCTTTCATTCCTTGCTACTAGTTTCTGGGTTGAAGTTTGGTTATTACAAGTGGTTGTGATGGATCACAGCCTGACAGCTTGGGTGATGGCTAAAATGGTTGCTTGAGCATACGGTGCGATTCCAGGAGTTGTGCCAAAGAACAAAAGATAATAAAAATAAAATTAAAACAAAGTGTAGCTGTGGAACATCTGTTTCCAAAACAGATATATCAGTTGTTGATTCACCAATAAAATTCTTCTTCCAAAGTAATGCAGAAGGTCACAATAATTTTAAGGTTCTACATGTGCGTCAACTGTTAACAATCGCCTTGGAAGTGAGAAAGACTATGGTTTATGTTCCATTACCAACGAGGTCGTTAAAGACAGATCAAAAGTTCAGACTGGGAAAAGATAGGAAATAAAATTACCGCGTACATTCAAAGGAACCATAGTAGCATTTGCATGGATCAGTTTTGGAAAAAACACAGAAAATCTACATTGGGATAGCCAGAAGGGGAACTGAGCTCCAGTCATCTCCACTGCAAAACCTCACTTGATAACAATTTCTATCAATTTCTGAGCATGTCCCAGGGCTTATTGTGGACTATATTTCATCAAAATCCTAGCACCACTTTCAACCACCAGTGAGTTACCGTACATCAAAACTGATGTTCCAGATATCAAGCTTATGGAATACTGTCATTACAGAGGCAACTGCTATTCATTTGTCAGGTGTCTTTATTATCAATAAGAACAAAGTCAGTTAAACAAGGCATGTGATCTGGGTATTCTAACACTGGAAAAACCATATAGCTCAATTGTGGTAAAATTTAGCTACACACTTAAGTCAGTTCCTATTTCATTACATCACCACTATCTGCACAATAATGATTTAATGGTGTACTTCTAGGCATTCAGTTAGAAATTTTTATCAGTTTATGCTAACAGCAATAGTCAAGTCGTGTAAGATCTCCAACAGTTGCAGTGTACTGGACATAGCAGCTTTGCATGTCTTCCTTAACCAATCACGTAAAGTGCTTTCATAAACATGTCAATGGCAACACCTCTGTATTGCCACAGCTCTATAGACAATTACTGTCTTCCCCTGCAGTCATTTGCACTTTGCAGCTGAAAGCTGGCAACAGTGCTGGAAGCTGGTAGAGATCATCTTATACCAACTCAACAATAGCTGTGTTCCGAATGCATGCGGTGAGAACAGGAAGATGTTCCAGTGAAGTATAGGGAGCATTAAATGAAAAGAGCATTAAATGAAAAGAACAGGATGAATACATGAGAATACTACAAAAACAAGAAATTAAAAATTTAAATTTTTGTTGTTACTTTACCATTTATTCTGCTAACTTACTTCCGTATGCTGCTCAGGAAGTTTCATGTTGTCAAATATCCGGAAGAGTACTTGAAAAAGGTCTTTCCACCAATGGGCTCTGAAAGCTTCCCCATATGTCTTGATTATTTCAAACAAGACTGTCAAACCACGAGTTCTTACATCTAATTTACAGCGACTCACTATACAAGACAATTCAAACAGTAGTGGAAACCACCCTCTCACCCATACACGGTCTTCCACTGGTACATTAATATCTTCCATGTTGTATTCTGCAAATAACTAATAACAATGAAAATTAGAAAATCAAATTACATCTCAAAGATTATGGAATAGGGACAACTCTGACCACTTGGTATTGTTTACCTGAGGTTTCTCATCAACGTACTTGGCACATGTACGGATAAGTCTAATTGCTTCCATACTCGTATCTGGAAAGCTTGCATTACAGGCAAATTCTGACAAACATTTGACAGCATCTTGGAATGAGTCAATCATTATTGGAAAATTCTTGGCATAAAGATCATCTGTGAGACACACAAAAGCCACATTTAATTACATAACTCGAATACAAAAATAAATGATAAATTAATAGATACACTAACATTAATTTTATTGAATATGGAAAGGACTTTGACAAGAAAAACAGAAACAAACATTTCAAGTCTTACTGGACAAGAGTGTACTGCAGCACTTTCTAAAAGTATAATTACAAAACATATATTAAACTTTTAAATGGAATATCACAAGGGCTTTGGCAAGGGTGTCCTCTGCCTTTTCAAAATTTATATATTATGATGTTACAAATAAATTGCAAAAATTGTCACTGAAACTCCCTGAAACAAATAACACAGACACAATGCTCTTTGCAGACAACTGACTGATTTTAGCTGGAACATAAGCCTGATTTTGAAAGCAACCAATAAATATATAATTCAAACATCTCAACATCATAAACAGAAGTGATGGAACTTAGAGGATGCTGAATGAGTGACAGCAATATAGAAATTAATAATAAAACACAGGAGCAAGTTAAATTCTTATATCTCAGCTGTGAGCTTTCTTACATATCAAACGATGATGCTAGTAGAAAACTACAGAAATTACTGTTTCTATACAGCACAATCAAGCTGCATTTTAACCGTAGCAGAGAAAATAAATTACTTGAAATGTATAAAATAATGGCAGTACTGGCGACATGTGAATGTTGGATCTTACTAAATGACAGACCAAAAAGATAAAATGTGCAGAGGGAATATTTCTGAGAGCAGTAACTGGTTAGCTGTCACTTGACAGGACAAGATGAAGGTATCACGAAGGAGTTTTTATTTAATCTGAATGAAGAAATACTGAAGCACAGCTACAAATAGAGTAAATAATTAGAATGCAAGTAATCAGAACACCAAGGTCACTGCTGAACTATCAGCCAAAACAAGAAAGGAGGGAGGTCAATAATGTAAGGAAAAGGTAGATTACTATTTACCAAAAAAATGTTGCAGACAGGCACAATAAGACTCACTTACACATTAGCATTCAGACGCATCCTTTGTCAGAAAAAGAAACACACACCATTCATTCACCCAAGGAAGCACACCTCATGGACACATGACCACGACTCTGGCAGCTCGGACCACCGGAGTTGGTGGTCACGTGTGCGTGAGGTATGCTTGCTTGTGTGAATGAATAGTGTGTGTTTCTCTTTCTTTCTCTGAAGAAGGCTGTGGCCAAAAGCTAATGTATAAGTGTCTTTTATTATGCCTGTTTGCAACTTAATGTGCCATCTTTATGGTAAGTAGCAATCTCTCTTTTCCTTACAATGTTGATATTCCAACCTGTAGTTTCCACTGTTTGAAGAGGGAAGATCAGTTAGACAGAGAAAAGATGGACAGCACAAAATACTTGAGATCACAACAAAGATGACAGAGCAAAGTACTTGAGTTCAGAACAAATCAGTGATGTTTTTTGGTGGTGGTGGTGGTGGTGGTGGTGGTGGTGGTGGTGGTTGCTGGAAACAGGTTTCCACCCCATCTAACTAAAGGGGTGCCAAGCATTGCATTAAGAAACTCAGGGAGTGTACACAATGAAACAGCATGTTCAGACTGTCAAATAATCACTGCAAGTGTACCTGTTGGATATTGTTATACCATTAATGATCTTCCATTATACATCCAAGAAGCAGAAATAGTTCCCTTTCCTGATGATGTGAGCTTTATAATCAAGCCTAACAGAGTAACTTCAGTAATTGAAAAAGTAAATAATATTTTCCTGAAAATTAATAGCTGGGCTCTGCAAATGGACTACCACTGAATTCTGATAAAATATGATACATGCAATTCAGTATTGCACAAAGCCTGGCCATACTATTACAATGTTATCGATAATGGAATTTCAACTCTTGACTATAGTTTTTCCTCTGACATAGGTAAATCTCTCTCTTTTTCGTACAAGCTGCTTTAATCCCAGTAGTTATCTATCACTTATCCTCGTTTCCATTTCTCAAATCAATTTAAGCACAAATCAACATATGACCGACAGAATATGTCTCTTGCTTCAGAAGCGATGGTAGCTACTTTATTCAAAATCTAATTGACCAGACATTAAAAGTCAGTATGAGTATCAGAAAGGGTTTATGAACAGATCCCAAACACATTTGTCAGCATTTTTTAGCATTGCAACTGTGAAGACCGTGACATTTTTTCGAATGGTGTATGAGTGTTTCTATTGCCTTTTGATGCCCTACCAGTCCACACGAGAGAAAGCTACAGCACTTCAGGTTTTCAGAGAAGCAATAGACTTGGTAAAACATTGTGGAAACTATCCAGTGTCATTCAAAACCAACAAAGAATTCCGTATCATTTTGTTGCATCAATTCAACAGTTTCTTCACCAATTCGATTGGAGTCAACAGTTCACTCCTTCTACATTTCAGTTTTGGCACCAAGTGACTAATACTTCTTCCTGAGACGAAAAAGTAATTGGGCTGAACATGTTTCAGCACATACGAAAAGTGCAGCGCACCATGATAACCTGGTTAACAGACATGTAGCCGACTTTTTCAACAAGGTTTCAAAGCTTGTTCAGCATTGCAACAAATGTCTCAGTCAGCATGAATAAAGTACTGGTACATGAACCCTTTATGATCTTCATACTTGCAATGACTCATGCAGCAATTATAAGCTAATGTCAAACACATGATTTAAGTTAAATGTTAAATATATTACTCATTAGATTATTCACATGATCACTGGTCAATTGTTCCTCATTCCTTTCTGCGTCAACCATCCCATATACCTGCTGCCTCCCATCAAGCTGTCACTTACCCTTCCTCTACCCTTCCACTCCCCAGCTCCTTTCTTCCTTCCATCACTCTAACAGACACGACCCCTCAGCTGAGTCAATCTGAAGGAGTTCAGCCCTAATATACTGTTTACAGCCAGCATGTTGTTTGTTTAAAGGTGTCACCTTTATGTGTCTGTCAATGATCACTCCTCAATTGCTTACCATTACTCAGTCATTATTTCAAAGAAACAAATGACGTTATTTGCTCCTTATTAAAAGATTATATGCTTTTCATCTAGGGAGACGAAGCTTGCAAAATTTCTTTTCCAGTGGAAAGGCCATTACCATACCTTATTATATTGTAATCTCTCTGCTTTCATCTTCTCAACAAATTCATGTGGTCTTCCTTTCACACAGCATTCTTCTGATATTACCATCACCAAATGTGGTGAGTCACACAGAGTCAAAATCGGTATTAATCACACCATTATACATTTTTATAAATGTCCATGTATCATCAAATTAGGATATAACTCAAATAACAATTCCTTAGCTACCATCTGCCTTGACTTGCGTATATAACCCCTCTTGCTTTTAAATATAACAAACACGTATTTTCACTGCTGTTTAAGTTATTTTTTATTCTCTTTTGCGTTTCAATTCTTCAATGCATATCCTATAATTAGGGACTGGAAAATATAGCATCTATTTTGGGCGAAATTTGCATCAATTTGTCGCAAAATTTCCATCTATCTTTTTGTAAATGATTGGACGCACAAATTTAAATGATTGTCATGCTACATGAGTGAAGACAAACAAATTATTAGTTCTTTCAAACTGACTGTTACTTCAGCACCTTTTTCTTCTGAAAAGGCCTTTGTTTTCTTCATTTGGCTGTATTTAAGCTTTCAAAAATGATTGTTCCATTGAAAAACAGCAGCATTTTCCCACCAGTTAAGGGAATGCGTCTCCAATATAAGGTGTTTCTGGACATTATTTGTTTTCTTTCCTGCCAAATTTGAAGAACAAAAAATCTGCAGACTACTAATTTCAACCTTCATTGGGCGTTCATAGATCTATGAGCCATACTTGACAATGTTACAGATAGAACTAACAAGGCACTAAGCCAGTAGTGGAACCGAGCATACAGCAACTCGATTTTAACATTAAGGGAAGAATTTTGGTGCCGTTGAAGGATGTTACACGTTTTGTTTTCCAATTGCTACAGTGCAGAGGGTGTGTACTGTAGGCTATCGTTGCAGATGGCCACAAGCATAAACAGATGAGAATCTGACCATCACAGGGGAAGAAGTGCTGCGGGGAAACAAACACCGCCACCAGTTCACTGGGCTCCAGCCTACCAGCAGAACTGGCACACTGTCACAGGGATCGCTGATCTCTTCTGGTGTTCTAAGCGATCTAATCGAAATCCGTGATGGACCAGGATTAGTCGCTTCACTTATTTCAAAGTGAGAAAAGAAAACAAGCAATGCACAACACAAAGCATTTGGGGACGGCTACCATGTAACTGTTTATTGATGTCGGCAAAATATTGTTAATGACATAGTTCAGGCCTGACCTCTAGTGGTATTCGATGCAACTACAGTTCAAAACATCCACCACCTAATTTGCCATGTTAAAACTGTCTGCAGTATACTATATTTAGCAAACAAACATATGTAAGAGGGTCTTTCCTATAAAATGCTAGGTCTCATGGCTAAGTACTACACTGCATTACGCGTATCTTAAATGGACCCTTCAACCGTCCACAGCTCGCATGGCACCACACCATTGAGTGCATTGATATATCATTGTGTTCATACATTTTATTTTGCAGTTAGGTTGTGCACATTATTTTCACAAACTAGGCTTCACCAGATGATGTACAATGCCTGTAACTGCCTACATTTTTGATACTGTCTGCAGAAAATAAAGCTATTTCAAACTATCTCAGACAAATAGCTGATTTGGGTACAATTCGCTATGAAACAGCACCCATTAAGTAATTTTATGTTTTTGCATCTGAGGCAGGATTCACATCTATTTTGCATTTATCACAAAATGTGAATTTTCCAGATGCTACCTGTAAGACAGCTTCTTCAACCAATCCCTAATTTCAAATGACAAATTTCTTCATTGTGAGAGGCCTTAATGAAGTAACAGTATAAACCCATTACTTGGAGAGAGGCAAGCATAAAAAAATTACTAATTGTGAATGTCAAAACTTAATTAAATAAAAAGCTGTCAAAAATTCTATTTAAAACCAAACAAAAAAATAGTTACAAGTGATAAAGCTCAAACAAGAACCACCGTATTAAGACAATGGCAATTTTTTGAAATTCTCCCTTATTCATTAACACATTAGTGATACTAGATTTTGACACTTTGAAATAATTATAATAAAAAAAGCAATCATACTTAGGGATGACATACTTATAATTTTTCCTGTAGTCTGGAAGGCCATTTCCACAATTGCTTCATCATGGTCAGACGCTGCCAAATGGAAAACACTGAATATATTTTTCCAGCCTGAGCGTATATTATTTGCCTGCGAGTTAACCATTTGTGCAATGCACCTAACTACCATATCACGGATAGTTGGTGACCTAAAAGTGATAGAAGTCATTACAGATAAATTACTGTTCAACAACACTCACATGACGGGAGGAAGTTAAACACATCACATGACAGAGGAAGGTTAAACACAAGGACAAATTACAATAACTTACTATAGTAATATTGTAAAATGGTAACATTAAGTTTTGCTGATAGAAACACTTAAAAGTACAAAACACTCTAAATTCGTTCTTAGGGTAGACTGGAAAAGAGGTGGAGGTCACTTAGATCCCAATCTGAGACAAATTCACCTGTTGCACGGTGAGACAAATTTGAAGGAGATGATGTCAACACATAAACAGTCAAAGCCAGTACATGGTAAGAACTGTGCCAGATTCAGTTTGGAGACAATAGAAGGGGGCAGAGTAGGAAACAAAGATGAATCAAAGGGGACGGGTAATGAAAAATATAATGAATAGTACACTACTGGCCATTAAAATAGCTACACCAAGAAGAAATGCAAATAATAAATGAGTATTCATTGAACAAATATATTATACTAGAACTGACATGTGATTACATTTTCACACAATTTGGGTGCATAGATCCTGAGAACTCGGTACCCAGAACAACCATCTCTGGCTATAATAAAGGCCTTGATACACCTGGGCATTGAGTCAAACAGAGCTTGGATGGCATGTACAGGTACAGCTGCCCATGGAGCTTCAACACGATACCACAGTTCATCAAGAGTAGTGACTGGCGTATTGTGAGGAGCCAGTTGCTCGGCCACCATTGACCTGACGTTTTCAATTGGTGAGAGATCTGTAGAATGTGCTGGCCAGGGCAGCAGTCGAACATTTTCGACATGCCAACTTTCAAAAGCAAAAAAAAATCAGGAGAATTTTAGCGGTGTACTATTGTGAATTACAACACGTCCCTGATGATTAAAGTTGCAATAATTCAATACCTGTAACAACTCAATTACATTTGCTTTATTATTTACATGTAAATACTAAATAATGGACATACCCGAGCCTTCAGACTATATAATTTATCATTCAACATGCAGAACAAGATGAATGATGAGCTCTGCAGGTTTCTTTGGATTCACACACATTCAAGTGAAGGACTCTTGAGAGAACTACAGTTCAAAATTACGATTCGAGGAAACAAATTAACGTCTATTAGATTTCTGTTTTGACATTAGCACACTTTTTGCATGAATAAATCACTGTTAAATGATCACACGTTTTCATTTCATAATGGAACCCATATTTGCATGGCATCTTATATCCGTAAGACATCTTTCCCAAATTTAAATCAATTTTATACCGGATGTACATGTTAGGCTTAGCAAATAATCTGAATAGTTTATCAGTCGGAATTTGTCCGATTACGGTAGTTACTTATTCAGTACATCCATAGCTGACTTAGCCTTCTTCAAAAACTCTGAACTAAATTTCTGCTCAAAGCACTTGCCTTTTTGAACTGATTTTAAAATTAAAAATTTCTCCAAAGAAGTTTCTGAAAGCATGGTCCTGAACTGAGTTTTGGTCTTTGTAAATGTGCTAAAAATTCTCTCACATTCCGCATTATTATGTGGAATCGACAAAATAGCCAGCATCACCTTCGCAAGTTTATTATATTGAAGTCAATTCCCTCTGCTGCCAAGTTGGTTTCTTCCAGCTGAAAGTTACAGAACTGAGAGTGGAGAATATCAACTTCTGCACCTAAGTGTTCACTTTCGCTAGTCAAAATATTAGGAAATCTGTTTATGAAAAATCTAAGGCTGGAAAATGCTTTGCCAATTGTAGAAATATTTGCAACGTCTGCATGCATTAAAACTTCGTGTTTGAATGGAAATTTTTGTGTCATGTAATCACATGACGACAAGAAACATTTTCTTACAGACTTAAAGAATATAGACTTTCCCTCAGGCTTCAAAGTGGTCACCAAAGCAAATGTAGAATTCCCTATCATCAGATCACAATCATCCTTTTGATTTGCTGGAGTGTGATAATCTACATCAGTAAGAGAGCTGGAGGTTTTAATAATGAGTGGTCTCACAAATCTTGCCATCACATTCTTCAATAGTTCCTCCAAAATCGACCTCAATAAGTGGGTATGTAGGGCACTTGACTGAAGAGCTACATTTGGGCTCTCAAAGATAGGCATAAAACTTGGAAGGAAAAGGTGTAAAGATTTATGTTAATTTGATGACAGAAACATGAATGGCCGTTCCTCACATGATAAAGCATGGTCCACAGTGTAAATGTTTTTCTGTAAAACTGATGATTGGGTTTTTCTTTTAAGTGAGGAGTGTGGTGAAATCTTACCACAGTGCTTGGACTTGTGATATTAAGTAGACGCATCTACATTTTGAGTGTGTTTTGGAATTTTATAATTCTTCAAAGTTTCCACTTCAGAATCCTTAATTCCAATTTCTCTCTTGAACAAACTAACCAAAGGGTCCCACTGCTCCAAAATCCTATCCAAACATCTTTTCAACGATAACCATCGTGAAGGCACGTTTCAGAATTTTCCTCATTTCTGTGTCATGTGAAGTTTGAAACTTTCTAAATTTTTCTTTTCACTTTGCACTCCTTTCCAAAGAATAAAATATGTCAATAATACTTTCATCAACATTAAAGGCAAACATGCTGCCCCCTTCTCAACAGCAAGATTAATTAGGTGACAAGAACAGCCTACAATGATTAAGTTAGCAATTTCTTGCTTCAAACTTCCTGCCACACCCTTTTTAGCACTACCATTACAGAAGCATTATCAGCACAAAAAGCCAGACAGTTTTTTAATGGAATACGGAGTTCCCATAAAGTTGAAAGTAGAACATCAGCAATATTAGCTCCAGTGGCATGCCCTTTTAAATTAGGCACAGAGAGTAGGCAATTTTGAATTTCATCGAGTTCGAGGCTGAAGAACGATGCGATAATAGGATATGACTTAAAGTCTGTTTTATTACTACCATCGGCAGCAATAGCGAATGGATTCGACTGCAAGTATGTCTTCGCCATTCTGCATGAAAAATAATCAACACCTCCAAAATACACAGCCAACAACTACTACAGAGCAAACAAATCCCGCAGCAGAACCGAGAACACAATGGTCCTACATTCTATACAATGGTCTTGTAGCAGCGATGCCAACCCTGGCGCACTGTAAAGGGGAGTCAAGAATGAAACTGTCGAGCGGAGGAGCGGGGAGGGGAGAGTAGTAACCCTAAATATTTTCCCAAACATTTATCCCTCTAACTTCCCCCTAGGCAGCTTAATTCCCCCAAAATTTAGGGGAAAATCCCCCAACTTGGCAACACTGCCTTGTAGACACAAAAATGCTAATCACTTCACTTGGAACGACTATCGACTACTTCTTGTCCACCATATCTTTACGATTGTGCTGGTGCTACCAGAAGTGGAGGAAATTGGGACTAGTTGAAAGATATTCATTCATCTCCGAACACTGCCAGCGATAAGTTCGTTACTTCCTTGTAGATATGAAGTGCGAGCTACGCCTACTTCCGCTCCAGACAGCCACCACACGAATCTTCCAAGTTAACGTACACAAGTAGCAGCCACATCTTGTCATCCACCAATATACCGAAGGCGCAGGATTTTCAAATAGTAAGGAAAGTACTGAAACTGCTCTGAAAATCAGGAGATCAGTCTTCATGGTCGGGAGATCGTGAGAAAGAAGGGAAAATCGGGGGTCTCCCGCTTAAATCGGGAGAGTTGGCACATCTGATTTTCTGTATTCAGAAAGGCCCGTACAGGACCTGCAACATGCAGTCGTGCATTATCCTGCTGAAATGTAAGGTTTCGCAGGGATCGAATGAAGGGTAGAGCTATGGGTCGTAACACATCTGAAATGTAACGTCCACTGTTCAAAGTGCTGACAATGCGAACAAGAGGTGACTGAGAAGTGTAACCAATGGCACCCCATACCATCATGCCAGGTGATACGCCAGTATGGTGATGACGAATACATGCTTCCAATGTGGGTTCACCGCAATGTCGCCAAACACGGATGCGACAATCGTGATGCTGTAAACAGAACCTGGATTCATCCAAAAAAATGACGTTTTGCCATTCGTGCACCCAGGTTTGTCATTGAGTACACCATCGCAGGCACTCCTGCCTGTGATGCAGCATCAAGGGTAACCGCAGCCATGGTTTCCGAGCTGATAGTCCATGCTGCTGCAAACGTTATCGAACTGTTTGTGCAGATGGTTGTTGTCTTGGAAACGTACCAATCTGTTGACTCAGGGATCGAGACATGGCTGCACGATCCATTACAGCCATGTGGATAAGACGCCTGTCATCTCGACTACTAGTGATACGAGGCCATTGGGATCCAGCAAGGCATTCCGTATTACCCTCCTGAACCCACTGATTCCATATTCTGCTAACAGTCATTGTATATCACCCAACGCGAGCAGCAATGTCGCGATACAATAAACCGGAATTGCGATAGGCTATAATCTGACCTTTATCAAAGTCGGAAACGTGATGGTACACATTTCTCCTCCTTACACGAGGCATCACAATAACGTTTCACCAGGCAATGCCGGTCAACTGCTGTTTGTGTATGAGAAATTGGTTGGAAGCTTTCCTCATGTCAGCACGTAGTAGGTGTCGCCAGCGGTGCCAACCTTGTGTGAATGCTCTGAAAAACTAATCATTTGCATATCACAGCATCTTCTTCCTGTCGGTTAAATTTCGCGTCTGTAGCACGTCATCTTCATGGTGTAGCAATTTTAATGGCCAGTAGTGTACAATTAGAAACTAAGGGTGGAGGGGAAAAAAGGAAAAGATAAGAGTGGGGACAAAGAGAGAGAGAGAGAGAGAGAGAGAGAGAGAGAGAGAGAGAGTATTTTTAACATGTTTGATGCATTACTGCAATAACATGTTTGATGCATTACTGCAAAAAATTGATGTCCATTAAAACTATCAAAGAATATCATTGTAAATCTTTGATGGTGATAATGTAGCATATACAAAAAGGACCTGACAAATTATTATTATTATTATTGACGATGTGGTGATGGAGAAAATACTATAACCGTAAGTGTACTATACTACAGCATTAGACCGCATTTAAGCAGGTTGACCAATGACAATATTCATTAGCAACAAGAAACGGGAGGGGGGGGGGAGAGAAAGAAAACAGCAGGTTAACATGTAGGTATCTTTATTAGGCCATTAGATGACTTTTCAATACCAGTCTCTTACACATTAAAAATGAGAGCAGGCAAATGCAAATCAGTTGATTGAGAAATCAGTTCAGTCATCACAGACATTCAGTGTTGCAACCACGTCCTAGCTATTACAAACACGCTGACACTACCACACACAATTATGATTACTAAAGGGCAATGGGGAAACAGAACAGCCATAAATAGTACTTAGTAAATTAAATATTAACAATGTGGTTGCACTATGAAGTAGTTATTGTGCTGCCCATATTGTCCCATCACATGGCACAAATAACTAATAGAAATTTAAACAAAGATGGTGGAATTAAGATTTAAAAAATGAATCTATGCTAACAGAATGTCAATAATGTAGGTAGGGGAAGCTACCATACAGCAGGTACTTAGGCCACAAACACACTGCCATTGGTAACATGCCTGTGATGCAAATGTCTCCTGTGCTGAACATAACACGATTCCAAATGAGTTTTTTGTTGTAAGTCTTTACCCACACTAGTGGAAACCATTTCTCACAGTGTATTTACATTTTATGATAATTTATGTCTAGAAATGAGGACACTATATTGTTTTGTGGTACTCCTCCATTAATACTCAAAGGTTTAACCAAATGGAAAGGCAAGTGCAGTAGTTATCATCAGTACATGACAATATACTACAGAAGACCAGACATGAATTATCTGCTATGGGAGCTGAATATGAAAGACTACACTGGCTTCTATACCTTTACTAGGATGTCATAATCTGATTTTGGCCCAGTGTTTGTTAATTTATGAGCTTCACCATGGCCATTTTGTTAACCTGATTTTAATGCACCAGACGGCATATGTGATTGATTGATTGAGTCATTAATTAAAAATTTTGCATAATTTACAATAATTTTTGATATGTTCCCAACGCAGATGCATAAAATTATTCCATAAATTCTTATAAAAGCAAACCAAAATTTTATCAATACTTATGTTCTCCCTTGAATAGCAAAATTTAACCTAGTTGTTTTCAAATAATCATGTAGTTTCTTAAATTGCTCATATGCTAATCTTTAAATAGTTGAATGTCACTCAAAACGCAACAGTTTGAAAGGGTCTTTAACTGTAACTGTCATTCGAAGGAGCTGCTGTTGAGTGTGGTGACTTTTAATTAATTAATGAACTAACTGAACTATTGCAGTTTACTTATTATTGAAAATCAAGAACCCAGTGCTGAATATAAAATGCGATGTTTTATAAAAATACGGCCAATGTTTTATGACACACTTAACTGCTTGTTTTAATGACTCATTAGAACTACCACTGATTATTGGAGAGTGCTTCATAAATCCGTTTTTCAATAATTTTGCAATTCATACGAGTAATTCCGCCACTGAAATGTTACTTATATTTAAGTGCCAACCTGACTGTACACTCACTAATATTTCCAGAAAGCAGGGAAAATGGTCATCATCCAAACAGTATAGCTGTGAGGCTAATAAAACTCATGAATTGTGATGTTGAGTACATTATTTTAAGCAATCATCATCAGAGACTGAAAAGATTTTGAAATTCATGGCAAGAGACTGACGTGCTAATGTGGAAGAGACAGGCTACAGAAAACCAGTTTACTGCTTTACAACTTGTTACTTATCATGTTTTGGCAATGTCACATCCATTCAGAGATTTGTATATTTACATCCAATTTCAATTTCAAAGCAAGCAATATCTCTCTTATAACAATTCTGTCATCGTCTATTTTGAGTGCAGTCAATGTGAGGGTGGAATCTGCACTCACCACAGAGTAGCTGGAAAAATAGTTGCAGATATTGTTGGAAACATGTTGCAAACTTTGTGTGTACATGCCTTTTCAGCGACATTAGGAAACAAGCATTGATTTTACAGCTATTAAGACCACTCTCCAATTAGGACAACAAAATAAACTCTTTCTCCTAGTTCCATCTATGGTACTTTTATCCACTGTTTTATTCCACTGCTTTTTTCATTGACTTGGAGTGAATTTCAAGAGCAACTGAGTCTCTCTGCTTTTTCATTCCACTAATAAACTACCATAATTTGTATATAATAGTGGTTATGATATGAATTAATCAACATTGCGAACTATTCTGTTGAAGGGAAAAACATCTAGCATCTCTCCTGTAAATTAAGATCTATACTACAAAGTAAAATTTCCTTTTCAGGGACCAATAGTGACAAATACAAAAAACTGCATTGAAACTTAAGGTGTACAAATAAAAATAAAAGCAGTGAATACCTGTTTTTCTTCATAATGTGTTCAAACGGTCGCAGAAAGTCTTTCTGGAATCTAAAGTTTGCAAATTCTCCTTTTTCAATGAACTTCATTGACAATTGGCGCAGTGAATCCACAGCAAAGAATGCAATGTCTTCACTTGGACTGCATCCAACTTTATTGAAGTGGTCACCTAGTACTTGCCATATTCGAGACCACTGCAGTCTTATGCGCCCCATGTTATAATACGAAATCTCCACTATCTTCTGAAGGCTGAACATACGTGGATGTGATGGATGTGCCAACTCATCTAATGAAACCTGTAACAGCAAATGTCTTACATAAAGATACAACACTGACTGATAACATTCTATGGGTCAATAGTGGGAAATAACCTGCTTCCTGAAGAGTATGGTAGTGATTATATTTCATTATTAATTCTTCATATCCAATGCTGTTTAAAAATGTAAGCCTTCATATCAAATTATTCCAGCAATTTCTATTCAGAAAATATTTAACATTTAGATCTAAAAGTATACATTGTAAATGTTAGGTATCTGTAATTACATTTACCTGTATTCACTTTGGCTTGTATCGAGTACAGTATGGTTTTTAATTTTACTGACTTTTAAATGAAAAACAATTGGTACAGTACTGTGTGTTCTGTTTACGTTGACTTCCAGGCTACAGAAACAATTTTTGAGAAAACACTAACACCAATATGCATTACAGTTACATGTCTTGTGGCACTTTCATCTCCGAGGAACTCAACATATTAGAACACATGAGTTAAGCATAGACAAACTTGAGATGGTTAGTTTTAGAAGGATTCTGTACAATAATACTAAGCTGAGGTGAAGTAATCACACAAATAACAATAGATAAGTTCACTCTTACTGTGGAACACTGTAAATTAATGAGGATGAGTAGGAAAAACAATCCTGTAATGTTCTAATACAGTATTGGAAGTATGCTGCCTAACACAGTCACATCATTTAAATATCCAGATATAAAAAAGCAAACCGATACGAAATAAAATAAGCATGTATGGTCAGTTATAGGGTTCTAGGAAAGTGTAACTGATCTATAAAAAAATAACAGGCACTGAAAATTTATGCAGCCCATTCTTGAGCACTGCTTGAGGGTTTGGGATCTCCACCAGGTGGGATTAAAGGAGGATATTGAAGTAATTCAGAAGTGTGCTGCTAGATTTGTTACCAGTAGGTTCGACCGACACATGATTATTGTAGAAATTCACTACAAGCTCAAAAGAGACTCCTGGAAGGGAGATGACGATCTTCCTTATCTGTTATGCCTTAGAAGGGTATAGCCCTCTGCAATTTTACAGAAAAATAAGTTAGGCATAGGTAAGAAAATTAGCTAGAGAAGCAGTTTATAATGACGTTTCATCAATAACAATTCTTATAATATTTATGACAAAAACCACCATCTGCTACTGTCAAATGATTCGCAGCTGCAGTGAATCGGTGTGCTGGAAGAGCTACTGAGAGTCGTGTACCTGTGATATCTGTACTAGAGGTACCTCAAGTACTATCCTCTCCAGTGGATCCTGTCTCTCCACTGCAGAAAGTAGAGGTTCTGTCATTATTTGTCCACTTCACTGCGAGTAGCATGTCAATGATAGATCTAGGTGCTCTGTACAGGATGGACAGTGACCAGGGAAGACTCAGGGTGTTCTACCGATCCCCCTAACCAACAAGTTTGAGATCCTGTCTTTTGCTGAAACTGAGCCAGTGGAACTCACTTCACCTGTTTTGTCTGGTGTCAGGAGGTGGCAAATCCTAAAGGGTAAGGGTCTATTAATCGTCGGCAGTTCAAATATATGGTGAATGATGGTATCCATTATGGAAATGGCAGCAAGGAACAGGAAAGGATATCAGGTGCGCTCAGTTTGTGTGCCTGGGAGCCTCATACAATATGTCGAAGAGGCTATTCCAGTAGCCATTGACAGAACAGGGTGCAACCAACTGTAGACTGTGGCACACATTGGAACAAATGATGCCTGTCATCTTGGGTCATTGCAGCGACCGGCAGAAAAGGTTGAGAAGACCAGCCTTTTGCATGGAGTTTCAATGAAGCTCACAAATTGCAGTATTGTCCCCAGAACTGATCGTAATCCTTTGGTTCCGAATCAAATGGAAGGGCTGACCCAGAGACTTTGAAAGTTATGTAACAAGTTAAGCTGAGACTTCCTGGACTTGCACCATAGGGTTGAGATGTGTAGGGTCCTCCTAAATGGGTCAGGTAGGAAACCCCGAAGTATCAGTGTCAGATCGAAAGAAACGCTTCCCACTGGTGAGAGTATTAAAATCATAATGGTATTGCTCAAGCATTCAGAAAAAAGTGCCAGAGATGGAAGCGCTCATGAAAAGCAGTGAAGCTCACATAGTACTAGGTACAGAAAGCTGGGTGAAATCTGAAACTAACAGCACTGAGATTTTTAGTGAAAATTTAAGTGTATATCGAAAGGATAGGCAAATGGGAAATTGGAAGTGGAGGTTGTATTTGTTGCAGTAGCCAAGTAACTCAAATCCTTCAAGGTAGAAATTGAAGCTGTATGTGAGATTGTTTGGGCAGGACTCAGTATCAGCGGTGGGCCTAAAATGATAACTGGATCCTTCTATCATCCACCAAACTCATCTCCTGATGTAACTGAAAACTTTAGAGGAAACCTCATTTCACTTGTACGTAAGTTCCCCAATCATAGCATAATCACTGGTGGAGACTCATCCAACAATTAATTGGGAAAATTACAGTTTTGTTAGTGGTGGGCATGATAAAACATCCTATGGAACTTAGCTAAATGCCTTCTTACAAAGTAGATTGTTTATAAATCACTCATGCGACCAGTTCTAGAATATTGCTTAAGTGTCACTTAATTGGTTAAAATGTATTTTTTTTTATTTCTAATCCTTTGCCACATCATTTTAATAACCGTGTTAACTTTTTGCGTTACTCTCATTTTGTCTTTCTATTATTCTTTTTTAATTTGGAATCTTTGCACATATGATTTTAATTTCATCATTGTAATTAATTTTATGTATAAACTTTGAGTAACTATTTTCTGTTTCATCATTTTAAATTTCTGCCTATGTTATTGCAATCAGTATTTCTATTCCTCATTTTGCTTCAGTTTCTTTTTATTTATAGTCCCTTCTTTCATTTAAATCTTCATCTGCATTTTTCTATCCATAGGGCAATAAGAATTTATGTTTTAAATGTTTGTATAATGATTGTTATAAAAAAGCATATACTGTGACAAAAAATATATATGTTTGACACCACTGCATAGCAAATATAAAAAGATTTGTTTTTTAATCAATATATCAGCATTTTCAAAAGCTTACATATTATGGTCGTTCATAAGAAAAGGTTAATATGAAGAAAAAATGAGAGCAAACAAAAATGCCAAGCAGATGAAGAAAATGATCTGGAAATGGATTAGAAATAAAAAATTAAATTTAAATCGATTAGATGAATAAAAATAATGATTGAAGTCTTCTAATACAAAATCAAAAATAAGAAAATTCAAAGAACATGACTGGATTTGAACTCTAAACCTTCAGCATGTCAAAAATGTATCTTAATCACAAGGCTACACTGCAGCACTCTTAACACTATTATTTTTAAGACTCTAGAGCATCTGTGTAATTCTTTTTCATCGCTTACTTGCAACTGAGAGCCCAGTTTGATGAATGGCTGCTGGGTACGATACCTGGGACCCTAAGCAACATCACCGTATAGACAGTTTCTAAAGTCAATACCATTCCTTGGGGTCTTCCCCTGACAGTAGATTTTCATCACAGTACTGTTGGCAAATAGTTGTACAGAGTTTTGTGTCTCCCATTACATTTGTTATCACTAGCAGGATTGCAAACACACTGGTAGAGAGTGGGTTCAGTCTTGGTGCATGAATAACCTTCCATTCTACACACACTAAGCAAATTAGTCCTTTTGGCTGATGGTGTAGGTACTATAGTTAGGGGCATAAAAATTTCATACAAATGAAGAAAAAGATAGAATTGAGTGTTTTAATGACACAGCACAAAACTGGCAGTTTTTATGATAGGTCTCAAAATTGCCATTTTCCCTGTTCAGTATAAAAATATTGTAAATCTGAGGGCAGTAGTTCACTAATACTAGTAACTGACATGGATCTCGACTTTACTGTCAAGGCTGAGGTCCATTGATAGCCTCACAAGGATCGATCATTGCCCACATACAAAACTGATACCCTGTACGTGACTTCAAATGAAAATACCCCAATTCCAATGAACTTTGTTCTGGTAACAGTTTTATTCGTAGGTGTCACATTTCCTAACACTTTTGCACAACAAATCATAGCAAAAATGACACTTTCTTCTTTTTAAATATTGGTAAGTGTGATATTGGTCAACTGCTACCTCTATTCTAAGTTGGAAGAAAATAAATAAAAAATTGATGAAGAAACCAACAAGCTTCTGGAGAACACGATTAAACAAGTACTTCAGACAGCGATGAAGGAAACAATTAAATCCACCGGGTTGCACCTTGAAACCAGGCTGAAAACTTTTTATGGACACAGATCTACACAAGTCTTTGCTTCAGACAGTGATATCTATAGTGGATTTTTGGAATGCTATCAAGGGTCATAAGGTTTGCACGCACAGTATCGGAAAGCTGGTGGTGATCCTTAGCCATATAGTCACTATGATTCACGACCACTGTTGTGGAGCTTTTGTGTGTGGAAAAGATGATAAGGTCTGGATTGGCTTACAGTTATAGATAGCTTCCATTTCTTTCAAAGGAAAGGATCAACAATATCATGAAAAGGATAGATTGCTACTGATCGTGAAGATTACATCTTGAGTTGCAGACATGCACAACAAAAACACTGCTGCACATTGAGCATTGCTTTCGGCCAAAGCCTTCATCAGAAAAGGGGACACACACACACACACACACACACACACACACACAAAAGCACACCTCATGTACACATAATCACTATCTCTGGCCACTGTAGCCAGAATGCAAATGTCACATTGAACAAAAGCAGCAATTGAAGAGACTGCTACCTGGTGGAGCATGCAGGAATTAGATGGCAGCAGGACAAGGCAGCCAAATGCAGCTTCGGGAGTCTGTGGGGGAGGGTGAAATGGGGAGCGGAATAGGTGAGCACAGAAGGAGAAAAGACCAGTGGGTACATTGGCAGGGAGCAGTGCACAGTGAAGGTGAGGAATGTGAATTGGGTGGAGGTGATAGGTCAGAGGGGGCGCAATCTGTTGGGTCCAGGGAATGTTGCCAGTTGGTTACCATAGGTTCAGACTGGTATATTTTGGGAGTGGAAAATGTGGTGTAAGAATATCTCCCATCTGTGTAGTTCAGAAAAGCTGACAGTGGAGAGAAGGATCCACATGGCCTGCATTGTGAAGCAACCATTGAAATAAACTTTTTGTTCAGCTGCATGTTGTGCCACAGAGTGGCCCAATTTGCTCTTTGCCACAGTTTGGCTGTGGCCATTCCTTCTGGTGGACAGTTGGTTAGTAGTCATACGAACAAAAAAATATGTGCAATGTTTGCAGCAGAGCTGGTATTTGACATGGCTGTTTTCACAGGAGGCCCGGCCTCAGATGGGGTAGGATAACCCTGTGACAAGACAGGTATAGGAAGTGTTGGATAGGTGGTTGGTATTGCACCTGGATCTTCCACAGGGATATGATCCTTGTGGCAAGGGGTTGGGATTAGGAGTGATACAGTAGAACCCCACTTTTATGTTCCCGGAATTAACGTTTTCCCGCCGTTTACAACATTTTTCATCATTCCCGTCAAATTTCCTATGACCACAATATTAATTTGCACCCAGTTTTGCGTCAACATATTTACAATTTTCTCACAATATATGCATTACGAAAAAATATTTGTCGAGAAAAAACATGATGCTGGCATGATGTTGGTTGTCCAGTAGCGTTTACAAATATTACGTAGTTAAGTGTCTTGACACCAGGGCGCTCAGCAGACTTGAACCGGTAAACATGCAAAAATTGGAAGAATTTGTGCCGTATCTCCCGCCACTGCCAAGCACTACTTGACGTAATGGCTGATGGGAGTAACTAGGTTTGTTCGAATGAAGATATCATGACCATTCACAACCATTTCCAAACACTCTACTGCACATATGAAGTTTCGTGATTGTTGTGATCATTGTGACATCTTTGTCCAACCATATTTAGCGTGTTTCGGCGTTTGGCGTCATGTGGTGCTAGTTGACACAGTCATTCACTTTGCGTTGCTCAAATATTTTTTAGTTTAAACGCAATGGCAGTTACGAATTTTTTTTCATGCTGAGCAAAACATGTTTCGAGAGATTATTCTCATTGTCAGGTGCAGTATTTTCGTGATATTTTTTGTGGTGTTACACAGTGTGAGTGATAGTCTGCCTGTGTGGCGTTTTCTACATAACTGAGGAGGCACAGCACCTGATAAACTCAAAAAGACGACTACAGTGCACGAGAGGCAGACTAACACATATTCAAACACCACACAAAATACTTATGCACATATTTGCACTTGACAACGAGAAAAAATTCTCGAAAGACGTCATTAAGCATGAAAAAATATTTAACTAGTGCAGTATTTCATTATTTAAATAATGAATGACAGCTATAGGCTTTCCAAAAACATTGATGACAATGTTTGAAATTAAAAATTCTCAAAATGCGTCATTAAGCATGAAAAAATACGTGGCTAGTGCCGTATTTCATTATTTAAATAATGAATGATAGCTTCAGGCTCTCCAAAAACATCGATTACAACTTTTGAAATTAGGTCAAACGTTTGCACTTCCCAGACAGTTATCAATTCCAGTTACAGCAGCAGTTCTTATTAGATAATAAACCTTCATTAGATAATAAAAAAGTCCCTGACAAGTCTTTTGCAGCCTTTTATGTACATATATTTTACATAAAGTGCGAAAATGCAAGGGGGTATCCTATATGTAACTTTTACAGCTTAAAACATTATTTCCCACATTTTACACCATTTTTCTGAAGTCCCTTGAAAAGTGTAAAAGTGGGGTTTCACTGTATATGACTAGACTAGGATGTTGTGGAGGTTGGGTGGACAACGGAACACTACTTTAGGAGAAGTGGTAAGGATCTGAGGTAGAATGTCTCTCATATCAGATAGATAATCAAATCCCTGACAAAGGATCTCTCTCTCTCTCTCTCTCTCTCTCTCTCTCTCTCTCTCTCTCTCTCTCTCACACACACACACACACACACACACACACACACAAAAAAATAATAAATAAAAGACATAAGTTTGACAAGATGCTCACCTGACATAAGGCTCTTACGAAATCAACAATTGCATCTCCATCAAGCCTTGTTGAACCAGTGAATATTCTGTCCACAGCAACAACTACACTCTGGGAGCTTGTTTCCCCTATTGATTCTTTCACACTTGCTGAAAAAAACAAAGATAAAAGTGTAATATTCCTTTAGATACAAATTCTGCAACTGATCATCAACAATGAAAATGAGGAAAAATGCATTAGTACCTGTCTGAAGTAAACAGGCTAATGCACCTGAATATCAAGGGGGCCCAGGAGAAAACATGAGGTAGATGTCTGCATGAGAATCTTCCATTTTATTGTATGTGTGCCTACAAACGGTTTCACTTCAAAGATATACACTAGTCTGAATCTCTGTTTGTGCATGAGCAATATTGACTGAAAAATCTGCTTATCTGACAATTGCATTACTTATTCCACTCAGACCAACAACATGGTTCACAAAGTGATTTCCCATACCATCCATCTTAATCAGACACAATATTGCTGACTCATTCCAGGAACATTAAAGTGCGTCATATTAAATCTCTGCTAGAAAACCATCAATACTTTCATCTCAAAGGTTATAATTTTAGTAAGTCATTCCCCAAAATTCCCTCAACACCTTGCAGAGTAACTCACTGTCACTTTCCCCTTATCAGAAACATTCTAGGCATACCCTGTGCATCTCTTCAATCAGATTTCATGTTCTATGGTTAATCTGTTGTAACAGTGACACCTCAGGCTGCCAAACATGTCATGTAATCCCTCCTCTCTCTACTTACTCCTATTCCCACCTGGAAACCCCATTCTCATCAACAATCAAGGAACACGTGAGACCGTGACAGTCAGTCACTACCTGACATGAACAACTGTTCAACTTCATATGTCGACTGCTACTGAGAATAAATGACACTCGCAGAGATGTGACTGATAACACAAAATATTCTATTTCACTGTATGCTCTGCAACATAACTGACATGACGTTGATGCTCTGTTTGAGGTAAGAGATTTATGTTGTTTTCACATGTACCAGCACCTCAGGATTGTGCAAGGGGAAATTTGGCTCCTGCATGAACTACACTATGAACCTGCCATTATATTCTTTCCCTCATGTTATCAGTTCCTTCATATTTGCACCTATGTAGTCACACTTATTCTCTTTTTTTATTTTTGTGGCTGCTATTTCTTTTTGAGTGTTTGTGGCTGCTAGTTTTCTGTAGTTCATTTTCTCTTTCCTTATACTAAAAATAGCAGTCAGGCCAGCTCTCAATTATACTGTTCTGAGTTTAGACTTATTCTGTTAACACTAAAATCTAAATTTTGCTCTCATACTGTGCTAAACTATTTCCCTTGACTCAGATTCTGCACGACTTTCCTACTAAGTTTCTTAGTAACCCTACTTTCTGCAAGGTATTACTTCCCTTCAACAGTTAACATACTGAACAGAATTCTCTAATAAAACATAATATCTATTGACTACACTTACAAAATTTTGTTAATCACATTCAATTAATGGCAGTGAATCATAATCTCTTATTAAATAATTAAATTGAAAATATACCAATGAAGCAATCTCTGTATTTCAAATGTGGAATGCTAATAGATTTGCATGGAATTTCAGGAATCTGCTCTCATTCCAATCATACAAAGTTTTACTACTAATGAAACCACAACTGGAACATTGCATATTGTACTAACTTTCAACAGTGCTGTCTTGAATAACAATATCTGACTTGTCTTACTTACGGTCTAAAGAGCTTAGGTTCAGTTTCAAAGGATCAGAATGATGGTAGTCTGTGTGGTTTGCTCTGGGTCCAGATATGAACTGTGGCCTTACTCCAGTTCCAACAAGCTGAGCTAGTTCCAGTTGAGATATACATTTAACTATGTCCAGCCATGAGGTACCAAGATAATTGCCTGAAACCAAAATTCAGTTACACTGTCATCAGTGTGAGTACATATTAATTGTCTGTTATTCTTAAATTTGAAAGCAATAACAAAAATTATTACAACATTTTTGTCCAAAATACGTAAATGTTTCTGTGAATCTAAGTGTCATACTTACATCAGAAATCACTGAGGAACAAGATCATAAACTTTTCTGCATCCATAAGCTAGTACATTGTTCAGTGGCTGGAAACCATTGTGATATATTCAGATCTATTTTTCAGTTGTTTACTGTTTAAAAACATACATCACAATTTGTGTGATATGCTTACAAGGAAAGTCCCTATGTAGAGGTGTTTCTCACCTTCAATACACAACAAAAAGTAAATAGTATCACCTACACTACATTCAAGTTCTGACTTGGTTGTTCTTTTCTACCTATCTTATACGCAATATTTTCACCACGTGATTACACATAAATTTTAAGTGCAAATAATTATTACAGAAGCAGTTGACTGAAGATAACAGTTGCACTAAGCAAATTGAGCACAAGTCAGTTGCTGCACCATTATAGCTGTCCACTTTAAGATTGCATTCATAAGAATAATGTGTGATGCTCAATCCTGAAATGTTTAAGCTGTTAGGTATTTTAAATACAGCATCACAGTATATATTTTCTCTCATGAAATTTGTAGTAAATAATCCATTAGAATCCCTAACGAGTAATGACACCCATAACTCAGATACCAGAAGAAAACGTTACCTCCATTAAAACTGACACTATTTTAAAAGGAGTGAATAATGTTGTAAACAAAATCTTTGTTCACCTATTCAATGGAAAAAGTTAAATTTGACTGTAAGCTTTAAAAGTTCCTTGTGAGCAACCCCTTCTAATCCAGAGAATAATTTTTATTTAGAAACTAACTAATTATCTAGTGCAAAAGTACTACAGGCTCATATTATTAAAACAAAAATCTTTTTCCATTATGTGAACTCATCTGTAAATGGTCAGCTTGCAGCCATATTTAAATATCAATTACGTTAATACCTTCTAAACTGACTCATTGCCCATCATCATAATCTGTCATGTAAAGTGACCCATGGAATATATAACCAACCAATCAATCAATCTAAATATCTCTACCAACTCTGTTATTATATTTAACTTTCTGACCACTTTGAGACCACCATACTGACATGTCTGATCAGACACGAACAATGGTTTTCAAATGGCTCAATTCAATTTTCATAACTGTAGCAGAAAACACTTAGAATACTCACCATCAGTATGTGCAACTGTTATAAGGGTCTTTATGGTATCAATATTTTTTGCCTTCATCTCTGTGATTGGTGAATTGGCAGTAAGGAGTGTAAATCGTGCTAAAGCTTGAACATATGCATCTCTTTCCAACTGAAAAATGAAATGTTGCCTTGATCAGAGTCCATTTCTATGATATTATTAACACATGTCTATGAATATCTTTAACTCACAGTCAAAATCTTCCAAGTAAAAGTACAATAAACAAGGACAGACTATTAAGTAAAGTATCTTCTGCAATTATATATTTCAGACCTGATGTTCACGTATCTGTCAGCCATCTCAATCCTACAGATTAGTAAGACATTCCAGCACTAAAGGTAAATAAGGAACAGGACTCCAAAATCAGAAAAAGAAAAATGATAAATACAATATCTTTCAAAATCTGTTTCCTTTCTCATGAGAAAAGTAAAGATAGGAAAGGCTGAAGAGTAAGGAACAATTACAGATCACAAACTTATTAAGTCCTAGCTCCCAGATCTTGAAGTGGCAGAAATCACTACCCTTGATAGTTTATAAAGTTATGAGACAGAATTGTTGGCTAATACTTATCTTCAGATGAAATGTTAATACTGCCAAATGACAAATATGAAATTACATATACTATCCTAGTTTTCAGAACTGATAGTTTTGCCCTTACGGAAGAGAGAGGAATGAATATTGGGAAAGATTAAAAAGAAAGTAAGGTCATTACACACCAGGATGAGAGGAACCCACTGCAGAAGTGGGTCCCTTCATGCTAATATATCCTGTCCAAGCCATTTCATCTCTGCATAACTATTCCAACATATTAACTGTATTCAAGCCTTGGTCTCCCTCTAAACTTTTTATTATGCACATTTCACTATATTACCAACTCCTTCATGTGTCAGGAAGTGTACTAACAACCAATCACTTCTATTAGTAGGTTTCGTTTTTACCAATTCGATTCAGTTCACTAGTTACTTGATCTCCTCATGAAATCTTCAGCATTCTTCTGAAGTACCACATATCAAAATATTCTGTTCTCTTTTTGTTTGAACTGTTTACCGTACACATTACACTTCTTCACTTTGGACAAATATCCTCCGAAAAGACTTGCTAACATTTAAATTTATATTAGATGTTAAATTTCTATTTTCTGAATTTATTTTCTTGCTATTGCCAGTCTGCATTTTATATCCCCACTAATTGGCCATCAGTCATTTTGCAACACAAACTGCAAAAGTGATCTACTACTAATAAAACCTTATTTCCTAATCTAATTCAGTTAGCTTTGTCAGACCACACTCCACTCTTAGTGAATGAATAAATTAACTTTACATTACTTTTCATGTGGTTGGCAGCACTGGTGCAGATCGCACATGCTTGAATATAAGCTTGTGAAGATAAGTCTATAATAACTGTCAATTAAGTTAATATTACACCATAATTAAGTTAATTAGAGTCTGTTTTATATTATCTACTGAAGTTTTCACTCGTTTCAAAGTATTTCCTGAAGAAAAAAAAAATAAAATAAAATAAAAAAATCCACACATAAGGGCCGATCTCTGCGTACTTTAGATGTAGGTTGACATGCAAATTTACGACCTTTCTTTAAGTATTAAGTGAAGAATTTAGGTTGTTTTCATTATACATATATTTAGTAGTGTCATATCTACTTGGGGAATTAAAGGTTTTAAGTTCTATCTTATTTCCTTTCAAAACGCGTAAAGTACATATTGCACATACACGATCTTAGGCCTAATTTTTCGGGTATACAAGTTTTGATTTTTAACGTTAGTTTAACTGTATTACATTACTATATTAATAGTACACATGTATATTAGTGCTCCACATAACTTTAGTGACTTTTGTGATCTGTAGTTAATAGAATATTACTGATATTGCCTAGATAAATTTTGCAAAAAATATTGTAAACAACCATGAGCGAGAAGTGTTTGAGCTGCCATCGAAAAGCCAGTTCTGGGGTTCTGTGCAGCTGTTGTGGCAGCCCTTCAGGCTGAACTGGATAGTGCTAGGGAGGAACTGATGAGGTTAAGGGGGGAGGAGGGTGAAGACAGGTGGGAAGTTGTAGCAAGGGTTGGGTTGTTTGGGGGAGGAGACCAGACAGCGAGGTCATCGGTCTCATCGGATTAGGGAAGGACGGGGATGGAAGTCGGCCATGCCCTTTCAAAGGAACCATCCTGGCATTTGCCTGGAGCGATTTAGGGAGATCATGGAAAACCTAAATCAGGATGGCCGGACGCAGAATTGAACCGTCGCCCTCCCGAGTGCGAGTCCAGTGTGCTAGCCACTGCACCACCTTGCTCAGTTTGTAGCAAGAAACAGGGGCCACAGAAAGAGAGCGGTATCAGACAGTTTCATCATTGGCACAAACAACAGATTTGCCTTGCAACCTCAGTCAGCTAAGGAAGAGGCTCAAGTAGATGTAAGTGTAGTCAGCACTCATCAGACTTTCACTAGGAAATCAACTGTTGCAATAAAAGTAGAAAGTAGAAGGAAAGTTCTATTGTTAGGTAGTAGCCATGGAAGAGGTGTGGGCCAGATTTTGCAGGGAAAATTAGGTGACAGGTCCCAGGTCACATGTATTTTCAACCCCAGTGCATGACTTAGCCAAGTGATAGAAGATGTAGGATCATTGTGCTGGGGTTTTACAAAGCAGGATCATGTTGTGGTAGTGGGTGGAGTGAGAAACAGTATTGATAGGGATCAGGGCTACAATATTGAGTGTGACCATAGCATCTGCAATGAACAATACAAATGTTGGCTCGGTTCCTGCTTCCATGCGGTATGACCGGCCCCAATTGAACACCTCTGTCAGGAGGGTCAATATGGAGCTAGATCAGCTGCTTCGGGCAGCTACTTTGTCAGGCATAGGTTGGGTTCCTGTTGATGGTATTGGTAGGTGGGACTTCACAAGACATGGCCTGCATCTCAACAGGAAAGGGAAGGGAAGGGTAAACTGGCTGGGATGATAGCAAAATCTTGGAGGGAGGAGGTGGGGGGGGGGGGGGGCACATCACAAACTCATGGGAGTACTATTTTAGGCTAAGATCAGTGTCCAACCATCCCACTTTGATTGAAATTAAGCTTAATGAGAAGTTCAGACAGGCAGGTACTAGAGATGCGAAAATATCACAAGATTCACATAAAAGAACAGTGAAAAATAATGTTAATATATTGCATTAGAATATCAGGGGATTAAGAAACACAGTAGATGAGCTTCTTGTTTGTTTAGAAGATTTAGAAACAGGTTGGAATAGATGTACTATGCCTGTCTGAACATCATATAGTCACAGGTAAGGAAATGGTAAATGTAGGTGGATATAAGCTTTCAGCTCAGTAGAGACACTATGGAGAGAGGAGGAGTTGCCATATATGTTAAAATCAGTCACAGTGCGAAAAGTTTGGAAACTAAAAATTTTTGCGTAGAGCAACATATAGAAGCATGTGCATGTGAGCTTAAACTAAATAATGGCACTTTTTCTTTAAAGTCAGTACCACCATTAGACTTGTTTATTTACAGCATTACATTTACACTTAAACAATCATAATTTTGGCTTCAAAGTGCCATTATCAAGTGTTTTAAGTGTTATAAATTGCCTAAGATGGCATACTGTCATATTAAAATACAATATTAGTGTATGTACGACAGTATGCCATCTTACGCAATTTATAACACTTAAAATACTTGATAATGGTACTTTGAAGCCGAAATCATGATTGTGTAAGTGTAAATGTAACAATGTAAATAAAGAACAGTCTAATGGCGGTACTGACTTGAAAGAAATATATTATGACTGTGGCCTCGCATTATGACAAAATTATTAAATAATGGCACATTTATAATTGTAGCCGTGTATAGGTCCTCAACTATTTTTGAAAAAAATGGAATCTTTGTTGTGCTACCTGTCAGACAAAGGAAAGTAAATTATTGTTTGTGGGGATTTCAACATAGATTTTCTGAAGGAGTCCAACAGAAAGCTTGACCTTGAAGTAGTACTCGGTTCTTTCAATTTGACATCAGTTATTGATTTTCCTACTTGGCTGGTACAGTAAAGCAGCACACTGATATATTACGTTTTCATATACCAAGATAAATTTAATCAAATAAAAAATTTTCCTGTTAAGAATGGCCAGTCTGATCATGATGCACAGCTAGTTACAGTATATGATATAGCTCCATACAGTAATGCAAAACAGTCCTCCAAAATAGTGTGTTCCCTTAATGATTTAACGATTCAAAATTTTAGTTAACATGTTGCTGATTTAAAATTTTACCAATTTCATGGTACCTTTGTGACTATATTTCAAAACAGTTTCCCTAAGAAAACAGTGAAATATAATTGTAAGAAACCATCTAAAATGCTATGGCTTACTAAAGGGATAAAAATATCTTGTAAACAGAAAAGGGAATTTATCTTATAGCTAGGAAGAGTAATGATCCCCAAACAGTGAAACATTATTAAAACTACAGTACTGTATTAAGAAAAAGTTATTAAAAAGTCCAGAAGTATGTGTATTATGTCTGAGATTAGCGCATCTCACAATAAAATTAAAACAATTTGGAATATTGTGAAAATGGAAACAGGGCAACCTAGAGCACAGGACGACTGTATTTCTATCAAACACAATGAAAAGTTTCTTAACAAGAAGTTAGAAGTAGAAAACATTTTTAATAATCATTTTTAAGTGTTGTAGAGAAAATAGGATCCCGCTATTCATTAGAAAATGTAAGGCATTATATGGAAGAGGCAGTATCTATGCAATTTGATAAAATTGAAATTCAACCCACATCTCCTACTGAAATCAGGAAAATAATAAATTCACTCAAAAGTGAAAGCTCACATGGAATCGATGTCAGTTCCAACTGAGTACTCTAAAAGATTGTTCCCAACAAATAAGTAGTATTCTCAGCCACATATGTAGTAGCTTACTGAAACAGGGCATTTATCCAGATAGACTGAAATATGCTATTGTTAAACCAATGTATACAAAATGTGGTAGATTTGATGCTAACAACTACCACCCAATCTCACTCCTGACAGCTTTATCCAAAATTCTTGAAAAAGTAATGTATTCAAGAATAGCATCACATATTTGTAAAAATGAAGTACTAACAAAATGTCAATTTGGCTTTCAGAAATGCTTTTCAGCAGAAAATGCTATATATGCTTTCACTGATCAAATATTAAATGCATTGAATAACCAAACATCACCCATTGGCATATTTTGTGATCTCTTAAAGGCTTTTGATGGTGTGAATCATGAGATTCTTCTAGATGAGCTTAAGTATTGTGGTCTGACTGGGACAGTGCACAAATGGTTTAATTAATACTTAAGTGGAAGAACGCAGAAGGCTGAAATTAACAGTACAGATAGTCTGAAAAAACCAACAGAGTTCTCTAACTGGAGAGGTATCAAGAATGGTGTCCCACAGGGTTCAGTCTTAGGTCCCTTACTGTTCTTAATATACGCAGTGTAATTTTTAAGTTAACAAACCGGAATAACTCGAAAAATAAGCTTCACATGAAAAAATGTGTAGAATCCAAAGTTGATTATTTTCGAGAGGGACATTTGCTGGTGCTAAAATTAGCCTGCCGCCCCAGCCCCCTGGGGGTGGGGTGGGAGGCAACTTTAAAATTTCAAATGGGAACTCCACCTTTTTATTGCAGAATAAGTACATACATTTTGTCTTAAACATTTGTTTTGATTCTTGGCAGCTGGTGCTGTAATTCAAGAAAATCCATGTTCTCATTTTTACTTTGTAAATTTTGATTCGCTAAAACTAAAACTCCCCCTCTCCCCATAGGGTGGGGTTTGAGAGAGAGGAATTAAGAGTTTTAGAAATGTTGACCCAAATATTAACTTTTTCCGCAGATTCGGATAAGTTTTGTTTGTTTTGTGGTCACGAGGCCACAGAACTTTTAATTATCAAACAAATCATCTGACTAGCTGACTAACTAACCAAACTCCTACTTACTAATAAGTGAACTCATTAACTAAAAAACTAACTGACCCATGAACCTAATTTTTTATTAGATTCAGAGTAATCACTCTTGTTTGCTGACAAGTCTCACAACTGGTGTGCTTGCTTGGTTTGAGTCATTTAGTTTCGGGTGGAAAAATGTAGAAAACGACATTCATAAATCACATTGTTCATACCTTTATTTTATTTCGGAATATCGTGGCTGTTACGTCATTTACATTTTTAGAATTATGTACACTAATCAATATCCCACTCAGCCCTGATCGATAATCAAGGCTCTTATGCAGCCCTTGCTGATGAGCAGCGTAATGTTTCAGAGTGTCGCCAATAGGTAGCGCAGGAACGAGAAATTCGCTCTTCTCATAATAAGACTGGGCTTCAGAAATTCTAAATATTAATGTAATAAACGCAGTGTACCTTTTACCCATCTGAGCATTCAGACGGCAGTACTTTGTTTATAATAATTGTCTTTTGGGTGACTTATGTTTGATTACCTTGTGTTACTGCATTCGCGGCTGTTGCTCGCTACCAGTCGCGCTTGACACGGAGTTAGTATTGCGTGGCGGAATTACGGCGAGCGAGCCGCTTCTCACTCATAGAAATTCTAATACTGCCTTTCTCAACACCCCATATCTTTCCTCTCTTGAGATTAATAGGTGGTGTATATGTCATTATGAATTATCTTTCTGTGGAAGAAAAAATTGAGATGGTGTAAATTTATGGAGGAAGTGGGAGAAATTTTGACGATGCGGTTTCGCTTTATGTGCAGCATTTTCCTGGCCAAGTATGATCACGGTCCACTTTTGTTTGAGTTGTTAAACAATTTACTGCAGAAGGTAGTGTGAACCAGAAAAAAAGCCCGTGCAGCTATTGTTTGTGGAGAAAACAATCAAGTGGCAGTCCTAGCTGCTGTGGTTCATAATCCACGTGTGAGCACAAGAGAAATATCAAGGCAATCAGGAATTTCACACGAGTGTTTGGAAAATCCTGAAGCTCCAAAAATTTCATCCATAGCATGTATCCATTCATCAGGAACTACATGACGATGACTTCCAAAACCGTTTAATGTTTTGTCACAGGGCAGTTCAGTGGATGCAAACAAATCAGAACTTTTTGCCAGAGCACTTTTCTCTGATGAGGCAACATTCACAAACCACGGTGAAGTTAATTGCCGTAACATGCATTACCGGAGAGAACAGAACCCACACTGGATTCGAGAAGTCAACCATCAGCGACCTTGGTCAGTTAATGTTTGGTGTGGTATAATTGGCGATAAACTGATCGGTCCATATTTTATCGATGGTAATTTGAATGGTAACAAATATCGAGACCTACTTGAAAATGAACTGCCAGATCTACTTGAAGACTTGAGCATCAAACTTTGACAAACACGTGGTTTCAACATGATGGTTGTCCAGCGCATTATTCATTAGTAGAACACGATGTACTAGATCGACTTTACCATGGTCGCTGGACTGGAAGGGCAGATCCTGTGAATTGTCCAGCCAGATTGCCTTACCTTACCTCACCAGATTTTTTCTTATGGGGTTATCTGAGAAATATCGTTTATCAGGAAATGCCTACCACTCGCGAAAACATGCTGCAAAGAATAACAGATGCTTGTGCTCTAATTACACCAGACATGTTATCAAAGATGTGTGCAGGGATTTACAGCATGAGTCAATAAATGCATCAAAGGTGGAGGTAGTCTCTTTGAACATTTGATTTCATAAAACGATGAGATGCAAGGGATTTACGGACAACAAGCAGGCCGAAAGTGAGAGGCGAGGGGCGCACTGGAAACCAGCATCCCGAAATTCATTTACTTGCAAGTATTTGCAAATAATAAACAATAAAACGAAACTAATCGTTTCTTTTCAAGACTACCAAATCTTAAACGGGAATACGTTCATCTTTAGTTAGCGAGTGGGTTAGTCTTTTCTTCAGTTAGTCTTTGACTTTGTTTACTCTGTGAGTTAATGAGTTCACTTGTTAGAAAGTAGGATGTTTGGTTAGTTAGTTAGTCACATAATTTGTTTGATAGTTAAAAGTTGTGTGGCCTCATGACCACAAAACAAACAAAACTTATCCGAATCTGCGGAAAAAATTAATATTTGGGTCAGCATTTGCAAAACTCTTAATTCTTCTCTCTCAAACCCCACCCTATGGGGGGAGAGGGACAGTTAATTTTAGTGAATCAAAATTTACGAAGTAAATAAATATTTTTTATTTATCTGTAACCATTTTCCACGCAAAAGTGAGAACATGGATTTTCTCGAACAACAGCGCCAACTACCAAAAAACAAAACAAATGTTTAAGACAAAGTGTATGTAGTTTTTTATGTACAATCTGATTCTGCAATAAAAAAAAAATGGGGGTTCCCATTTGAAATTTTAAAGTTGCCTCCTGCCCCACCTCAAGGGGGCTGCGGAGGCGGGCTAATTTTAGCACCAGCAATTTGTCCCCCTAAAAAATAATTAACTTTGGATTCTACAGATTCTACACATATTTTCGTGTGAAGCTTATTTTTTGAGTTATTCTAGTTTGTCAACTTAAAATTTACGCCCTGTATATTAATGACTTGCCACTCTATATTCACGAAGATGCAAATCTAGGTTTTTTCCCTGATGATAGAAGTATAGTAATCACACCCAAGAAGCAAGAATCAGCTGAGGAAATTGCAACCAATGTCTTTCAGAAAATTATTAAGTGATTTTCTGCAAATCGTCTTTCACTAGATTTTGAGAAAAAACAATTTATACAATTCTGAACAGTAAATGGCATAACACCATTGATAAATGCAGACTATGAACAGAAGTCTGTTGCTAAGGTAGAATGCTCAAAATTTCTGGGTGTGTGTACTGATGAGAAATTGAATTGGAAGAAACACATTGATAATCTGCTGAAACGGTTAGGTTCAGCTACTAATGCTATCGGGGTTATTGCAAATTTTGGTGATTAACATATCAGTAAATTAGCCTACTATGCCTATTTTCATTCACTGCTCTCATGTGGCATCATATTTTGGGGCAATTTGTCATTAAGAGAGAAAGTATTCACTGCACAAAAGCTTGTAATCAGAATAATAGCTGGAGCCCACCCAAGATCACATTGCAGACATTTATTTAAGGAACTCAGGATATTCACAGTGCCTTCATAATACATATATTCTCTTATGAAATTTGTCATTGATGACCCATCCCAATTCAAAAATAGCAGTGAAGTGCACAGCTACACCATTAGAAGAAAGGATGATATTCACTACTCTGGGTTAAATCTCACTTTGGCACAGAAAGGGGTGAATTATGGTACCACAAAAATCTTTGGTCATTTGCCAAATAGTATTAAAAGTCTGATAGATAGCCAACCAACATTGAAAAGCAAATTAAAAGAATTTCTGAATGACAACTCCTTCTACTCGATAGATGAATTCTTAGATATGAAGTAGTAACTGTGGAAAAAAATTAATTAATTAATTTGTGTAAAGACAACTTATGTTAAAGTGACACATTCCAAATCATTACAAAATGTTGTATTCATGATCTATGGAACAAGGATTAATGTATGTATGTATGTATCTATCTAAAAAGAAAGATGATGTGACTTACCATACGAAAGCACTGGCACATCGATAGACACACAAACATACACACAAAATTCTAGCTTTCGCAACCAACGGTTGCCTCATCAGGAAAGAGGGAAGGAGAGAGAAAGACGAAAGGATTTGGGTTTTAAGGGAGAGGGTAAGGAGTCATTCCAATCCCGGGAGTGGAAAGACTTACCTTAGGGGGGAAAAAAGGACGGGTATACACTCGCATGCGCGCGCGCGCGCGCGCACGCACACACACACACACACACACACACACACACACACACACACACACACATATATATATATACAGACATAAGCAGACACATACAGAGGCAAAGAGTTTGGGCAGAGATGTCAGTCGAGGCGGAAGTGCAGAGGCAAAGATGTTGTTGAATGACAGGTGAGGTATGAGTGGCGGCAACTTGAAATTAGCGGAGATTGAGGCCTGGTGGATAACGGGAAGAGAGGATATATTGAAGAGCAAGTTCCCATCTCCGGAGTTCGGATAGGTTGGTGTTAGTGGGAAGTATCCAGATAACCCGGACGGTGTAACACTGTGCCAAGATGTGCTGGCCGTGCACCAAGGCATGTTTAGCCACAGGGTGATCCTCATTACCAACAAACACTGTCGGCCTGTGTCCATTCTTGCGAATGGACAGTTTGTTGCTGGTCATTCCCACATAGAATGCATCACAGTGTAGGCAGGTCAGTTGGTAGATCACGTGGGTGCTTTCACACGTGGCTCTGCCTTTGATTGTGTACACCCTCCGGGTTACAGTACTGGAGAAGTGGTGGTGGGAGGGTGCATGGGACAGGTTTTACACTGGGGGCGGTTACAAGGGTAGGAGCCAGAGGGTAGGGAAGGTGGTTTGGGGATTTCATAGGGATGAACTAAGAGGTTATGAAGGTTAGGTGGACGGCGGAAAGACACTCTTGGTGGAGTGGGGAGGATTTCATGAAGGATGGATGTCATTTCAGCGCAGGATTTGAGGAAGTCGTATCCCTGCTGGAGAGCCACATTCAGAGTCTGATCCAGTCCCGGAAAGTATCCTGTCACAAGTGGGGCACTTTTGTGGTTCTTCTGTGGGAGGTTCTGGGTTTGAGAGGATGAGGAAGTGGCTCTGGTTATTTGCTTCTGTACCAGGTCGGGAGGGTAGTTGCGGGATGTGAAAGCTATGTACACATGTGCCTGCCTGCCTGCCTGCCTGCCTGCCTGCCCCCCCCCCCCCCCCCCCCCCACCCACAGAGGGACAAAGACAAACCTGGGGCTGGACATGGTAGCCACAGGCGTGTGAATTTGTGAAAACTATATATCTGAGGGATGACTTTGTCAAAAAGGTTTAATAATTCTCATTCTTTTTTTATGCATATCTATGATTCAATATGGTGAGTAGCAATCTATCCTTTCCATATTGTTGTTATTCTACCATGGACTTCCTACTGTTTAATTTTATTGATATGTGTCTTATCACCTCTGTTCAAGACATTATCCATTCTAACCTGCTGCTCTTCCAAACCCACTGAGAGGATTGCAATGCCATCAGCAAATCTCAAAGTTTTTATTTCAATTCCTTGTACACTAATTCTCTTCAAAAATTCTTTCTTTGTTTCCTTTACGGCTTTCTCACTGTACAAGGTGAATAACATCGGTTATATATGACAACCCTGTAACACGCCATTCTCTTTCATTCCTTTCAACTCTTGTAACTCCAGTCTGATTCTATATGAGTTGTGCATCACCTTTACCGCTGAAAGCTTCAGAATTTTAAAGGGTACATTCCAGTCAGTACTGTAAAAAGCTGTTCCTAAATCTACAAATGTTGTAAATATGTTTGCTTTCCTTCAATATATCTTCTATGATAGTTGTAGGGTCAGTATCGTCCTGTGTGTTCCTGCACATCTTTGGAACCCAAACTGATCTTTTTGAGGTCAGCTTCTGCCTATTTTTCTATTCTTCTGTAAATAATCTGTGTCCGTATTTTGAAATCATGTGTTATCATCTTGAAGTCTAAGGGCATTTTGCCCAGCTCATATCGTGCACACCACATGGACTAGTTAAGTCATTGCTGGCTCTCCCATGGAGGTCAATAATCGGAGGGAATATTGCCTTCTCCAGATGCCTTGTTTTGACTTAGGCCTTTGAGCACTCTGTGAAATTCTTCTCACAGCGTCATATCTCTCATCTGATCATTACTTACTTCCTCTTCTTTTTCTATAACATTGTGCTGAAGTACATTTACCATGTGTACCCCTTCTATACATAGTACAACCATGATAATCAAACACTTGGATAATCCAGCAAACCTGTTGTCTCACTGAGCAGTTTTATTAAAACAAACAAAATCAAACAATAGCAAATCTAGCACGGGATGTAACAATATTATGAATATGATAGTTACTACTCGCCATATAGTGGAGATGTTGAGTTGCAGAAAGGCAGAGCGAAAGAACTGTCACAAAGTTAGCTTACAAGGCCTCTGTCAAAATACACACACACACACACACACACACACACACACACACACACACACACACAAACAACTCGCACGCATGTGACCAAAATTTCTGGCAGTTGGAGCCAGACTGCGAGCAGCGCATTATGGGAGAGGCCAGCGGGTGGGGGTAAGGAGGAGGCTGGAGCAGGGAGGGAGAGGGATAGCAGGATAGGGGTGGGGGATGGTAAAGTGCTGCGGGGAGTGTGCATAGACAAGGTACATGCAGTTGGACTGATAGATGGAGGGCGGGGGGAAGGGGGGCATTAGAGGAAAAGGAGAGAAGTAGAAAGACTGGGTGTGTTGATGGAACAGAGGGCTGTGTAGTGCTGGAATGGGAAGAGGGAAGGCACTAGAAAGGTAAGGAAATGACTAACAAAACTTGAGGCCAGGAGGGTTGCAGGAATAGAGGATATATTGCAGGGAGAGTTCTGATCTGTGCACTTCAGAAAAGATGGTGTTGATGGGAAGGACCCACGTGGCACAGGCTGTGAAGCATTCATTCACTGAAATGAAGGATGTAGTGTTCGGCAGCACGCTCAGCAACAGGGTAGTCCCACTGTTTCTCGGTCACAGTTTATCGGTGGACATTCATATGGACAGACAAATTGTTGGTTTTCATGCCCATGTAGAATGCAGCATAGTGGTTGCACCTTAGCTTGTAGGTCACATGACTCATTTCACAAACAACCCTGCCTTTGATGGGGTAGGTGATGTTTGTAGCCGGACTGGAATAGGTGGTGATGGGAGGATGTATGGGACAGGTCTTGCATCTAGGTCTATTACAAGGATATGAGCAATGAGGCAAGGGTTGGAACAGGGACTGTGTAGGAATGGACGAGGATATTGTGTAAGTTCGGTGGGCAGCAGAATACCACTGCGGGAGGGGTGGGAAGGATAGTGGGTAGGACATTTCTCATTTTAGGGCACGACGAGAGGTAGTCGAAACCCTAGCGATGACTATAATTCAGTGGCTCCAGACCTGGGGGATACTGAGTCACGAAGGAAATGCTCCTCTCTGGCCGGACTCTGGGACTTTGGGAGATCTTAGGTGACTGGGAAGGTAATGCATGGGAGATCTGTTTTTGTACAAGGATGGGAGGGTAATTATAATGTGTAAAGACCTCAATAAGGCCCTCGGTATAATTTGAGAGGGACCACTCGTCACTAAAGATGCGAGGGCTGTAGGTGGCTAGGCTGATGGAAGGAAATTCTTGGTATGGAATGGGTGGAAGCTGTCAAAGTGTATTGCTTGTGGTTGGCAAGTTTGGTATGGATGGAGGTACTGATATAGCCATCTTTGAGGAGGATATCAACATCAAGGAAAGTTGCTTGTTGGGTTGAGTAGGACCAGGTGAAGCGAATTTGGAAGCAGGTGTTGAGGTTCTGGAGGAATGTGGATAGCGTTTCTTCACTCTCAATCCAGATCACGAAGATGTCATCAATGAATCTGAGCCAGGTGAGAGGACTGGGATTCCAAGTGTTTAGGAAGGATTCCTCTAGATGGCCCATGAATAGGTTGGCAAAGGATTGTGCTATTTAGGTGCTCATAGCCATACCTCAGATTTGTTTGCAGGTAATGATTTCAAAGGAGAAGTCGTTGTGGATGAAGATAAAGTTGGTTATGGCGACTAGGAACGAGGTGATTGGTTTTGAATCCGTTAGGTGTTGGAAAAGGCAGTGTCCAATAGCGGTAAGATCACGGGCATTAGGGATGTTAGTGTAAAGGGAGGTAGCATCAACAGCGACAAATAAGGCACTGTGTGAGGAAATTATTGGTATCCTTTATATACGACAGTAGGTTGCAGGTAATAGGCTGAAGGTGTTGGTCTACGAGAGCAGAGTAACTGCGCACAATGGAATGTCCTGGGTGGTTGGGCTTATGGAATTCAGGAAGCATGTGGAAGGTAAGAGTGTGGGGATTGGTAGGGGTGAGGAGAGAGAGACACTCTGGGGAAAGATTTTGGGATGGCCCCAAGGATTTCGGGAGAGACTGGAGATCCTGCTGGATTTCTAGAATGGGGTCATCGTGGCAGGGTTTGTATATGGGTCTATCTGACAGCTGGTAGAGTCCCTTGTGGTTCAAAACAACAGTGGTGGAGCCTTTGTCAGCAGGTAGGATTATAAAGTTGGGATCAGTTTTTAGGTGGTAGATTGCAGATCTTTCTACAGATGTAAGGTTACTTTGCATGTTGAGGTATTTGGGGAATAATGACGAGACAAGGTTTGAGGTTAAGAAATTCTGGAAAGTTAACAGGGGGTGATTTTGGGGGCAGAAGGGGTGGATCATGGTTGGGAGGAGGAGTGAAATGAGTCAGGCATGATTTAACATTGGTCTTTGGTTGAGTCTGATTGGTAGGGTTAGTCGTGAAAAAGTGTTTCCACTACAGGGACAGGGAGAAGGGCTTTAACAGATCCTGCACGAGTTAATTTGTGAGTGGGGCAAAGGTGAGGCCTTTGAAAGGACTGATACTTACATGGGGCTAAGACTTTTGGAGGAAAGGTTCATGACTATGTTTTGGGTCTGTTAAGTTCAGGTTTCTGTGTGGTGGTGGGAGGGAGTTTTGGAGGGTAAGATAAATGTAGTAGGTCTGCGAGAGAGGGTTTGTGAGCTATGAGAGGATGTGGGGGAGGTTTGAAGGTGATTGTAGAGGTGGTGGACACTAGTAGTTCAAGGTGGGAGTAGGAAGTGAGCCATTCAGAGAGAGTTTTGAGTTGGTGTTGTGCCTGTTGCTCTAGTTCCAAGAGGGCTAGAGTTTCAAAGTGTGTTATGGGAGCCAGGAATTTGGGACTGCACAGCAGGAGAATTTTATGGATGGAGAGAAGGTCTTGCAAGAAGGTTTGGACCTGATTGATATGGTTTTTCAGGACGATATTGGTGAGGGCTAAGGCTTGGCAGCATCTGAACAGATGGAGGTCATTGTGGAAGGAAGGGTGATAGTCGGAGATGGGAAATTCAATGGTAAGGCCATTTGGTGAGATTCCATGTGCCAAGCAATAACGTAGGAACAATACATGGGGCTGGGTTTTGGCTAGTAATGAGGAAATTTTCTGTATTGACACAGATGGAGGAAGCAAGGATCCATGGTGGTGGGGAAAAAACACAAATATGTAAATAACAAAGAATTATGTCTGAAAAAATTGCAAAAATACACTCAAACATGTGGGAAAATTATGAAAAGGGTGAAAAAGACAAAATAGGGGGAAACAAGATGAAATCTGAGGGAGTAGGCTGATATTGAAAGGTGAAAACCAACTGAAACTGGCATGATGTCACAATGAGAGCAAAGAAAAAATAATAATATCAATGGTGTGGGTTGCAGGTCTGTGGCTGGATAAGTGTGAAGAAGGGGGACAGAAGATGTGACTATTAGGTAAAATTAGTAGATGCAAACTGAAAAAGAGTGGTGAAGGAGTGAGGGGTGGGAAGAGGAGGGGATGGCAGGATGAGGTGCATGTTTGTGTGGTACAGGACAGATTCAGGAAATAGCACACAAAAATACGCAAGGTTGGTGCAGGGAGAGTGATCAATGCGAAGGTATAGGATTAATGATATTGGCAGGAGTAATGTGGGACATCAGATGCAACACCAACGATCAGCATGGTCTTGTAACCGTTAGCTGTGCACAGTCGAGATGGTCGATACAGTGTGGCTCATAAGTAGAGCTTGCAGTGCGGTTTGTAAGACGACAAGAGAGACACAGGAAAGAAGAGAGAGAAGAATGGACACTGAGTATAACAATGCATAAGAAAATAGTGACAAAAGAAAACAGCACTCTGTTAGGATGGAAGTAAAGCACTAAGGCAAAATCAAACAATGGAAAATCCCAGATGGAGTGTAACAATATTATGAAAAGGATAGTTGCCACTCACCGTATAGCAGAGACAATTAGTTGCAGAAAAGCACAACAAAAAGGCTGTCAGAAAGTTAGCTTTCTGCCAGCAAGGCCTTTGTCAAAAATAGACACACACACACACACACACACACACACACACACACACACACAAAACCACAGTCTGGCAGCTGGAGCCACACTGCGAGCAGCAGAGCATTATGGGAGAGGCAACTCGATGGGGCTATGGAGGATGTTGGGTTGCTAAAGTAAGCCAACTGCATTGCCCTGAACTGGTTGACAAGGCTGAGATGGAAAACAATGTAAATGATGAGGTGACAACTGATCACTATAAAATTGTATGAATGATAAATTCTGCATAAACTAATTAACTGAGTGTGTTTTCAATAGATGCAGTTGAAGACTGAATTAGCAGTGGCAGAAATTTAGCTAATGAAGAAGAGCTGACTGACAATGTGTGATTACAAAATGTTTCATCCCATAGAAGGCACAAAAAACTGAGTGTGACAAAGAAGAACTGCCTGAACTCCTATCTCTTGGGCTGAGGCTTCATAAACCTTAAACAATCTTGTAAAATTCACTAAGAGTAGGAAACAATAGAATACTTCTGAATTTATGAATCTGTACATCATATAAAATAGTTTTTGCCAAAAAAAACCTCCATCCAAGAAATAAGTAAGCATTTCTGCAATGTTCCAGAGGGCCGAAAAGAAAATTTCAGCTAAACCATCAGCTGTAGATATGTCAGACACGTTCTTCATCCTCAGCAACGTCCTGGATCTGTGCCATCCCTAAAGACACTGATTCCAGCTAAAATGCGCCAAATTCTTGACAAGAATGTTTGTTTATTAGTCTGTTCTTGATCTTTTCAAATCAATGGGGCTTATTTTATTTCATAACTGGTATACAAAAGATTATTTATGTATACTGGGCATTTCTAAAACTTTAAGCCTTAAACTGATTTAATAGAGCAGCATAGTATTAGACTTTTAATTCAATTTTGTTCTTACAGAAAAGTAATATACACTTTTATTCTTTTATACTGTAATTGTTCTGACGTTTTTAATAACAATTATTTACTTTCGTATGTTAAAACCCCTTCCTCTAAGGAAGTTATTCAAAATGACCTTGGTAATCCAGCACAGACAAATCCCTGAATTCTTCTCATGGCCATGCATCTTTCTACAGCCTTGCCTTTCTGTCTCATCATTTTTGCTTTGCCATTGTGAACTTTCTGTCAATCTCACTTTTTAGATGTCTGTATTCTCTCTTTTGCCTGTTTTGTTTGTTCCACTTTTATATTTTCTCCTCTCGTTAATTAAAATCAGTATCTTATGTTATATGAGTATTTCTGCAGGGCCTTGTCTTTTTGCCTGTCTGATTCTCTGCTGCCTCCAATATTTCACATTTCAAAGCTACCCATTTGTTTTCGATTATCCTAAAAAATTAACATGTCTAAGTAGGTACAATGACCATAATTTCTTTGCTACAAATGGCAATGACATCTTGGAATAGCATACATGTTTCGAAATATATGCATATTACAGAAAAAAGTAAGCTGCCCTAGAAACAAAATAAACTAGGAATACAAGAAAATTTCTTTACAATAAGCTGATCAAAGTTAGTCCCACATTTCAGACTCAAAATTTTTTCATCATTAGCAGATAATTTAGGTTTGAACAATTTCTTAGTATATACATGTGGTGCCTGTTCTTTCACACATTCTGAAAAAATAGACACCATTTTGATCCAGCAGCCACTATGAATGAAGACACAAAGAAATTATAGATGGCAGCTGTGAGTGGGCATATATTTAAATCAATAGGGAAAGTTGAAAATTTGTGCCAAACTGGGATTTAAAACCAGGACTCCTGCCAACTAGGCAGATGCTCTGACTACTAAGTCATGCCGACGCAGTTGTCATGGCAACTGCACAGACTACCTAGCATGTCTTCTATGACACCAAAATTCTCAACTTATTCACACACTACTAATGTAGTGTCCCTCGCCCATTATCCTTGTTACACTTATGGCACTTCACCGATTTCTGTAAAAGTCCGAGTCCGGACATGTCCGAAAGGACAGACACCATTTTTATCCCGCAGCCAGTATGAGTGGATGGTTGAGACAGAGCCTGACTCTTCAGAGATGGCATTAAACTGCCCTTCCTAGGCAGGTTCGCCTGTCCCTATAAACATAACTTTAGGGACAAGCTGTGGATGATTGTGACAGTTAGTGATCCCAAGCTCTACTTGACCACCTACAATGCTTATGATAATCGCTGGTATGTAAATTCCTTTTTTGGACCAGAATAGCTTTACACAACTGACAGAACCTTCACAGTTTAACTGAGTATCTACATTGATGACTGGAACTTGCTCTTTGATGATGGTGAGATATCATCATCATCAATGGCAAACAACACTCAGAGTGATCTCTGTTATGAGTGCTTTCGTCAGTGTGGAATACTAAACTTCCACTGTCTGTAACTGCTTGTGATACCCGAAAGCAATCCCATCTGAGAATGTTAAGACTACATTATGATAAAACAACAAAATCAAATGGCTCTGTCCTGTCACTGGTGACCCCCTAGACAGCTAGGGTGGAGCAAAGTATTTCTCATTTATGGACATGCAACAAACCTACTGGCAAACTGAGACTGATGGTTCTTGCAGTGTATGTTCATATAGGCTGAATGTATTTCCCATTTTCGATTTTCTGCACAGTCACTTTCATGTCATGGAACATAGTATTCTTTAGCATTCGAAATAACAAAAACGTGAACTAACGTCTGAACAAGTCTGTATATCAATCATAATGTCAGAATAACAGAAACGTGAACTAACGTCTGAACAAGTCTGTATATCAATCATAATGTCAGTGAGATTTCCTGACATCTTGGTAACTGTTGACTATGGCCGATTTTCATCTGTTGTGGCCTCACCTCCATAGGTGGAGTTTTCTGGCACTTGTATAGGGTGTCACTGGCTGAATACTGAATAATCCAGAACTGGAGATGACACTGCAATATGACACCACTATACCTTCAGATCTCCTCTTGTTCCTCTCTTGTAATCACTGTGTAGGAAAACGATGGTGCATGCTGCTTCTGCATCCACTTCCAATGACCGCACAAAAAAAGATATCTATATCGCACATTGGTGGCCCCCTAGATAGCTAGAGCGGAACAAAGTATTTCTCAACTATGGACATGCAACAAACCTACTGGCAAACTGAGATTGATGAAGCTGACTATGAAAAGACTGCCTTTATAACTCCCCATGGCCTATATGAGTTCAAAGTTATACTGTTTGGATAATTTAACACTCCAATAAACTTCAATCATAAGATGGACAACCTGCTTTGACATGTTAAATGGACACTATGTCTTTGCTAACTACACGACATTCTCGTTTTTCTGAAGACATTTGAAGAACATTTAGCAATATGACAATCGTATTGTAGTGTGTTCAAACTGCAGTTCTCTACCCGAAACCAATGAAACGTCTCTGTCACCAAAGAATAAAAATATTGGGATATCTAGCGAATGGTGATGGGAGTCCATCCAAACCAGAGAAAATAACATCTGTCACAGATTTTCCAACTTCTCAGCGCATTCATGATGCGTGAAGACTTCTTGGAATGTGCTCAAACTACCTACAATTCATAATGGACTTCTGTACCGAGGCAAGACTGCTGGAAGAACTACTGCAGTGAGACACCAAATTTTGCTGGAAAGATGTGTAAGAAGTATCTTCCCTTGACCTTAAGGAGGCACTATCATCATCTCCAGATTTAGCACGCTATGAAGAGAATGCTTAGACAGAACTTCACACTGATGCTAGGCATTATGGGATATGTACAGTTCTAGCACAAATCCATGAACATGGTGGAAAGGTGATAGCTTATGCTTCAAAAGTACTCTCAGAGTCCGAGAGGAACTACTATACAACCAAGAGAGAGCTCCTTGCAGTTGTGGCGTGATCAACAAGCTCCAGTTGTATTTATTTGGTAACCCATTTATCTTGTTAGGGACTAGCAATGAAGGTTTTGCTGGGCCGACTGGTGAGATGAGCACAGAGATTTCAGCAATACCTCACAGTAGCACGCAAAAATGGATGCAAACACAAGAAGGCTAAATGCTTTTCAAGGAATCCAAGTGTCAGAACATAGCAGCTATCGGCAAAATTTCAGTTATAGCTGAAAACCATAGAAACCTTGAAAAATGAGTAAACAACCAAAGGAATCTTCCAATTACTTAGAAAGACATTGTGTAAGAGAAAGTATGATCTGATGTGGTGGAAATAGTTGCTCATCATCCCAGCTCACCTATGGCCAACTATCCTGAAGTTTTTCCCGGATGCTCCAACATATGGTCACCAGGGACTCATGAAGACTCTAGACAGAATGTCACACTAGTATCACTGGCTACATCTCTACCAAACCAGAAAACACTATGTGAGTCTCTGTAACGAATGTCAGCAACGGAAAAACATGCCACAATTGCCTCCTGGGCATCTGGTACTAATTCTGCCTGCAGCAGCATCATTCCACCAAATTGGAATAAATATCTTGTGGGTTACATAGCTGACAAACAGCAACTGACAGATATAATCTGCAATGACTGCCTCCCTTGTTATTCTGTCAGCAAACCTGTGCCAACTGCTTAAATTCTGGAAATTGCAAGGTTCCTTGAAGACGACGTTTTGAGGCACAGAGCATGCAGTGTGATGATCTCTGATCATGGAAAAGCTTTCCAGTTGAGAATGATATCAAAGGTAATTTCATGTTGCAACATCACCCATAGGATGACAACTGCCTACTTCATACAAACAACTGATCTCAAAGAATGCTTTAATAAAACACTGGCAGATATGCTTTCAATGTATGCTAACGTCTGTCTAACAGAGAGAGATTGGTGTACAATACTGTCTTTCATGACATTCAAATACAACGAAGTGAGTGAGGCACTACAGGCTTCATACCATTTCTTCTGTTCCACAGCTGTGAGGCAGAAATGACAATGGATACCCTGTTCCAGTTTCACCTGTGAGAAAATGAAACACCTGATTACCAGGACCAAAGAAGCAAAGCAATTGGCTCGCATACAGACCCTGGATGCCCAGGAGAGGACCGAGAGAGCTATTAATGCAAAGTATGGGCTAGTGAGCCACAGCCCGGGAGAGCGGTTATGAATTTTAATGCCTTTGCAGAGAGCAATACTATTGGTGAATTTACTGAAGCACTACTCTGGACCCTATCATATCCTTTGTTGCTTACTGGACATCAAAAACGAATTCGAGGATTATGGCCCTTCATCAAAAAGACAAAACTGCAGAGGTGTTGTCAATGTCCTCATTATACAGGCCCGAACACACACTGATAATGAAAACTTCTCTTTCAAAAAGACTGAAGATGCACTTGAGGATTGCGAAACTTCTGTGGGAGGGACTACCTTTGAATCTTGTCATAATGAAGAAGATGTGACAACATTACCAGAAAGTGACGATCCACCAGTGCCTCTCATATAGACGACCACCAACCGGATCTAATCCAGGGTGGTGTAGTCTGCTCCAACGATAACGTCTGAACAGAGGGTCATTGTTTCTCCACGAGACAGAGCAATTCTGTGAGCTGTGCTTTATGCATTGTGATGTAGTGGCTGGTGTCACTGGCTGACATGTTATGGATCGCCAGTTCAAACCAGACCACCTGGACTTACATGCCGTTTAGGAGTTATCAGTTCTTGAAGGTTCTCCAAATCTCTTATGTTTGAAATGTCTATACATTCTGGAATGTTCAATGTTTGTATAAATAGCTGTACATACTGTCCAGGAGTTGACTTCTGTTCTGGCTGATAAATGGTGTTCATGATAAATTTGCCTTTTATGCTAAGTGTAGTACTTCACCAGCAACCTTGCTTTTGGATTTAGACTCTATTCTGATTATGCCATAACAATATACATCTAAATTTTGTGGCGACAAACCTAACTTAGCATACATGAGACCATGTGAAACTCACAGTGCAACATCACACACTGGAAGACCTTAGGAGGACTGTTGTCAAAGAATGCCCCACATTGTGCAGCAACATCTTGGCCATCTTACAGCATACCCAAGAAGGAGTCACACATGCTAAGGGGTATGGAATAGAGCAACACAGTAGTGAATGTTTCCAAACAGCAGATTCTTATTTCATGGATGTACGAAGATGTACACTTTCAAACAGACTATATCTTTATCTTCTTTACTGTTGGTTTTTAATTCACTGCTTCTCTTCAATCTAAGGCCATACATGTGGCAAGATTTGTAAGTGTCACCAACAGTTTTAAGCAGTTTTTTAAAAATTATTTTCTTTTCGCAGATTTTTACCCACAAATAAATTTATCTGTTTTTAAATGACCTTGGACAAACACTAATTCCACAATGGTGCACAATGGATGCTGTCGTAGTGGTTCTTCATTTTAAGAATGAGGAAGGAAATTTACTGGGTCCTTTTCAAAGAAACTATTGTAGTATTTGCCTTAACAGATCTAGGGAAACCACATAAAACCTAAAATTGCACAGACAGGCAGATGGAGATCTGAGCTACTGCCTTCCTGAATACGGGTTTAGTTTTATAAAACTCTGCTCCGTCTTGTTTGGAGATATCTTTAGGTCTGCCATTTTCGCAATATTGGCGTTTCTTTTTAACAAATTATGACATGTTAAATACTTGTCACTTCAAGAATACTGTTTTTGGGTGCTGCTGTCTACCTATTTGGAAAATGTATGACTATGAAATTTAGTATTATATGTTAATCAGTTTCTTTACACAGACTTATCATTTAGTAATCTACTGACTACTCTAGAACTGGTTGCAACATTAAATAAATTACAATCAACTTAGACATGACAGAGTGGCTAAAACCAAAATAATATCACACTGAATCTGTCAAAGAAAATAATTACGCTAAAATAAAAATGCCTAAATGAAGCTTGTTGGGAAGAGGGAGTAGGTATGGAGCAAAGTGTCAAGCCGTGTACAAGTTAGAGGATTTGAACACAAATATATTCCTGCATGATAGCATTATACCAACCGTCATATGAAAGATGCACGCTATTCGGATTGCACAACGAATACCATCCAGACACAGTGAAGCAATTTCAGGATCATCGCAATCTTGTAGGCCAACACTGAAAGCAGCAAGAAATGGTGTCCAAGCCATCTGAAACAATCATTCGAAGTGTACAGTGAATAATTCTGTAACAATAAATTACAACAATTATAATTAACTTTAACAATCGTTAATTTCAAGAGATGATGGTTGTTTTAAAAAATAGATAGATAATTTTTTTTAAAAGTTGCTACTATGCCTGCAGGCTCAGTCAAAGAAGCAACCCTTCTCTATATTGACATAATTATATATAAGTAGCTGTTAAAAAGTTACTTGCACATGTGTAAAAATGCACAAAAATTATTTATATACACTTTTTAGTTTACTTGAAAACTTATAATAAGTATGACCTACAAAGTGTCAGAGAATTTCACCCCAAATTTCAACAAATATTCTGATGTTGCAACTTTGGATTCCTCCTCAGAACAATGTAGCCTTTTTAAAATTTCTTCCGTAATAAGTTCAAAGAAGTAACACACACAAGACCCGAGCTTAATGTGGGACACTACTCAAAACCAATTTTGGCATGAATTAGCCAAAAATGAGATAAAAAATGATGGAAGAAAGGAAATAAACAGAAAAGTGTGACCAGGAGTGCTTTTGATAAAATAAACAGAGGTTTCAAAACTAATGTGTTTGAAACAGAACATTTACAATTTGTGTGTACTACTAGTTTTAACTTATGGAAGTGAAAAATAATTCTTAAATACAAAAATCATTTAAAAATGAGGGTCACTCAATGGACAATGCATGTAGGAAATTACAAAAAAATGGATTCAGGGAAAGTAAATTAGAAGACACATTTACGAAAATATTGAACCTGAAATGGGGGTAGGCATGCCATGTAGTGAAGTGAATAGTTTGTAGATAAACCATGGAATTTCTTTGTGGGACAAGAAAATATGCAGGAATAGCAAGGATGTGTGTAGCTGTTGATCACAGTGCATCAAGATGATTGCAGGCCTTCAGGAGTGGATGTCAAATGGCTTCACGATTAGTACAATTTGCAAAGCAGAAATGGTAACTCACTTTAAACATAGGCCTAACATGTTCCACATGCTTAGCTGAGGTAAATGGTGCCTGGACATGACTGACTGATTCCATTAAATTCTTCGCTGCAGCAGATATTGCTTCCATTTCCATGTTCCACAGAAGACGTCGCTTCTTTTCACTTGATATCACTAGAAACATAAGGTAAAGAACTCACTTAGACATAAAAAAGAATAAGTGAAACGTTGCTACAGTAGCATACACATGACCACATATTCTCTGAAGAAAAATCCAGCACTTATCTATGCACTACATTTTAATGAAGATAAATGCCTTAATATAGGCTTTGTTTGATTTATTACAATTCATATATCATTTGTGTGAATACTGTTTTTCTGAATTTACCTAAAAAATCGCTTTTAGTTTAATCAGATATACATTTTGTGCCTGTCAGCGACTCAACACTCTATTCCTTGTATATTGTTGTCTTTATGACCTACACATCATGAAAAGAATAAAATGTTTGTATTTATTCTAGATCCAACAACAGAAAATCCAGGGTGGAATACAGCATTATTATGAAAAAGATAGTTTCTACTCATCATACACATGAGATGCTGAGTTGCAGATAGGCCCAACAAAAAGACTGTCAGAAAACAAGCGTTTGGCCAAACAGGCCTTCATTGGAGATAGGACACACACACACACACACACACACACACACACACACACACACACACACACACACACACGCACGACTACAGTCTCTGGCTGCTGGGACCACACTGCGAGCAGCAGCGCTTGATGAGTGACACAACTGGAGGTAGGGAGGAGCACGAGGCGGGGAGGAGGAGGGATAGCAGGGGAGGGGTGGGGGACAGTAAAGTGCTGCTTGTGGGAGCATACAGGGATGAGGTGGAGAGGGTATGGCAGCTAGGTGTAGCTGTAAGATTATATGGAGGGCAGGGGAGGGTTAGCAGGGAAGAGGCGAGTTAAAAAGACTGTGGGATTGTTGGTACAATACAGGACTGTGTAGTGATGGAATGGGAATATGGAAGGACTAGACGGCAGGGACAAGACTAATGAAGGTTGACATCAGGAGGGTTATGGAAACACACGATATATTGTCTGCACGTGATGCTTGTGACTGGACTGGCGAGGTTATCAGCACCCTGACACTTATTAAAACAAACTAATGTGGAGAACAACTAAAATTGTCGTACACGCAGGCAGTCGAAATGACTGCACAGTCACTATCTCACATGCACTCTCTTGTGTAGGTTTGGTGGGCAGTGGAATACCACTGTGGGAAGGGTGGGAAGGATAGTTGGTAGGACATTTCTCTTTTCAGGGCACGATGAGAGGTAGTTGAAATCCTGGTGGAGAATGTGATTCAGTTGCTCCCATCCTGGATGGTACTAAGTCATGAGTGTAATGCTCCTCTGTGGCTGGACAGTGGGACTTTGGGAGATGGCGGATGACTGGAGAGATAAGGCATGGTAGATCTGGTTTTGTACAAGGTTGGGAGGGTAATTACGATCTGTGAAGGCCACAGCGAGACCCTCTGGGTATTTCGAGAGGGACTGCTCATCACTACAGGTGCGAGGACCATGGGTGGCTAGACTGTATGGAAGGGACTTCTTGGTATGGAATGGGTGGCAGCTGTCGAAGTGCAGGTATTGCTAGTGATAGGTAAGTTTGATGTGGATGGAGGTTGCAGGCATGGAATCCATTGGGCTTTGGAAAAGGTAATGTTCTAAAGTAGTATGGCCAAGGACATTAGAGATGTTAGTGTAAAGGAAAGTGGCATCAATAGTGACGAGCAGGACACTGTGTGGTAAAGGAACATGAACTGTGGAGAGTCGGTGGAGGAAATGGTTGGTATCTTTTATAAACGAGGGTAGGTTGCGGGTAATAGGCTGAAGGTGTTGGTCTACGAGGGCAGAGATCCTCTCAGCGGGGGCGCCTCAGCCACAATGGGGTGACCTGGGTGGTTGGGTTTATAGAATTCAGGAACCATGTAGAAGGTGGGAGTGCAGGGAGTGGTAGGGACGAGAAGATAGACAGACTCCAGGGAGAGGTTCTGGAATGGGACTAAGGATTTTGGGAGAGACTGGAGATCTTGCTGGATTTCTGGAATAGGGTCACTGTGGCAGCATTTGTAGGTGGATGAATCTGATGGCTGGCGGAGTCCTTCTGCCAGGTAACCCTTGTGGTTCAAAACAACAGTGGTGGAGCCTTTGTCAACAGGTAGGTTTATAAGGTTGGGATCAGTTTTGAGGTGGTGGATTGTAGTTCTTTCTGCGGATGTAAGGGTATTTTGCATGTTGAGGGATTTGGGGAATGATGGTGAGGCAAGATTTGAGATTAAGAAGTTCTGTAAAGTTAGCAGGGAGTGATTTTGGGGGTAGTGGGGGTGGATCACGGGTGAATGGAGGAGTGAACTGAACAGGCAGGTTCAACATTGATCTTTGGTTAAGTCTGATTGGTAGGGTTGGTGACGAAGAAGTGTTTCCATTGTAGAGACCGGGAGAAGGAAAGAAAGTCTTTAACAAGTCCTGCATGGACATCCTTATCTTCTAGCTTCTTCCCTTTTCCCATTCCAGTATTACATAGTCCTCTATTCCACCAACAGACCCACTGTCTTTTTACTTCTCTCCTCTGCTAACCCTCACCTACCCTCCGTCTAACCTCCTGACTGCACCTAGCTGTCTTATTCTTTCTCCACCACCGTTCCTGCATGCTCCCACAAGCAGCACTTTACCATCCCCCACCCATACCCTGCTATCCCTACTCCTCCACACCCAAGCCTCCTCCCTACCCCTACCACATGGTTGCGTCTTCCATCATGCACTGCTGCTCGCAGTGTGGACTCAGCAGCCAGAGACTGGGGTCATGTGCACATGTAAGTTGTGTTTGCATAAGTGTGTGAGTGTGAGTGTGTGTGTGTGTGTGTGTGTGTGTTTGTTATCTCCAATGAAGGCCTTTTTGGCCAAAAGCTCATTTTCTGACAGTCTTTTTGTTGTGCCTATCTGCAACTCAGCATCTCTGCTACATGGTAAGTAGCAACTAACCTTTTCATAACACTGTAATTAGATCTAGCGAGTCAAATAGGATGACACATGACAAAAAGGTTGTCTATTTAATATTATTTACAGTAAAAGTGAATAAATAGTTTATGAGGTAGCACCATGATTTTGGATGAAAGAAGAGTAACTAATATGGCAACAGAAAGAGAGATTTAAAAAATCCAGATAATACGCTTTTCGTCAAATACTTTGAGGTGTGCTTGCTTTTGTGTGTGTGTGTGTGTGTGTGTGTGTGTGTGTGTGTGTGTGTGTGTGTGTGTGAGCGCGCGCTTTGCTGAAAAAAGCGCTCTGGCCGAAAGCTTTAATGAGCAACAGTCTTTTTGCTGCACTTGTCTGCAACTCAACGGGTCATCTTTACACTGAGTAGCAAGCTATCCTTTACCTAATACTGTTTACATCCCATTTCTGTTGTTATATACAGGGTGTCCCAGCTATCTTGTCCACCCAAAATATCTCTGGAACAATAACAGCTATTGGAAAACAACTTTCACCGGTATCAATGTAGGGCTGGGGCCCATGAATGTACACATTTGGAAACATTCTAAAACGAAAGCATATGTATTTTTTAACACAAACTTAGGTTTCTTAAATGGACCTCCTATATTTTTTTTTCTTCAGCAATCCATAGCATGCTGTATACATGGAAGAACCCTGGAGATACAAGAAGGTTTCAGATAGATTATATAATGGTAAGACAGAGATTCAGGAACCAGATTTTAAATTGTAAGACATTTCCAGGGGCAGATGTGGACTCTGACCACAATCTATTGGTTATGAACTGTAGATTAAAACTGAAGAAACTGCAAAAAGGTGGGAATTTAAGGAGATGGGACCTCGATAAACTGAAAGAACCAGAGGTTGTACAGAGTTTCAGAGAGAGCATAAGGGAACAATTGACAGGAATGGGGGAAAGAGATACAGTAGAAGAAGAATGGGTAGCTTAGAGAGATGAAATAGTGAAGGCAGCAGAGGATCAAGTAGGTAAAAAGGCGAGGGCTAGTAGAAATCCTTGGGTAACAGAAGAAATATTGAATTTAATTGATGAAAGGAGAAAATATAAAAACGCAGTAAATGAAGCAGGCAAAAAGGAATACAAACGTCTCAAAAATGAGATCGACAGGAAGTGCAAAATGGCTAAGCAGGGATGGCTAGAGGACAAATGTAAGAATGTTGAGGCTTATCTTACGAGGGGTAAGATAGATACGGCCTACAGCAAAATTAAGGAGACCTTTGGAGAAAAGAGAACCACTTGCATGAATATCAAGAGCTCAGATGGAAACCCAGTTCTAAGCAAAGAAGGGAAAGCAGAAAGATGGAAGGAGTATATAGAGGTTCTATATAGGGGCGATTTTACTGAGGACAACATTATGGAAATGGAAGAGGAGGTAGATGAAGATGAAATGGGAGATATGATACTGCGTGAAGAGTCTGACAGAGCACTGAAAGACCTGAGTCGAAACAAGGCTCCAGGAGTAGACAACATTCCATTAGAACAACTGACAGCCTTGGGAGAGCCAGTCCTGACAAAACTCTACCATCTGGTGAGCAAGATGTATGAGACAGACGAAATCCCCTCAGACTTGAAGAAGAATATAATAATTCCAATCCCAAAGAAAGCAGGTGTTGACAGATGTGAAAATTTCCGAACTATCGGTTTAATAAGTCACAGCTGCAAAATACTAACGCGAATTCTTTACAGACGAATGGAAAAACTGGTAGAAGCCAACCTCGGGGAAGATCAGTTTGGATTCCGTAGAAATGTAGGAACACGTGAGGCAATACTGACCCTATGACTTATCTTAGAAGAAAGATTAAGGAAAGGCAAACCTACGTTTCTATAGTTCAAATCTTTTATCTTGGCGGCTCGCGCATGGCCGCCCAGAGGTGGGAGATTGCTGCGTTGCCAGTTGCACATGACGTACGCGCGAAGAGAAGCAGCGCCATAGTATAGCATAGTTCGCAAACTTACGTTTAGGGGGGAGCGTGCAGTTTATGAAGTAAAGCCACCACGGCCGCATTAACCCTTTCGCTGCTACACAGACGCGCTCCCCGCATTCCACGCTGTGCGCGATTTTGTCACTGCACTGCTCGCCTGTGCAGACGTATGGTGTTCCCACTGCTTTGACACACTTATCATTCGATTCCACAAAAACTACTTGGCCCAAAAATTAGATTTTCACACATCATCTTGACTGATACCTTCCCCCCATAAATGACTTAATTTTATTTCTATGTTCAACGCAGTTATTATGCAGCATTAAATATAGTAAACCACTGCACGAAATTTTGAAGAGTTTGCAGAGGTAAAAGTCCATAGCGTATACTTTCCGTATGGTCGATTGTAGTTGCCACAATGTTGAGAATGAAATGTGGAGAAGATACCTAATTTCATATAAAATTTACTGCATAACAATATCTCATTTAATTTAAGTACCACATAGGTTTCGTATGTAATATTGAGAAATATTCCATCTTTTGCGACTGTAATAAAAGTTTTATTTACACCGCACACGTTTGGCTTTATTTTAAAGCACTTCAATCAATGGAAGGTATGGCACATACACAATGGTACTCAGTGATGACAAAATCGCGCACAGCGCGGAATGCGGGGAGCACGTGTCGGCAGCAGCGAAAGGGTTAATGAAGAGACAAAGCACTAGAAATTTCAAAAAATTGCATTCAAACGAATAAAATTCGTGAAGTAAGGCACTTCAATATTGTTTTTAAATAAAGAAAATATTAAGCCCTGCACAAGGTTGGAACTTTTAACCTTGGGCTCAAAAGCCGAACACCTTAACCGTTACACTAACGCAACTCGTCTGACAGTTACACTCCATGAGGATTGTAACACGTCACGCAAAATACTGACAGACACTGTTGGTATGACTATGAATTACTCATGCTTCGTCGAAGTACAATAGGAACTGAACAATTACCGCTGTTCTTTATTGCGAAAAAGCAGTTCGTGAGATTGATACCAACACCTTTCCTTGCTATCGCCTGAATTAGGAGTTTATAGCTTGTTTGGTTTAATTAATTAATAGAATATGAAGCAATTGGTATAAAGAATGCTTTTTCCAAACATTCTATAAAAGAAAGTCTGCTATCAAGACATTCCTTTTGTTCTATTACTTCATTTATGACTGAACGTTTCTAAAACTGAGGACACTCGTCCGTGCTCTGCACAGCAGTCTAAATCTGGCAACGTCGTTCTCTGTTCATTGGCTGACTGTGTTTTGTGACGTCAGATGCGCAGAACGAACCTAAACTCGGCCGCCAACATAAATGGCGCGCACTTTAGCATTTGTAGACTTAGAGAAAGCTTTTGACAATGTTGACTGGAATACTCTCTTTCAAATTCTAAAGGTGGCAGGGGAAAATACAGGGAGCGAAAGGCTATTTACAATTTGTACAGAAACCAGATGGCAGTTACAAGAGTCGAGGGGCATGAAAGGGAAGCAGCGGTTGGGAAGGGAGTAAGACAGGGTTGTAGCCTCTCCCCGATGCTATTCAATCTGTATATTGAGCAAGCAGTAAAGGAAACAAAGGAAAAGTTCAGAGTAGGTATTAAAATCCATGGAGAAGAAATAAAAACTTTGAGGCTCACCGATGACATTGTAATTCTGTCAGAGACAGCAAAGGACTTGGAAGAGCAGTTGAACGGAATGGACAGTGTCTTGAAAGGAGGGTATAAGATGAACATCAACAAAAGCAAAACGAGGATAATGGAATATAGTCAAATTAAATCGGGTGATGCTGAGGGAATTAGATTAGGAAATGAGACACTTGAAGTAGTAAAGGAGTTTTGCTATTTGGGGAGCAAAATAACTGATGATGGTCGAAGTAGAGAGGATGTAAAATGTAGACTGGCAATGGCAAGGAAAGCGTTTCTGAAGAAGAGAAATTTGTTAACACCGAGTATTGATTTGAGTGTCAGGAAGTCGTTTCTGAAAGTATTTGAATGGAGTGTAGCCGTGTATGGAAGTGAAACATGGACGATAAATAGTTTAGACAAGAAGAGAATAGAAGCTTTCGAAATGTGGTGCTACAAAAGAACGCTGAAGATTAGATGGGTACATCACATAACTAACGAGGAGGTATTGAATAGAATCTGGGAGAAGAGGAGTTTGTGGCACAACTTGACTAGAAGAAGGGATCGATTGGTAGGACATGTTCTCAGGCATCAAGGGATCACCAGTTTAGTATTGGAGGGCAGCGTGGAGGGTAAAAATCGTAGAGGGAGACCAAGAGATGAATACACTAAGCAGATTCAGAAGGATGTAGGCTGCATAGGTACTGGGAGATGAAGAAGCTTGCACAGGATAGAGTAGCATGGAGAGCTGCATCAAACCAGACTCAGGACTGAAGACGACAACAACAACAACAACAACAAAAACAACACCCATAGCATGACAAAGCACATACACAATGCCACTGATTGCATTGCAATATTCCCATTACATCCCGAGATATTGAGACGCGAAGTTGACGCTTTAACCACCCGACATGCGCTGCTAGCGCACGTCCTGAGGCTCAGGCGAGAACCCCATGGTGCCCGTAATCGCGATGTGATTGACAAGTAAGTGTCATTCTTGATAAGTATGGAGGTGTGATTACACATGTCAATCACATCGCAATTACGGGCAGCATGGGGTTCATGCCTGAGCTTCAGGACGTGCGCTAGCAGCGCATGTCGGGGTGCTTCAAGCGTCAACTTCGCGTCTCAATATCTCGGAATGTAATGGGAATATTGCGATGCAATCAACGCCATTGTGTATGTGCTTTGTCATGCTATGGATTGCTGAAGAAAAAATATAGGAGGTCCATTTAAAAAACATAAGTTTGTGTTAAAAAACACATACGATTTCGTTTTAGAATGTTTCCAAATATGTACATTCATGGGCCCCAGCCCTACATTGATACCGGTGAAAGTCGTTTTCCAATAGCTGTTATTGTTCCAGAGATATTTTGGGTGGACAAGATAGCTGGGACACTCTGTATATTCATCCCTCCAACCCCCTTCTCCTCCCCCCCCCCCTCCCTGCCCACACCAGCCACCACATCTATTGCATATTCCAAGAGCTTCAGGTTCTACATTCATATTTGACAGTAGAAGTGCTCCCTACCAGTGTATTGTTCACTATCCATTGATGCTGTACGAGGTGTGCTACTAACATGTCACTTCTCCCTGTAATGTGTTTCCATGTTGTTTTTTCCTCACTTTTCTTAATATCTCTTAAATTTTTGCAACTTCTGTCCACTTAAATTTACCTGATAGCTCGTTGTTTCAAATGCTTACAGTTTTATCTTCTCTAACGACCCCTCAGTCCATGTTTCACTTCCAAACAGTGTCACACCTCTCACACATTTTCCGGGATTTCCTTTGTTCCATGTTCATACCTGATACCATACTGTCCAGTCACATTAACATGACCACCTGCCAAAAGCCTGAATAATCACCTTCTGCAGTGCAGACTGCAGCAAAACATGCAAGACAAGTCAATGAGGTTCTGGAAGGTATCAACAGGAATGTGAAGCCATGCCGACACCAGTGCTGTGGACAGCTGCGCAAGGTTTCTTGGTTGAGGATCCGTGACTTGGACTGCCTGATCGAGGTGGTCCCAGAAATTTTTGATTAGGTTTAAACCTGAGGAGTTTGGTGGGCCGGTGAGAATGTTAAACTCATCCTGGTGCTCTTCGAACCATGCACATCAATTGTGAGTTGTGTGACACGCTGCACTGTCCTGCTGTAGATACCACTGTGCCAAGGAAAAATAAACTGCACCGAGGGGTTGACATGGTCCTCATGGATAGATGCATACTTGTGTTGATCCATTATGCCTTCCAGAATGATGAGATCACTCAGGGAATGCCATGAAAACATTTCCCAGACTGTAGTGCTTTCTTCTCTGGCCTGAATCCTTTGCTTTCAGATGTTTCACGCAGTACATGCCAATTGACACCTTCCAATGGAGCATACAATGTGATCCATCTGAAAAGGCCACCATTCAGTTGCAATACTGGCATGCAAATTTCAGCTTTTGTGGCCCTCAAACAGCAGTCAACATGGGTACATGAATAAGCTGCCTGCTGCCTTTTTGGACATCAGATAAAGTGCTCCATTTCTGCATTACAACAACTGCACTGTTTTCCACATCCCCAAAGTGTTTTATATACCCTCCACTGCTAGTGCTGCCACTTGCCATCTGTGAGTGGTTATTGGACATTGGATTGAACATAGGCTGTGGGCATATTAATGTGACAGGACCATGAAGTGGGACTCTTTAATTCCAGGAAGTTTTCTCTGCTCATATCAATCTACTTCTGATATAGTCCATTAAATTTTGTGCATGCAGCCACACAAATAAAATTTCTTCCACTGATATTTCGACCACGTATCATCTGGCCATCCTCAGAGTGAGTCGCAAGACTGACTGCATCTTGAGACTCACTCTGAGGATAGCCGATTGCATGCCCGAAATTTAATGGACTATTCATTATGCAGCAAAAAGTTGAAAATGCATATACTTCTATACTTCTGATATCTCCCCTGTTTTAGGCATACTGTGGAATCTCACTTCCTAAGCAGATGAATTATCTCACTGCTTCGACTGCAGTATACCTTATTTTTATGTTAAAAAGCCACTATTCTTTTTACTATTCATTATTATCTTTCTCTTAGAGATTAATGAAGTGTGTTGCATGTTACATATTATGGTTGCCGTTATTTTAAAGGAACATATAGGATGGGAATCTTCTACAATTTGTTTTATGATTTATTTATAACTACAGCTCTTCTTCACAAATCTGCCTATTACAGAGCAAAATAATATGAAACTAATGAATGAAAAATAGGAACCTTCCATACTAGCACTGTAGACAAGAATTTAGCACAGACAGGAAAAACCATCCGTAAATGCAAACTAGGTAGAGAGATGAGTCTCTACTGCAGCACATAAATATTTTTTCTCCTACACTATACACTGAGGGAATTAGATTAGGAAATGAGACACTTAAAGTAGTAAAGGAGTTTTGCTATTTGGGGAGCAAAATAACTGATGATGGTCGAAGTAGAGAGGATATAAAATGTAGACTGGCAATGGCAAGGAAAGCGTTTCTGAAGAAGAGAAATTTGTTAACATCGAGTATAGATTTAAGTGTCAGGAAGTCGTTTCTGAAAGTATTTGTATGGAGTGTAGCCATGTATGGAAGTGAAACATGGACAATAAATAGTTTGGACAAGAAGAGAATAGTAGCTTTTGAAATGTGGTGCTACAGAAGAATGTTGAAGATTAGGTGGGTAGATCACGTAACTAATGAGGAGGTATTGAATAGGATTGGGGAGAAGAGAGGTTTGTGGCACAACTTGACTAGAAGAAGGGATCGGCTGGTAGGACATGTCCTGAGGCATCAAGGGATCAGAAATTTGGCATTGGAGGGCAGCGTGGAGGGTAAAAGTCATAGAGGGAGGCCAAGAGATGAATACACTACGCAGATTCAGAAGGATGTAGGTTGCGGTAGGTACTGGGAGATGAAGAAGCTTGCACAGAATAGAGTAGCATGGACAGCTGCATCAAACCAGTCTCAGGACTGAAGACCACAACAACAACAACAACAACAACAACAACAACACTATAATAATAGATAATGGAATAAAAATAATGTTAAGAAATAAATATAATCACACACCGTACAGCTGAGGTGTTGAGTAATCAACAGGCACATAAATACAAGTGAAATTATTCCAAGGTTTTGGACAGCGTCCTTCCTCAACCCAAAAAAACACACACATACATGTACAGCTAAACTGCCTGTAACTACCCCCATATTCCACATTCAGCAAATCACTGAAATGCATGGATGAGGGTACATCCCTTTTACCATATACACTTTGTGATCAAAACTATCTGGACACCTGGCTGAAAATGACTTACAAGTTCGTGGCGCCCTCCATCGGTAATGCTGGAATTCAGTATGGTGTTGACCCACCCTTAACCTTGATGACAGCTTCCACTCTTGTAGGCATATGTTTAATCAGGGGCTGGAAGGTTTCTTGGGGAATGGCACCCCATTCTTCACAGACTGCTGCACTGAGGAGAGGTACTGATGGCGGTCGGTGAGGCCTGGCATGAAATCAGCGTTCCAGAACATTCAAAAGGTGTTCTATAGGATTCAGGTCAGGACTCTGGAGGCCAGCCCGTTGCAGGGATGTTGTTGTTGTGTAACCACTCCGCCACAGGGCATGCATTATGAACAGGTGCTCGATCGTGTTGAAAGATGCAATCGCCATCCCTGAATTGCTCTTCAACAGTGGGAAGCCAGAAAGTGCTTAAAACATCAATGTAGGCCTGTACTGTGATAGTGCCACGCAAAACAACTAGGGGTGCAAGGCCCCCCATCCATGAAAAACACAACCACACCATAACACCACCGCACCTGAATTTTACTGTTCGCACTACACATATTGGCAGATGACGTTCACTGGGCTGATTTGTAACTCCACACAACATTTTTCCACTGTTCAATCATCCAACGTTTATGCTCCTTACACCAAGCCAGGTGTCGTTTGGCATTTACTGGCCTGATGTGTGGCTTACGAGCAGCCACTCGACCATGAAATCCAAGTTCTCTCACCTCTCGCCTAATTGTCATAGTACTTGCAGTGGATCCTGATGCACTTTGGAATTCCTGTGTGATGGTCTGTATAGATGTTTGCCTATTACACGTTACGACCCTCTTCAACTGTCAGCATTCTCTGTCAGTCAACAGATGAGGTCGGCTTCTGTGCTTCTGTGCTGTATGTGTCCCTTCACGTTGTCATTTCACTATCAAATCGGAAAGAGAGGACCTAGGGATGGTTGGTTGGTTTAAAGATTAAAGAGACCAAACTGCAAAGGCCATCGGTCCCTTGTTTCATAAACACACAGAGCATATTTAAACCATCCACCAGTCAGGCTGAGCAATTAAAAAAAAAATTCCAGGGGAAGAAAAGCCCCAAGGTCAACGGTAAGGCAACATGGAAAATGGAGCACAGCGACAAAAACAACATATAGAAGAAAGGGAGAATGAATTAAAACTGTACAGCAGAGAACCGTGGCTGGCTGATCACGAAAATAAAAGGATGAGCCAGCCACCCTGCAACACGTTAAAACGTCCAGCCTAAAAGATTAGGGTGGAGTCAAATTACACCACAAAACTAAGTAAAATATACAGCACAGAAGAGGGCGACGCAACAAAATTAGATGGACTTATAAAAGCCGCTTGCACGAATAAAACTTAAAACCCAATCTGCCATAGAGACATTGTCACCTAAAAGAGACAATAAATCACCAAGGAGATTAAAAGCTCGCCTGAGGGCGGTTAAAAGAGGACATTCCAACAACTTATGGGCCACCGTCATGTTTGCACCACATCGACAATTGGGGGGGGGGGGGGGGGGGAGGAGGAGGGGGGGGGGTCCTCTCGATGCAGCAGATCAGCCAAGAGTGACCAATGCCACAGCTTCCAACGATGTTTGAAGGGGCACAGGAACACTACAGGACATACAAGCAGGCTCCACCTGACACACTATTGTAAGCGCTACGGTGACAGTAATAGCCCCTGTATCCCTAAAGGACAGGGGTCTGCATTGCCGGGAACCAGTTTTCCTGGAGGGCAATGCAGAAAGCAGGTGTCATGCTCAGAAGCTGACGTAGCTCAGGTAGATGGCTAAAATAACCACCACAATTCCACTGGAGGTTTGTACAAAGCATGTCCTGTAGGGGCATGAAGACGCTGAAAAGGCAAATTACTTCACAGGGTCACATGCTGCCACCGACTGAGTGACTGACGTCTCAGCATCCATTGTTTCTGAGGAGATGGCAAGATCCAGGTCATCAGGGGACGCAAAGAGCTCGACCTCATCCTCAGAGGCTGAGCTGACAGGAAGCAGTGGTGTGGGAACCACTGGGTCCTTATTCTTCTTAGAGAGCTTCCTCTTCGCTCTCTTGTCTTTGGGAGGAGGGTTCGCATGCTGGCAGGGCTTTCCTGACGTATTGTCAGGAACAGAGGAAGAACGTGAAGCCCTTCGACCAGCAGCTGGTGGCTTCTTCAGCCACTGGCTAGTGTCTTGTGAGACATTGGTAAAGTCCTTGGAAGGGACTCCCCCAAGGGACCCCTTTCGAACGAGTGAGGACGGAGGAGGCCGTTGCTTCTCCGGCTGAGTAGTTGGAGAAGGCTGTCGCTTCTCCGGCTGAGAGGTGGGGACTGACGTTCGGGGCGCACTGCTCCCAAACTGGGTATTCTGGGAGTAGTGGAAGATGGAGAGGCCCCTACCAGCGGTGGGACAGGCGTAACTTGACTGCTCTGTGGGCCAACTGAGAAAGGATTCTTTGCAGGAACTGGTGGCGGCAGTGTTACAGCAGCATAACTCCTCAACATAGGTGTGGGGTTGAGTCGTTCTAGCTTCTTCTTTGCCTCTTTGTAAGTTAAACGGTCCAGGGTCTTAATTTCTCGTATCTTCTGCTCTCGTTGATAGACTGCACAGTCTGGCGACCAGGGAGAATGATGCTCCCCACAGTTAACACGGGTGGGAGGCAGAGCACATGGAGAATTGGGATGCGAAGGTCGTCCACAATCTCGACACGTGGGGCTGGCAGGGCGTCTGGGGAAGATGTGTCTGAACTTCCAGCACTGGAAGCATCGCATAGGGGGTGGGACATAGGGCTTGACATCGCACTGATAGATCACGACCTTGACCTTCTCGGGCAAGCAGTCACTCTCAAAGGGCAGGATGAAAGCACCGGTAGCGATCCTATTATCCTTGGGCCCTCTATAGACACGATGGAGTAAGTGTACACCTCATCGTGCCAGGTTCTCCCATAACTCGTCATCAGGCTGTAGCAGAAGATCTTTATGAAAGATAATCCCCTGGACCATATTTAAGGAGTCATGGGGAGTGACATTAATTGGTATGTCACCGAGCTTCTCACAGGCAAGTAGTGCCCATGACTGTGTAGATGAATCTGCTTGTATCAGGATGGCACCACTCCTCACTTTGGAAAGAGACACCACTTGCCCAAACTTATCTTCAACATTGTTCACAAAGAAGAGAGGCTTAGTCCCCAAAAATGAATCCCAATCAGTTCTGCTGCACACAAAGTATCGTGGTGAATACGGCTCCTGTTTGTCCGCAGCCCTATGTCCCTCCCATGGTGTGGCTAGGGAAGGGAATGATTTGGGGCCATATGTCACAGCGTTAAATTCTACCTTACTGCACTTAGAGACGTAGGCGGTCGTTCGACCTCCGGATTGAGATTTCATCTGCTTCATTGCGGGTCATCCGCCCCAATGCCACCCACTCTGACCAGTGGGTCTCCCCACGGGTGCCACCCAGCCACAGGATGGCCGTTGCCAGGAGTCCCAATGCCCCAGAGAGACAGGCATCTACTCCTTGGCTTACGTGGGGAGGTGTCAGCTCAGGCATCGGCAGTACGATCCCTGTGTTGTCAGGGGGCTACAACCTAGAGGGTACATGACGACTCCACCACAACGGGCTGGCTACCGTGTTGAATTTTGGTTGCCATGGGAAGTGCATAGTTATTGTGGGTGCAGATGGTGACGCATTAAGGGTGTAACTTACGCAACCCATCAGGTGTGTATACCCAAAATGAGGGATGGTGGGTGCAGTTACGATGCCAAGGTCTTAGGGTACAGAAGACTGATGGTGCACCACGTAAGGTGTCCTTCCCCAAAAGGCTCGTACTTCTGTTGAATTTGGAAGAATGGAGGTCAAATCCTAATGGGGACCATCACATTAAAGGCCGAAATGTTGGAGACTCCTTTTAGTCGCCTCTTACGACAGGCAGGAATACCGTGGGGCTATTCTAACCCCCGAACCCGCAAGGGGGAGGACCTAGGGATGTTCGAGAGTGTGGAAATCTCACATACAGATGTATAAAACAAGTGACACCCAATCAATCACCTGACCACGTTCGAAGTCCATGAGTTCCGCGGAGTGCTCCATTCTGCTCTCTCACAATGTCTAATGACTACTGAGGTCACTGATATGGAGTACCTGGCAATAGGTGGCAGCACAATGCAACTAATATGAAAAACTTATGTTTTTTGGGGTGTCCGGATACTTTTGATCACATAGTGTATTAGGGTTTCAGTGAAACCCAATGCAGTTTGTGAAGAATGACTTCTCAAATGTCAGTAATTAGCTTAATCTTGTTGTTGCAGCCCCTACTGGAGCGACATTTATGGGGCTGTAGTATATTCTTAGGTTCGTTACTTTATACAGGTCCTGGAAATCCATATTTGATATCCACCTTCAGAGGTTCAAACAAACCCGTGACTAACAACATTTGAGAAGGAAAGTTGCCACTCACCATATAGCGAAGATGCTGAGTCGCAGATAGGCACAACAATTCGATTTTCACACTTAAAGCTTTTGGCCCACAGCCTTTGTCAACAATACACACACACACACACACACACACACACACACACACACACACACACACCTGCAGTCTCAGGCAACAGAAACCACACTGTGAGCAGCAGCACCAGTGCATGATTGGAGTGGCAACTGGGTGGGCTAAAGGAGGAGACTGGGGCAGGGAGGGGGAGGGGGAGGAATAGTATGGTGGGGATGGTGGACAGTGAAGTGCTGTAGGTTGGGCAGTGGGCAGGGGAGAGGTGGGGAAGTGGTAGCGGAAAAGGAGAGAACTAGAGAGAAATAAATAAAAAATAAAATAATATAAATTAAAAAAGACTGGGTGTGGCGGTGGAACGACAGCTGTGTAGTGCTGGGATGAGAGCAAGGAAGGGGCTGGATGGGTGAGGACAGCAACTAACGAAGGTTGAGGCCAGGCGCGTTACGGGAATGTAGGATGTATTGTAGGGAAAGTTCCCACCTGTGCAATTCAGAAAAGCTGGTGTTGGTGGAAAGGATCCATATGGCACAGGCTGTAAAACAGTCACTGAAATGAAGGATATCATGTTTGGCAGAGTGTTCCGCAATAGGATGTTGTTTCTCAGCCAGTTTGTCGGTGGCCACTCATGCTGACGCGCAGCTTGTTGCTTGTCAGGCCTACATAGAATGCAGCACAGTGGTTGCAGCTTAGCTTGTAGACCATATGACTAGTTTCACAGGTAGCCCTAACTTTGATGGGATAGGTGATGTTAGTGATGGGACTGGAGTCCAGAACCTACACAACATACTCGTGCATCCTTACACAACCCCTGCTCCCAATGCCATACCTCATGGCTCATATTCCTGTAACAGACCCAGATGCAAGACCTGTCCCATACATCCTCCCACAACCACCTAATCCAGTCCGGTCACTAACATCGCTTTTCCCATCAAAGGCAGGGCTACTGGTGAAACCAGCCATGTGGTTAACATGCTAAGCTGCAACCACTGTGCTGCATTCTATGTAGGTACAACAACCAACAAGCTGTCTATCCACATGAATGGCCATTGACAAACTGTGGCCAAGAAACAAGTGGACCACCATGTTGCTGAACATGCTGCCAAACATGATATCCTTCATTTACATGACTGCTTCACAGCCTGTGCCATATGTATCCCTCCCACCAACACCAGCTTTCCTGAATTGCGCAGGTGGGAACTTTCCCTGCAATCCATCCTACATTCCTGTAACCCTCCTGGCCTCAACCTTCGTTAGTCGCTGTCCTCACCCATCCATCCCCTTCCCTGCTCCCATTCCAGTACTACACAGCCGCCATTCCACCACCAACCCCAGTCTTCTTTTTATTTATTTAATTTTTTAAATTTTTTATTAATTTCTCTGTATTTCTCTCCTTTTCTGCTACTTCCCCCTCCCCCTCCCCACCGCTCCCCTGCCCGCTGCCCAACCTGCAGCACTTCACTGTCAGCCATCCACACCATACTATCACTCCCCCTACCCGCCCCAGCCTCCTCCGTTATCCCACCCAGTCACCACTCCCATCATACACTGGTGCTGCTGCTCAGTGTGGTTTCAGTTGCCTGAGACTGCAGTCTTGTGAGAGAGTTGAGTTTGCATGTGTGTTTGCGCGTATGTGTGTCTATTGTTGACGAAGGCCATTGACCGAAAGCTTTAAGTGTGAACATCTTTTTGTTCTGCCTATCTGCGACTCAGCACCTCCACTATATGGTGAGTGGCAACTTTCCTTCTCTAGTTTGTTACATTCCATCCTGGATTTTCCATTGTTTGATTTAAACCTGCGACTCAGTGTATGCAGTGAAAATCAAAAACCTTGCACACCTCTGTGAGTAAACTGTTGATGCTTGTGCGCACATTCTGATATTTGGGTTGGCTCAACTCCACAAGGAGTGGCTGAAACAGTTAACAACAACCTTACAATGTGCCACACAACATGTCAAGTGCATCCTGAAGACTGTGTGTGTTTTCATCACCAGAATTTGCCTTGTCCTGCACAAAATGCGACATAACTCACAAATCAGTACAGCTAAACTCATTTGAAAGCCACCATTGATTCTTCTATCTGCTTGATGTGTCACATGACCTTTCCGCTTGAAAAATAGCCTTACAGGTTTTCCATCTCTCCCATCCCACACTCCTTGACTCTGAATATCTGTTTTTACTCCTATTTTTGTTTTAGAAATGTGGTTCCTCAACTATGGACCACCCTGTTCAATAATAGAACTGACAGCTCACTTCAGTTGGGGAAAGAATCCAACAAGAACAATCTTCACAGCTGTTAGGTGCAAGAACTATTGACCATTTACAAGTCATTAAGGAAACTATAGAATGAAGCAATGAATAGGAATTACAACTTCATCCGGGATTTATAGACTTTGAGTAAGCGTTTGAAAATCCATTTTGTAGCAATGTGAAATAAAAATAACCCTTCATAAAAAACACGTTTATACAGCACTAACATAAAATTCACAAACACGTTAACTGGTTAGCAGTCACTTTAGTATCTATAAAGCTACATTAATCTTAACAGAGGTTCGTAATTATTAATGAAGATAACAGAAAGCTGTCTTTTAACAACTTACACTGTTTGCCCGGTTTGTTAACAGTTCCTTTCATCTTTATTTCATGACCAGCAATTTCATCATAGATACTTGACAAATATTCTTCAGGCAAGTCCTTGCTGTCACTAATACCTCTGTTGAGCCGAATGTACTGCTCTTTAGTCATTTTGCTTTTCACTTGGGGTGAATGAAGATCTGTGGTAAGCATAATGACAGAATATGCTAATACATATGCAGTATCAGCACTAGCAAAAAGACCATTGCTGGAGAAAAATGAGAAAAATCACAAATAAGAAAAATAAAATTGTTGAAAATACATGGGTAGTCTGAAAAGTTACTAACCAATGAAAGAAACCTCGAATTTTTCTTCAAATATATTTTTATTTTTATTTTTCAACATGATCCCTTTGTAAGTCTATACAATTGTCTCTAACCCATCCAAATATTAGCTAGTGCCTTTCTCTGCAAAACAGCTGTTTAGGAGGGTGATGGCTTTATCATGTGACTAAAATTTCTGCCCTCGAGCTCAACTTTCAGCCACAGGAACAAAAGAATGCTGCTTGGGTCTAGATCTTGTGAGTAAGAAGGGTGATCAAGCAAATGAAACTGAAATTTGTGGAGTTTCACCACGACAACTGCTGAGGTGTGAGACAGCACACAGTGAGCAATCATGACACACAGTGTGCAATCAGCTTCCCCATCCCTAAATTTTTAATCAATATGTGACAAAGACATTCTTTACATACGCTCATAGTCTCTGTTGTCTCTCTCACCTTAATTCGACAATTCTCTGGTGAAATTGGGCAATGTTATTTTCAGTGATTGCAGTTGTTGGCTGTCCCGAACATCCATTATCACTCAAGCTGGTATGGCCATGTTTAAATTCAGGTCTCCAAAATTTCACAGTGGTAAACTACGGTATAGAGCCCTGTAAACTGTGTGCAACTCAAGTTTAATTTGTGTAGGTGTATTGTCTTTCAAAAACAAATATCTATTTACAGTTCGACACTCAATTTTGTCCACTTTTACAAAAATACACGGATCAACTCACTACAATGACTATCGAACAACAACTGCACTTTCAAAATGTCTGGAATTTTGGGAGTGCCTTACTTGGCACGCACAACTAAACTCCTCAACTTTTGTTGACAAGTGCTGCTATCTTCAAGTTAAGGTTGGAAACTTTTCAGACTATCCTTGTATAAATAAAAATCCTGCAGTTATATTTTTATTAAGCTGCTAATTCGTGAATTAGACAGATTTTATAGGACACTACAGAATTCCTGGAACAGTACACCAGCATTCTAATAATTAAATAAATTTGCATTTTAACTTTTTACAGACATAAGGAAAATGCCCTCTTGAACTAATACATAAAAAAATATAAATATGAGAATATAAAAAATTAAGGACATAAGGTAGGTAATACATCAGGATAGATCACTATTCGACAGTACAAATAATAGGTGTGTGTAACACCTGACAGACATGCAACTTTTCTTCCCTTTTTTTTATTTTTAATGCTTTACTTTAGGGCTCAAAATAGGTGAGGACAGAAGTGTCCAGGTCATATCCTAAAACAGGACATTTTCTACAGAAAGGATTCCATGCTTCTTTAAGTTTGTCTACACACAGGGACCGAAATGGCATTAGTAGGTGGGTAAAACTATAATGAATCATGAAAGTGAACCTGGAACACTTGTTAAAAGACAATAAACCAAGCTGAAAGGTAAACTGAAGAGTTACAATGACACTCCTTTTTTAAGACAATTTGGTAATAATTTCAAGGTAATCACAGTACAAGGTTGGAATTTAGATCTCTTGCACCACATTGCTACAGCAGTTAAAGGCTAGAACACATTCTACATCTTTTGCTGTATCTGCTCAAACCCAGGATAGCTCAGATGACAAATACACATTAAAGTGTAAGAAGTTAAGAAACTGACATCGGGATAGAAAGTGAAGCACCATCGGTATTTCAATACAAGTGCTGCGGAGTCATCACGTAACAGATGATGATGGTGGAAAAGGTATTGTCCAACATGTGGCCTATTTAAAATTATCTCTTCATGAGAAGATGGATGAGAGGAAGCTGCCCAAGCCATAGGGATGGGTTTAATCTCCAGCATGTTCCCACGGACATATGACCACTGTTCATAAGAGAGTGATAAAATATTCCTGCATACAGCAATGCTGAGATCATCTGAGGGGACAGAACTGCTAAAGGTCCAGAATAGTTGAGCTGCAATGTAGGCAGCAGCATCCAGAGCCTCATTGCCCAACACATTGACATGTCTAGGAACCCATACAAATGACATTAATCCAACCATCAGTGGGCAAATAAAGACATTTCCAAATCCATTGGACTAAGTGTGATACGTATGTCTACGTTGCAAACAGGCTATGGAGAACACCGAGGGAATCTGAACATTTGACAGATTTAGATGCCACGTTGCTAGATGTGCAAGAGTACCCGATACATGGCTAGTAGCTCAACAGTAAAAATCAAACACTGATCTAAAAGGCGGCACCTGAAGACCTCTTCACTGATGGAAGACAGGCGTATACCGTGCCATGGTCACCCTCTCAGTCATTGGTTTGAAAGGAGGTGCTCCCTCAGCCTGCATAAAAAGCTCCAGACAAGTCAAGCAAATGATCAAAGCTAGAGTAGTGTTCTTTTGTAGTGAAGTCCAGGGGATGGAGGGAGGTAGGAGGGGGGGGGGGGGGGGGGGAGAGAGGGGGTGGGGGGTGGGGCAGAGAGTGAAGCACACCATGCCTCTTATTGTTGGCCAAGAAACTTAATAAAAAAATGGGAGCATACAATACGTATCTTGCCAGAAAACAGCAGTAATTTGGCAGCTTCCACCAGACAGAGGCTGTTAAGTGGACTGGTGGGGGAAAGCACCAGCATCCAAGCAGATTCCATAGTGATGAATACTGTTAAGGTGACACATAATAAACTGTCATGCAGGTGAATACAGGATTCATCCATTGTTCAGCTACGACTGGATTAAGAATTGATACTAATGAAGGAGTGCCCAGTCCAGTTCCAAGGAGGTCCACTTAGAATGTGCAGGGCATTGAGAGAACAGACACAGCAGGGTGCCAAGCAGAATATATGGGAGGAAACATATATGCATAGGAGGACAATAACCAGCTGAGCTTTCAAATTAGTCTTGTAGAGAGTTCTCTTTTGCAGTGTGAGCAGAGTGAAGAGAGATCTTAGCTAGAGTGGATAATGAGGATATGGCAGATGAGACAGATGGGGGAGAGGGCTCCAGAAGTATTACCTCACTTTAAAAATTCCAAAATAAAATTTGACTGGGAAAGAAGAAAATATAAAATAGAATATATGCTATAATTCTTAGTTACGAACAAAATTGGCATTGCCAGTATATTTTATGTCATGGGGGCAGAAGATTATGCAGAGGAGGAAATAGCTAACTGTATTTTTATTTTTAAGATAATATTGTACATCACTATGATACATACTTTGGGTTACATTCACAGTATCTGCTGGCAAATTTCTCCATTAGCCTATCAATCTTCTGTGCTTCACCAGGTAGTCTGAAGCCTTCAAGGAAATATCTAAGAGCAGATACTATATCCCGGTTGCTGAAGTTTATTAGGTCAACATATGCATACATAACCTGCAAAATAATTCTAATATTTAAATAACATCCTTCATACTGGGTTTATAATGCAAGGCAGTTACAACAGGGAAATTTTTAGTTTTCACGTGTATTGTGAGGAAAATAACAATCAATGTTATCACTGCAAATTTTATATTACAAATATCTGAGTTTATAACTACTCTATTCCTTTTTTATTGAAGACTTACTTATAGTTTCACTGTCTGAATTTTATATTACAGAAAAACTATGTATTTTAGTATTCCAAACTGCAAACAATGTAGCAAAGTGATTAATTTCCACTCTTCTGTGAGAAACAGAATTTAAATTATAAGCAGCTTTGACACTTGAAAATGAACTTTATTTATTTCTGCTGCTTTTTATACAACTTGAAGGGTTATGAGGAGTGCAAAGGAGCTGCAGCTCTACACTATAAAATTTAAACAGGCAGTGCAGCCAAACTAATAGTATGCGTGGAAAAAGAAACACCTGGCTTATTAGGAGAAACACCTATGCACTTGAGATGTAACCGAATTTTTTGTGAAGTGGTTAAGACAATGTCAAGACATTACAATGAATGAGTAATGTCAAAAGACTCACCTCTCTACTTAAATCATCATTGTCACCCAAGAAGTCACCAATCCCAGTTTTATCTAAGCGTTCATCACTGTGCAACCATTCAGCTATTTCCATGGGAGAACTCCCCAATAATCGTTGCTCTTGTAAAAACTGAATGCCTTTCTTCGGTTTGCGATTAAACCTATAAAAAAGAGGAAGGATGTGTTACAGATGAAAGCACTAACAATATGCACAAACAAAAAAGTATAAAAACTATAATCTCCTGTAATTAATTTTTGTACCTGGAGGGTATATTAACTGACAATACGGAAAAATGTAACTGAAGGAAGCAGATTATTAAAAAAATAAAAAATACAGTTACATTCTCACCGATTCACACACAATTTTTTGACGGCTTTTCAGCTTCCAGTTTATTCCCCTTGTTTCTTCAAAAACAGTACGGTATGCAGTGAACCAGCCACAAATACTTAATGAGCATTCAAGAGAGGCAAAAGGAATGTAGCAGTGGCAGGAAGAGTAAAGAACAAGGAGGAGCCAGAGGGGTAGGGGGGGGGGGGGGGAAGAGAAGGGCAAGAGAAGGGATGTCCCAAAGATGCTACACACGAGGGGATTCCAGCACAGCCAGCAACCCACCCTGCTCCCCACACCATCCCATGATTGTGACACAGTGTGGACAACACCATGGGAAGGAGACACAAAACTAACACAAGAAAAGGGGAAACAGAACTACACAAAAGACCAGAAAAAACATAGGGAAAGAGGGGGAGGGGGGGGGGGGGCAGGCAGGGAACTTGGTCAGGGTGGAGGCAAGGCCAAAGACCTCTCAAACCAACATCAACACTACCCGACTCCAATTCCAGAAGGAAATTGAGGTACTTAAATCTCGGAGAACAACCCACTTTTGCACAGAAAACCCAGGATAGACGGAACAATGCAAGGTCACCTTGACCTTTACCTTGGGTCAACCTGGTACGGCTGATATGAACACAGCAGAGGATGGCTGATTCCCACCGGGAGAGGTGGGGGAAGAACACCATGTGGTGGGAATCCCTTAATTGCACAAAGTTTATTAGACAGAGGGGGGTGGGGTGGGGGAGGGGGGGAGGGGTGGGGGGGGGGAGAAGAAAGCCCACAGGAAATCAACTGAACATGCAGAATGGTCACAATTGGAGAGAAGGTCATGGATGGCAGAGACTGAGGGGGGTGGCGGGAAAAACATCAGGTGATAGCCTAAAGGTAAATCATCGAGTCCATACGTAACAAAACTCGGGTGGAGGAGGACCATTTAATAAAGCAAGGGGCTTGATATATGACCATCAGTTGTGTGGTAAGCACCCCACACATGGCAGGCATGAGATGATGTTTCATGCCAGCAGGAAATGTGAAGGCATATACCATGTGATCAGCAGATTTTAGAACCGTCACTGTAAAAAACAATAGCATTCCGAAACTCCCATAAGAGCGAGTGCAACAAAAAATGGAACATTAGCGGAGTGATGAAGGCTTTCAGACGCCGGAACAGATCCCTCTGAATCCGGGGCCAAGGAACTAACTGAAATGGGGGGGGGGGGGGGGGGGGTGAATATTCGGGAGAGAATGTGGGGAACAGGGCAAGGAGGGAGAATGGAAATCACAGCAGAGAAGCAAAGCTGCAAAAAGGATAGAATAGGAAGTGTGAGCAGGGAAAGAGCAAATAATGATGGCTAGGAGCAGTTGCGACTGCCGAACTGGAAACGGGGGGAGGGGCTGTCCCAACCAGGGCTAGTGCAAAAGGCACAGGTGGCCAAACACATACCATGATAGTGCACCGGGTCCAAAAGGAGCACTCTGGAAGATGCACCTGAGCCTTTACCTTGACAACCTTTTTCCAGATGGGACAGAACTAAGACCCGATAAAGGCGGAGAAGAGCAGAATGATTCAAGCTCAAGAGGTGCAGGCAAGATAGAGGAGGACACGGCGTTTATGGAAACAGCTAATCTTCAGAGGGTGGATATGGGGCAACCACGTAAGCTTCTTGTCAAAAGGAATACCCAAGAAACTGGGGGACCACAGTCAGGCGTTGAGCATCAAGGTAGAGCTCAGGACCAGTACAGACTGTAGTACAGTGACTGAAATGCCCCACCTGCAATTTAATTGCTTCCCATGTGCCTTCTCAACCATTTGTTGATTCTTTTTTCATTTCTGTTAGACTATGTTTACCTTATCTTCAGAAGCCAAACCACTGTGTCTACTGCCAACTGGTAACTAGAAGTTTTATCAATCTTTATTCATACATGTCTGCTGTATTGCCAATATGAACAGCAACCAACAATCAGCAAAAAAGTATTTGTTTTAGGTTATAGTTACATTTTCTTATCTTGCCTACTGGCTACCGATTTCAGTACACAGTATGATTCATAGGGCATTTTACAATCAAAAAATTGCAGTACATAGTTAAAATAATAATGTAAGAAACATTTACAGAATATTTTCTCTCTGGTACAGACTGTAACTTTAAAATATATAGGTAGTATCTTGTCCCTGACATGCAGTTCTCAGGCTCGCTTCCCAAATAGGTGTGTCAAACATTAAAAATAAAGGTCAATACTAAGCTTTACATAGATGCAAATTGAGTTAGCATTGATAAGATTTCCCCTTATGTACAGAGTTCCTCTCTTCTTCTTCTTAAAAAGAAAGGGAAAACACAGTAAAAAATACCTAAAGAATAAAAATGGCATAAAATATGAAATTCACAAAATTATATAATAATAAAAAAGAATAATACTTTCCCCTGGGAACTAAACATTAAAAGGAAAACAGCAAAATTAAGTACCCATGATTACATTCACCATTTGTTTATGGTTTACATTACACATTAACAGTGGCAAGGAGTCACACTGTATTAAGAAAAATATGAAAATTATGAACTCACATAACAAAATAAAGAATAACAGGAGGTATTTGCGAACACACACACAAATTGTTTCTGGGTTAAAAATACACCTTTTCCGGATGAAAACACACATTTTCCAGGTGGAAATACATAGTCCTTGTATTAAATGACAGTATACTTTCCCTCGGAACTGTAAACTTATCAATCTACATCTACGTATACCATCTATATTTACTTAGATACTCTACAAGCCACTATACGGTGCGTGGCAGTACCACTACTTGTCATTTCCCCTTCTGTTCCACTCGCAAATATAGCGAGAGAAAAACAACTCTCTGTACCCCTCCGTATGAGCCCTGCGTGCAATGTATGTTGGCGGCAATAGAATCATTTGGTAGTCAGCTTCAAATGGTGGTTCTCTAAATTTCCTCAATAGTGTTTCTTGAAAAGAACATCGTATTCCCACCCAGGATTCCCATTGAGTTTCTGAAGCCCCCCTGTATTACTTACGTTTTGTTCAAACCTAACAAATCTAGCTGCCCATCTCCGATTTGCTACAATCTCCTCCTTCAGTCTGGCCCAGTACAGATCACAAACACTCGAGTAGAACTCTAGAATAGATTATACCAGCATCCTATATGCAGTCTCCTTTACAACTGAACCTCTCTTTCCTAAAATTCTCCCAATAAACCGAAGTCTACCATTTGCCTTCCTTAACACACACATGCTTGTTCCACCTCATATAGCTTTGCAACACTACACCCAGATATTTAAATGACTTAACTGTGTCAAGCAGGACACTAATAAGACTGTATCCATACACTACAGGTTTGTTCTTCCCACTCATCTGGATTAAGATTTTCCACTTTTAGGGCTAGATGCCAATCACCACACCAACTCGAAATTTTGTCTAAGTCACCTTGTATCTTCCTACAGTCACTCAACTTAGACACCTTACTGAACACTACAGCACGTCACCAAACAACTGCAGATTGCTGCCCACCCTGTCCGACAAATCATTTATGAATATGGAGAACAGCGGCGGTCCTATCACACTTCGCTGGGTCACTCCAGATGATACCCTCGTCTCTGATGAACACTTGCTGTCAAGGACAACATACTGGTTTCTATTATTTAAGAAGTCTTTGAGCCACTCACACATCTGTGAACTTGTTCCATATGCTCCTACCTTTGTTAACAGCCTTCACTGGGGAACTGTGTCAAATGCTTTCCTGAAATCTAGGAATATGGAACTGCCTGTTGCCCTTCATTCATAGTTCTCAGTATATTATGTGAGAAAACGGCAAGCTGAGTTTCACATGAACAATGCTTTCTAAAACCATGCCGATTCATGGACATAAGCTTCTTAGTTTCAAGAGAGTTTTTGTATTCAAACTGAGAATATGTTCATGGATTCTGCAGCACACAGAAGTTAGGGATATTTGTCTACAACTCTGCAGGCACGTTCTTTTACCTTTCTTATATACTGGAGACACCTGTGCCTTTCTCCAGTCGCTTGGGACTTTGTGCTGAGACACTCACGATAAACACAACCTATGTAAGGGGCCAATGCCATACAGTACTCTTTCTAAAATTGAACTGGGGTTCCATCCAGACCTGCTGACACAGTTGTTTTCAAATCTTTCAGTTCCTTCTGTATGCTATGTATGCTTATTTCTATGTCATCCATACAGGAGTTTGCTCGATGGTCAAGTTTCGGTATGTTCATACGGTTTTCCTGTGTGAAAATTTCTTGTATGTGAAATTTAAAATTTGGCAATTTGTGGTAAGATTCTATGGGACCAAACTGCTGAGGTCATCAGTCCCTAGGCTTACAGAGGAAGGACTCCAACCTCTGATCGGGGGGACGGGGGAGGGGGAGCTAGGTGAACCTTGACAAGACGCCTCAGACTGCATGGCTACCACGTGTGGCAAAATTTAAAACTTCGGCTTTTGTTTTGCTACCTTCAACTGCCACACCACTCTGGTCAACAAGGGACTGAATGGAAGCCTTTGACCCACTAAGCAATTTTACATATGACCAGAATTTTCTCGGATTCTCTGCTGGATATTTTGCTAAGATGTGACAGTGGTGATTGTTGTATGCTTTGCGCATAGATCTTGTCACAGACACATGAATCTCTACTGGCCTTCGTTTGTCATCATTTGTGCATCCCCTTTTGAACCAAGAAGGCAACAGCCTCTCCTTTCTCAGCATTTCGTTGTTAAACCATGGTGGATCTTTTCCATCCTTTATCCACTTACTAGGCACGTAACTCTCCAGATCTTGATTTAAAATCTGCTTAAACTTTGCCCATAACTCCTCTACATTCATCTCACTGGAATTAAGTGATGCCAATTCACTGTCTAAGTGAGATGTTAATAACTGCTTACCTGCTCTATCTAGCAGAAACACTCTCCTAGCCTTCTAGACTTTTGTAATTATAGTTGCTATTATGACACCATGATTGCTAATCCCCATTTCTATACTGACATTGTCGATAAGGTCCAGCCTCTTTTTGGTTACAAGGTCTAAGATATTTCCACTGTGTGTACACTGCTGAGCTAGCTGCTAAACACAATTTTCAGAAAATTGTGTTCAAAATATTTCGCACGAGTTTCCACCTGTACCCCCCGCAACTTGACATCCCAGTCTATACTTGGCAGATAATAGCTGCCTCGAACTGGAACTGCGTGATCTGGGTATTTACGTGCTACTGACCATAGACTTTGAGTGACTACAACTGTCACAGCGGAATCAAGTGGCCGCTAAAACATGCTACGATTGATTTAGGTTCACTTACACCTGTTAAATGTGACCAGATGACTTCACTGTCACACTCAACTTCAACCTCAATAGACACAATATTTTTGTCAATGCAATGAACACTCCCCCTCCTATGGCCTCTAATCTGACTTCCCGATATACATTCCACAACCCACTAAATATCACAGAGCTTTCCACTTCAGGTTTCAGCCAGCTCTTAGTCCCAAGAATAATTTGAGCATGAGAACTTTCCTGAATACTTTGACAGTTTACTGAAAAAATTGTGACAGTCTAAGTGTCTTTATTCTGAATGTTGTTTCAATTCCCTTGCTGTGAATGGACTGGCGAGTGTTCACCAGAGCACCTCAAACTACCGCCTGACCTAAAAAACCCTCATGTGTACGATGCTACCAAAGTAGCTGCTTCCTTTGTGTAGTGTACCCCTGACCTACCAAGTGGAGCCCGTCTGCTTGTGTCTGTATGTGTGGATGGATATGTGCGTGTGTATACCTGTCCTTTTTTCCCCCAAAGGTAAGTCTTTCTGCTCCCGGGATTGGAATGACTCCTTACCCTCTCCCTTAAAACCCACTTCCTTTCGTCTTCCCCTCTCCTTCCTTCTTTCCTGATGAGGCAACAGTTTGCTGCGAAAGCTTGAATTTTGTGTGTATGTTTGTGTTTGTTTGTGTGTCTATCGACCTGCCAGTGCTTTCGTTCGGTAAGTCACCTCATCTTTGTTTTTATAAGTAAAATTTTAAATGTTGACATAAATGTCCAGTATTCTGGGCCCGAAATTTTTCGAACTGGCTGGTCACCGAAGTGTCAAGTTTGATTTAAGCAATTCATCATACATTCTCAAATGTAATATAATTCAACTTGCGTAAAAGGACATTTACTTTGAAAGTAACATTTCTCAAACCACTTTCGCATTATTTTCCCATGACTTGTTAGAAATAGGTTTGTTTGAGCAGTTACCACAAAGTGCCAGAAGACAGGATTACTGTGCATATGCAGCTACAATGACATGGGAAGAACAAACTTGGAGGTTTCTTTGCTTGTAAACCTTTTGTCGCATTTCTGTTTGGAATTTTGTGTGTAGTGGGGCATCCAGTCACCATGTGCAACAGTCTGGCATGTTGTTCGGAGGGGATATACTTAGGGCATTTTTTTTAATCATATCCTATCCAGTCCTATCCAGATAAGGAATGCAAAAATAGAAAGTAGTCCTTGGCACAATATTTATTTCAGAACTAGACTCTACAACTCAATGTCACCCTAATATTTTGTTATGTGTTGACTTTAACATGGATTTTTTTTAAATTCGTACTCTGCAATACTGTTATGTAGTATCTCCAATCGAGTTTACATCCACACAGCTAGTAAGAAGGAATATAAATTTCTTGCAGAAATATTAATAAAAAACAGTTGTTTGTGTACACCTGCACTATGAGCAATAGGCTTTTCGTGACTTTTTCAAACTGAATAAAAGTTAACAAGGTTACTTCTGAAGCCAAGAAACTGTGTAATTGGAAGTTTATATTCTACTCCAGCAGTAAACATGTGGAGAGTTGCAATGATAAAACATGGTGTGGTGTCAGTATATAGTTTACTGAAGAATGGCGTTCTATAAATTTAAAGGAAAAAAATATTCAACAAATCCCCACTCCTCTCACCTCTCTACCTACAAACAAGACAATTTCACAAATTTCACTAAACACTGTGGCAATGCGGAATGAGAAATAGTAAAGACAGTTAAGAAAGTGAAGTGTAAATAATGCAGCGCAAGAAATACTTCAGAATGCCAGAAACTGCAAAGTGCAAATGCGAAATTACGCCTTTTGACACCAACCACTGATAGCAAGGAGGAAAGGAGCAGAATATGTAAAGAAACATTGTAAGTAGCTTGCATACCAACTTTATAAAGAAAACACTGTTTTTACCTTAAACAATCAAAAATGTATGTATCCAATTTACAGAATAACCACAAAAAATGTTCAAACGTGTGTGAAGTCTTATGGGACTTAACTGCTAAGGTCATCAGTCCCCAATCTTACACACTACTTAACCTCAAATATCCTAAGGACACACACACACACACACACACACACACACACACACACACACACACACACGAGGGAGGATTTGAACCTCCGCCGGGACCAGCCGGAATAACCACAGAAGATGCTTTTATTTATGAAGCAAAACGTGTCTGGTGTAATTCTTTTTAATTAGATTGCAGGCAGCTAAAGACGGATAACATATAGTAACAGATTTTAACAGCTGCTGCTGAAGATGCCCATGCAAACGAATGTATTATAAACAATACTTATTAGGAAATAATGTCAGGCCTAGAGGAGGTACCAGACAAGTGTTGAAACATGTCTTGTGATCGAAAAATACTGTGTTTCACAGGAGGCAGATATGTAAAAGCCCCATAAAGCTTTTCAGTGTGATTTCCAGGAAGTGAATTTTATTGTAGTACCATTACTGTATTATCTCAAGTTTGGTTCTTTATTACAGCATAATGCCATACATGCCAGAAGATGAAACTGTGCACTTGAAAATCATTGAACAGTTGAAACTGGCTAATAGTGTGAAATGAAACACTTCATTTCAAATAAATTGGCTGCCTCTATGGGAAAGATGAACAAAAGGCAAATTTCTTTAGGAAACCGACAAAAATAAACTATGTGATTAATGCCTCATTGCCGATTATGTGGAAATAAAATAAAGTCAGAAAACTGAAACTAATATCATATTTTTGTCTTCCATAATTATGTGAATGTAGTTTAATTCATTTGATAGCTCCCAGGAGCAGAAATTCATTTTGTTTTCACTTGGTGTGAGAGCTGCATAACAAAGAGAGAAGAGGAGGAGGAGGAGGAGGAGGAGATTGGTGTTTAACATCCCGTCTACAACGAGGTCATTAGAGACGGAGCGCAAGCTCGGGTGAGGGAAGGATGGGGAAGGAAATCGGCCGTGCCCTTTCAAAGGAACCATCCCGGCATTTGCCTGAAGTGATTTAGGGAAATCACGGAAAACCTAAATCAGGATGGCCGGAGACGGGACTGAACCGTCGTCCTCCCGAATGCGAGTCCAGTGTGCTAACAAGAGAGAACAGCAAAATCACGAACCATAAACATGGGTCATGTGGGGAGTACTCCCCACTACAACTCTGACTGCTCTGCGCATGTGTGAATCTGGCACCTGGGCACAACAGAAAAATTTTTCCGGTAGCGTCTGGCTGCTTGCAGCTATGGCTTATACATCTAACAGCCACATTGCAAGTAGCGAGAAGCACGAGAATTCGTTGCTCATACATGACTTCAACTTTGTACATGCACGCGAGTCCACTGGAAACTACTCAAATGAACCTAAGGATTTGTCCTAAAGCCTTTGACATATTTGCTGTCGGCAGATGCTTGTGAGCACGCTGTGATTTTTTGTTGTAAATGGTGCAGTCTCTTTGCAAACTTAAGTTTCATATTAGAGTTTTTCTCTTGTTTATGCTGTTTGGCTGCAGTATTTTTCTGCAGTAGCAGGCTAAAGTAAAATTCTCTGTCAGAGTATCAGTTCTTACCAGTCAAAATAACAAAAATTTAACTCAAAACTAAAACAAAGAAAACTTACTAGAATTCTAAAAAAATTCCTTGTTTTCTCCTGGATGAAAAAATTTCCAGATTTCTATGTGGTATTCACCCTGAATAAAACATATAAGGACATCATATACCAGGTGGTTATGATTAAACTTTCCCTATTCAACACATTATGACATGGAAACTAATTACAATACGAGTACCAAACTTGGTAGAATTAATGTCCAGAGTATGGGGTGCATGATTTCCATGTGTCACAATGCCACTGTCCAGTGCCAACTATGAACACCAGATGCTGTGATCAGTCATCGTGATTCACAGTCTCAAACATCACACCAGTTGCAGTGCACCTGGTGATGTGTCAACATGAGCTCCGACAAAAGAAGCAGGGCATTACTGGTAAAGCTCCATTATCCAAACAACACTAGTGCTGCAGCTGTACTTCAAGAATATCACCGGCTGAAAGGATTACTAAAGGGTCCTCTTTCTTCACCTGCTCTGTGCAAAGCATGATGAAAAAGAACTGGAGAACTGTGCGTCACTCTGGGAAGAGGCCAATGACCAGTTGCACCACAGGTGGTTGATGAAATCGCTGTTGCTATGGGAAACAATGGTACACACAATTCCCGATCATCAAGCAATGGGTGTGCTGTGTCACAACAGTTGAACATCCCGTGGTCCACTGCACAGAAGGTGTTTTGAACCATTCTCAAATGGTGTCCATACAAGATCCACATTGTAAAGCAGCTTGCACCACAGGACGCACAACAGCATGTTGACTTTCCTCTCCACTTTCTCAAAAGGACTGAAATTATTGAGGGCTGGCCCTGGACCATCCTGTAGACAGACTAAGCTTATTTTCTTCTGACCAGTGAAGTGGACACACAGAATTGCTGAATGTGGGGATCTTAACCCCCAGTCACTGTGCTTGAAGCTCCTCTGTATGGTCAACATGTCAGTACGGTGTGGCTTCACAGCTACTTTCATCATTGGCCCATTCTTTTTTTAACAGGTTGGCACTCAAGGATTCAAAGACGTGTAGTGTGACTGGCCAGTGTTACTAGGATATGCTTCGCCATCTTGTCATACCCACCCTACAGGAGAGAGATGCACTGAACTCAAAAGTTTTCATGCAAGATGGGGCCCCACCACACATTGCTTGTGAAGTTCACCTGCTTCTCCGAAACACATTTCGAAACAATCGAATTATCAGCCAATAGTTTCCAAATGCTTGGTTGGCATCATCACCTGATCTCACTCCCTGTGATTTCTGGTTGTGGGACTAACTGACGGACAGGATTTACCAGGGGAAAGACGCACGTGCTGATCTGAAGTGCAGCATATCACGAGAGGAAGCCAGCATACCTACGGACATGCTTCGTTACACTGTGCAGAATGCATTACTGTGCTTTCAGACTCTTCAGGACACTGATGGGTGCCATATTGAGCCCCTTTTGTAGCAGCAATGGTACTGGTGTGTAATGCTCTTATGTACCGTAGTACCACATTAAAGTGTTTCAATTGAACTGATTCTGCATTATTTCTCTTTCTCTTCCACATGTCCTTAACATTAACATTACCAAGTTTGGTTCTCATACAGTAATTAGCTTCCATATTATAATGTGTTAAATAGGGAAAGTTTAATTATAACCACCCAGTATTATGCTATGAAACCAAGAAGCTGCTGTTTTCAATTTTTATTACATTAGGCCTATTTTGGCGTGATTGCTATCATCAGGTCATATCATGTGGTCTTTATGTCCATATGATATCAATGTTCTAGTAGCTGTCACTACTGTGTAAGTTTACTCATTTGATGTTGGTGGAGACATTGTAGGTTTTAGACTGTAGCTCTAGCAGTTATTTCTGAAGTTTCCCAATTATGACAGCTTATTTCATAATGACTAATTGACTGCTGTATTGACAGTTGAGTCAAAAATGTCATTATATAACATTGCTGACTCAACTGTCAATTCTTATCATTATGAAATAAAATTCTATTACTGGAAAATTCAAAAATAATTGCTTCACCTACTGTTTTAAAGCCTACAATAGCCCCACCAACATCAAACGAGCGAACTTATACAGCAACTAAGACAGAGATATCATATGGGCATCAAGACCATGTGATATAACCTAACAATGGCAATCACACCGAAATAGGCCTAGTGAAATAAAAATATAATTGAACACAGCAGTGTCTTAATCTAGAAGCATAATGTATAATGTCCTTAAATGACATACACAAAGAAGCAGGCTCAGATGAGTACAAAAAGAATACATCAGAACACACTAAAATAAACCATTAAAAGCAAAAAATACAGGTATCCATGTTAACATCCACCATTCTTATGCAGTTTATGTGTGATAGAAAGTGAAGAAACAGTTTGTATGCTGTTTATACATGATATGAACCAAATACAAACCACGAATGTAAAGATGGCTACCTAGAGTTGCTATTTTATTTTTAATGATTTATCACAGTGGGAACTATTTTATTCTTTGTTTATTATATGATTGTGATTTTGTAAATTTCATATTTTATACTACTTTTATTCTTTACATATTTTTTATATTGTGAAAAAAGAAAACAACCTCTGTACATGGAGGTCACTCTTATCATTGCTGGTTGCAATTTGGATCTATTTAAAGCTTAGTATTGACCTTTAGTTTTAGTATTTGACACACCAATTAGGGCTGTGTGTGTAATGACTGCATGCCAATAGTAAGAGTGCACTACCATACATTCACCGCCAAAGAATAAAAAATTGTAAATGTTTCTTACATTATTATTTTAACTGTGTACTGGGATTTTAAGTAATATGATGGCCTGAGTATGGGTGTGTCGGGAGGGAGGGAGAGAAGGGAAAAAATTGTAACTATAGACTAAAATACTTTTATCTTTAATCAGTAGTAAATTTTGTCCAGTGATTAATTTCTGTAGATGTGAAGATAGGGCCTCTGTTGAATATTTAGCTGAGTGTTTTCTCCTGCCAGCCAAACACAGGCATATCAATATATGTGAATGCAGTTTCACAGCACTCATGCCAAAGCTATTTCTGGTATGCACTTAAGCCTGATTTAGTACAATTAAAACATGAAATATGAATCTGCTTTCTCCTGGACAGGAACCCAGACTTGCATTACTGTGTCACATGATATTCTGCTAAAATTTTGCTGTATTCTGTGTTACTATCAAGCAGTTTTTGGAGAAAGTTAACAGCTCACTGAACAGAAGAAGTATTTGGTCGTCAACAGGCTCAGAAGAAAGATTGGAAATTTCACTAGCTTTTGGACAGATCATTTTACAAGCTCGAGTACACACGTACATGCACCCACTTGTACAGTTACAGAACTGTCAGCACTGATGTAGCTCTGTGTGTGTGTGTGTGTGTGTGTGTGTGTGTGTGTGTGTGTGTGTGTGATTAAAGAGACCAAATTGCAAACGTCATTGGTCCCTTGTTTCATAAACACACAGAGCATATTTAAATCACCCACCAGTCAGGCTAAGCACTAAAAAAAAATCCGGGGGAAGAAAAGCCCCAAGGTCAACGGTAAGGCAACATGGAAAATGGAGCACAGCGGCAAAAACAACATATAGAAGAAAGGCAGAAAGAATTAAAACTGTACAGCAGAGAACCGTGGCTGGCTGATCACGAAAATAAAAGGATGAGCCAGCCACTCTGCAACACGTTAAACCTTCAGCCTAAAAGATTAGGGTGGAGTCGAAGTACAACACAAAACTAAGTAAAATATACAGCACAAAAGAGGGCGACGCAACAAAATTAGATGGACTTATAAAAGCCGCTTGCGCGAATAAAACTTAAAACCCAATCTGCCATAGAGACATTGTCACCTAAAAGAGATGATAAATCACCGAGGAGACGTCCGCCCCAGTAGCTGAGTGGTCAGCGTGACAGACTGTCAATCCTAAGGGCCCGGGTTCGATTCCCGGCTGGGTCGGAGATTTTCTCCGCTCAGGGACTGGGTGTTGTGTTGTCCTAATCCTCATCATTTCATCCCCATCGACGTGCAAGTCGCCGAAGTGGCGTCAAATCGAAAGACCTGCACCAGGCGAACAGTCTACCCGACGGGAGGCCCTAGCCACACGACATTTCCATTTTTTTACCGAGGAGATTAAAAGTTCACTTGAGGGCAGTTAAAAGAGGACATTCCAACAACATATGGGCCACCGTCATGTTTGCACCACAGAGACAATTAGGGGGGTCCTCTCGACGCAGCAGATGACCATGCATCAGCCAAGAGTGACCAATGCGGAGCCTAGAGAGAAGAAAAGAATCCCTGCGAGAGGCCCGCATGGAGGATCCCCACACAGTCGTGGTCTCCTTTACTCGCCGCAGCTTGTTGGGTGCAGACAGAGTGCGCGATTCATCTCCCCACAGCCTAAAGACCCAACACCAATCGGAGATCAGTTGCCGGTAGGTCAATCTCCAGTGTCAGTTTGCGGGTAGCCTCTTTGGCTAACTTGTCGGCGAGTTCATTTCCCGCTATCCCAACGTGTCCCGGGGTCCATATGAACACCACCGAATGTCCACACTGTTCAAGAGCGTGAACAGACTCCTGGATGGCAACAACAATGGGATGGCGTGGGTAGCACTGGTCAAGAGCCTGCAGACTACTGAGAGAGTCACTGCAAATGACAAAGGACTCTCCAGTGCTGGTACGAATACGCTCAAGGGCACATAAAATGGCTGTTAGCTCTGCAATGTAAACACTGCAGCCTTCCGGCAAGGAGTGCTGGTCTACACAGTCCGCATGAGCATAAACGTACCCCACATGGCCATCAACCATCGAGCCATCGGTATAGATAATCTCTGAGTCACGGGATGCGTCTAGGAGAGCAAGAAATTGGCGGCGCAAGACTGCAGGAGGAACTGAACCTTTTTGCCATTGTGAGGTCCAGCTGAAGCTGCGGCCGACGAATACACCAAGGTGGTGTATGTGGGCGTACCTGGAAAGCAGATGGAAGAGGCAAAGACTCGAGTTCACTACGGAGTGACCAAACACAGATCCCAATTGTATGTCCTGATCGCAGTCACCGGTGTGGGATATGGACTGCCGCATTAGCGAAAAGGAGACGATAGTTAGGGTGATGGGGCAAACAACGGACGTGTGCAGCATAGTTAGCTAAAAGTTGTTGACGCCGGACGCGAAGTGGAGGAACCCCAGCCTCGGCAAGTAGGCTATTAACAGGGCTGGTGCGGAATGCTCCTGTTGCCTGTCCAACCCCACAGTGGTGAACGGGGTCCAGCAGTTGCAATGCTGAGCCATACGCCACACTCCCATAATCGAGCCGAGACGGCATGTGGGCTTTGTAGAGCAGCAGTAGCGTATTACAATCTGCACCCCACGGGCATCGAACAGCAATCCCAGAAAACGGTAAGCGTCAACAACACTGTGTGTGTGTGTGTGTGTGTGTGTGTGTGTGTGTGTGTGTGTGTGTGTGTGTACGCGCATTTTCTAACTCAATAAATGATCTGTCCAAAAGCTATCAAAATTTTCTCTCCTGCTTATGTGTCTGTCAACGACTCCACACGTTTACTATTTGGTGAGTTGTTACCTTTACAAAAAATAAAAAAAATATGTACAATAATTTCATTGACATATCAAGCAAGTTTCTTGTAGAAGCTGTGACTTACAAAGTAATTCCAGTCTCCCATATCTCTTTCTGATGTTTTTGCACCTCAAACTGTTCTGGACTATCAAGCACCTCTCTGTTGTTCAGGCTGCTAGGAATAGAGGAGCCTGAATTTAAGCTGTTGCTGCTTCCACCATATGACTGGATACTTGTCTTTGTAGAACTATCAGCTTCAACATCTTTAGCAGGTCTCTCTGAACCTTTTAAACATAAGTAAGTTACATAGCTTTGCTTCACAAATCAAAAGCGGATACTACCCTCAATTACCTCTATATATAAGTGTTCATTTACCTAACTCTAAGAAATATGTACATCCTGATAGTAACTAAACATCATGCTTACCCAGCGTTGTTTGAGAGTTGGGGTTTACATATAGATCTTTGCTCCATTCAACCATACATTTCAAAATGGAGACTAGGCATTCCAAACCTCGTATTCTCATTGACTTTTCTTGGTTTGGAGTGGCTCCTAATTCCAATGCTTGCCTTCCTTGAGCTATCTTTGACAAATCATTCACCAGCCTGAAAAATAACCTCACCTTAAATAGCCAAAGGAAGTCTACATACATATACATACAACACAATTATAAATGAGACGTATTATAATATTAAGTTTTTAGCAAATCTGTTCCAAAATATTCAGCTGAATTTTCGATGCAATTCCTCAGGCTCTTTGTGATAATAACCCTGACAGTACATTTACAATACAGGATTCAAAAGACAATGAGAAACATTTTTACTCTTCAACATTTCATCGCAGCAGAATACCAAATCAAACAGAGCCCAGTGAAGCAGAAAATACAAAACTAGGGGGAAAATATGCTACAAAACTATGAGATCCCACAACAAATCAAGAAATGAGGTACCTAATTTTTTCTCACAAAATTTTCAAAATTTATTCACCCAAACATCAGCATTTTCTCTGGTCCTCCCAGGGACTAGAATGTATGCCCCTTGAAGTTTCACGACAAGAACAGAAGTAAAGTTTGGAAGGTAGGAGACGAGATACTGGCAGAAGTAAAGCTGTGAGCACCGGGCGTGAGTCGTGCTTCGGTAGCTCAGATGGTAGAGCACTTGCCCGCGAAAGGCAAGGGTCCCGAGTTCGAGTCTCGGTCGGGCACACAGTTTTAATCTGCCAGGAAGTTTCATATCAGCGCACACTCCGCTGCAGAGTGAAAATCTCATTCTGGAACCTTATAGTTAGTTCACCCCATACAGCAAATCTCAACCAAGCAATTACAAATGATTTCCATATACCACTCATGAACATTAATGGGAGCATCCTGAACAAAACCATTACTTAAAATTTCTTGCTGTTCAGTTCCCAACAGAATGGCACAACAAGAAATATTATTATCTCTCTTTTTAAAAAAAACCAAATTTTAAAAGTAAAATAAGCATCCAGCAACCTTCTGAAGAGTATCTGTAAATTCTGGGACATTACAGAATAGTAAAAATAAATTACAGACTCTAAAATTTAAATAACATGGTTATTTTTTCAAATAAATTTCAGTAAAAATACTGTGACAAGACTTTGTAAACAGTTGACAAATTTCAATACCTTAATGCAGGGGCAGTTGATTATTTCATTACAACAAAACATTACAAACAACTTTCTGTGTAGGGCTACCAAAGCTCAGAGACATTATTAACAACTATAACAACAGTCAACACTAACAACCATTCAAATTATCATAAAAATTACAACAATTAAAGACTGTAGAGGTATTTTCAAAACCCACATAGCTTATGAAGATGCTTTATTCTTAACTACCGGTTTTACATCAGTATAAACTCATCTTCAGGTTTATAATGGCTATGTTTCCATAATGTAGATGGACAATTAGGGAGTCCCAGCTTTTTGGAAGTTATCCACATTAAAAAGTAAACCACAATGGTGGGTAGTCATAATGAAACTGAGTACACCCAAAAGATGCTTGTAAAAATGCATGCTGAATGAGCCAGTGTGGATAACACCATGTGGGATCTAAGATCCGCCAGACACCATCTGTATAAAACCAAAGTAGTAAAAATTGAAATCCTAGGTAACGTGCATACTACTTCTTTACTGGTAACTGGCTGATATGGAGTAAGCAGACTTCCACCTTTCAGTGTGCTGCTAGCTTCCACAGGCTGCTTACACCACATGAGACCGGTTATCAATAAGACGGAAATACACAAATTACAAAGGATTTTAAGTTTTACTTCACTGATTTTATTCAGTTAGTATCTACCAGATCCCACATGGTATTATCCGGCCTGGCTCATTCAACAGTCTGCTTTCTACAATTTTACAAATATCTTTCGGGTGAACTCACTTTTACTATGACAACCCACCATTGTGGTTTGACTTTTAATGTGGATAATTCCTTAAAAGCTGGGACACCCTAATTGTCCATCTACATTACGGAAATATAACCATTATAAACCTGAAGTTGCGTGGATACTGATGCGAGACCGGTAGTTGCGAATAAAGCACCTTCATACAGCTATGTGCCTTTTGGAAACAACCTCGTAGTTGCTGTAATTTTCCGGCTATTTGAATGGTTATTGAGTGCTGTTGTTGTTGCTGTTAAATGTTGTTATTGAAGATCCTTCACTGAACCTTATATCCAACTTTGTGCGCAGTTTTTGACTAATTTCAGGTAAAAGATTGATGTAATTAAATCTCCAGATTACCAATACTCACCTTTCAAACAAGTTTGCAGCAGAAAGATCACAGTCATAATTGACATAAATGTCTACAACACTCTGAGCATCTGCACATATTCTTGTCAATGCATGTATCACCATCCACTTGTGCTCAAATGATGAACTTGAGGTTTCTAATATGTTTAAAAATATTTCCTTGAAAAATACCTGCAAGAAAGGAAGAAATCTACATGATATGAATAAGAAAAAAAGAAAAAAAAAAACTATTACAATGTACAGAAGTACATAATATGATATAAATAATAAAGAAGGTAGACAATTAAAAATTCATTTGCAATTATTGACAGTTTTCTCAATCATTTATTTCTTCATGAAGTTCACATTATAAAAGCTAGCAAAGTTTTCCTTTTTCGTTTATGTGTTTGTCATTATATCCACTAATAAGACATAAGACAGAAAAAGAGGGGAGAGCCTAAAATAGGAGCTCTGGAGAGTATGGATTGTTGATTACATACGTACAAAATACATGAATTAGCCACTGATCTTGGAAACACACTGAAATTTCTTCCTAACAATATCAGAAATTTTATTAAGCAGGGTGTCCAGCAATTTTTTTAAAAAAAGATTGCCCGAGTTTCCCAGGCCAGTTTTTTATTTTTCCAAGGTCACATTGTGCATGGACGCGAACCAATTTTGATCGATTTCTTCACAAAATATACAAATTTTGGCATTATACAGGAACTTAATGACGGCTGTACTCAGAGTATATATATATATAAAAAATCAAAGATGAGGTGACTTACCGAACGAAAGCGCTGGCAGGTCGATAGACACACAAACAAACACAAACATACACACAAAATTCACGCTTTCGCAACAAACTGTTGCCTCATCAGGAAAGAGGGAAGGAGAGGGGAAGACGAAAGGAAGTGGGTTTTAAGGGAGAGGGTAAGGAGTCATTCCAATCCCGGGAGCGGAAAGACTTACCTTAGGGGGAAAAAAAGGGACAGGTATACACTCGCACACACGCACATATCCATCCACACATACAGACACAAGCAGACATGTGTGAATGGATATGTGCTTGTGTGAGTGTATACCTGTCCTTTTTTCCCCCTAAGGTAAGTCTTTCCGCTCCCGGGATTGGAATGACTCCTTACCCTCTCCTTTAAAACCCACTTCCTTTCGTCTTCCCCTCTCCTTCCCTCTTTCCTGATGAGGCAACAGTTTGTTGCGAAAGCTTGAATTTTGTGTGTATGTTTGTGTGTCTATCGACCTGCCAGCGCTTTTGTTCGGTAAGTCACCTCATCTTTGTTTTATATATATATATATATATATATATATATATACAAAACCATTAAAATGAACCAGATTTCTTAAAACAAAGAAATAAACATACCAGAGTTTGACAACAGATATAAACATAAAACATGATTTCAATAAAAATATTACAGGAAAATTACACAGCCCAGTCACATTAATGTAATCACTGTCTACGTCCGACGTCAATGTGCAATAACCACTCACAGGTGACAGGTGGCAGTGTTAGCAGTGGACAATATATAAGGTGTGCTGGGAAACAGTGCAGCTGTCATAATGTGGAAATGAAGTGATTTATATGACATCCAAAAGGTCATGATCATTTTCTTTCAGGTCAAGGGCAGAAGCATTTCTGATTCGACTAAGTTTCGAAACTGTTCAGGTGCCACTGTAGTGAAAGTATACCACGCATAGCAAAATGGCACTATCCAAAACCAGCACTGAGGAGACCGGTGCACACTGGCCATAGACGATGGGCGTGAATGATGGCTGTGGAGTTGTATACAGGCAAAGAGATGTGCAACTCCACAGCCATTGTTCATGCCCATCATCTATGGCTAGTATGCATCTATTGTTGGGGACCATACTCGGCTTTGACAGATGGTGACATTAACGTAACTGGACAGTGTAGAATGAGACTAAGTTGTAAAAGACGTAAAAGATTATTAATAAACATTTACATTAGGAACAATCAGGCATTCGGAGCACACAGACTTAAAAATGAAGAGCATTATTTACACTACTGGCCATTAAAATTGCTACATCAAGAAGATGACGTGCTACAGACACGAAATTTAACTGACAAGAAGAAGATGCTGTGATATGCAAATGATTAGCTTTCCAGAGCATTCACACAAGGTTGGCACCAGTGGCGACGCCTACAACGTGCTGACATGAGGAAAGTTTCCAACCGATTTCTCATACACAAACAGCAGTTGACCAGCGATGCCTGGTGAAACGTCGTTGTGATGCCACGTGTAAGGAGGAGAAATGAGTACCATCACGTTCCCGACTTTGATAAAGGTCGGATTGTAGCCTATTGCAATCGCGGTTTATCGTATTGCGACATTGCTGCTCATGTTGGAAGAGATCCAATGACTGTTAGCAGAATATGGAATTGGTGGGCTCAGAAGGGTAATACGGAATGCCTTGCTGGATCCCAATGGCCTCGTATCACTAGCAGTTGAGATGACAGGCATCTTATCCGCATGGCTGTAACGGATCATGCACCCATGTCTCGATCCCTGGGTCAACAGATGGGGACGCTTGCAAGACAACAACCATCCGCACGAACAGATCGACAACATTAGCAGCAGCATGCACTATCAGCTCGGAGACCATGGCTGCGGTTACCCTTGATGCTGCATCACAGACAGGAGCGCTTGTGATCGTGTACTCAACGACGAACCTGGGTGCACAAATGGCAAAACGTCATTTTTTCGGATGAATCTAGGTTCTGTTTACAGCATCATGATGGTCGCATCCATGTTTGGTGACATCGCGGTGAACGCACATTGGAAGCGTGTATTAGTCATCGCCATACTGGCGTATCACCCGGCGTGATGGTATGGGGTGCCATTGGTTACACGTCTCGGTCACCTCTCGTTTGCACTGACGGCACTTGTAATGTCCACTGTTCAATTTGAGGTGTGTTATGACCGGTGGTTCTACCCTTCATTCGATCCCTGTGAAACCCTACATTTCAGCAGGATAATGTACAACCGCACGTTGCAGGTCCTGTACAGGCCTTTCTGGATACAGAATATGTTCGACTGCTGCCCTGACCAGCACATTCTCCAGATCTCTCACCAATTGAAAACGTCTGGTCAATGGTGTCTGAGCAACTGGCTCATCACAATACACCAGTCATTACCGCTGATGAACTGTGGTATCATGTCGAAGCTGCATGGGCAGCTTGTAACACCGGAAATTCATATCCTCCTATTTCCATCTATTGTACTATAATTTGTTTTCCTTATTTTTTTTTTTTACCTGAATATATGACATTTCTGTGTCTTTACATATGGTAATTGTTTTACTATTTGTATATATATATTTACGCATTTATGTCAATGTATAATTGGTTTGTTTCGTAAATATTATTTGTATTTTTACGCTGGGTCTTGCCTAGGGAAAACTGCTATCGAACGATTACATCGATAGGTCGTGTGAAGACTCAAAGTGTGTAGGATCTTTGGTAGAGTTAACTCTGCTGCGTGGAGCGCGGGCAGAGCTGTGGGAGTCTGGCTGGAGTAGCGAGTGGAGCAGGTGTGTTGTGTGACGCTCCCGCGAGTTGCTGCGCTTTCGGGGTTTGGCAGCATGTAATTGCGCTCGACTCGTGATGATAGTTTCTGACATGGTGTCGCAGACGGGAAGCATTAGCTGGCGCACATCAAGAGCCCGTTTCGCCTGGTGACCGTGTGGAGAAGAAGGCGCGCCAACATCCAGCTTCTGCAACAGCGACGGCCGACAATGAGTGACTGTCGCCACCTCCTCGATCGACGGCTTCAAACCTTCAATCAACCAACAAGGAAGACTAAAAGCACGTAAAGTTTCAGAACTGTATGGCAGACCTCAGCTTTTCAAATTGTTCCATTTGCCTCGCAAAATTACAGCAGCTTAGCATGAACCTTTGTTGCTCATTGTCCCAATTGCATTGCCAAGCAGGGTCCCTTCCTTTTCCGAAATGAACCCGAGTGTCGTTGAAATTCAAACGCCAGCATAATTCCATTTCACTGCTTTAATTTCAAACTTCAATTTAAGTATTCATAGCTGGCCACAATAGTTAGATTACACAGGCACAAATTAAGAGTGCGAGTTTTGTTACCGTGTTTTAGCTTACCTGTGACTGCAGCTCAGCTTGGTACGTACTAAATTTTACTATTGTTAATTGTTCAGAATCGTTTAATTCAAGTTCAAAGTTAAATCTCTTCTTTCTAAATTGCGTAGATTCAAGTAGCTTTAGAAATGATTGTTGAGGTAGTCCAAGACTAACTGTATTTCGATGTGCTTCAGAAAGAAAGCTCACTATTAACTTCAGTCACTAAATTAACTTTCGATTTTTGCTAAATTAAGTGTAGCGAAATTTATTACTTCTGACAAACTTTCAGTTTTCACACTACACGTGTCAACCTTCAGTTGCCACGCTTCTAGTGCTAATTATATGTGTAATAACCTTTCTTTTTCAGTTATTATAGTAATTGTCCATAGGACTGGCGACCGTAATTTCCGCCAAATCTCAAATATCTAATTACCGCTAGTTGATTGTTAACGTAATGGCCGCACATTTACTTTCTTTATTAACTTTATCCCTATTTCAAAATTAATTTCCACCAGTTTCACTTGCATTTTTCCTTTCATTTAGATGTAACCCCTTCCTACCTCTTTACCGACAGGTTAACTTCGGTGACGATTGCTTTTCCAAAATTCCCATTAGGTACACGCGGTTTCATTTTTCACTGTCATTAAGGTCGATAAGTGAGGGGGAGGTTACACGTGGCGACCTGGTGACAGGACAATCTTCAAATTTGAGGTTGTTCTGGACACGAATTTTGCATTGTACAAATCTCGTAACAAAGTACTGGTTACGAAATGGTCGATACGTCAGCGAGAATATTAGTGTGAGGAATCCTAATTAGATATGAGATTTGGCATTTATATTGAAAATTATTAAAATGAGTGAAGGCAACAATTACCAAAATTTGGTAGGCTTGGATAAGGAACAATCGGTCGAACAGTGGGGAACGCGCACCGCGGTACCCATTGTTCAGGGACAGGCGGCTAGCATGAAAGACGCGACCGCCGAAACGCAACAAAGAGCAGAAATGGAATTCCACACTTTAGAAAATGTTTCGGAGTCGGAAGTGAAAAACAATGCGAATCCCTTGATGACGAATACGGGGGGACAATTAAAGAGGAAGCCGCTACGGAAGTAAAACCGGTAGTTTCCGGGAATTTAACTGATTTATTGAATGTTTTGATTAATGAAATCAAGAGTCTATCGGCCAAGCAAGAAGCTCAGTCTGAAAAAATTGAACAAAAGCTAGACAGTCACAACAAAGCTATTAATGTTGTTAACAACAATGTTGGAGTTGTTAACACAACAGTTGATAAAATCAAAGAAGATATTGTTGTGATTAATAGCGAAATCGGTAATCTTAAACAGGAAATGATAGGCGTTCAGGCGGAAATTGCGAGCATAAATACTCGTTTTTATTCCGAAATTAGCAGAATCGAGAAAAGTGTAGGAGAATCAGTTGCTCCGATCATTGAGAATAAGGTGATGGAACAAATTCAATTAGTGAAAAAAGAGGATCAAAAGAAGGTGGAAACTTTAAAGGCTTTAGTATCCGAAGTAGATACCAAAGTGAAAAGCAGGCTAATACCTGCGAAGAGAAAAAAGGGAAGTAGAAACGCTTGCGACAACCACTTGCCGAGTAATTACGAGAGTGTCGGTATTAGAAAAGAAACTTGACGAAAAACAGAGCTATGTGCCAATCTATGCACATAGTTCGGAATTGTTGACGAAAGAGGAGTGGTTCGACCCCTTAAAAAAAGGCGGTATACACCCGACGGATTTCATTAAAAATTGTGTAAGAGTTTTACCCAGATCATGGACTAATGAGAGAGAAATTAATGCGATTATCGATGTGTTGGCTGGTGATGCCAAGCGTTGGGGCTTAAACCTCAACATTACGAACCTGACTTTCGACGAATTTAAAAATTTGTTTCTGGCTGAATACTGGTCAGAGCAAAAACAGCAAAGTGTCTGGCGCGAATTTGTAGTATCGAGGCCTTTCGATGCGAATTCTCGCGGTTCGATGAAGGAGTTTTGTGAGGGCTGGATCCGCAAGTTGGAATATTTGCGTGATCGCCGCACGGAATCCGAAATAGTCTGGGAACTCTACAAAAAGCTTCCAGATGATACAAAACGCTACGTAGGAAGCAATTACAGGACAATAAATGAATTCCTGGAAAGAGTGGAGGACGAGGACAATTGGCGCAATAATCGCGACAGTGGTAGAGGCCGTGGTAACAACAACGGGTACCACAGCAACCACAACAACGATAACCATGGGAATAATGCATACCGCAACCATGGCAGCAATAACAATAATGGTTCGGACCGTAATAACGATCGGTACAATGCAAATAATAACAGGAATGACGGAAACCAGTATCATACTAACGTGATACGGGCTTCCCAGAATAGGAATAACGCCAGAGGGTGTGAGCAGCCGCCTCAACAGCATCCGGGGAGCGTATCTGCTGGGACGAGACAGGGAAACCATTAGCCGCGCCGGTGAGGGGCCGACCGGGCGTGGAGAAATTTTGGCAGCCCAATAACAGGAGAAAACCCAGGTGTCGCCGTTATGAAAATTCCGTGTGGAATAATCAACGGCGGGAGAGTGTGCCAGTGTTAGGAGAAAGGAGTGCGCCCACAAGTAGTAGATCAGCTGTATACACGGCAGTAGGAAGTACATTCACTGTCAGTGAGAACAATTTAAGTAGTGTTCCGGAAATCGATTATAAAGTGGCAGCTGTAATACCCACAGCGGAACTGGAGATTGCGTTTAAGAATGATTCGCAAGTGTTGAGAGAAGATCAGATGTCGGATAAAACGTCCGTCATCGAGCGAGGGGATGCAGAGAGGGATGAGGTCTGGTTAAGGCAGTTCGGTCGCTTATACGACGAACTAAGAGATTATAGGGGCCTGTATGGGAGAAGTGTTTATGGGGAGCGCGTGCAGGATTTTCCGCGTCTCGTCCCGCAGGAAGATAATGTTTGTGAAATGATAGAAAGTTCTGGCCCTAACCAGCAGACTTTACTAGAAATAGTTGATGTTAATGGGGAGCACGAGCAAGATTCGTCGTGTTTCGTCCCGCAGGAGTTGGATGTTGAAGTAGTAACGGAAAGTTCTGGCCCTAACCGGCAGACTTTACCGAAAGTTATAGTGGTAGAAGTAGCTGACCCATCCGACGCAAACCTCCAGTTTAAACATTGCGAGAGTATTAAGGAGAAAGATTATGAAAATTTTAGTGATAGCCGGTCACGATTGGTAGAAAAGCACACAGATTACAGCGTGTATGAGGTTAGAGCTGACGTTATACGGTCACACGGTAGCAGTGTGGGTTGCGCAGATCTAGAGGAAGTAATTGCATATACTACTGGGCACATTCCTCCAGGTAGATTGGCAGATGAGATCAATCTGACCAAAGAGGAATCAATGAAGGTGACAATTAGTGAATTGATAGCAAAGCAACACTCACTAGTTGACGAGTTACAGGAAAAGGTTTCGTTATTGGAGGCGAAGCTACAGACTAAGCCTCAGGACAAACGCGTTGAAATTAAAACTGTATGTGAACAGAGGCTGAAAAAGCCGCCAGATAAGCCGGATTTGGGATCAAAGCCGGATGGTTTTTTCTAGAATGACCTGGATATAGACGAGGATTTACTGTGGGAAAATAAAGAAACAGTCGAGGACAAGTGTAGACGGGTAGTAGTGTCTGTTAATATGCACGACCTACAACTAAACGTGTTGATTGACACCGGTGCAGAATTGACTGTTGTATCTGGGAAAATATTTGAGTTACTGAAAGATAGACCTGGCATCGTAGTTATGCCAGTAACAGGAGTGAAAATTATTGGTGCTACTGGGAAGGCCATAAACCGGTCACAAAACAGATTTTTGTCAACTTGGAGATATGTGGGGCACGATTTGAATAAGAGTTTGTTGTCGTGCCAGACTTGACTACGGAAGTAATTATCAAGTTAGATTGGCTATTAAAGTACCGTGCAGTGATTAATTGCGAAAGCAAAACTTTGACATGTACGTCACAAGACAAAACAATAGTAGTTAGTTTTGACGAGGCAGGAGACGGTGTGCATAGGCAATACCAGCCTATACACATTGTTAACTGGCCGGATGCTATTGACGTAGGTATGAATTTGAACTACTGTAATGTGAGGAATCTCGGCATTGACAATAGTGTAGAAAGTGAATTGGAAAGTATTGTAGATGGTGTGTCAAACGTAACACACGAACAAAGACGAGGCCTGTATGAAGTAATAATGAAGAATAAGAGTGTGTTTTCAGACAAACCGGGACTTGTGGAAGGATATAAATGCAAGTTGCCTGTGATTCCGCACGAACCATTCTTCGTGAGACCGTATGCTATACCGCTGTCCAAAAAGGAAGCAGTGCAACGGGAGATAGATAAGATGATCGAATGGGGAGTGATTGAAAGAAGTACGAGTCCATATAGTAATGGTTTGGTCATTGTAGCAAAACGGGATGGTAGTGTGCGTATTGTGATTGACGCACGCACGTTGAATAGGGTCGTTCAACGTGAAACAGACAGACCAGAGAGTATGGAGGACATTTTGCAACGTTTTCATGACGTTGTTTTCATGACTAGCCTCGATCTGACGGCTAGTTACTGGCAAATAGAACTCGAAGAAGAATCTAGGCCATACACCGCCTTCTTGTTTGCGGGCAGGTGTTATCAGTATAGAGTACTGCCGTTTGGACTTAGTATATCTGTGTCCGTATTCATCAGGGCCCTAGATAAAGTGCTAGGACCGGCTTTGAGTTCAAGATTAACTGTATATGTTGACGACCTATTGTTGGCCAATGCCACTTGGCATGACCATTGTGACCTGTTAGATGAAGTTTTTAGAGCATTGCGCCATGGCGGAATGACTCTACAGCTAAAGAAATGCGAATTTGTGAAGCAGAAACTGAAATTTTTAGGGCATGTAATTACCACTGCTGGTATTACGAAAGACCCAGAGAAACTAGAGGCAATAAGGAATTGTCCTCCACCCAAGTCTAGGAAACAGTTAAAAAGTTTTCTAGGGCTCACAGGATTTTACCGTAAATTTGTAAAAGGACAAGTGTTTAATGATGAAAATTTGAATAACCTCTTACGCAAAAATGTTCCGTTTGTGTGGACTGACGGGTGTCAGACCGCTTTCGAGAGATTAAAAGACGAGTTGTTAAGATCTAACATACTATTTCATCCTGATTTATCGCTACCCTTCCATCTGGGAACGGATTCGTCGAATTACGGGGTGGGGGTAGATCTGTTCCAAGAAGTTGGTAAAGGAGAGGATAAGGAACACCGGACGATAGCGTTCGCGAGTCGAACTTTATCAAAAAGTGAGCGAAACTACATGATTTCCGAGAAAGAGTGTCTCGCTATCGTGTGGGGATTCAAGAAGTTCAAGGGTTACCTATGGGACCGTAAGGTGATTGTTCATACGGACCATAAGGCGCTCACTTATCTGAAGGATTGTAAACTACTTCACGAAAGACTGACTAGGTGGTCGCTGTATTTACAGCAGTTTAACTATGACATCTGTTACGTAAAAGGGACCGACAATTGCGTAGCGGATGCGCTGTCGCGGTTGCCCGAGTCTAATCAAGGTCTATTGAAAGATGAGGCAGATGGAGTGGTCAAATTGTACTATTTTAAAGAAGTTGAGGGACGTAAATTAATAATGAACATCTGTAAGAATCTACGTCGTCATCAGAACGAGGATGGTTGTTTAAATATGGTGAAAACCCGATATGACGAAAGGAGTCCAGAAGGAGAAAAATTAAGGAACTATTACAAGATATACGATCATATCTTGTACATATGTAAGAGTGAAGATAGTAATATTTGGCGGGTATGCTGGCCCACCAAATACGTCACGGAAATAATTGACTATTACCATTTGGCGTATGGTCACTGTGGACCAAAGAAATGTACGAAAAAGCTGAGTGAAGTAGCGCATTTTAACAACATGTTAAAACGCGTTACTGACAGAGTGAAAACTTGCGATTTATGTCAGAAGGTGAAGGTTACCAACTGTATGAGTCGTGGTCCTATGCAAAGTATAAGGCCTAACGACACTTTTGAATTACTGTGTGTGGACTTGTACGGACCTTTGCCCAAGTCATCAGGAAACTTCGCCTACATTTTAGTAGTGCTAGAAGCTTTTTCCAAGTTCATTAAACTATACCCGATTAGGAAAGCTACAGCCAAAGCGGTCTATAGCAAGCTTGTGAACGATTATTTTGTTCATATTGGTAAGCCCAAGGCGATTCTATCAGACAATGGGGCACAATTTACTTCTAAGTTGTGGAATGAAGGCATGGAAAGTAATGGGGTCGAGGTGATCCATATTTCAGCTTATTGTCCGGCTGGGAATCCCGCTGAGAGGTATATGTGCGAGCTAGGCCGACTTTGCCGTACCTATTGCCATCACAACCATAGGGCATGGGGCAAATATGTAGCAGTATTTGAGAGAATTATGAACACCTTGAGACATGAATCTACGGGATTTTCTCCAGAGGAAATCCTGTTGGGTGACAGAAGTAAAAGTTTAGTGGAAGATAATCAAATTCCCTCCATGGATTGACATTAGTATTTGTGTGAAAAAAGATCGTTTGCGAGAAGTAATGAAGCTAAAAGCCGATGCTCGCATACGTCGTCATGACGCTGAAGTGCGTTTTGCTAAGTTTGCAATCGGAGACTTAGTACTTGCAAAAGCTCATGAGAAATTGAGCGAGATAGACAATGAAATCTCTAAATTTAAGTTTGTTTATAATGGACCATATAAAGTCATTGGTATACCTCACACAAATGCTTATTGCTTAGAGTATCCAAGCTCTGGAAAACTATTAGGTATACGGAACATTGTAGACCTGAAATTGTACCAACCTAGGATTGATTAATCAATTTAATTTTAATCAATTTAATCATGATCTAATCAACTGAAAAATCCAAGCTGCTAGTTTAAGTTTTCAGCTGAGTCACAGTAGACTAAAGAATGTAAATATGATTTTGTAAATAGCTGTAAGATCCCATAAATATGTGATTTACTAGTCATTGCCGATGTACTTAGACGCTGTTTTAAGTTTCAGGCTAGTACATGCGTGTGATGATGGACAGTGTTGAGTTATCCACTGTGATAGTGTTTATGGACTTCTTGAGATTACTCGGGAGTGAGTTTTACCGAAAGAATTCAGTGAAACGGACGTTCTGGAAATGCCGTTACAAGGGCGAGAGAGATCAAGCGTGCCGCACAGGCGGGCGCAACAATACTGGCGGGGCGGAACTGCTGTAGGCTCTTGTGCCGCTGTCGGCATTCTTTGTACTTGCGAGTACGGAAGGCGGAGTTGTTCTTCTTCCCGGACAGCTGATACGAAAGAATTCTGTTGTCAATATTTATGTTTTTGTCGATCTGCTGTATATTATTTTCTTGTTTAGTGTGAAGTGCACACTCATGACGAGAATATTAATTATGAAAAGTTTATATAAAATACGTATTCTATGTAATTAATTATTAATTTGCGTATTTTGATATACCTGTTTTCTATGACCATGTAATCTGATTAATTTTGTAAATAGTATTCCATTTCTTGATACTGCTAGGAATTTAGATTTTTAGAATAGCTAAACCATTTTCTATGTTTTCTATGAATTTTAATATGTTGTCAACCTGTTTTATTTTGATCAAGATGACAGAGTGGAATAAGATTAGGAGTGTCTCCACTCAATTATTATCGTCTAAAAATTGGTTTATGGTTAATTAGGCGAATGCTAAATTTTGTTGTTTTAAGCATATGCATTTCCGCTGTTTCTTTTTTTTTGGACATTTTCTGAGTCTGTTTACGTTACACGAACATCCTCAGACAATGTGGGGCACGTGTAACGCCGGAAATGCATATCCTCCTATTTCTATTCTATTGTACTATAATTTGTTTTCCTTATTTTTTTTTACCTGAATATATGACATTTCTGTGTCTTTACATATGGTAATTGTTTTACTATTTGTATATATATATTTATGCATTTATGTCAATGTATAATTGGTTTGTTTCGTAAATATTATTTGTATTTTTACGCTGGGTCTTGCCTAGGGAAAACTGCTATCGAACGATTACATCGATAGGTCGTGTGAAGACTCAAAGTCTTTGGTAGAGTTAACTCTGCCGCGTGGAGCGCGGGCAGAGCTGTGGGAGTCTGGCTGGAGTAGCGAGTGGAGCAGGTGTGTTGTGTGACACTCCCGCGAGTTGCTGCGCTTTCGGGGTTTGGCAGCATGTAATTGCGCTCGACTCGCGATGATAGTTTCTGACATGGTGTCGCGGACGGGAAGCATTAGCTGGCGCACATCAAGAGCCCGTTTCGCCTGGTGACCGTGTCGAGAAGAAGGCGCGCCAACATCCAGCTTCTGCAACAGCGACGGCCGACAATGAGTGACTGTCACCACCTCCTCGATCGACGGCTTCAAACCTTCAATCAACCAACAAGGATGACTAAAAGCACGTAAAGTTTCAGAACTGTATGGCAGACCTCAGCTTTTCAAATTGTTCCATTTGCCTCGCAAAATTACAGCAGCTTAGCATGAACCTTTGTTGCTCATTGTCCCAATTGCATTGCCAAGCAGGGTCCCTTCCTTTTCCGAAATGAACCCGAGTGTCGTTGAAATTCAAACGCCAGCATAATTCCATTTCACTGCTTTAATTTCAAACTTCAATTTAAGTATTCATAGCTGGCCACAATAGTTAGATTACACAGGCACAAATTAAGAGTGCGAGTTTTGTTACCGTGTTTTAGCTTACCTGTGACTGCAGCTCAGCTTGGTACGTACTAAATTTTACTATTGTTAATTGTTCAGAATCGTTTAATTCAAGTTCAAAGTTAAATCTCTTCTTTCTAAATTGCGTAGATTCAAGTAGCTTTAGAAATGATTGTTGAGGTAGTCCAAGACTAACTGTATTTCGATGTGCTTCAGAAAGAAAGCTCACTATTAACTTCAGTCACTAAATTAACTTTCGATTTTTGCTAAATTAAGTGTAGCGAAATTTATTACTTCTGACAAACTTTCAGTTTTCACACTACACGTGTCAACCTTCAGTTGCCACGCTTCTAGTGCTAATTATATGTGTAATAACCTTTCTTTTTCAGTTATTATAGTAATTGTCCATAGGACTGGCGACCGTAATTTCCGCCAAATCTCAAATATCTAATTACCGCTAGTTGATTGTTAACGTAATGGCCGCACATTTACTTTCTTTATTAACTTTATCCCTATTTCAAAATTAATTTCCACCAGTTTCACTTGCATTTTTCCTTTCATTTAGATGTAACCCCTTCCTACCTCTTTACCGACAGGTTAACTTCGGTGACGATTGCTTTTCCAAAATTCCCATTAGGTACACGCGGTTTCATTTTTCACTGTCATTAAGGTCGATAAGTGAGGGGGAGGTTACACGTGGCGACCTGGTGACAGGACAATCTTCAAATTTGAGGTTGTTCTGGACACGAATTTTGCATTGTACAAATCTCGTAACAAAGTACTGGTTACGAAATGGTCGATACGTCAGCGAGAATATTAGTGTGAGGAATCCTAATTAGATATGAGATTTGGCATTTATATTGAAAATTATTAAAATGAGTGAAGGCAACAATTACCAAAATTTGGTAGGCTTGGATAAGGAACAATCGGTCGAACAGTGGGGAACGCGCACCGCGGTACCCATTGTTCAGGGACAGGCGGCTAGCATGAAAGACGCGACCGCCGAAACGCAACAAAGAGCAGAAATGGAATTCCACACTTTAGAAAATGTTTCGGAGTCGGAAGTGAAAAACAATGCGAATCCCTTGATGACGAATACGGGGGGACAATTAAAGAGGAAGCCGCTACGGAAGTAAAACCGGTAGTTTCCGGGAATTTAACTGATTTATTGAATGTTTTGATTAATGAAATCAAGAGTCTATCGGCCAAGCAAGAAGCTCAGTCTGAAAAAATTGAACAAAAGCTAGACAGTCACAACAAAGCTATTAATGTTGTTAACAACAATGTTGGAGTTGTTAACACAACAGTTGATAAAATCAAAGAAGATATTGTTGTGATTAATAGCAAAATCGGTAATCTTAAACAGGAAATGATAGGCGTTCAGGCGGAAATTGCGAGCATAAATACTCGTTTTTATTCCGAAATTAGCAGAATCGAGAAAAGTGTAGGAGAATCAGTTGCTCCGATCATTGAGAATAAGGTGATGGAACAAATTCAATTAGTGAAAAAAGAGGATCAAAAGAAGGTGGAAACTTTAAAGGCTTTAGTATCCGAAGTAGATACCAAAGTGAAAAGCAGGCTAATACCTGCGAAGAGAAAAAAGGGAAGTAGAAACGCTTGCGACAACCACTTGCCGAGTAATTACGAGAGTGTCGGTATTAGAAAAGAAACTTGACGAAAAACAGAGCTATGTGCCAATCTATGCACATAGTTCGGAATTGTTGACGAAAGAGGAGCGGTTCGACCCCTTAAAAAAAGGCGGTATACACCCGACGGATTTCATTAAAAATTGTGTAAGAGTTTTACCCAGATCATGGACTAATGAGAGAGAAATTAATGCGATTATCGATGTGTTGGCTGGTGATGCCAAGCGTTGGGGCTTAAACCTCAACATTACGAACCTGACTTTCGACGAATTTAAAAATTTGTTTCTGGCTGAATACTGGTCAGAGCAAAAACAGCAAAGTGTCTGGCGCGAATTTGTAGTATCGAGGCCTTTCGATGCGAATTCTCGCGGTTCGATGAAGGAGTTTTGTGAGGGCTGGATCCGCAAGTTGGAATATTTGCGTGATCGCCGCACGGAATCCGAAATAGTCTGGGAACTCTACAAAAAGCTTCCAGATGATACAAAACGCTACGTAGGAAGCAATTACAGGACAATAAATGAATTCCTGGAAAGAGTGGAGGACGAGGACAATTGGCGCAATAATCGCGACAGTGGTAGAGGCCGTGGTAACAACAACGGGTACCACAGCAACCACAACGATAACCATGGGAATAATGCATACCGCAACCATGGCAGCAATAACAATAATGGTTCGGACCGTAATAACGATCGGTACAATGCAAATAATAACAGGAATGACGGAAACCAGTATCATACTAACGTGATACGGGCTTCCCAGAATAGGAATAACGCCAGAGGGTGTGAGCAGCCGCCTCAACAGCATCCGGGGAGCGTATCTGCTGGGACGAGACAGGGAAACCATTAGCCGCGCCGGTGAGGGGCCGACCGGGCGTGGAGAAATTTTGGCAGCCCAATAACAGGAGAAAACCCAGGTGTCGCCGTTATGAAAATTCCGTGTGGAATAATCAACGGCGGGAGAGTGTGCCAGTGTTAGGAGAAAGGAGTGCGCCCACAAGTAGTAGATCAGCTGTATACACGGCAGTAGGAAGTACATTCACTGTCAGTGAGAACAATTTAAGTAGTGTTCCGGAAATCGATTATAAAGTGGCAGCTGTAATACCCACAGCGGAACTGGAGATTGCGTTTAAGAATGATTCGCAAGTGTTGAGAGAAGATCAGATGTCGGATAAAACGTCCGTCATCGAGCGAGGGGATGCAGAGAGGGATGAGGTCTGGTTAAGGCAGTTCGGTCGCTTATACGACGAACTAAGAGATTATAGGGGCCTGTATGGGAGAAGTGTTTATGGGGAGCGCGTGCAGGATTTTCCGCGTCTCGTCCCGCAGGAAGATAATGTTTGTGAAATGATAGAAAGTTCTGGCCCTAACCAGCAGACTTTACTAGAAATAGTTGATGTTAATGGGGAGCACGAGCAAGATTCGTCGTGTTTCGTCCCGCAGGAGTTGGATGTTGAAGTAGTAACGGAAAGTTCTGGCCCTAACCGGCAGACTTTACCGAAAGTTATAGTGGTAGAAGTAGCCGACCCATCCGACGCAAACCTCCAGTTTAAACATTGCGAGAGTATTAAGGAGAAAGATTATGAAAATTTTAGTGATAGCCGGTCACGATTGGTAGAAAAGCACATAGATTACAGCGTGTATGAGGTTAGAGCTGACGTTATACGGTCACACGGTAGCAGTGTGGGTTGCGCAGATCTAGAGGAAGTAATTGCATATACTACTGGGCACATTCCTCCAGGTAGATTGGCAGATGAGATCAATCTGACCAAAGAGGAATCAATGAAGGTGACAATTAGTGAATTGATAGCAAAGCAACACTCACTAGTTGACGAGTTACAGGAAAAGGTTTCGTTATTGGAGGCGAAGCTACAGACTAAGCCTCAGGACAAACGTGTTGAAATTAAAACTGTATGTGAACAGAGGCTGAAAAAGCCGCCAGATAAGCCGGATTTGGGATCAAAGCCGGATGGTTTTTTCTAGAATGACCTGGATATAGACGAGGATTTACTGTGGGAAAATAAAGAAACAGTCGAGGACAAGTGTAGACGGGTAGTAGTGTCTGTTAATATGCACGACCTACAACTAAACGTGTTGATTGACACCGGTGCAGAATTGAGTGTTGTATCTGGGAAAATATTTGAGTTACTGAAAGATAGACCTGGCATCGTAGTTATGCCAGTAACAGGAGTGAAAATTATTGGTGCTACTGGGAAGGCCATAAACCGGTCACAAAACAGATTTTTGTCAACTTGGAGATATGTGGGGCACGATTTGAATAAGAGTTTGTTGTCGTGCCAGACTTGACTACGGAAGTAATTATCAAGTTAGATTGGCTATTAAAGTACCGTGCAGTGATTAATTGCGAAAGCAAAACTTTGACATGTACGTCACAAGATAAAACAATAGTAGTTAGTTTTGACGAGGCAGGAGACGGTGTGCATAGGCAATACCAGCCTATACACATTGTTAACTGGCCGGATGCTATTGACGTAGGTATGAATTTGAACTACTGTAATGTGAGGAATCTCGGCATTGACAATAGTGTAGAAAGTGAATTGGAAAGTATTGTAGATGGTGTGTCAAACGTAACACACGAACAAAGACGAGGCCTGTATGAAGTAATAATGAAGAATAAGAGTGTGTTTTCAGACAAACCGGGACTTGTGGAAGGATATAAATGCAAGTTGCATGTGATTCCGCACGAACCATTCTTCGTGAGACCGTATGCTATACCGCTGTCCAAAAAGGAAGCAGTGCAACGGGAGATAGATAAGATGATCGAATGGGGAGTGATTGAAAGAAGTACGAGTCCATATAGTAATGGTTTGGTCATTGTAGCAAAACGGGATGGTAGTGTGCGTATTGTGATTGACGCACGCACGTTGAATAGGGTCGTTCAACGTGAAACAGACAGACCAGAGAGTATGGAGGACATTTTGCAACGTTTTCATGACGTTGTTTTCATGACTAGCCTCGATCTGACGGCTAGTTACTGGCAAATAGAACTCGAAGAAGAATCTAGGCCATACACCGCCTTCTTGTTTGCGGGCAGGTGTTATCAGTATAGAGTACTGCCGTTTGGACTTAGTATATCTGTGTCCGTATTCATCAGGGCCCTAGATAAAGTGCTAGGACCGGCTTTGAGTTCAAGATTAACTGTATATGTTGACGACCTATTGTTGGCCAATGCCACTTGGCATGACCATTGTGACCTGTTAGATGAAGTTTTTAGAGCATTGCGCCATGGCGGAATGACTCTACAGCTAAAGAAATGCGAATTTGTGAAGCAGAAACTGAAATTTTTAGGGCATGTAATTACCACTGCTGGTATTACGAAAGACCCAGAGAAACTAGAGGCAATAAGGAATTGTCCTCCACCCAAGTCTAGGAAACAGTTAAAAAGTTTTCTAGGGCTCACAGGATTTTACCGTAAATTTGTAAAAGGACAAGTGTTTAATGATGAAAATTTGAATAACCTCTTACGCAAAAATGTTCCGTTTGTGTGGACTGACGGGTGTCAGACCGCTTTCGAGAGATTAAAAGACGAGTTGTTAAGATCTAACATACTATTTCATCCTGATTTATCGCTACCCTTCCATCTGGGAACGGATTCGTCGAATTACGGGGTGGGGGTAGATCTGTTCCAAGAAGTTGGTAAAGGAGAGGATAAGGAACACCGGACGATAGCGTTCGCGAGTCGAACTTTATCAAAAAGTGAGCGAAACTACATGATTTCCGAGAAAGAGTGTCTCGCTATCGTGTGGGGATTCAAGAAGTTCAAGGGTTACCTATGGGACCGTAAGGTGATTGTTCATACGGACCATAAGGCGCTCACTTATCTGAAGGATTGTAAACTACTTCACGAAAGACTGACTAGGTGGTCGCTGTATTTACAGCAGTTTAACTATGACATCTGTTACGTAAAAGGGACCGACAACTGCGTAGCGGATGCGCTGTCGCGGTTGCCCGAGTCTAATCAAGGTCTATTGAAAGATGAGGCAGATGGAGTGGTCAAATTGTACTATTTTAAAGAAGTTGAGGGACGTAAATTAATAATGAACATCTGTAAGAATCTACGTCGTCATCAGAACGAGGATGGTTGTTTAAATATGGTGAAAACCCGATATGACGAAAGGAGTCCAGAAGGAGAAAAATTAAGGAACTATTACAAGATATACGATCATATCTTGTACATATGTAAGAGTGAAGATAGTAATATTTGGCGGGTATGCTGGCCCACCAAATACGTCACGGAAATAATTGACTACTACCATTTGGCGTATGGTCACTGTGGACCAAAGAAATGTACGAAAAAGCTGAGTGAAGTAGCGCATTTTAACAACATGTTAAAACGCGTTACTGACAGAGTGAAAACTTGCGATTTATGTCAGAAGGTGAAGGTTACCAACTGTATGAGTCGTGGTCCTATGCAAAGTATAAGGCCTAACGACACTTTTGAATTACTGTGTGTGGACTTGTACGGACCTTTGCCCAAGTCATCAGGAAACTTCGCCTACATTTTAGTAGTGCTAGAAGCTTTTTCCAAGTTCATTAAACTATACCCGATTAGGAAAGCTACAGCCAAAGCGGTCTATAGCAAGCTTGTGAACGATTATTTTGTTCATATTGGTAAGCCCAAGGCGATTCTATCAGACAATGGGGCACAATTTACTTCTAAGTTGTGGAATGAAGGCATGGAAAGTAATGGGGTCGAGGTGATCCATATTTCAGCTTATTGTCCGGCCGGGAATCCCGCTGAGAGGTATATGTGCGAGCTAGGCCGACTTTGCCGTACCTATTGCCATCACAACCATAGGGCATGGGGCAAATATGTAGCAGTATTTGAGAGAATTATGAACACCTTGAGACATGAATCTACGGGATTTTCTCCAGAGGAAATCCTGTTGGGTGACAGAAGTAAAAGTTTAGTGGAAGATAATCAAATTCCCTCCATGGATTGACATTAGTATTTGTGTGAAAAAAGATCGTTTGCGAGAAGTAATGAAGCTAAAAGCCGATGCTCGCATACGTCGTCATGACGCTGAAGTGCGTTTTGCTAAGTTTGCAATCGGAGACTTAGTACTTGCAAAAGCTCATGAGAAATTGAGCGAGATAGACAATGAAATCTCTAAATTTAAGTTTGTTTATAATGGACCATATAAAGTCATTGGTATACCTCACACAAATGCTTATTGCTTAGAGTATCCAAGCTCTGGAAAACTATTAGGTATACGGAACATTGTAGACCTGAAATTGTACCAACCTAGGATTGATTAATCAATTTAATTTTAATCAATTTAATCATGATCTAATCAACTGAAAAATCCAAGCTGCTAGTTTAAGTTTTCAGCTGAGTCACAGTAGACTAAGGAATGTAAATATGATTTTGTAAATAGCTGTAAGATCCCATAAATATGTGATTTACTAGTCATTGCCGATGTACTTAGACGCTGTTTTAAGTTTCAGGCTAGTACATGCGTGTGATGATGGACAGTGTTGAGTTATCCACTGTGATAGTGTTTATGGACTTCTTGAGATTACTCGGGAGTGAGTTTTACCGAAAGAATTCAGTGAAACGGACGTTCTGGAAATGTCGTTACAAGGGCGAGAGAGATCAAGCGTGCCGCACAGGCGGGCGCAACAATACTGGCGGGGCGGAACTGCTGTAGGCTCTTGTGCCGCTGTCGGCATTCTTTGTACTTGCGAGTACGGAAGGCGGAGTTGTTCTTCTTCCCGGACAGCTGATACGAAAGAATTCTGTTGTCAATATTTATGTTTTTGTCGATCTGCTGTATATTATTTTCTTGTTTAGCGTGAAGTGCACACTCATGACGAGAATATTAATTATGAAAAGTTTATATAAAATACGTATTCTATGTAATTAATTATTAATTTGCGTATTTTGATATACCTGTTTTCTATGACCATGTAATCTGATTAATTTTGTAAATAGTATTCCATTTCTTGATACTGCTAGGAATTTAGATTTTTAGAATAGCTAAACCATTTTCTATGTTTTCTATGAATTTTAATATGTTGTCAACCTGTTTTATTTTGATCAAGATGACAGAGTGGAATAAGATTAGGAGTGTCTCCACTCAATTATTATCGTCTAAAAATTGGTTTATGGTTAATTAGGCGAATGCTAAATTTTGTTGTTTTAAGCATATGCATTTCCGCTGTTTCTTTTTTTTTGGACATTTTCTGAGTCTGTTTACGTTACACGAACATCCTCAGACAATGTGGGGCACGTGTAACGCCGGAAATGCATATCCTCCTATTTCTATTCTATTGTACTATAATTTGTTTTCCTTATTTTTTTTTACCTGAATATATGACATTTCTGTGTCTTTACATATGGTAATTGTTTTACTATTTGTATATATATATTTATGCATTTATGTCAATGTATAATTGGTTTGTTTCGTAAATATTATTTGTATTTTTACGCTGGGTCTTGCCTAGGGAAAACTGCTATCGAACGATTACATCGATAGGTCGTGTGAAGACTCAAAGTGTGTAGGATCTTTGGTAGAGTTAACTCTGCCGCGTGGAGCGCGGGCAGAGCTGTGGGAGTCTGGCTGGAGTAGCGAGTGGAGCAGGTGTGTTGTGTGACACTCCCGCGAGTTGCTGCGCTTTCGGGGTTTGGCAGCATGTAATTGCACTCGACTCGCGATGATAGTTTCTGACATGGTGTCGCGGACGGGAAGCATTAGCTGGCGCACATCAAGAGCCCGTTTCGCCTGGTGACCGTGTCGAGAAGAAGGCGCGCCAACATCCAGCTTCTGCAACAGCGACGGCCGACAATGAGTGACTGTCACCACCTCCTCGATCGACGGCTTCAAACCTTCAATCAACCAACAAGGAAGACTAAAAGCACGTAAAGTTTCAGAACTGTATGGCAGACCTCAGCTTTTCAAATTGTTCCATTTGCATCGCAAAATTACAGCAGCTTAGCATGAACCTTTGTTGCTCATTGTCCCAATTGCATTGCCAAGCAGGGTCCCTTCCTTTTCCGAAATGAACCCGAGTGTCGTTGAAATTCAAACGCCAGCATAATTCCATTTCACTGCTTTAATTTCAAACTTCAATTTAAGTATTCATAGCTGGCCACAATAGTTAGATTACACAGGCACAAATTAAGAGTGCGAGTTTTGTTACCGTGTTTTAGCTTACCTGTGACTGCAGCTCAGCTTGGTACGTACTAAATTTTACTATTGTTAATTGTTCAGAATCGTTTAATTCAAGTTCAAAGTTAAATCTCTTCTTTCTAAATTGCGTAGATTCAAGTAGCTTTAGAAATGATTGTTGAGGTAGTCCAAGACTAACTGTATTTCGATGTGCTTCAGAAAGAAAGCTCACTATTAACTTCAGTCACTAAATTAACTTTCGATTTTTGCTAAATTAAGTGTAGCGAAATTTATTACTTCTGACAAACTTTCAGTTTTCACACTACACGTGTCAACCTTCAGTTGCCACGCTTCTAGTGCTAATTATATGTGTAATAACCTTTCTTTTTCAGTTATTATAGTAATTGTCCATAGGACTGGCGACCGTAATTTCCCCCAAATCTCAAATATCTAATTACCGCTAGTTGATTGTTAACGTAATGGCCGCACATTTACTTTCTTTATTAACTTTATCCCTATTTCAAAATTAATTTCCACCAGTTTCACTTGCATTTTTCCTTTCATTTAGATGTAACCCTTTCCTCCCTCTTTACCGATAGGTTAACTTCGGTGACGATTGCTTTTCCAAAATTCCCATTAGGTACACGCGGTTTCATTTTTCACCGTCATTAAGGTCGATAAGTGAGGGGGAGGTTACAAACTATACCTGTACATGTCATCCAAGCTCTGTTTGACTCAATGCCCAGGCATGTCAAGGCCGTTAGTAAGGCCATAGGTGGCTGTTTCTGGGTATTGATTTCTCATGATCTATGCACCCAAATTGCGTGAAAATGTAATCACATGTCAGTTCTGGCATAATACACTTGTCCAATGAATACCCTTTCATCATCTGCATTTCTTCTTGGTGTAGCAATTTTAATGGGCAGTAGTGTATTTCAGTAAAAAATTACATGTTTCACGAAGACATCTAAGAATAAAATCCAAATAGCATTTGAACAAAAGGATTATGGAAGCCACAGTAATAGACCAATCTGGTAAGGACACGTACATGGACAATTAGTTAAGTCACTAACATGTAGTTTTTACTGATAGAACTACTACTTCAATCTGAGGAACCTCTCTCTCAGTATTTTCCATGAGTTTTGTTTTCACAATTTATAGCTCTCTTTGATTTTTTCCTACTGACTTTCTTATTTCGTCCCTTTTCTTTTGAAGACTTCTCAGCTGTCGTTTCCCCTGCTACTGTTTCACTGTGTCTATGACCTTGAATGCACTCTGAACAGCAAAAATGGCTATGGGAGACGCTTCAGTCAATTTTTTGACTGGAATGGAGTTGTCAGAGAAACTTCTTTCATGGTTGGCATTACCATGGAAGAGATGGCAAGCAACCTTGATAAATCTCTTCGCATTTTCATGTTCACTCTTAACCCCAATGACTGTCATCCAGAATTGATTGATGTAAGCACAAACCCCATCATATTATTTGAGGATTTTCTTTACTAACATGGTCTTCCCTAGATTTTGGAACTCGTAGGCAACAGCGTCAGCCTCATGAGCAGCTAAGCAAACTAAGGTAGTGAGATGTGTCAATTCTACATCTAACTGTCTCTTCTTGTGGTCGGCATTAATTTCCACTTCTGGCTCTACACATGGAATGTCCTTCATACAAGCTGGGGGCTATTTATCCAGAATTTTGGATACCATACACCTTATAAATGTAAGGCACACATTCCGTAGTTCCAAGATATCCAGGATGGGCTGGCTGACCGCTGCATTGGACTGAGCAAGGAGAGAGGTTGGGGAATGGCAAAACAACAGTGCAGCACCAAGCTGAGTGTGAGCAGTGAGCACAGCATGGCATCAAGCCAAGCAGAAGGCAAGCAAATGCCTCTGCCCCAAATCAAATGAGATATCATGCATTTCCCAGGGTTTTTAGGAAAAATGCAAAAATTCCCTGAGTTTCTGAGGAAAGAAAAAATTTCCCGAGTTTTCCATGTTTTCCAGGACGCTGGACACCCTGCTCGATCTTAAAAATCTGTTCGACATTTATTTCACTGTCCTCTAAAATAAAGAAAGGCAGGTAAGTCAGTCATTGGTGTCTACACTGGAAATACATGGCCATCAAAATCCAGCAAACTCTAGTCTGTACATCAGAAGCAACACACTTACAAGGGTCCTATGGAAAATGAAGGACAAGATGAGTCATCGGACTGTGTTCTATCTATTGACAAGTGAGAAGTACTTCCACATAATCAAAAGGATGTGCACCACGTCAAATAGTTGACTTTGCCAATCAAAGCTTATTCTCTGTCAGTCCAGTCAAATTGTTTTCCACTGGTACATTATTCTGTACATCAACAGGTAGGTGATAACATGTAGGGGAAATGACGAACTGACTCTTGAGATTTCCAGTATGTGTCCTTGGCTGCCAAAGCTGCTATTCCCCCCCTCCCCCAGATTTACATGTGCCCTGGTACCCAGTGGGATTGCATCTCCTTCCCCAGCCTGTGTACACAGATAAGGATTTCTGGATGCTTTGGACATTGTTCTTGTTTGGTGGGTACATACTTGGTACAAACTGAAGTACACTTCTAAAGGAGTGAGTAAACAGGAATTTCTCATCACAAGTATGTCTCATCTCACACAGTGTCTTCCAGACTTCATGCAATTCTGGATAAAATATCATAAATTCATTTGTTGAGCAAATTGTAAAGGCCTGCTCAGAGAGAACTATGGAGTAGCCATGAGGACTGCTCTGGTTATCCTCATCAGTAAATAATGTCATATAGCTGTAGTGCTCATTTAAAATATGTATCCAGGAATATTCTCTGTATCATAACTGAACAAATTTAAAATAATTTTGTGGCTCTTCAGCAGTATTAGTGGCAGACAGTTCCAGCCCTGTGTTACACTGGTATTTGTTTCACACTTAAGTGCCACTAGTCTGTGTTTTCTGTGGATGCAGAATTGCTGCTTGATGGGGTCTATGAAAATTAACAGGATGAAGAACTCGGTAACAATCAGGAACAAACCATTACATTTTTTGTCGTTAATTTAGTAAAGAAGAGCACTTTCTGGTGACATGTACATTCACGGCTGAATTTGACAGTGGAGGAATAATGTAAGAAATCTATCAACATCAATACAGCATATATAGAGAAAAGCAATGGAAATTCCAGAGAGCAATAATCACTCATCTATAGCCGAATGATATGCAGTGCATAGAAACACAAAATAGTATTTACTAGTTTTTGAGCACTTGCGCTTTTCCTAGTATAAATATACATATTCGCACTCGCAACCACACTGACACCCAGATGCAACCACCTGTGGCCATGGCAATACATCTGCTGATTATCAACAGCCGTTGTCTGGGCAGATGGAGGTGGGGCAGAAGTACGGAAGGACACTAGAGGTGAGGGAGGTGTTTCAGCGGGTGCACAATGGTATGTAAGAAGTCCAGAGGGTAGCTGAGGCTGTTGTATATGAGGCAGCAGATAGGGAGGGTGCAGAGAAAGGGAGAAGGATGGAGACTGAGGGGGGCAGAGGGGCAGAGAGACAGAGGGGCAGAGAGAAAGGGAAAAGGGGGGGACAGAGGGGAGAGGGAGGAAGAGCAGAAAGATAGGAAGTGCACAGAGAAAGGGAGGAGGGTGGAAAAGGGAGGAGGGTGGAAAAAGAGGGAGGGAATGGCAAAGAAAGAAAGGCGCAAAGGGATGGTGTGGAGTGGCGAGGGGGGACAAGAGGTAGCGGTCGGGGGAACAGCGGCAGACTTGCAGAGGGGGGGGGGGGGCGACAGCGGGGGTGGGCCCGACAGGGGGGGGGGGCGACAGGGGGGGGAGGGAGGAGAAGCGACGGGGGGGGGGGGGGGGCAAAGAGGGGACAGTGACAGAGAGGATGGAAGGCTGCATAGAGGACGGAAGGCTGCAGAGAGGACGGAAGGCTGCAGAGAGGACGGAAGGCTGCAGAGAGGACGGAAGGCTGCAGAGAGGACGGAAGGCTGCAGAGAGGACGGAAGGCTGCAGAGAGGACGGAAGGCTGCAGAGAGGACGGAAGGCTGCAGAGAGGACGGAAGGCTGCAGAGAGGACGGAAGGCTGCAGAGAGGACGGAAGGCTGCAGAGAGGACGGAAGGCTGCAGAGAGGACGGAAGGCTGCAGAGAGGACGGAAGGCTGCAGAGAGGACGGAAGGCTGCAGAGAGGACGGAAGGCTGCAGAGAGGACGGAAGGCTGCAGAGAGGACGGAAGGCTGCAGAGAGGACGGAAGGCTGCAGAGAGGACGGAAGGCTGCAGAGAGGACGGAAGGCTGCAGAGAGGACGGAAGGCTGCAGAGAGGACGGAAGGCTGCAGAGAGGACGGAAGGCTGCAGAGAGGACGGAAGGCTGCAGAGAGGACGGAAGGCTGCAGAGAGGACGGAAGGCTGCAGAGAGGACGGAAGGCTGCAGAGAGGACGGAAGGCTGCAGAGAGGACGGAAGGCTGCAGAGAGGACGGAAGGCTGCAGAGAGGACGGAAGGCTGCAGAGAGGACGGAAGGCTGCAGAGAGGACGGAAGGCTGCAGAGAGGACGGAAGGCTGCAGAGAGGACGGAAGGCTGCAGAGAGGACGGAAGGCTGCAGAGAGGACGGAAGGCTGCAGAGAGGACGGAAGGCTGCAGAGAGGACGGAAGGCTGCAGAGAGGACGGAAGGCTGCAGAGAGGACGGAAGGCTGCAGAGAGGACGGAAGGCTGCAGAGAGGACGGAAGGCTGCAGAGAGGACGGTAGATGGGGGAGGTGACCCGACGATTGGGGGGGGGGGGGTCCAGGAGAGGGTTCGGCGGGGGGAAGAGGGGGTGAGGGACGAGTGGAGGTTCGGTGGGTGGGCGCAAGAGGAGGGCGAGAAAGATGTGGCGGGGGGAGAGAGGGCGAGTGTGGCGTGGCGAGAGCGGCGTTACGCGGGGCAGGAGCGGCGTTACGCGGGGCAGGAGCGGCGTTACGCGGGGCAGGAGCGGCGTTACGCGGGGCAGGAGCGGCGTTACGCGGGGCAGGAGCGGCGTTACGCGGGGCATAGCTAGGGTAAGGATGGCTGTGGGGGGGGGGAGGATGGGTCAGGCGGCGGAGGGGGAGAGGGGTCAGGCGGCGGAGGGGGAGAGGGGTCCGGCGGCGGAGGGGGAGAGGGGTCCGGCGGCGGAGGGGGAGAGGGGTCCGGCGGCGGAGGGGGAGAGGGGTCCGGCGGCGGAGGGGGAGAGGGGTCCGGCGGCGGAGGGGGAGAGGGGTCCGGCGGCGGAGGGGGAGAGGGGTCCGGCGGCGGAGGGGGAGAGGGGTCCGGCGGCGGAGGGGGAGAGGGGTCCGGCGGCGGAGGGGGAGAGGGGTCCGGCGGCGGAGGGGGAGAGGGGTCCGGCGGCGGAGGGGGAGAGGGGTCCGGCGGCGGAGGGGGAGAGGGGTCCGGCGGCGGAGGGGGAGAGGGGTCCGGCGGCGGAGGGGGAGAGGGGTCCGGCGGCGGAGGGGGAGAGGGGTCCGGCGGCGGAGGGGGAGAGGGGTCCGGCGGCGGAGGGGGAGAGGGGTCCGGCGGCGGAGGGGGAGAGGGGTCCGGCGGCGGAGGGGGAGAGGGGTCCGGCGGCGGAGGGGGAGAGGGGTCCGGCGGCGGAGGGGGAGAGGGGTCCGGCAGCGGAGGGGGAGAGGGGTCCGGCAGCGGAGGGGGAGAGGGGTCCGGCAGCGGAGGGGGAGAGGGGTCCGGCAGCGGAGGGGGAGAGGGGTCCGGCAGCGGAGGGGGAGAGGGGTCCGGCAGCGGAGGGGGAGAGGGGTCCGGCAGCGGAGGGGGAGAGGGGTCCGGCAGCGGAGGGGGAGAGGGGTCCGGCAGCGGAGGGGGAGAGGGGTCCGGCAGCGGAGGGGGAGAGGGGTCCGGCAGCGGAGGGGGAGAGGGGTCCGGCAGCGGAGGGGGAGAGGGGTCCGGCAGCGGAGGGGGAGAGGGGTCCGGCAGCGGAGGGGGAGAGGGGTCCGGCAGCGGAGGGGGAGAGGGGTCCGGCAGCGGAGGGGGAGAGGGGTCCGGCAGCGGAGGGGGAGAGGGGTCCGGCAGCGGAGGGGGAGAGGGGTCCGGCAGCGGAGGGGGAGAGGGGTCCGGCAGCGGAGGGGGAGAGGGGTCCGGCAGCGGAGGGGGAGAGGGGTCCGGCGGCGGCCATAGGGGGCAGAGGCCAGTGGTTGTTTCAGACATGGGGGTGCGGGTGCGGCTGTCATAGGGGGGGGCGGCGGCCAAGGGGGCTCGGGGGCGGCGGCCAAGGGGGCAGATCCGACATGGCCCAGGAGTTGGGTTGGGGCAATATGCAAGGGCACTGAGGAGCTACTACTCTGTAAAAGGGGGTGTTATAGGGTTCACTGTGGCATATAGTGAACGAGAGGACTTTCCCTTCCATCCGCCATTTGAGAGTGCAAAAAGCTGGGGGGTAATTCTCTGACACAGAGGTGCGAGCTTAGGGCCCAGCAAAGTGCTCGGCAATCGTGTTTGCGTCTGGTACCCAAAAACTCATTTGATCTTCGCCCAGACTTGGGAAGGTGACCTATGACACCCAATGGTCAAGACGTCTCTCTCCCAACACTCCTCTTTCCGTCATTTCGTAAGTTGGTGAATGCAGACATGGAGCCATTTACACGCTACGAGGTGATCCAGGGAAGGGTGCGCCTTATGCCGCTGTAGAGCTTCCCAACACTCCTTAATTGCCTTAGCGATTTCTGGTAACCACCAAGGTACTGACTTTCGCCGGGGGCACCCTAAAGAACAAGGGATTGTGTTTTCCACCGCAGAGACGATTGTTGTAGTTACCTGCTCAGCCAGCACACTGATGTTACCATGTGGGGGAGATTCAATGGTGACAACGGAGTTGAAGGCTTCCCTGTCTGCCTTGTTTAAAGCCCATTGGGGCAGGCGTCTGTGGGCCTGATGCTGGGGCAGTGACAGGAAGATGGGGAACTGGTCACTAGCACACAAGTTGTCATGTGCTCTCCAGTGGATAGATGGCCAGGACTGCAAACGAGAGATCAATGGCTGAGTATGTGCCATGTGCCACACTGAAATGTGTGGGGGCACCTGTATTTAAGAGGCAGAGGTCGAACTGAGATATTAAAGTTTTGACATCTCTGCCTTGGCCAGTAAGCACAGTGGTACCTCACAAGGGGTTATGAGTATTAAAATCTCCCAAAAGTAGGTAAGGTTTAGGGAGTTGACCAGTAAGTGCAGCCAATGCGTTCAGGGGTACTGCACCATCAGGGGGAAGATATACATTGCGGACAGTTATTTCCTGCATCGTACTTATCCTGACAGCCACAGCTTCAAGAGGGGTGTCAAGGGGCACAGATTCACTGCATACTGAGTTGAGGACATTGACACAAACTCCACCTGACACACTATCACAGTCACAGTTCTTGTAATATCCCATACAGCCATGGAGGGCAGGGGTCCATATTTTCAGTAACCAGGTTTCCTGAAGGCCAATGCAGAAAGCAGGTGTAAAGCTTATGAGTTGCCATAGCTCAACCAGGTGGTGGAAAAAAAAAAGCCGCGATTCCATCGGAGGATGATGCTATTGTGAGGGTGGGAAGCCATCTGGGTGCAGTGGATTTCTGCAGTCTCAACATGTGGTGCTGGAAGTGCAGTGGGAAGACGTGACCCAACTTCCAGCACTTCAAGCACCGCATAGGGGGAGAGACATATGGTTTAACGTCACACTGGTTAACCATCATCTTGACCTTTTCAGGCAATGAATCACCCTCAAAGGCCAAGACGAAGGCACTGGTAGCAACCCTGTTGTCTTCGGGTCCCCTGTTAACATGTCGGATGAAATGAACACCCCGCCACTCCAAATTGACGCAGAGCTCGTCGTCAGACTGCAAGAGGAGATCGTGATGGAAAATGATCCCTTGGATCATGTTGAGACTTTTATGGGGAGTGACGGTACCAGGAATATCACCCAGCTTGTCACAGGCGGAGTAACACTTGCGATTGGGCTGGGGATGCTGCCTGAATCAAGACTGCGCCATTTCACATCTCTGACAGCGCTGTCACTTCTCCAAACTTATCCTCTAGGTGTTCAATGAAAAATTGAGGCTTTGTATGTAGAAAGGAGTCCCAATCAATTCTGCTACAGACTAAAAACCCGAGGCAAATATGGCTCTCTCCTTTCTGTAGCCCTACATTCCTTCCATGGTGTAGCGAGGGAGGGAAACGATTTAGGGTCATACCTGTCGGCACTGTATTCGATCTTGCCCTTCTTAGAGACTACTGATGCCGTACAGTCACCTGCAAGAGATGACTTAGTCCACTTCAGTGCAGGGCGAGAGGGGTCCAGCGGAGGGGCGAGAGGGGGGCAGCGGAGTGGCGAGAGGCGGTACAGGGGGTAGCGGGCGGGAGGGGGGAGAGGTGGTAGCGGAGGGAGGGGGAGAGAAAGGTGGATCGGGAGGGGCGAGGGGGGACGGCTAGGGGCGAGGGGGGACGGCTAGGGGCGAGGGGGGACGGCTAGGGGCGAGGGGGGACGGCTAGGGGCGAGGGGGGACGGCTAGGGGCGAGGGGGGACGGCTAGGGGCGAGGGGGGACGGCTAGGGGCGAGGGGGGACGGCTAGGGGCGAGGGGGGACGGCTAGGGGCGAGGGGGGACGGCTAGGGGCGAGGGGGGACGGCTAGGGGCGAGGGGGGACGGCTAGGGGCGAGGGGGGACGGCTAGGGGCGAGGGGGGACGGCTAGGGGCGAGGGGGGACGGCTAGGGGCGAGGGGGGACGGCTAGGGGCGAGGGGGGACGGCTAGGGGCGAGGGGGGACGGCTAGGGGCGAGGGGGGACGGCTAGGGGCGAGGGGGGACGGCTAGGGGCGAGGGGGGACGGCTAGGGGCGAGGGGGGACGGCTAGGGGCGAGGGGGGACGGCTAGGGGCGAGGGGGGACGGCTAGGGGCGAGGGGGGACGGCTAGGGGCGAGGGGGGACGGCTAGGGGCGAGGGGGGACGGCTAGGGGCGAGGGGGGACGGCTAGGGGCGAGGGGGGACGGCTAGGGGCGAGGGGGGACGGCTAGGGGCGAGGGGGGACGGCTAGGGGCGAGGGGGGACGGCTAGGGGCGAGGGGGACGGCTAGGGGCGAGGGGGACGGCTATGAGCGAGGGGTGGGGGGAGAGAGGGAGGTTGGCAGGGGGATTGTGAGAGTGCTGGAGAGAATTCTCACCTGTGTAGTTCAGTGAAAGTAGTGCTCAAATGGAGTAACCAAATACATCACGTAATGAAGGAGTCTTTGGAATCATCTAAGTTGCGAAATGCAGTAACTATATGGTAAAGTTTGCAGAGGCCATTCATTGAAGTGGACAATTGGTTGCTTGTCATATCCACATAGAATGCTGTACAATTATTGCAGCATAGCTGATATACAACGGGAGGGTGGGGAGGGGTGGGGGGGGAATTGTGACAAGCAAGATTACAAGATCGAGCAATTCTCGCTGGTTATCCTACATTATCACCTGACTGGCTATGACTAATAATAATGAATTGTCAACAGCAGCATACAACGAAAGTGCTGTGAACACCCAAAATTCAATTTAGCCGGACATATAATTCAGTTCACAAACGGCAGAATCTTTTGTGACAGTAGTATTATCAGATAGAAACTATGGAGGTGGGAGGAAGATGGACAACAAAAGTACAGATCACTTTTAAAAGCATTTCAGTTAGTTATCATTATGTATCTACAAATATACAGTATTCTTTACTCTTTAACTAGAACCATCTTTACACAAAATTTTAAGTACAATGTTTACTTAAGAATAGTATACATGATTAAACTAGGACTGAACACGAGTTACAACCATAGGAAAGCAACAACAAGAAATTACATCGCAGGCAACAAATAAGGGTTTTCTCATCATCCCGTCTCACAAATGTTCATTTCTCCACTCACCTTCCCTCTAGATTTAACTTTCATCGTATTCTCATGTAACCTCTCATCCATATGCTCCCTTTCTTACATTTCTTTGCCCAAAAGCTTGGAATTCAATGATATTTCATTTGCTTCAACTGTTGCTGCTACTAACCATGTTAGAATTCAACAAGTTTACTCTATTAGATGATAATTTCCTTTAAGATTATGCCACTTTTAGCAACTCTGATTTAATGGCTTTGCAAAACTCAGAGTAGAGGAATACATTTCATTGGGCACACACAGTAAACAGTTCAAGGAGAATGAACCATCACCAGCATCATCAGAATGATGATTGCAAGAAAAGGTTAAGCAAAATTTGTCTTACCTCTATCTGCATTTTGAGATGCATCTTGAACTTTGAAAGTAGAGCTAAAAATATTGCAAGAGAAAGTTCAAAAACTTCTGGGACGGATGAAACTCCATTCTTGGAGAGAGCAACACACAAGTACTGTTTTATGGCCGTAACAAACATTTCATTTGCACGAAAAACTGGACCAGCATTTTGCAAAATAGATAGTAACAGATGCAATGAAAGAATCTTTGAACGAAGCTCATGTGATCTGAAATATAAATTCATCAAATAATATTCTTTACAAATCAAACATATGTACACAAATTGTTTCTAAATGTTTTTCATTTCAGTATTACATTAGAAGGAGTGAAACAACATCCACATAAAAAGCACAATATACAGTATTGTTTCTCAATATTGAAACATAATATTTACAGTAGAAGCAACCAAGAATGACAATGTTGGGGAGAATTAGATGGAAATAAATTATGGAACTTCACAGTTAACTTGCAAATCATATATTCTCAGAACACCTTGGCCAATGGCAGTAAATGATTTCTCCACTCATGTCAATCCTTATTACGTGAAGAAATTTTAGTTCTTAGGCTGTGTTCACATGAGTGGAACATTAATAGAGAAGTAGCTACTTGCAGCTGCACAATGTCATTGCTTGCAAGCTGGATCACCAATAATGGGACTGCAATCAGCCAACAGGAGCCACAGTGCTATGGGCTATGAGAATAAACCAAACGCTTCACATGGGCGGCACAGCAGGAGAGCAAAAAGGAGCCAGCTCTGTGAGCAGAGAGGCCAGTTTGAGACATAACAAGACAAAATTGCTCCCCTTGCTACGTTTTTACTCCTTAAATAATTTTATAGCCCCAATATTTTCTTTCAAAAAATGTATAAATTTTCTAAAATAACACATTAGTTAACGAAATATCCAAGTTATAATACCATCAAACGGGGTGATTTTGGACACCGGGGTGAATTCGGACAGTATGGCTTATTTGCTCTTTGCCACTGCATAGAAACAGAGTTACTTATTTTAACGTCCATGAGCTAGTTATTTTAAGCACAAGATTGCATTTATCGCTCTCCACAACTCTTATTTTGCGTCAATTGCTTCCCTAGAAGTGTTAAAAATCCATGCATTATCGTAAAGTGGAAACTTTCTATTGTTGCGTTGAGCGGGAAGTTATTGTAACCGTAATTGTCGACGCGCTCAGTAGCTAACAGCATTGAGACAATTTGTCTAGTTCCTCATGTAAGGATATAAAATAACGACAGTTTTTGTAAAACTGTGTACTGTGTGGGGTGGTTTTGGACAATGCCAAGAACGTATAAGAGCAGGAGAGGTGCTACAGGGTGGTGTAATTATGACGTGGAACTTATAGATAAAGCTGTTTGTGATATTCAGAGTGGTAAATTATCATACAGAAAAGCATGTGATTTGTATGGTATATCTAAATCAAACCTACAAAATAAGGTGCAGGAAGCACATAAAAAAAAAAAAAAAAAAAAAAAAAAAAATTGGAGGACAGCCAGTGCTAAATAAAGAAGAAGAAATGTTGAAGCAAAGTATCTTGAGTGCTGCACATTGGGGATTTTCCTTCACTAAATGGGATATTAGATATTTAGTTAAAGGATACCTTGATAAATCTAGCAGAATAGAGAAGAAATTTTGTAATATCTTGCCAGGAGAAGAATGGGTGCATTTATTCCTCAAACGACAGTCAGAAGATCTTTCCATTCGCCTAAGCGAAAATATTAAATGAGCTCATGCAGAAGTGAACAAAGAGACTGTTTATTTAAATTCTTGCAAAATAAAAACTTATCTGTAATATATAAAATTTATTATATCATTCCATATCACTTACTCCAAACAAAGGGCTCCCTTAAAATGTGTAAAATGTCACCAAACTCAAATAAAAAGCAAGTAAATTTTTTTTTTTTTTTTTTTTTAAAGGCAGTAACTGTCCGAATTCACCCTCTATATACTGTAACTTCGGACAGAGATTTAAAAAACACATGTGTCCGAAATCACCCCAATCCATGGGTTGATTCGGACACTTTATTAACTGCCTCAGATAAATATACCTACACACACACTTTCTGGTTCTGGGATATTTTATTCGTTACACATATACCCTACCACTTCCATAACAATCAATTTAATCTAACAATATATACGAAAGTTACAATCAAAATAATGACAAAACCATCCGAAATCATCCCATTTGACGGTACATTACTTTCCAGAGAAGTCTTGGCTGTTGCGACGAAGCAAGCTGGGATATTTTTATTTCCCCTCTTGTTTTGCCATCTGCCTCCTTAGAATTCATTTTTTTCACTTTTAACTAATTACCATTAACATACGTGAATATAATCTGCATTTTCATAAAAGAGAAAGGATGGCCCTCAGTTTTGAAGAATATAACACCAGATCTAATTTTGTGCTTAGTTTTATGTATGACATTTATTTTCCAATTTTTTTCAACTATTCCTAGTTAGTAACTTTTGTTATAGGGTGAAATCAGTAATTGTTTCGTAACAAATTCTATTGTTGATGTGTAAACAAATAGAAATTCTGTACTAATTGTAAACGTGTGGAGGAACAACTGACAGTATTCTCAAAGGATCTATTTGAAAACATGTTAGCACAGTCAGCGCTTAATTAATTCCATAGAAATTAACAGTTTTGTCTAAACTATTGTTTGCATTACGATATATGTTAATTTCATCATTTAAACAAATAATTTCGCCTAAACCTTGTAGAAGAAGAAACTGTTAAAAGTAAAGAATTTCTCAATGTATTCAATTAATTTAATGAGTTGAGTTTTAATTGCAATTTCTGTAAATTTAACTTCAAATCATGTGTAGTTTCAGTACCTATTATTGTGAGGATATATATATAGGCCCGATTTTTGGTCCTGAGTCAGTCAGTCCACAGCCGAGTTTCAGACGAGGAGCCTGTATTGGTTAGAACAACAACAATGCACCTATGAAGTATGTGTGACAAAATTAGGCCATGTGTTAAAACAGTGACAGTGTTTGTTCCATATGTACCTTGTTATTCTTCAAGAACTGTTTGGTGATGTTTTTACTGCTAGTAGATGTTCAGTAGTAAACTACTGTAGCAGTATGTGGATGTTCACCTGCAAACTATTAATAAACATGTATATAGGGGGGTTGTGAACAGTGAAATGCAAATGTGCACCCATCAGCTACATCATTTAAAGTAGTCCTGTTTGACTTCCCCACCCCAATTTTCAGCCAGTATAGCAACGCAGTACGTCAATACCGAGAACAACAAATGAAGAAAAAAAAAAACTGCGGACCACCACAGTGTCTTTGAAAATCCTAATGTACAAGAAAACTTCCATGTTGCAATATAGAAGATACAATTTTTCCAATTTCTGACTCTACAGCTATTAATAAAGATAAATTAACTGCCTAAATTGTTTTTGTATGTTTTATTTTTGCTGTGTTTTAAATAAATATCTAAAATCTAATATCTCTGTTTCAATATATTTTAATATCTGGTCTAATCACGTCTACTATATATAGGCAGCACAATAGAAGCTACAGTCAGTCCGAGAAGAACATTCAACCAAAACCGATATTATGTTATTTGTTTTAGTCACATAGTTTGTCTATAGTTAATTTTCAGCATATACTGTTCAAGTTGAGGTTGATCAGTCAATACACATAATTATTATATTAGTCTTTGCCACTTGTAAACCTGTGAGACCATTCATAATTAATTTTGTTTACTAATCTATCACAAAATTAATGTTAATACATTGGAATCAAGTTGATCATTGAAACAGAGCTTGGTGTTAATAAACGTGACAAGAATGAATATTAAAATCTACAGTGTCGATTACATTTATTTAATACTTGTTTACAACAAGTGAGATGACAGCATTGCACCTGGAATTGTTTGAAGTACGCAGAAGTAACCCCAACTTTGATATGGAAGTGATGGACTATGTTGTAGCCTTCTATCTAAACTAACATACAGAAGCAGCTAAACTGAAGATTCCAAGTTACCAATACCGAGATGGGAATTCATCTCACATAAATGGAATAAAGTGTGAACACATTCCACGGCACGCAAAATTAGGTGCCTCATTACCTCTATCCTGCATTGCGTAAAAGTAAAACCTGTGCACAATTCTTGTGTGAATGTCTCACTACAGTTTTAAGTACAGGAAATGGTACAGCTGAAATGAATGAACAGTGGTACCACACACCGCATCTTAGCAATAGGTTGTACTTACAATTTATTATGATTTAATTTCATTTATGACATTTTACATGTAATTCAGCCAAAGGGATGAAAAATTGTAAATTTTATATTGTGTTAAGATATGTCACTAGTGATGGAGCAGTTGGAAGGCAGACTAGATTATTGTAGAAGCGGGAGAACACACAAGATTGAAGTGTTAGACGGGAGTAGTACTTGGGGGGAACAAAAGATACTTTGTCTGGGAAGATGGTGGAGTGAGCAGATCATGCTAGTAAATGGTTGAGTAAAAAATACTCTGGAATGAAGAAATGAAGGAAAGAAGGACAATTAGGGTTTAATGTCCTATCAACAACTTTGTCATTAAAAACAGAGCACAAGCTCAGAATTTTTCAAAGATGTGAAAGGAAATTGGTCACGAGTACTTGAGATTTATAATCATTTTTATTTGAAACTCTAAACTAAGAGTTGGTCAGTTTAATCAAACACACTTATTCTACCTACTTACATTTAACAAGCTCTGCAAACGAATTTGATTAACGTTAATAAGAAGAATGAACTGTTCAAGATTGGCCTGTAAGTAGCTATTTTTTGTAGCCAATGATGTTATTCCAAATGTGTCAGAGCTCAAGTTCCACACCCAGGGTGTTAAACAAATCTATAAATTATTTGTCTAAAAGATGGCGTTCAGAAGGTCACAAAAATCAAATAACCAAAAAGAGAAGTTTAAGGAAGAAGGCTTTCATTCAGCCCCTTGTTGACCAATCCAGTGTGGCAGTTGAAGATAGCAAAATTAAAGCTGAAGTTTTAAATTTCGGGTTCAAGAAATTATGCATGCAGGAGAATTGTAAAAACATACCATCATTTCACCAACGGCTGATTGCATGGACGGCATAGTAATACATATCCCTGGCATAGGGAAAGAACAGAAAGATTTGAAAGCAAAAATGTCACCAGGTCCAGATGGCATCCCAATTCGGTATTACAAAGAGTACTCTATGGCATTGGACCTCACCTAGCTCGCATTTATTGTGAATCTCTCATCCAGCACAAAGTCTCAAGTGACTGGAAAAATGCCAGGTAACTCTTGTATGTAAGAAATTTGTTTTGTTTTGTTTTAGGGTGCAGAAACAACTATGGTCACAAGTGCCATGTCAGAATCACAGAACACTAATACAAAAGAGGAGTTAGAAACAACTACATGAATATTAATGGTTAAAAAAAAGGGCATTTGATCAGTAGTGTACTGTCAAAGGTTGATGACAATTAGCACAAAGTGGTGGGGGATCACCACTTTTGGTGATGGCTAGAGTGATAGCACCCAATGCGCAACCTAATCTAAAATGAAAGGGCCGAGAGGATGTCGGCCAAGCCACTGGGAGAGGTTTAATTGCCCGGAGCTTGTTCGCATTAAGGGAAGAAAAGAGGTGATGCCAAGGTGACACCAACTGCAGACAGATAACACAGAGATCATCAGAATGAATGGACAAACTAGCAGACTGAGGTAGGAAGACTTGGGCCTTGGCAGCAACACCTGCAGCCTGTTTCCCATCAGACCAAACATGACCAGGAACCCACATAACATCACAATAGTTAGCTCAAGATTGGGCAAGTGAAAGCTTTCTTGAACCTGTTGCTCTAAGGGACAAACTGTGATAAACACACAGTGGCTTTGAAGAGCACTGAGAGATTTGGAATGGATAACACAATTGAAAAACTTGTGTCACTGGATGTACTGAATGGCCTGATGTAGGGCAAAGAGCTCTGCTGCAAATACTGAGCAGAGTTCCAGAAGCCGATACCAAAAATAGTCGGTGCCAATGAAGAAGGCACACCTGACACCACGATGAGTTCCCCAGGAATACTGCTTAGGACACAGAGGACACCGAGAGAGCGGGTACAGAGGGTGGGCAGATAAGGCATGTGGGAGGATCAAGAAGTTTCCTTTCAAGTATGAGCCCAGGAATTTTGTGGTTTTAGCGAACAGAAGAGCAACAGGCCCAAGATGTAAAGACAGTTTTGTCAGTGGATAAGTGAAAGCCATTGTCGATGATCCATGAGTAAAGATGATCAAATGAGGATGCTGTTCAAGGAGACAAGTCCATGGAGAACTGCAACAGGTTGCAAAATCGTCAACACAAAGGGAGCCAGAGATGACTAGTGGGAGACATACCGTAATATGGTTAATGGCTATAGTGAAGACGACGACACTAAGGACGGAATCCTGAGGTATCCTGTTTTCCTGGATAAAGACGTACAGCGAGGCAGAACCCACGCATACCTTGAATACTCTGTCTTTTAAAAATTCCTAAAGGAAATTGCGCAGGTGGCCTCAGAAGCCCAACATATAGAGAGTAGAGGATACCAGTCCTCCAAGCTGGTGTCATAGTCTTTCTCCAAATCAAAGAACACACCCATAGTCTCGTATTTTTGCAGAAAGCCGTTCACAACATGGGTCGACAAAGGGACAAGATGATCAACTGCAGAACGGCGAGCTCTGAATCCACATTTGCAGTGGTTAACAAATTGTGAGACTCGAGCCACAATACCAGCCGGACATGAATCATACATTCCATCACCTTGCGAACACAGCTAGAGAGAGAAATGGTGCAGTAGCAAGAAGGATGATGTTTGTCCTTACCGGGTACAGGTATGACAATGGCTTCACACCATTATCTGGGAAACATGGCATCTGCCCAGATGCGATTGTACATATGAAGGATAACTGTTTGCCTGCTACAGAAAGGTGCTGCAACATCCGGATGTGAATATCGTCTGGCCCTTGGGTGGAATATCTGGATGCAGTGAGAGCATGATCTAGCTCCCTCATAGTAAAAGAAGCATTGTAGCATTCAGTTCTGAGAGGGGGAATTGCATTGTTGCACAGCTCTGTCCATCAAGGGACTGGGACACAGTGCAGTAAATGTGAGGTGCAAAGAATAGTACATTCTGTGGCGGTAAGTATAACGTTTGCAAGGTATTCTACCTTGTCATCACAACTGGGGAAATGTTATTCGGCCTAGGTTGCCACGGAGGAGCAAAACCTCCAGTCAGCCTTGGAAAGCTGCCAGTTGGGTTTACATGTAGTTGGAGTACAAGTCAGCAAATGGATAGCACATGGGAAATGTTTGCTCGAGTATGTGTCAGAGAGAACGGACCACTCGAGACATCGGGCAAGCTGGGCAGTGCAGAATGAGAGGTCCAAATGGTAATAGATGTGCATGGAGTCTGAAAGAAATATGGGTGCTCCAGCGTTAAGGCAGAAGAGGTTTAGTTGATAGAGAAGGTCAGCCAAGAGGGCACATAGGTCCTGGAAGAGCTCCATAGGGGATGGTATGCGTTAAAGTAATCAAGCACCAGAAAGGGGTGAGGGAGTTGACCGATAAGCTGGAGGAAGTCTGCCCTGGTGACACTGAATGACGGAGGGATGTGGAGGTTACAAAGAGAAAAGGTGACACAAGGAAGGAAAATGCGGACTACAAAAGCTTGCAGCTGGGTGTTCAGTGAAATGGTTTGACTATGAACGTCATCCCAGTTGAGCAGCATGTCTCTCCCATGAGGCGGAATGCCATCCTCGAGAAGGAAGGTCAAAGTGGACCAGAAAGAAGTGCGAGAAGCCAAAGCATTCTAATTTTGCTTCCTGGAGGCAGAAAACAAGTGGACACTGCAATTCCAAGAGAAGCTGTAATTCCTCCTTGTAGGATCTAATGCTACAAATGTCCCATTAGAGGAGATTGCTACAAACATCCCATTAGAGGAGACTCATGATGGGAAAAAGGACGGAGGGAAAAAAGGAAGGGTTGTCACCTCGGCGGGTGCCAAATACAAGTCTTTGAAGACTCACTGCTACAGGGCGCAGAGGGTGCAGGATCCTGTTCCACGAGATCGACAGAGGCATCGGCATTTTCAGTGTGTCAACTTGCAAATTCTAGGGCAGAAAAATGGTTGGTGGTGTGCACTGGTGAAATGAAGGTCGCGTGAATCAGGGTACTACATGGTGACACCATTTAAGAGGTACGCCGAGTCAGCAAAGGAAAAGACCGTTTGCCTTTGTTTGATTTCTTGGCGTCATTGTGGTTGGTAGAGGAAGATTCAGATATTTGTTGGTGGAGGGACGTAAAGTCTTTGTGGGAGTACTCTATTTGCCCTTTCCAGCCTGTCGGTTGTGTAGCAGGTGTTATCGTCGCCAGAGGTGAAGATGTGGTGGCTTGTTGCACAGCTGGAGGAGGAGGAGATGGGGATACTATAGTGACACTGGGCAATTTTTTAACCATGCTATGGAATTGAGGTCGCCAGTCTGCATGGCTGTGTCTTTCATGGAGTGAGATGTAGCAGGAGTGGTACTATGAGTGCCAGATGGTAAAAGGCAGGGCCTGCAACTAGCCCACAGCTTGTGAATGACAAGGTAAGGCACTTTTTTCCTTCACATGGATCTCCTGGACAGCCTGTTCATCAAGAAACATGGGGCACTCTCTGGATGAGGCTGCAGGATAACAACTGCAATTAATACAGCACGTAGAAAGAGGCAGACAATCACCCTCATGACCATTCCTACCACAAATAACACATTTGGCCATGTTTTGACAGAACATTTGAGTATGGTTGTAACATTGACATTGGTAGCAATGCATTCGGGTTTGGAAGGAACAGTCGGACTGTGATGACTTCATAGCCTGCTATGATTTTTGATGGAAGCACTATCCTTACTAACATAAGAAAAAAAGAGAGCATGTAGGCACTAAGGTAGCATCAACCTTTTTCATTACCCAAGTGTAAATAACACCACATGAAGAATTCAACATTCAATGGGCCTCAACATGAACAGGATAGCTGTGGAGGAGTGAAGCTGCAAGCAGTTGTTGGGTTTGAGAGAGACAATTCGTCTCCAAAAGCAAAGTGCCACTAAGTAAACAAGAACAGGATTTCACAGGGCCGGCAACTGCATCAAAACCTTTCTGAATAATAAATGAATTAACCGTAGCAAAGGACTGCCCTCCTTTGGTACATGATACGAAGAGGAACCAAGATGCAGCTGGGAGAGTCTTTGAATCTTTAGCCTCATTCTGTTTATGTATAGTAGACATGGACTGAGATGATGATTTACGGCTCATTGCAAAAGAAATCCCCTACAATTGCCAGCATCTCCAACAGCGTGCTCCTTCCAACTGGGAGCCCACTTGGAGGGGGGTCGTCTGCCTCAGGCCAGTATTACACTACCATATTTCTTTGCCAAAGTTAATGTGTCAAATATTTATGTCAAAGAACTTTGATGGCTCCATAGGGAACTTCGTCGAATCTCGCTTGTCGTCAAATAAATATGATCAACTCTAGGGCCTCACTGTAGATTTGATCATAAAAGTCGTTCGTCATCTGTTCACTGCTATGTGAAATGTAACTGTATTGAGCGCTGGCATCACTACAGCTATTTGACGTCTTTGTAGTGTGTTTGTAAACACGGCTTCAAAGTCGGTTTGTTCCTTCAACCCCCCCCCCCCCCTTTTTGCTTTGATTAGGGTGGGGGATGAGTAAGGGGCACAGTGCATGCTATTAATTGAGTTGATGGGCAGGTGAATTACGCTGACACTGAACAAATACTGAAATACACTCTTATCCATTCGTAAATAATTTATATATGAAGACTTGACTTCCTTCACTTGCAGCTAGCTTAACAAATTTTGCTGAATGCTTTTACTATCTTGACGTAATACCTAGGGCTTCATCCAAGTATGTTTCCTTTTTTTCCACAGCTTTTCTTCCCAACACACACACAATGCAATTGTAGTACTAGCAACTGCAGCACATAATAAGTTGTCATACGCCATCTTGAAATTTCATGAAAAATATGACGACATTGTAATACCCCTTTTTAGCACCATGTCAAAGATCTTTGTCAAAGAAATACAATAGTTTAATACTGGCCTTATGTGACTGCTCACACCTCTGGTCAAACCTCCTAAATGTCTAACAGGGGTACATGCGAACCCTACTTGTTGACTGTGGGCTGTGAACTGCGCATTATCCAGTCATCCGTTACATGTCAAATGCATGGGCCGGCCTTCAGGAGTGCAAAAAGAAGAAGAAACAAGGCAGAACCTCAAATTCCAAAGCAGAGGAACAGTATGAGATGGAGAATGAAGAAAGCAGAAAAAAAGAAGAAAAAAAACAGTGTGGAGAATGTTCTGATGTCAGGTTACTGAAAATTCAGAAAATATTGTCAAAAAATATCTGAGATATGTTCCCAATGGGAAGGAAAATAGAATAGTAGGACAGATGGTGATGATTGGTTTGTGGGGTGCTTAACTGCGCAGTTATCAGCACCCGTACAAATTCCCAACCTTTGCTCAGTCTAAACTTTCCACTTTCATGAATGATGATGAAATGATTAGGACAATACAAACACCCAGTCATCTCGAGGCAGGTGAAAATCCCTGACCCCGCCGGGAATCGAACCTGGGCCCCCGTGCTCAGGAAGAGAGAACCCGACCACGAGCTGCAGACAGCAGGACAGACATGCAGCACGGAAGGGAAAAGATGCTCCAAAGGCTGGGCCCTGTGGTAGCCAAGCACAACCTCACCAAAGAGTGGTGAGCCCCCTGGAAGAGGGGGGGGGGGGGGGGGCATGTAAGAAGGGGACAAGAACAGACCCACAAATTACGGACCAATATCCCTAACTTCTGTTTGCTGCAGAATCCTTGAACATATTCTCAGTTCAAACACAATAAATTTTCTTGATTCTGAGAACCTTACGTACACAAATCAGCATGGTTTTAAGAAACCAATAGTCTGTGCAAAACTCCGCTTTCCATTTTCTCACATAATACACTGCAAACTATGGATGAATGACTACAGGTAGATTCCACATTTCTAGATTTCCGAAAAGCATTTGACACAGTGCCCCATCACAGGCTGTTAACAAAGGTATGAGCATATGGAGTAAGTTCACAGGTATGTAAAGGGCTCATAGTCTTCTTAAGTAATAGAACCCAGTATGTTCATCATGTGTACACCAGGGAAATGCAATAGAATTGCTGTTATTCTCTATATACATAAATGATTTGGCAGACAGGATGGGCAGCAATCTGCGGTTGTTTGCTGATGATGCAGTGGTGCACAGTAAGGTCTAAATGTGGAAAAATCTAAGTTAATGCAGATGAATAGGAAGAACATACCTGTTGCGTTTGGTTATAGCATTACTAGTGCCCTGCTTGACACAGTCAAGTCATTTAAATAAATATCTGAGCATAATGTTGCAAAGCAATATGAAATGGAACAAGCTTGCGAGGACTGTGGTTAACTTCAGTTTATTGGGAGAATTTTATGCAAGTGTTGTTCATCTGTAAAGGACACAGCATAAAGGACACAGCATACAGGACGCTGGCGCGACCAATTCTTGAATAATGTTCAAGTGTTTGGCATCTTTACCAGGTCAGATTGAAGGAGGGCACTGAAGTAATTCAGAGCCAGTTTGCGAGATCTGTTACTGGTAGGTTCGAACAACATGTAAGTGCTACGGAGATACTTTAGGAACTCAAATGGGATGCCTAGAGGGAAGCCGATGTCCTTCTCAAAGAACACTATCAAGAAAATTTAGAGAACATACATCTGAAGCTAACTGCCGAATGATTCTATTGCCGCTAATATACATTGCACATAAGGACCAGAAAGATAAGATATGAGAAATTAGGGTTCATACGGAGGCATATAGACAGTCTTTTTCCCTCGCTCTGTTTGCGAGTGGAACAGGAAAGGAAACAACTGGTAGTGGAACAGTGTACCCTCCATCATGCAATGTGCAGTGGCTTGTGGAGTATCCATGTGGATTTCGATGTGGCGGGTGGAAACTCATGAGGCACCAAACAGGTTGGTATCACTTCAAGCTGACAGAAGGCAGGGATACATCCTTAGATCTGTGTTTGTCAAAAAATATATACTCTAGATATAGAGAAAACTGACACAGAAATTTTAGTAATAGTGTTAGAGGAAATGTATTTAATTTGGGATACAAATACGTGAAGAAAAGATTGATGGAAACATGAATGGTATGGTATGGCATGTCATTTACTGTGAATTGTTTCTAAATTTTGCAGGGTATTTAAATACAGAGAGAAAATCTGTTGGTAAGTATTTCTTTTAATCTCATAATTTTTAATAATACTCTAGGTTACAGGACCAGCTGGAACTGAAACTGAATTAATGAGTTATTTGCCACAAACGCATAATGTACTTTTATGCAGAGAACAGTTATCAGTGATAAGTTTTGAGAAACTCTTACACTTCTCCTAATGTTCAAAGTCTACATCTTGCTTCTTCTGGCACAATACAGTAAAATTTACACAACAGCAGGTTGCAAACAGACTGATCCAGTTGCAGTTCTGATCAGACCCAATAACAAGTTTTGTAATTATTATTAAACAAGCAACAAAGGACAAGACAGATCAGATATTTATGAAAATAGTCAAGAATGTGATTTCTGAAATACCAGTACTACCTCAGTGGCATTTCATAACAACAGCCATTACTGAACGTTTTGTGGTTGAAACTGTCAGTGAAGACAAGATAAAACACACCTCACTATACTGATAACTCTGCAGCTAAATCTACAATAGTTTATCTAACAAATTTCATACAGATAACAATTGTTATGGAATTATTGTTTAGAGTGTGACTATAACTGACATCATAAACTGCGTAAGAAACACGATACGTGCCAGTTAACTCCACACAGCACATGGCGATAGTCTCATGTTAGGTGCACCATAACCAATATTGTACAACCACAAGTAAATACTGCAAATTAAGTTGAGATTGTGAAGAGGCATGGTTCTCTTTCCGGCTTTAAAATCAGTTTTGATATGTTAGCTACATTTTGTATCCAGCACTATATAACCTAAAGTGCACCAGACAAACTAAAAAGCAACTCTATTTCCCACATTACAATTTTTGAACTGTATGCAGTAGGTAACTTAATTCTGAAGCATCACAGTAACCATCACCAATAATGAGAAGAGAGTCAGTTCATTATTAAGTTATAGTGTGAAACTATACAATACAAAAGAAGCAAAATTTTTTTTACCACCAACTAATTTTTACAAAATTGGATGAGAAAGCTGAATACGGGAGATCACACACACACACACACACACACACACACACACACACACATATCAAAACATATTTGTTTCTAATTGTTATACGCAAAAAGTGAAAATTTTACTGAAAAACTAACTAAATTAACACTTTGCAGACTGGCTAATTAGAGAAATGTTGGGCCAAGATGACTAATCTTTATGCCATTATTTAAATCCTTACTGGCACATGTGTATTTGATATAACTTCAAGAATAATAAATACTAAAAAAGGACCACTCCTCAATTATTATTTTTTAAATTTACTTTAGGCCTTTTTACAGATTACAAATTTTAAACTAATGATGACAGAAAGTATAACTACCTTGAAGTGTGAGATGAGTTACTGACCAATTTCTTCCTCTTGAGATTCCAAAATTTCTGGCTCATTCAACAAATGTGATTTATTTGTAGTACAATATAACAAACTGCAAAAGCTAATGAATAAATGCACAAAATTACATCAATGCGATCATGTATCGGCTCAGCCATTCAAGACAGCAACTTTTACATTCGCTTATGATTCTTTAGAAATAATTCTAGAAATTGACAGAAGCACCACCTGTCAGGGGACAGGTAGCAAGATGTCCATACATTGCTCCGAGACGAGTACAGTTTTTGAGTGATAGGTGGCTCGCACATCAAGAAAACCGTGGGCTGAGTTATACTAGGTGGGGTCTTCAAAGTATTACAGAGATGGGCGTAGTTTTGCTTCATTTAGACAAAATGATATTTAAGAACACAAAGGACTCAAAATTTGGCTCTCTGCATTCTATTCTCTCTCTGCATTCTATTCTGTATGTTTCCTACAAGGCTACAGGACATGTAATCTAGCTCCAGTCTTCTGATCCAGAAACATTCCACTCATGTGGCCACAGCCTTAAAATATGGCATCCCACTATCATTTTAAGTTGCAATTTTGTTTTTATGTCAAACATATTTTTGTTGTTTATAATTTCTGGGCCAGTAACAGTAAGGTTTTTATATATATCCATTGTTGGAATCATATTCACTGGGGAAGCAAATCTATTAATTAAACATTTGAAATAATTCTGAACAAAAATGCGAAATACTCAAAAACTGTCATAAATAATTAATTTTTTACTAAATTCATTTATAGAAGGTAATAAAATAAGAGAATAAAATATTTAATAATAATATTTCACAACAGTGCCCCTAATCCAGAACTTTGAGGGGTAAACTTACTTGGGATCTGGCTGGCCCTCTGGCAAAGGTTTCATCGATAACTTGCACAATGCTCGAAACACCAAAAATGCATCTTTCTGAAGAATGTGTGTAAATTTCGCAGTAACGGCAGTGTCTGTATCATTACTAGTATCCATACTTTCCTGAAACACAAACATATGAACTTGTAATCACAAGGACACACTTTCAACACCGATGTGCATAAATTTATTCTTTCTTCTAAGATTTGAATATGTTATTTAAAATATTTTGTGAATTTGATCACAACATAGTTTTATCAAAGATGATATATCAGTCTAAGAAAACCATCAACAACTGGACAAATGTCTAATCAGAGCAATAAAGAGAAACTGGAGCAGACATGATACAAGCTCGTTCTCCTAAAGGAATTCAGCATAAAGGGTTTATTTCAGTAAAGAGTGGAATGAAACCTAAAAATGGTGCCAGAAAATAAGAAAGAGTATGACAATATTAAACAAGTAATTAGGAAAACTGCTCTTGAGATACTGGAGCCTGAGAATAGGAGTACAGAGAAACAACTACCTTCATGGATGTAAGATGACCTTAGCACGGTGATACGGGATATGAAGGATGATTACAAAAAGATTAGTAACTAAATCACCTCAAGATAGACAAAACTGGCAGACAGTAAATCCAGAGTTACAGAACAGAATCAAATCAGAAAAGAACAATATTTGGGAATACAAATGCATTTACACTGAAAGTTTAATAGGTAGGTCACAAATTATAAAACAGTGGAGGACAATTTTGGGTAAGAAGAAAACACCAGTGTACAAAGCAGCAGACAACTTAATTCCTTTAATGGGATGGGAAAAGAACCATACAGGTCTAACTAAAGAGGGACCCCAGTACACAAAAGATAAAATGGTAAGACTACAGAAACTGTTTGAAGCATGATCATTATGATATAGGAGGTGAATAGTGCACTTGCTGAAATGAAGTACAGTCAGACACTTGGTCCTTGAAATATTTCTGCTGAATTACTAAGGACACCATTTGAAGAAAAGAATAATGCACCTTATTAACAACTGTTCTCAACTGTAGCCTAGCCATTTTGTTTCATTATGTTAACATCTGAAGTCATTATTTATCGTCATCATCTTTAAAACAACTGATTGGTCTACCAGCTGTGAAATAAGAGCTGTTATCAAGCTTTTGAATTTAAGGACAGTTTGACCTTGTAAAATCTATCATCAGATAAGTGAAACTTAAAGATAGAATGTGATGAGAGAAGGGACGCTGCGAAGGTGGCTTAGGACGTTTAGCGAAGGAAGCGAAAATGTCCACGATGAGGAGCACAGAGACGCCTGTCACTGATTACCGAAGAACTGATGCACAACACTGATGATCAAGTTTATTCCAATGAGCAAGGAACAATTTTTTGGCTAGTCAAAGAATTTTCAAAACATTTCACAATCTTTATTACAGAAAACTGTAACTGAACATTTGCACTACAAAAAACTGTTTATATGATAAGGCATCGAAAACACTGACAATCAAGCATGGGAGGAGCCTTAGAGTTTTTGTAGCGCTATGTGATGGAAGGAAACTTCTAAAGGTACAGAGATTACTGCATAATAGGTGAAAAAGTGAAGGGCTATAGATAGAGAGATGTTGAATGAAACACATTTGGCTGTCAAGAGGGCAATGTGTGATACCTTCAATGACTACCATAGCAGGATATTGTCAAAAGTTAGTGTCCAGTCTCTAGTGAATGAGACAGAAACTGATGGTAGCAAAGCAAGATTGAGATGTTTAACTCTGTTTTCAAACGTTCCTTTCCAAAGGAAAAGCCAGGAGAATTGCCCCAATTTAAACCTTGTACACTTAAAAGATGAATGAAGTAAGTATTAATGCCAATGGTGTTCAGAACCAGCTGAAATCATTAATACTGAACAAAGCTCTAGGGCCCATATGGAATCCTCGTCAGATTCTATACTGAATTTCTGGCCGAGTGGTATTATATTTGTGCATAATAATGCACAACCATATACAACACCCATAACAAACAAGCTGCTTGATTGATTTCACTGGGAACAATTCTGTCACCCTCTTTGCAGTCCAGACCTAATTCCATCCAACTTTCATTTGTTTTCTCATCTCCCAAAATTTCTTGTTGGCCAGTAGTTTGCAAGTGATGATGAGATCATATCACAGGTAGCCAAATTCTATAAAGTGGGTATATTGCAATTAGTGCCAAGATATGACATGCGACTTGATTTGCATGGTGAATACGTCAAAAAGTAGTTTAATGTGTATAGACGTTTCTGTAATAAAATACAATTTGCAACAAATCGTTAATCTTTTTTAATATTCAAACAGTGCACACTTCCTGGATCAGCTTTTCATATGGTTTCTGTTTTCAAGAAGGGGAAGAGAAGAGATACTGACTTCTACACAGGCAAATGTGTGAATGGCACAATGAGTCGCCTATCTGGCAAAACTATGAATGACAAAATAAAGTTGTTGATGTTCCCCATACTGGGGAAGACCAGAGCAACAGAACAGATCCTGTACAGGTATTCTCTATATTTTACAAAAGTTAATAGAGAAATTTATTGCAGTAGGGACAGAGTTACACACTACCTTTGTAGATTTAGCAAAATATTATGAGATGGTGCCTAGAACAATACTGTGGGAGGCTCTAAAAAATATAGGTACAAATGAGAATCTTTTACAGAGGTAAGTATAGTTAAGTACAGATGAAGAAGGTAAAGGTTATTGGAACCTATTAATGTCAGAAAATGGCTGAGATAAGGTTGTTGTGTGTCACCCAGTTTGTTCCATTTATAGGTAGAACTGCCTCTCCAATGACAAAAGAAAGGCTGTGAAGGAATAGGTATTATTGTTAATGGTGTATAGGTGTTTCCATTAAGTTTTTCTGATGAACTAGACATTCTAACACAAGATGAAAACAATCTCGAGTTTACGATATAAAATTTATATCAAGAATATGATAAAAAGGTGACTACAGATGGGTCTAACAAAAACCAAATATCTAGTAACAAACCAGATCTGAAATTCACATCAATGACTGAACAGCTGTGAGAGAGGTAGCAAAATTTAAATATCTGGGGATATATACCGACAAAAGTCAATTGAGTAATACAGATGTAAGATAACAATGCAACAATATAAAAAAGTAACACATTGTATGTTATTTTCTGGTGGAACAAGAACATCCCAACAACAAAAAGAAAAGAGCTAATGATGAAATTGTTCTGTGCTATGGATCAGAACTATGGATTTTAAATGCTGACTTTAAAGGGGACTGACAGCTGTGGAAATGGATTATTTATGGAGGTGTTCCAAAATTGAGAGAAAAAAAAGTAATGATGAAGTAAGATCTAAAATGAGGACAAACCAAGCAGGGATACATATGACTGAATGATGACAAATTGGCATAGACACTTGCTGAGAATGCCAGATCACTGGTATGCAAAGAAAATTTTTGAACAGAAACTGCCTGGCAATGAAAATGATGCAGACCACAAAAATCTTGAAAAGATGATACCAGCGAACTAATGCAGCATTGTGGCATATGCAAGGAGGATGCCCTGAAGAGAGAGGCTTGGTGAAAGATAACAGGTTTACAGCCAAATTGTTATTAATTTATCTTGTGTTAATTAATCCTGTATAATAATAATAACAATAATAATAATAATAGTTAATATAATTGAGAAAAGAAATTTTTGCAGAAGCGATCACGGAACAGTTAAATATGACTAGAGATGATCAGAGAGCAAATCTGCAAAGATGACTACAGATGCCGTTTTTCATATTAACAAATTAAATTAATTCTAGGTGGAAGGGGGAGGGGGGGGGGAGGAAAAAGGGGGGGCACCACTACAGAAGTTGGAATAAAAAACAAGAGAAGGTGTACGCATTATGCTAACGACTTTTCTGGCGCATTAGTAGAGAAATGAACAAAATTAATTAGAACTCAGACGAAAATATTGTAATCCTACTGGCATAGTCCATATCAGTTTAGGCAGGCTAGGAAAAAATCTTATCTTCATAGTCTCATATGTTATTGAATTTAGAATATGTTAAAATGAAGGACTAAATAAGGAATATGTAGTTTTTTTGTTTCCTCCAAAAAAGACTGCTCCGAAGTACAGCCCTCCAAAGACGATAGACACTGCACACCCCACATTGAAGATGCGAAATTTGGAAAAAAATTTAAAATGCTGTATCTCTGGAACAGTTCTAGATATTCTGTTGTTTTTTTAATTTGAAAGAGAACTGCTTTATGATTACAAAGAAGTGCTCTATTTGGACTTATCTGTCAAAGTTCGTTTACTATAGCATTCTTAACTTTTTTATAACTAAAGAAAAAAAATATAAACATTGCCAATCCATAAAATTGATTTTTTGTATTGGTTAGTACCATATAGTTCTGCATTCCCTGAAAAGGAGAGCTTCCACTCTTAGGTTGGACAGGTTTTATAAACAATTGAAATTTTTGCCATACCAAAAACCTGTTTTATTACCACATTATCACGTAACAGGCTCATAAAAATTAAAACCTAGCCTTATTTAACATAATTTTAGTTTCGAAAGATGAGTAAGACACTCATTTTTCAAGCATTTTAATTGGTTCCAAAATGTATGTGAAAGGTTCAAAGACTTAAAGGTTTCAATTTATACAACTTCTGTGCACTCCGTTTAATAATGAAATTAGCTAGTCAATTAACTAAAAATGTGTTCCACTGCTTCAGTATCTTCCTTTGATATAGAGTGATGCCTTCCTGTTGGGAACCAATAAGAACTGAAGCACTTACAGTCTTCATAACATTGTGAACAGGAAGTGAGCACTGATGGCGTTCTTGCTGTCCTTCAGCTGGAAACCTGTATCCAGCAGCTGGTCCATGTAGTAGCATAAAGTTCACTATGTATGAGGGCAGTTCAATAAGTAATGCAACACTTCTTTTTTCTGAAACAGGGGTTGTTTTATTCAGCATTGAAATACACCAGGTTATTCCCCAATCTTTTAGCTACACAACACTATTTTTCAACGTAATCTCCATTCAATGCTACGGCCTTACGCCACCTTGAAATGAGGGCCTGTATGCCTGCACGGTACCATTCCACTGGTCGATGTCGGAGCCAACGTCGTACTGCATCAATAACTACTTCATCATCCGCGTAGTGCCTCCCACGGATTGCGTCCTTCATTGGGCCAAACATGTGGAAATCCGACGGTGCGAGATCGGGGCTGTAGGGTGCATGAGGAAGAACAGTCCACTGAAGTTTTGTGAGCTCCTCTCGGGTGCGAAGACTTGTGCGAGGTCTTGCGTTGTCATGAAGAAGGAGAAGTTCGTTCAGATTTTTGTGCCTACGAACACGCTGAAGTCGTTTCTTCAATTTCTGAAGAGTAGCACAATACACTTCAGAGTTGATCGTTTGACCATGGGGAAGGACAGCGAACAGAATAACCCCTTCAGCGTCCCAGAAGACTGTAACCATGACTTTACCGGCTGAGGGTATGGCTTTAAACTTTTTCTTGGTAGGGGAGTGGGTGTGGCGCCACTCCATTGATTGCCGTTTTGTTTCAGGTTCGAAGTGATGAACCCATGTTTCACCGCCTGTAACAATCCTTGACAAGAAATTGTCACCCTCAGCCACATGACGAGCAAGCAATTCCGCACAGATGGTTCTCCTTTGCTCTTTATGGTGTTCGGTTAGACAACGAGGGACCCAGCGGGAACAAACCTTTGAATATCCCAACTGGTGAACAATTGTGGCAGCACTACCAACAGAGATGTCAAGTTGAGCACTGAGTTGTTTGATGGTGATCCGTCGATCATCTCGAATGAGTGTGTTCGCACGCTCCGCCATTGCAGGAGTCACAGCTGTGCACGGCCGGCCCGCACGCGGGAGATCAGACAGTCTTGCTTGACCTTGCGGCGATGATGACACACGCTTTGCCCAATGACTCACCGTGCTTTTGTCCACTGCCAGATCACCGTAGACATTCTGCAAGCGCCTATGAATATCTGAGATGCCCTGGTTTTCCGCCAAAAGAAATTCGATCACTGCCCGTTGTTTGCAACGCACACCCGTTACAGACGCCATTTTAACAGCTCCGTACAGCGCTGCCACCTGTCGGGAGTCAATGAAACTATACGAGACGAAGTGGGAATGTTTGAAAATATTCCACAAGAAATTTCCGGTTTTTTCAACTAAAATTGGCCGAGAAAAAAAATGTGTTGCATTACTTATTGAACTGCCCTCGTATTTTGTTTAACTCATACCTGGTGTCTAAAATCTCTGCAGTCCACCACTCACAGTCATACACAAATGCCACAAACATCCCCCTTCTCAGGTCATGAATTTGAATATTATCCTGCTGTTTCTGAGGTGTTGGCCGAACGAACGAAATTTCTTCTTTCTTGCTCTTTAAAGTGCATGCAATATGAGTTCGCCCATCACTGAGTCCAAAAATGCGTGTTCTGAATTCCTTTCACAGGAGTAGCTTGTTTGGACCATTCTTCTTTTTTCTGCTCACGGAATTCTTCGATTTCCTCTTTGGACAAAAGAATGAGGGCTGTGGATTTTTAAGATTTCACGACTCTTGTAAAATCCTCAGCATTCTGAATCACATCTGTATTTGGTCTGGAAAGATTATTTTTTTTGTAGCATGGTGCTTCAGAAGGCCTTCTACACCATCACAAGGCCCCTTCCCGTGACCAGTAGCACTGTATACCACGTCAGTTGGCACAAGCGACTTTCTCAATTCAAACAGCTGGTAACGATTTTTAAAATGAATAGGAGCACCATCAGAAATAATGATTATCTTTTCTGCCCAAGTTTGCAGTTGAATAATTTTGTGCATTGCTAGCAAAGCATGTGCTGAGTCATGTCCTTTGTCCTCACTTATAACTGCAACATTTGTGGTCTTGTTTTGAAAATATGTCACTCCTGTAAAAACTGAAACCTGGTCATTACTCCAATGATACCCTTGTAGTTCTTGTGGGAGAATTACAGACTAAACATAGTACTTCAGCCTGTACACACCATCTCACTTCTGCAATGTGGTGCAATTTCTTCAGATGCTGGTGTTACTGCTTTCACTGACCATTTACCAAGTTTATAAATGAAACTGTCAAAGGCAACAGTTTTCTTCATTAGTTTTTTTTTCTCCCATGTTGCATATATAATGTCTGCAGAGTTATCTGCTATGTCTTCCAGGCCAAATGTCTGTAAAGACAGTCCTCCCTTTCTAGGGCAGTCACCACAACCTTTAAACAAACAGGTCTCTCTCTTTACATCACAGACTACTAATGACTTCACACGCCCAACCAAAGTGTCATATGTCATGTGCTCCAGTAAGTTCTTTAAAGTTACCACACAAAGTTCAAAATTCATGCAGTACACACACAGACAGACATTTCTAGGTGTGGAACTACCCACTTAGGTTGTAGTGCATAAAATTTTGATCTTCCAATGTGTGAAGTTGAATAGTTGCTCTTATAAATTGCAAAATTTTCTTTAATACTGTGAGTCATGTACCTCTTCACTTTCATAACTTTTTGAACTTCAACTGTTACATTTATGGTGTCTTTTTTGTTGGCACTCTGGCGAGAACAGTCCATTTATCTTCCAGATAAAATGAGTGCACTGTTTGAACTTGAGCCACTTCTACAGGATGACCATAATAGGGATCTGCTCTTCCAAAGACTTTTTATAGATCTCACATTTCTTGATTTGTCTACCATGTACTTTGATACTGATGGAATATGGTTCAAAATTGTTTTCTTTGAAAATGTCACGGGAATAATAGTTAAGACTTGCAACTCCTCACTGCAGGATGCAAAATATTCAATAGCGGAATTGATATTTGGGAAAAATTCCTGGCAAGAGGTGCAGGAGTGCTTATGTTCATTTTCTTCTGAAGGTGGAATTATTTCTACTTTGAAGTGTGTGGTCAGTTTTGCTGCAGTGTACTCATCCATATCTTTAGTAATTTCTCTGTGCTCTCTTGATGCATAGAACTTATGACTCCACTGACCACAGTTTCTTAACAGGACTAACACCTCCCTCTGTAGTTGACTGACTCAGGGTATTTAATTCTTCCTCTACTGATGCAAAATCTGCATCATCTCCACCATGGGAGGCTTCACCTTATTCAGATACTATCCTTGTTGTTATTCTGCCAAAACATTTAGAGCACACAAAGTCGTCACTGAAAACATCTTCACTTTGAAACAGTCTTCAAATGAGAACTCTCAGTCCCAACCTGAACAAAATCTTTTTTGTCTTATACATCACTCTTTTATAGATATGCAAACAGTCAGCACATTTCACTCTCCTGTGGTCCCAGTCAGATGACATTTCAAACAGTCCTTTTCCCAAAACACACTGCAACTGCGTCAACTGGCAAATTCCTCACGAAAACACATACCTCACTGGATGGTCTCAGATTTCATAGAAGTCTCTTCAGTAAACAAATTAGCACTGAACAACTACAATACAAAAACCTGCAATGAATAATCATGACAAAGAAACTGACAAGAAACTACAATAAAGTGTAAGAAATATCTGCCACAATGAAAGTGATAAGAAATAATTGCAACAAAGACAATAGTAATAAACATTGTAACAAAGACATTAGTAATAAACAACTTCAGTGAAGACATACATTATCCCTGAAAGTTAAAAAAAAAAGATTTTTAAAAATAAAACCTAACTTAAAAGAGGAAGCTCTCCTTTACAGAGAATATAGCACTACATGGTACAAATCAACAGAAAAGAAATCTAACTTTTCTGGATTAGCATTTAAAAAAAAAAGTGTCAATCATAAAAAAAAAGGGCGACAGTAAAAGAACTGACATATGTCCAAATGGATGATACCATTGTAATCATAAAGCAATAATTTTTCAAATAAAAAAACTAACAAAATATATAGAACTGTTACAGAGATACAGTATTTTAAAAAAATTACCGAAATTCCCATCTTCAAAATGGTGTTCGCAGTGTCATCTTTGGAAGCCTGTATCTCAGGGCAGGAATTTTTTTTTGAGAAAACAAAAAAATACCTGTTTCTTACTTACTCCTGAATTTTAACATATGCTAAATTCAATAACATCCAAGACTATGAAAGTAACCCCCCCTGCCTGAAGTGATATGGATTATGCCTACTGGAAGATGATCAACACATTCTAAAGAGTATATCTACAAAAAAAAATTTGTAGAATAGGGACACAGTTTTAATGTGAACATTAAAAAAGATAAATTCACGTGTCTTGGTTACATGTCATATTTCTCAAAGTTAATTTGTTCTTAACTGAGGGAGATTCTGAAATATACACTGAAGTGCCAAAGAAATTGGCAGAGGCACGCGTATTCAAATACAGAGAGATGTACACTGGCAGAATACCGTGCTCCACTGGCAATGCCTATATAAGACAACAAGTATATGGCGCAGTTGTTAGATCAGTTACTGCTGCTACAATGCCAGGTAATCAAGATTTAAGTGAGTCTGAAAGTGGTGTTATAGTCAGCACATGAGCGATGGACACAGCATCTCCGAGGTAGCGATGAGGTGGGGATTTTCCCATACAACCATTTCACAAGTGTATCATGAATATCAAGAATCCAGTAAAATAACAAATCTCCAACATCGCTGCAGCTGGAAAAAGATCCTGCAAGAACGGGATCAACAATGACTGAAGATAATCATTCAACATGACAGAAATGCAACACTTCCACAAATTGCTGCAGATTTCAATGTTGGGCCATCAACAAGTGTTAGCGTGTGAACCATTCAACGAAACATCATTCATATTGGCTTTTGAAGCCGAAGGCCCACTCATGTATCCTTGATGACTGCACAACACAAAGCTTTGCACCTCGCCTGGGCCCATCAGTGCCGACATTGGACTGTTGATGACTGGAAAAATATTGCCTGGCCAGATGAGTCTCGTTTCAAATTGTATTGAGTAAATGGACACGTATTGGAATCGAGACAACCTGATGTATCCGTGGACCCTGCATGTCAGCAGCGAACTGTACACGCTGGTGGAGGCTCTGTAATGGTGTGGGGCGTGTGCAGTTGGAGGGATATAGGACACCCGAAATGTCTAGATATGAGTCTTACAGGTGATATATACGTAATCTCCCTGTCTGATCACTTGCAGCCATTCATGTCCATTGTGCAGTTCGACGGACTTGGGCAATTCCAGGAGGATGATGCTAAGCTCCACATGTTCAGAATTGCTACAGAGTGGCTCCAGGAACATTCTTCTGAGTTTAAACACTTCTGCTGGCCTCCGAACTCCCCAGACATGAACATTATTGAGCATATCTGGAATGCTTTGCAACGTGCTGTTCAGAAGAGATCTCCACCTCCTCACACTCTTATGGATTTACAGACAGCTCTACGGGATTCATGATGTCAGTTCCCTCCAGCATTACTTCAGACATTAGTTGAGTCCATGCCACATCATGCTGCGGCACTTCTGCATGCTTGCGGGGGCCCTACACAATATTAGGCAAGTGTACCAGTTTCTTTGGCTCTTCAGTGTATGTTGTCCAAATCATCAAATGTATCACCTATATTAATGATATTCAACATGTGCACCCGCAGCACCCTGGTGTGTCATGAATGACTGCATGGGACAACGTGAATTTGTTTTATAATTTGTGGCAAAGAAGACAGTTTTGGGAAATTTTGTTTCCAGTTTCAACCTGTGTGGCTTCGGACGACTTCCACTTCAGACGTTAGCCAGCCTGCATAAGCAGTCATAACCTCGAAGCTGAACTATTGCGTGCTGCACATAGCACCAGCAGTGATTGTTGTGTTATCAACCACTTTTTATTATATTGTAATGTTGTTATGAAGATGATAAAGGCAATAAACTATAGTGAAGTTATTAAATTTTTCAAGTGGATGTAAAAAGCATGAACTTGCTGAAGAGAGCAAGGAAGGTGGTAATGAAGACAGGAAACTCAAGAAGAAAGAATGTGTCAATAGCTGCTTAGATTTTGGTTTCATGTGCACTGTTGTGAACAATGAAGTGTATCCGCAGTGTGTTTCTTCTTACCCAGTAGCAAAACGTAAGAAAGCCCATATGATTGCAGAAGAACAAATCCTACCATGTGTTACTGACATGGTATCCATTATGCTTGGGGAGTCCATGGCAAAAAAGCTTTTGTCCATTCCTTTGTCTGACACTACAATTAGTCATTGAAATCAAGATTTAGGAGATGTTCATGAACAAGTTACAAAAAGAAATTTGAAGAGGGTTTGGTTTGCAGCTTGATGAAGCCATTAATAAGAAGACAGACGCTTATTTAATTTGCTATGTGCAATTTGTTGACAAAAGAAGTAATGAAATGGTATGATACAAAACAATTGTTTGAAATAGTGGACAGCTTCATGACAGAAAATCAAATTAAATGGGCGCACTGTGTTGTTCGGTATACCGATGGTATGTGATCCATGTCAGGGCTTCACAGTGATCCACAGGTACTTACCCAGGGCAAAGCTCCGAATATTAACGAAATAAATCTCGGGTAAACTGCCTGGTATGAGTGTGCATAGGACATAATATTTCGGCAATCGACCACCTTGCCATCATCAGGTGCGCTGATATACTGTACATCAGCGCACCTGATGATGGCAACGTGGTTGATTGCCGCAATATTGTGTCATATGCACACTCATACCAGGCCGTTTACCCGAGATTTATTCGTCACAAAATATGCCTGGAGAAATTGAAGAATCACACCTCCTGATATTAGGTGGACCCACTGCATTACCCATAGAGAAGCACTTGGTTCTCAACATTTGGCTGTTGATTCGAATCAAGTAGCGCAGACTGTCATATGGTAAAATTTATTAAAATCTGCCCTCAGAAAGCTAGATTATTTAGACAAATGTGTCACAATATGGGGACTGAACATACATCTCTCCTGTTTTATAGCAGCATTTTTTGGCTTTCCAAAAGAAATGTATTACTGCACATTTTTGAACTTAAATGAGAAGTATGTTCTTAGCTGGAAGAACAAAATCTGATCAGTGCCAAGTGCTTTATAGGCACACACTTTAAATTGAAGATCACTTATTTGATATACATGAGCAGTTAAACTCAATGAAAACATCTCTGCAACAAAATGAAACTCATTTCATTCATCTTAGTGACAGAGTTTCGGTCCTCAAAATGGAGCTGCTTCTTTGGAAGAGAAAAATGAACAATGGAGGAGAAATGGACTACTTTCCATGGTTTCAGTATTTTATAAATGATAATGAAATAGACCTTACTGCAGATATTTTTTCTATAATTGAAGGTCATTTATCTGAACTTCAGGTTCATTTTGAAAAATAATTTCCCGAAAAATGCAATACGCTCTGTAGGGGAGCCATGGAAACTACATAGCTGGACAGGGGAGCCACAAACTCAGAGATATAGAAAACCACTGACCTATACAATTGGTGTTTGAAACAAATGTGCAACAATGAAACCAAACTTTTACACTTCTCAGGGGCTTAAAAAAAGTGTAAAATACAGGAAACTGAACAATGTGCGAAGTAAATTTTTAAGTGGTAAAAGTTATGTACAGGATCCCCCATTGCATTTTCGTAGTTTATTTATGATATACGAGGTATGTCACAAAGTAAGTTCCGTTTGGTTATATAAAACAAATGTGTATAGATACAGAAAAAATATTTATTGTACAAAAATCTACAACTGTTAAACTACTTTTCTACATAGCTTCCGAAATTTTTTAGGCGCTTGTCATGGCATGGCACAAGTTTTTGTATGCCTTCTTCATAGAAGGTTGCCGCCTGTGTATTCAACCATTTGGTAACATGTTCTTTCAGCTCATCAGCATCGTTGAAGTGTTGACCACCAAGAGCAGATTTTAGGTGTAAGAAGAGATGAAAGTCGCTAGAAGTGGGGTCCGGGCTGTGCTTAATCTTCTCTTCAATTGTGTGAACCAGTTCATCAGTAACCACAGACGGGTGTCCACTTCGTTCTTCATTGTGCACTTGATCATTTCCTTCATTGAACAGTCTGACCCCATCTTCTAACCACTGAATCACTCATAGCATTTTGTCCATAAACCTTGCAGATTTGCCAATGAATTTCCATGGTTTAACTTTCTTTGCATTCAGAAAACAAATCACAGATCTCATTTCACACGCAGTGGCATTTTCAATTACAGCTGACATTATAAAGAAGCACTACAAAGCACACTTCGGCAGCAGTGATCTGAAAATGGCATACATGTCTTCTCCTTGAGTCAGAAACTGCCGCACATGCTCGGAACTGTGATTGTAGCGCTGCCACAGATAGAAACAGAAACAGAACTTACTTTGTGGACGACCCTCATATATACATAATAAGCACTAAAAAACTTGTTACGGACATATTTATTATCCTATAAAGGTTATTTGAATTTTGTACTATGTTTACCTACTGACATAACTGGAACTGATAACTGTCTGGGAAGTAGAAACATTTGACTTATTTTCATGCATCATTATCGACGTTTTTGGAAAGCCTTCAATTGTGTCATTTGTTATTTCAATAATGATACACTGCATCCCTTACATATTTTTTCACAGCTATTATCATACTTTTTGAGCATTCATTCTCAATGTCAAGTACAAATCTTTACATAAGTATTTTGTGTGATGTTTGCACAAGTGATGTCCTGCGTCTCTTGCGATCTCATTGTATTTTTGAGCTTTTAAGGTATTGTACCCACTCCATTATATGGACCCTGCAGCTAATGTCCCTGAAGTGTATACAGTTTTATACTCATCAGTGGGGCACATAAATCTAACAGAGGGCACAAGAACTGGTGAGCATTTTGCTTCAAAGCAAGAAGTTTCATGTATGACATAAGGACTGATACGAATGAGCAACAACTTAAAAATTGTGTTACTTGTTGCTATTTAGAACCTGCATATAATACCTTTACTTGTAAATTCTTTAGATTGTCTGAAATCTCAATTTCCACTTGACAGCCCATGCTGTTATTGTTATTACAACTGGGGTGGGGTCTTGGGAGATTATATATTATTCTCCAAATCGTAAACAGTCACAAAAATATAAATCATGTAGCTTCAAAATAATAATGGCAGTAGCATTAACAAATCAAAAAATAATGTGCTTGTCAGATAACGAGGCTTTTTTTATTTATGAAAGTAAAAGTTTTAATTATCACCTAAAAAAGTTACTTAACTTTTTCTTTCTTTGCGGGTACACGACTGTAATCCTGGCACATACCACAGTATTGTAACATACCACTAGAGGGGTCAGAACCAAACAGTGCTGCCCTTCTCCAATTTATCAACGGGCTGCACCACTGTGATTCGGCTCCACTAGTGGCATGGCATAGCATAATTAAAACTTTATAGCTACTCTCTGTGTGCACAAGTCAAGAAGTAACTGTCACTTTCCCCTCCTACCTGTGATGGTACTCTTGTGATGCTGGGCGTTTCACTCTGATTCTGTTGGCTACCTTCATTTTGAGACTCATTTGCCAGTGATGAGTCACCTCCACTTTCTGCACCTGTAGTACTACTGCGGCTTTCTGCTTCACAACCTGCAGCAGACATCATAACCACAAAGTCAACAAGGCAGTACGATTAGCCTTCATATATTTAAAAACTATGGCAACTTGGAAGAAACTTAAAATATTAGAATGCATTAGCCTATTCTTTTCAAATAGTAGCAAGAGGCTTCTGAGCTTAACATCCTCTTCAACATTTACAATGTCATGTTCTCTCACTCCACGATACACAGTGAAAAGTACGATATGAGAAAAAAGGAGGCTCCACACAGGAAATACCCAAATGGGACGTAAATCAGTAGATGTGTACATATACATACAAACAAATTACTACAATTTCAGAAAAATTTGATGATTTATTGAAGAGAAAGAGCTTCACAAATTAAACAAGTGAATATTCCGTTGGTCTACCTCTGGCCATTAGGCAAGCAGTTATTCAGCTTGGCATCAATTGATAGTTATTGGGTGACCTCCTGAGGGATATCATGCCAGATTCTGTCCAATTCACGAATTAGACCATCATCAAAAGCCCAAGCTGTTGGAGAGCCCTTTCCATAATGCTCCAAATGTTCTCAACTGCGGCCAGCTTGCTGGTCACAGTAGGGTTTGGAAAGCACAAATACAAGCAAAATCTGTCACTGTGTGTGGGCAGGCATTATCCTGCTGAAATGTAAGCCCAGGATGGCTTGAAATGAAGGTCAATAAAACAGAGTGCAGTATTTGGCACAATATCCTTCAGAAGGAGACCCAGCAACTATCAACCTAACACCTTGCATAAGGGCCAGAGGTGAACCAATGTGTTACTAACTTGCTCAATTTGTGAAGCCCTTTCTCTTGAATAAATCATCCATTTTTTCTGAAACTGTAATCATTTCTTTGTATGTACATGTACATCACAGCTTCTAATTCTGTCCTAGTTCCTTTGTGGTGATTTTTTTGTCTTCAAATGTATTTAGAATTTAACTTTGCATATTTGTAAACAGTCTAGCAATTATAAAGTATGCACTACAAACTTCCTTACCATGTGGTCAAACAATGGTGACAAAAAATGTCTTCAAATACAAGATACAAATGGGATATACTTCCAGACTGAGCACCAACATAACACAGTGAGTGTTCCAAATACTGCCCATGTGCCTAATATTGCGCACAGTTTTTAATTTCATGTTGGCAGGTTCAAGCTTTGGGGTTCTACTGCACTGGTGCTTGTCGTGGAATTGGTCTTTTTAAAACTTATAAAGAAATGGTCCAATCTGACATGTTGAAATCTATCTTGAAATTTTTTACACACAAAGAATACAATGAAGGAAATGCAATGTCAAAATTTTAGCTGCTAAGACTCACTGCAATTACTTCCAAAAACTGCTGAAGTTACTCATTTTTGCCATATGAAGAATTGCCTATAACAGTGGTTTGTGCAGACTTTACACATGAATCAGTGAATGAGCTGAAGCAGCCATGACTAGAAAGCATAGTACAAAATACATACCACACACACACACACACACACACACACACACACACACACACACACACACACACTACTAATTTGAAGCACCTAAACCATACAAAAAACATTGCATATCATTAATTTTTTGACTAACTGACAGTTCACATTGACAGCTAAACTGTTGCAGATGTAATTCTTAAAAAGCTGACTAAGGGAGAAAATTAATCAGGGCAGTGTTTGATCTTGCATTAAAGGCGACTTCCATCAATTGGGACATCCATTTGTTGAAATGAATTATTTCTTTCAACCAAACGCAATTTTCAAACAATTCCTATAACAAAGTGCTTATGATAGTTTTTGAATAATGTATAGTGTACTAACAATAAAATAGTTCCTCGTTTATTCTCCTTGGTCATCACAATGATTCAAAATGTGGATTGAATGACGAAAACAAGCATTTTCCTAATACAAAGCACATGTGACAAAAGAAAAATTAATGCATTCAGGCACTTTATGGTAAGTAATAGTTTTACTTAGTCAGAATTACGGTGGAGTAAACAAGAATCCTGGCCAATGTTTCGCTTGTTGTGCCGTGTACCAGGCATACTCGATCAAATTTGTAAATTATATATAAAATAGAGGGAAACATTCTATGTGGGAAAAATACATCTAAAAACAAAGATGATGTAACTTACCAAACAAAAGCGTTGGCATGTTGATAGACACACAAACAAACACAAACACACACACAAAATTCAAGCTTTTACAACCAACGGTTGCTTCATCAGGAAAGAGGGAAGGAGAGGGAAAGACGAAAGGATGTCTCCCGTGAGCGGAAAGACTTACCTTGGGGGGAAAAAAGGACAGGTACACACTCGCGCACACACATATCCATCTGCACATATACAGACACAAGCAGACATTTGTAGAGGCAAAGAGTTTGGGCAGAGATGTCAGTCGAGGCGGAAGTACAGAGGCAAAGATGTTGTTGAATGACAGGTGAGGTATGGCAGCGGCAACTTTAAATTAGCGGAGGTTGAGGCCTGGTGGGTAACGGGAAGGGAGGATATACTGAAGGGCAAGTTCCCATCTGAAGGGCAAGTTCCCATCTCCGGAGTTCTGACAGGTTGGTGTTAGTGGGAAGTATCCAGATAACCTGGACGGTGTAACACTGTGCCAAGATGTGCTGGCCGTGCACCAAGGCATGTTTAGCCACAGGGTGATCCTCATTACCAACAGACACTGTCTGCCTGTGTCCATTCATGCGAATGGACAGTTTGTTGCTGGTCATTCCCACATAGAAAGCTTCACAGAGTAGGCAGGTCAGTTGGTAAATCACGTGGGTGCTTTTACACGTGGCTCTGCCTTTGATCGTGTACACCTTCCAGGTTACAGGACTGGAGTAGGTGGTGGTGGGAGGATGCATGGAACATGTTTACACCGAGTGCGGTTACAACGGTAGGAGCCAGAGGGTAGGGAAGGTGGTTTGGGGATTTCATAGGGATGAACCAAGAGGTTACAAAGGTTAGGTGGACGGCGGAAAGACACTCTTGGTGGAGTGGGGAGGATGGATCTCATTTCAGGGCAGGATTTGAGGAAGTCCTATCCCTGCTGGAGAGCCACATTCAGAGTCTGATCCCGTCCCGGAAAGTATCCTGTCACAAGTGGGGCACTTTTGGGGTTCTTCTGTGGGAGGTTCTGGGTTTGAGGGGATGAGGAAGTAGCTCTGGTAATTTGCTTCTGTACTAGGTCGGGAGGGTAGTTGCGGGATGCGAAAGCTGTTTTCAGGTTGTTGGTGTAATCGTTCAGGGATTCCGGACTGGAGCAGATTCGTTTGCCACGAAGACCTAGGCTGTAGGGAAGGGACCGTTTGATGTGGAATGGGTGGCAGCTGTGATAATGGAGGTACTGTTGCTTGTTGGTGGGTTTGATGTGGACGGATGTGTGAAGCTGGCCATTGGACAGATGGAGGTCAATTTGCGGTTGGCCTGTAGGAGGATGCTCTGAACAGCCGGTGTGGATGTGGGAGAGGAAAGATTGAGGACTTTTATTAAGGATAGGAGTTGACGGGTGTGTTCATTGGCTGAGTTGATGTGTAGGTGAAGGATTAGGTGGGTGAGGGCAATGGATTGTTCAGTTTGGAACTGGTATAGGGACTGATGGAAAGAAGGGTTACAGCCACATATATATAAAGTTTTTACAAATGTCTGCTTGGGTCTGTGTATGTGCGGATGGGTGTGTGTGTGTGTGTGTGTGTGTGTGTGTGTGTGTGTGTGTGTGTGTGTGTGTGTGTGTGTGTGCACGCGCGAGAGTGTATACCTGTCCTTTTTTCCCCACTAAGGTAAGTCCGGGATTGGAATGACTCCTTACCCTCTCCCTTAAAACCCACATCCTTTCGTCTTTCCCTCTCCTTCCCTCTTTCCTGATGAAGCAACCATTTGTTGCGAAAGCTTGAATTTTGTGTGTATATGCCTTCAAGAGAAGTAGGTGACTTTGATTGCATTGCATACCATGTTCTACATATTTCATCTTTGCAAAATTGAGAATGTTAATTGGATTCCCAATTACTGTGGAACTCCACATCTTGCACAAAGACAGATGTTATTAGCAGGTATATGAGCAGAAAACACACTGAACATTAATTGTTTTATCTCCATTATATTGATATCGCAAAAGTAACTTTTAATTATTATATACATTAAACAACTTGCAAATTTGAGTGAATAGTAACTGTGAACCGTGTCAGAGAAACTACTAACGGAAACTGAAATTCACTTTACAAATTACGGTTGCATTGAGTCTTGTATCTGTTTATCAGTACACTGTCAACAAACAATATGTGCCTGCTACATTGCATATGCACTGTCTGCTGTAGGGGTGTACTTTCTTCAGCCGCCTGGCAGGCCACAAATTTGGCAATTTTCAACTTTTTCAAAAATTATTGCCTTGCATCTTAGCAGCTAAAATTTTGACGCTGTACTTTTTTCAGTGCTTTCTTCCTGTACGAAAAGTTTCAGGACACGTTTCGAGGTGTCAGATTGAATTATTGTCTTTTTTAAAACTCCCTTATGGCTGAGGGAGGATTGGTAAATGTGAACCAGGGTGTTCAATGCTGAAACAAATAATTTTTTTGCAAAAATACCTTTTTTGAACTTTTGTTTGTTGGATGAACATACCAGCTGATCTGTAAGCTAGATACTGCCCACCAACATTGAGTATGCGTAAGTACTAAATAAAACTGAAATACAAAGTTGTTGAACTTTTATTAATAAAATTAGAATTTAGGTTTTTACTTTCAAGAGAAAAATTTTGATTCTAAAAGGAGGTGAATGTGTTTTTAACTGCTTGCATTTTTGCGAGTGCAGTATAATTCCTTGTAGCTGAGGAGATCCTGTAAAGCAGGTTTTGTTGGCTACTGATAACACTTTGTATCTACTTTATCACACAGAAAGAAAGATTTTTGGTAGTACTGAAAAAAGTGCAACAGCTTACACACACACACACACACACACACACACACACACACACACACACGAGGTAGCAATAAAAATGAATGTTACCACCTGTGACTACAGAATTGACAATGTTGTCCAACATGCTTCGCACCATTTCACGATTTGTATTTTCTGACTCCACAGCATTCTGCAAGTTCTCCTGTTCTTTTACGGGTAACTGATCTTCTGGTTGTTGTGTAACATCATCATGTGTGTGCCTTTCCTCTGTCTGAAGTTGTTCTGTGACTTCAAGGCTACTCTTAAACCTGGCAGCATCATCTGTCTAATAAACAGAAATTTAAGACTATTTCATAATCCATCATCCTCTTTAATAATAAAACTACAGATCAGTTTATTTCCTGTGTTTATTCTCTAATATTGAAACTGTAATGTTCCAGACATGTAGATATTAGTTTACTATTACACTGTTTTGAACACATTATGAAACTTGCTCCCTTCCCAAATTATGTTTATTGTGAATTACCACAAGTCATCAGTCCAAAGCAACTGATAATTATGGATTGTGTTTTGCAAGCTGCAATTGTCACTTAAATGAAAAAATATATATAATTGACCAAGCAGGATTATACTTTTTTTGTTCAAGAAGTTAGTTCACATCCATTGGCAAGTGAAACCAGAAAGGAACAGACAAAGAATGGCACAAAGTAACTTCTACCAATAATTATTCAGTTGCTTTTGGTTTACTTATGTAGATGTCTGGATCCAACATTAATTTTATTTTAAACTATGGGAAAAACTATATTATTCACAATCATTACATTTTCTACAAGTCCTGATAATTAATTATGGTTAGCAGTAAACACCTTCCCATCAAAAGCAAAAAGGCAGTATCTGCAAAATGTAAGGGACAATATAATTAATGTGAAGGAAACTCCCACAGGTGAGAACACACAGCTACGTTATAACATGTTATTACACAGGTATATACTCTTAACTGAAGGACTTTTTATCTAAGGCTGGCAGAAATGTAATAACAAAAATGAGGACTGGAACAACTCAATGTCCGTGCATTTTATTTCAATAAAAGAAACATTTTTGTCCCTCAAACTTTATGGTGTCTCATCACATACATACCCAATGAAGCACAATTTATTAGAACTAAGTTTTGTTATTAATGTACCAAGCTTTCTTCTGTACTTCAAGCCTTAAGACATGTCTACTACAATAACCATACTGACCTCAGTGTTCCTTGTTTCCTTAACCTTCAGGTTCATACTTTAATATTTTGAGAGAAAATCCTTGCATAATCATTCCGTTAATGTTTTCTCTCAATTTTGTTCTGTTATTTATTTATCTAAAGATGTTCAGTTCATTCCTAATTCTGCCTGCCGTATTTACTCGAATCTAAGCTGAACTTTTTTTCTGGTTTTTGTAATCCAAAAAACCGCCTGCGGCTTCGAATCGAGTGCAAAGTAAGCGGAAGTTCTGAAAAATGTTGGTAGGTGCCGCCACAACTAACTTCTGCTGTCGAATATATGTAGTGCTACACGGGCATGCTTTGCAGGCACAGGCACAAAGATAAATACTAAAAAAAAAAAAGGGTGGAAGACCAGCTTTTTTCTCCGCCCCGAGTTTCGACCACTGCATTTTCATACATTATCCAACGAAGTAAATACAAATGAAGTATTGTTCATCTTCGAATTTAGCAGCATTTCAATGTACTACGAAAATCCGACTGGCAAGAGTGTTTGGGATGTTCTGAATTTTTTCTTACCTGTGAGAAGAGATGGTTGCTAATAGGAACTTTTATGAATTGTGAATCACATGCAATATTCTCTTCACCATAAAGAATAATACGAATATAAACATTTTGCCATGTATTCTTTCGTGTTTGCTGCTATCTCATTTAAAACCTGTCTGCCTAATAAACTATGAAACTAGAGTGAGACAGCAGCAAACGCGGAAGAATATACGTATCATGTCATGTTTATAATCTTATTATTCTTGTGCCTAATAGTGACACAGTCAGAAATGAAGCACGGCAATTGACAAGATTTTTACATCCAAGATGACTAATCTTTGTGCAGAATGTAATGTACTAAAGAGGCGTCTGCGAAGATTTTCAAACGGAGAAAATTTTTCGCTACACTCTCGTTCAGAACATCTTCTATCATATGCATTCTATTATTTGGTACTTGTTGATCATTATCAAAGAAAGCAGCAGTGTAACAACAAATAGCAGTCTCTTGCCATTGTTTCGCTAATGAGACGATTCCTCTCTCTCTCTCTCTCTCTCTCTCTCTCTCTCTCTCTCTCTCTCTCTCTCTCTCTCTCTCTCTCTCTTTTTTTTAAATTGTATGCAGCGGTAGTGTGCACAAAAGCAAGCCGTGCCGCGAGCGGCGACAGGCCGTAAACACAGAATGCAACAAACAATGCATGACACAGTATAGTAATACATTTTCAGCTTAGAGGGACGTAAACACCTATAACAAAGAGAACGACACTTATCATAAAGAAAAATAAGCAATCAATTCATACTAGACGAAGCACGTGAAAAAGGAAGGGTACCCGTATAAATACGGACGGAATGCCTGACGCATAGCAATGGCTACCTGGAATAGCTTAACTGCTAAGCTTACGACTCGAACCAAACTACTGTAGCTCTATCGTCATTCATTCGACCTAAATTGTGTCTCATATTACAATGGACGAACATTGTTTCGATTTGGAGGTGTGGCCTAAAACCTTTCTCTCCCCATGAAATACGAGTCTCAAATTTCAGGTGCGGCTTAGATTCGGGAAAATTTTTTTTCCTTGATTTCGAGTCTCATTTTTCAGGTGCGGCTTAGATTCGAGTGCGGCTTAGATTCGAGTAAATACGGTAATCTACTGCATTTTTCACTGCTCCACAAAATCTCATTCATGATGTACAAATTCTACCGACAATGCAAGACCCACATTGCCATAGAACAATATAACAATATAACAAAACCAACAGTCTTATAAAATTTCAAGTCTATATCCTTCCACACTTTGTTTTTCAGGCATCTATTTATTGTCCCCAGTGTTCATGAATTTTGCTACTTTCTTGTCAATATCTTACTCATATTCACATAGGCAATGTCACAATTTGTGTAATTAAATGTTTAACGTGAAACTTCCTCACAGATTAAAACTGCATGCCGGATTGAAACTCTAACTCAGGACCTTTGCCTTTTGTAGGCAACTGCTCGACAGACTGAGTTAACCAAGCATGACTCATGACCCATCTTACAGCTCTAGCCAGTAGCTCATCTCCTACCTTCCAAACTTCATAGAAGCTTTCCTGCAAAACTTGCAGGATTAGCACTCTTAGAAGAAAGAACATTGTGGCGCCATGGCTGAGTCACAGCCTGGGGGATGTCTTCAGGATGAAATTTTCACTCTGCAATGGTGAGTATGCTGATTTGAAACTTCCTGGCAGGTTAAAACTATATATTGGACCAAGACTCAAACTCTTCCAGAAATGCAAGTGCTGCAAGTTTCTCAGGAAAGCTTCTGTGAAGTTTGTATGGTAGGAGATGAGTACTGGCAAAAGTAGAGCTGTGAGGATGGTCTACGAGTCGTGCTTGGGTACCTCAGTCGGTAGAGCACTTGCCTGTGAAAGGTAAATGTCCCGAGTTCGAGTCTTGGTCCAGCACATAGTTTTAATCTGCCAGGAAGTTTCATGTCCGCACACACTCTGAGCCAGAGTGAAAATTTCATTCACTAAATGTTTAACTTGGTCTAATATTTCATTACAAACAATAATTTCCATTTTAATGGATTTTCCCTCAAAATCCATAGTTTTAGTTTTCATGTTTACATATTCAGCTTATATCCTCCATATATACTACATAACAAGAATATTTTTTCAATTATGCTCTTTCTCTGATAAAACTGTGGTATAAGAGACAATTTAGTATGTTGTGTCAATCTATGAAAATACCTGCATCAGATTGGATTTACGTTCTTATACTGCATTGACCAGATATATGAAAAAGTGCCTATATTACACTGCACTCATCTGGGCCCTTTATTTGTCAAGACAGAATGTGTTAGTTATTTAAACCTCCAGCATTGGTGTTATCATTGTAACGACACTTCAGAACGTCTATCAAATGTATTCCATAAATTCCTTTTTCCATCACGTCCCGCAGGAACGTTCTCTTTATATTGACATTATTTAAAAGTTTACTGAAAGGCTAGTGAATTTCTTTATCACGCTGTTTTTAAATCCTTTTTTAACACACATACAGCATTTGCTGTAGTTCTTTGCTTTCTAAAGCTCATAAGCTCATTCACTCTTAACGTAAGAGACTTTGTGATATTGTTTTCAGTATAGTATTCAAAGTCATAACACAGATTTCATACAGTTTTGTAATGTGGGGGGGGGGGGGGGGGGGGGGAGGGGGGGGGGGGGGGGGGAACCACATGTTCTAAATTTTTTACTAAGTGTTTACTAGCACAATGTGTTGCAAAAATTCAAAAACCATATCCTGGATTTTGGATTTTTACAGAATATTCACTAATGCTGATTAGTTCCATATTCCCTTTCATTCCACGCATGTTCACTAATTAGTGAATATTTATTTCCTCTGTGTTACTGAATAAATTTATTACAAATTTCCTTTAAGAAAAAGTTGGATTATCACTGTCACTAATAAAGCTATGCTGAGCTGGCGAAAGTCATGGAATACCTCCTAATATTGTGTCAGACCACACCTGCCCAGCATTGTACAGCAACTCGACTTGGCATGGACTCGACAACTTGTTGGAAATCCCCTGCAGAAATACTGAGGCACGCTGCATGTACAGCAGTCTCTAATTGCGAAAGTGTTGCCGGTGTCATATATTTTGCATGGACTGACCTCTAGTTATGTCCTATAAATGTCCAATAGGATCATGTTGGGCAATCTGGGTGGCCAAATCATTCGCTTGAATTGTCCAACCAACTGCAAACAATTGTGGCCTGGTGACATGGTGCACTGTCATCCACAAAAATTCCATCGTTTGGGAACATGAAGTCCATGAATGGCTGCAAATGGTCTAGAAGTAGCCAAACATAACTGTTTCCAGTCACTGATTGGTTCAGTTGGACCAGAGGACCCAGTCCATTCCATGGGAATACAGCCCACACCAGTATGGAGCCATCAGCAGCTTACAAAATGCCTTGTTGACAACTTGGGCCACAGCTTCGTGTGATCTGTGCCACACCAAACCCTACCATCAGCTCTTACCAACTGAAATCCGGACTCATCTGACCAGGCTATGGTTTCCAACCAGCTAGGGTCCAGCTGATATGGTCATGAGCCCAAGAGGGGCACTGCAGGCAATACTGTGCTGTTAGCAAAGATGCTCAAGTCTATCATCTGATGCCATAGCCCATTAATGCCAAATTTTGTTGCACTGTCTTACCGGATATGTTTGTCGTATGTCCCACATTGATTTCTGTGGTTAGTTCATGGAGTGTTGCTTGTATATTAGCACTGACAACTCTGCGCAAACACACACTGTCATTAAGTGAAGGCCACCAGCCACTGCATTGTCCTTGGTGAGAGATAATGCCTGAAATTTGCTACTCTTGGCATACTCTTGACACTCTGGATCTCAGAATACTGAATTCCCTAGCAATTTCCAAAATGGAATGTCCCATGCATCTAGCTTTAACTACCATTCTGCAATCAAAGACTTAATTTCTTTACTACGGCCATAATCATGTCGGAAACTTTTTCACGTGAATCACCTGAGTACAAATGAATGCTCCCATAATGAAATGCCCTTTTATATCTTCTGTATGGAGAACTACTGCCATCTGTACATACACGTGCATATCACTATCATGTGGCTTATCACCTCAGTGTACATTTTCTTACTCCGTATGTTTATGAATTAACTTAACAAAAATTTAAGCAAACAATGACCACCATACTAATTCTTGAGTTCTTATAAAGATTTCCTTTATACTCACTACAGTTATGTGGTAGTGAGTTGTTTACACTTACAGCTTGGGTTTCCATGCGCATAAAAATAACATTTAACATCTGTGTCAAAGTTGCTCTGGCTGTTGTTTGATTGATTAGATTCTTGCTGGCCAAGTAAATGTTGTAGCATGTCCTGACAGCAAGCAGGACTGTTCCCTCATGGACCTCAACATGCTGACTAGTAACAACTGTCAAGAGTGCCTGAAAGTCAAAAGTAGCATTAATGAGGACCAAGTAATTACTAATCATACATTCTGATTGTTGATACTTTGTTGTTAAGAACTTTTGTAAACTAATAGTAGAAATGACAAGTTTTTACAATAATTCAGTTGTTACTCAAAAATTTTGTAACTTATTCTTTCTCCATAGAAATATTTATTTACATTAGAAAATTACTGGAATAATTTTCAACAGAATGCCAAACCTTACATGTCACACGTCAATCAGCAAAACAGGAGCAAAAGGGGTGGTTCACTGCGCCCCCCCCCCCCTCTCTCTCTCTCTCTCTCTCTCTCTCTCTCTCTCTCTCTCTCTCTCTCTCTCTCTCTCTCACACACACACACACACACACACATACAGAGAGAGAGAGAGAGAGAGAGAGAGTAATTAAAACTACTGAGTAATATCATGATTTATGGCAGCTTCAAAGCTGTCAAAATAATTTAGCCTCCGAAGGTACCAAAGAGTTTAAAACAGGCTCCACACTACTAAAATGTTTTCTTGTCAACATCAGAAGCCAAACTGGTACTTATTAACTGAATTAGGAAGCTTATACAAGGCATTAAAGACCACCTTCAGTTATGTCATTTGTTAACACAATACAAGTTCTTGGAACATGTATAAGGAAAGAACAATACAGATACAAAATGTTGTACTCAGTTTTTTGTAAACAGTGGAAACCACAAAAATTTCAAATGACACTCTCGATACAGTGTACTGAAATACAAGTTGCGCAGCAGATGAGAGACAGCTGGAAGAACAACAGTGTGTGCTATTTAGAAAAATAAAAGAAACCAACTGATGATGGTGAAACATCACTGAAGCCACGGATTGGTCAAAAAAGAATACAATAGCTTTTGCTAAAGGCACAATCCTTTCATAACATGTTTAGCTGTTGAAGTAAACGTGGAAACAAAAAGTAAACTCTCACTAGTGAACTTTAGTGTCAAGATGAATATCATATATATTTCAAAACCACGATTCTGTTTACACTATTACTTGTTTCTTCTAAAATATAATTCTATATCTTATAACAAGCTCAAAGTAGCGGTAATAAACATTTTTTTGTCTCCATCTCATTTGCGCAGATCAAACTGTCAATGTGAATACAGTGTAGTGTAAGTAAAAAATTATATTTTTTTTCAAGAAATTTCCCCTGGAATTTAACAGCATGTGCTTCCATAAGCTCCAAATTATAGCTGACTAGATTAGCATCTGCTGCTTTGCTCGTATAAACTGTATGGCTTCAGAGATTATTTTGTTTTTATTTAAACACGTTTTTGTGTTAACAAATTGTAACACCTACGCTTTTCATGCTAATTAAGGTCATATAAGCATGGTCTTCTCTGAATGTACTTCTGACCAAAAAGCGATCCTGGTAGCTAGTGTCCAAATTTTCATGCCTTTAGCATTCTCGTGGAGATATTTACATAGCAACTTTCATCCTCTAACTAGTATTTCTTTATATATATGAAACATTTTTTTAAAATTTCTAACTGAGAGGTCAAATACCAATTGTCATAGATGTCGCCTTAAAAATCCTTTAGTAGTTCTTCCATACGTATTTAAAAAAAAACTTTCACTCACTATTTTACCCCCTTAGTGGTTGAATTTCCAAAAACGCTGAAACACACATTTTCTTTATTTTCTGACTGATAAACCAAATACTGGTTTTCATAGTCCTAGCTTAAAAATTCCCTTAATAGCGACACTTAGGTGACGACCAGTCAGTGAATCATTCTGATCCTATTCCCCTCAGGGAATGAATTTCCAAAAACAGTGAAACATATTTTTTCATACGTGTTTTGTAAATAAAACTGCCTTTTCCCGCTGCCACTCAATTTATTTATACCAGATGCGTTTCGCCTTTTTCTTGTTCTAAGGCATCATCAAGGAGATAGATAATGATACAGTTTTGTTAGTTTTAGAGTATTAAATAATTTACGCTGCGATTTTTTATGTAAAAAAGTAATTACTTACAATTTGCTGATCTTTGTTTTCTCTCATCTGGCCTTGACCAGATGAGTCTGATAGTGTGACCTCCAGACCAGATGAGGGGAAATGAAGATCAGCAAATCTTAAGTAATTTGAGGTTAAAGTGGTAGGTGTGGCAGAGAGTAGGGTTAAAGCTTAATGGAAGCTTGAAGCTGTATTTGCTAAAGAAAAGAAAACTGTCACATCCTATGCCATCAATGCAAGACGACCACCTACATCTGGCATGAAACTTTGGAAAAAACCTCGCTCTGGATTTGGAGATGTAAGGCATTTCAAGAATTTTAGTGAACATCTAACAAGTGAACATTCAACAAATCAGATACCAGCACTGCAATTTTGTGTCGATAAATATCAGACTGACTTTGTAAAACAGGCTGAATAAAGGTACACTATTTATGCTTGAGGCATTCAAGACCACTTCAATGTGTGGAGCCAGACCTAGGAAACGAGGAAGGGAGAAAGACTGGGGTGTAGCGTCCCATTTGATTGAATGAAACCATACACAACTTAAATCTGTGACAAGGTGGGACATTGAAGCCCTTTGAATAAGAATCTGATGAACAGAATTTGGCATAAAATCACCATCTGGAGAGTGATTGTGAGTACATAATTTTTAATTAACTGTCTTTATTGAACAGCTTTTTGAATAGAATTACCAGTTTTGGCTATGCAATAGCCATCTTCAGATGCTACGGACTTTTATTGTAGCATCTGAAGATAGCTACTGCATAGCAGAAAGCAGACAATTAAATAAAAATTATAAGAATCTGATGGTTTAGTGATAGCATAATTCAGTAGTGTAACATCTCCATCTGCAGTGATGTACCCATCAACCGAAGATATTTAAGTAAAGTAACAATTTTATTCCCTTGTTTGCTTTCTTAGTAATGATATAAATCAATGGTACACAAGTAGTTTTGACTATGGGTGGAAAAATTACCCCTCTCTGCTACTTGTTAAAAAGACATCTTGCTGTACACCATGAGCTGCATGTAAAAATATTTGATTGCCAGACCAGTTTTCAGGTGTACAGCCCATAATCAATGGCATCTAATACAGAGAACAAAGAAATAAATGTAAACATATAAATGCCTGTAAAATAAGAACATTTTGTACGCATTATAGAGGAAATGTGCTGTTCCCTACATATAGTGTATGTCTATATCAAACAATGTGTTTGCAAGTATAAAATTTTTACAAAGTTAATAATTAAGGAGTAAAGGAGACCACTTTCCAAATTGCAGAAGTATTGAGTTGTCGAAAAGCACATGCAAAAGAGAAATGAAACATGCTAGCTTTCAAAATAAATCCTTTGTCAAGCTAGAGTATCCAGCCAGCCTAATGTAGGGGAGTGTGTGTGTGTGTGTGTGTGTGTGTGTGTGTGTGTGTGTGTGTGTGTGTGTGTGTGTGTGTGTCCCTTCTAACTTGGATTGGTTCTGAACGTTAGTGAGTTTTGTTTCTGTTTTGTGTGTGTCTCTCACTGACACAACACTTTTGTGACTGAGTGAGTGGTCCCCTTTATTGCTAAACTATTTATTTTCTATCAGAACTTTCCTATATATTTATGACAGACACTCACAGTATGTAAGTAACCTACTTCATTTCTGCAGTAAAGTATACAATATCTTCTTATGTTACAGACATCAATATCTATATATTTATTTCTTTATTCTTTATTCTCTGTATCAGATGCCAATGCTGGTGTAGTATAAGCCAGAATACCAGTCTGTAAAATATCTTTATGTACAACTTATGGTGTACAACAGTGTATTTTTTAAAGAACACATACAAGCTAGGGAGAACTGAGCACAGAAGATTCTCTCTGTTATGTTAATTAACTACTTTAAAAATGCAGCTATCTTTCTTTCTTTCACTAGAAGAGCAAAATACAAAATAAATAAAAAAGCTGACAACAGAATGAATCTAACAGACTTACCTTAATAATCTGTAGCTGAACACCTTCATCAGTCTGTGGCCCACTGAAGCATCCACAAATAGTTTCCACTATTCTATCTATAAGGTACTTCCCAGGTGTTGTGGAATCTGGTATATTTCCAGTTAAATGACCGTATGCAATAAGTTTCTGCAACACAACATTCACTACTTAATAATGTGCATACACTTATTCATTCCACTTAATACCTGTAGCAGCATTTTATTTAATATTATTTCTGAAAATAAACCTGGAGTGTTATGAATTAAGATCTAATTTAGTATATGAAGTTAATTTACAAGAATTCATCCTTATGGGAATTAGCAGGTGGCTTACTATCTAAATGAAACATTAGAAGTACAAAATGAAGACTTTTTGAGTCATCAGTCTTCTGACCAGGGGCAGATACAGAAAAACCTCAAGGAGGGGTGCTAAAGATATCTTGAGCTACCTTTACTTTTACCATAATAAAAATAATCAGGTCACATGCAACGTTTAAGAAAGGTTTATTTAAACTGATTATACACGTATACAAGACAATGCCATCTTGTTGTTGTTGTTGTTGTTGTTGTTGTTGTCTTCAGGCCAGAGACTGGTTTGATGCAGCTCTCCATGCTACTCTATCCTGTGCAAGCTTCTTCATTTCCCAGTACCTACTGCAACTTACATCCTTCTGAATCTGCTTGGCCAGGAAGAACAGGCACATAGAATTCATCATTTAAGGAAGAGAACCACAATTGTAACTTTTTTTATATAATGCCATCTTACGAAATAAAAAAGTTACAACTGTGGTTCTCTTCCTTAAATGATGAATTCTTTGTGCCTATTCTTCCTGGCAAATTGGTTACTTACATTGCCAATAGGACGATCAATGTCAGGGCGAGTGTTCGACAGAGCTAAGCCATTAAGTCGATCCTCCTCCACTGTCGACTGACGAAAGAAACGAACGAATAGCACGCGTGCCGACCGGCTGGGGCAGTACGGGTGGCAATGTGGGCAGCCCCACGAGGGAGATGGGGGTGCCCCGTGCATCTCCCATATGTATCTGCCATTGATTCTGACCGGTTTGACATTGGCTGCCACAAATGCCTTTCCTGTGCCAACTTCTTCATCTCAGAGTTGCACTTGCAACCTACATCCTCAATTATTTGCTGGATGTATTCCAATCTCTGTTTTTGTCTACAGTTTTGCCCTCTAGGCTCCCTCTAGCACCACGGAAGTCATTCCCTGACATCTTAACTGATGTGCTATCATCCTGTCCTTTCTTCTTGTCGGTGTTTTCCACATATTCCTTTTCTCTCCGATTCTGCACAGAACTTTCTGATTCCTTACCTTAAACAGTCCGCCTAATTTTCAACATTCATCTGTAGCACCACATCTCAAATGCTTCGATTCTTTTCTGTTCCAGTTTTCCTACAGTCCATGTTTGATTACCATATAATGCTGTGATTCAAACATACATTCTCACATATTTCTTTCTCAAATTAAGGCCTATGTTTGATATTAGTAGACTTCTTTTGGCCAGAAACATCCTTTTCACCAGCACTAGTCTGCTTCTGATGTCCTCCTTGCTCCAACCGTCATTGGTTATTTTGCTGCCTAATAGCAGAATTCCTTAACTTCATCTACTTTGTGACCATCAATCCTGATATTAAGTTTCTCACTGTTCTCTCTTCCGCTACTTCTCATTACTTTCATCTTCCTTCAGTTTACTCTCAGTCCATATCCTGTACTCATTAGACAGTCACTAAAAAAAAAAAAAAAAAAAAAAAAAAAAAAAAAAAAAAAAAAAAAAAAAAAAAAAAAAAAACAAGGCAGTTCACATTACTGGGGGTCTATTTGTAATGACCTGTTACCATATGACTTTTTCTTTGTAACTGTGAACCATGTCTCACAATGAGACAAGTTTCACCAAAACTGATGAACATCATAGTGGTGGTGGTGGTGGTGGTGGTGGTGGAGGAGGAGGATGAGTATTTTCCTACAGATACTATGTTCTGTGTTAAATGTCTAGTAGGGACCTCACACAAAAGAAATTAAATTAGTGCTGCAAAATTGTGGACTAACCACAAATGTTCCATTAGTGGTGATTATTTTCAAAAGAGAACCAATTGCAGACCTTGTGTGTTCATTCCACTGTTCAAGTCTCTAATTTGTAAACGTTGCTTTTCATGCCACATTGCAGGAGCTCTGCTGTTTTGCCTTTCAGGAGAGTGCAAGAACACACCTGTTAGTAAACTTCTTGACTATTACCAATAAGTTGATTGTTTTTAATGAAACATTCCCATAACCCAGTACAAACAGTTCCATATAACTTTGTGGAGTTTCGTTCCTACTTTCTGTAAATAAAATTCATTAAAGAGAAAACGTGTGAACATAGTGAGAAAGTACATGTTGCTTCCATACATCAGCAGTTGGTGGTATTTTTTCAGTATAATAGTGACTACTGAGATAAACACAATAAACAGATTTTGGGATTAATACTATCTGTATTAATTTTGCATTCACATTGTGTGAATGCCGTTACAGCTGGAAAACACTCAGCCACAAAACTGAAAACATGAACTATTAACTCTGTTACGAAAAGGATATATTGCTACTCACCATATTGTGGAGATGTTGAGTCGCAGATAGGCACACCATAAAGACTGTCACACAAGTAAGGTTTTGGCCAAAGAGACATTCTTTTGAATTAGATAAACACGCATGCATGCCTGTGTACGTGTATGTGTACACACACACACACACACACACACACACACACACACACACACACACACCTCTGGCTGCCGAGGCAAGGCAGAGACAGTGGTCGCGTAAGTGTGTTGTCTAATTAGGAAGAATGCCTTTTTGGGCAAAAGCTTTCTTGTTTGACAACCTTTTTCTTGTGCCTATCTGCAACTCAGCATCTCCGTTATTTGGTGAGTAGCAATCTATCCTTTTCGTAACACTGTCATTATACTATCCTGGATTTTCCATTGTTTGAAAATGTTAACTTTGATGAAGTTGAAAATGTCAGAGATGGCAATGTGTTAAAGTGCTGAGCAATCTACACTACATATCACAGGACTCTCTGATACAACACATTACCTCTATGGCATTTTCACTTGCTTTGTACTATATCTCTTCCTTTCATTGCTAATACTTCACACCTATTTTCCACAACCTGGAAGGGATTGGAAAATGGTGATGTACTTTCACTGTTAGATAAACAATAAACAAGGATTTCAGTGCTCCAGAACAAATGAAATGCATCGGTAATCCATCAAGAAAGCTGGGAAACAAAGAAAGCAACAGAGTGCACCACAGGTTTTATTTTTCCAACAACAGGAATGGATGTTTCTCTAAGCTTCCAACTGTTATGTAACTTGTAATGAATCAACAGTTTGGTTGCTTGAAATGCAGTTTAATAACTTTACCAAGTATACGATGCTACCTCTTTTTAAAACTACTAATGTACATCAATATGTTTTTTTGGTGTGGGAGGCTTATAAATGCGACCTCAAAATACAAATGAAATACATGTTGTCCGATTTCAATTAAGGTCCCTTTGTGGCTGAAGGCTTACTTATTTGACGTTCTTTTTATTGTGCCTATCTGCGGCTCAGCGTCTCTGCTATACGATGAGCAGTAATCTATCCTTTTCATAATTGTGAAATGAAATAGGAGGGCTATTCAGAAAGTAGAGAACGATTCCATCTGACTCCGCTAGGCGCACCCTAATCGCGTGTATTTTGGTATGTGCATGCTTGGCAGCTCAGTCGGCATCCATCCGTGACAGCGGGAACTCCTCTGCGCATCTGGTTTTTTCAATATTCGAATTTGAAATGTGCGCTACAATCGAAAATCCCACCAGTTGTGAGGTGCAGTCTGTGATACGGTTTTGTTGGCAAAAAATCTAACACCTACAGAAATTTATTGTGAACTGTGCAAATTGTAGGGAAACAATGTAATGAGTGAATGTTCTGTCTGGAAATGTTACATTTGGTTTAAAAATGGCCAAACCAATGTTCATGATGAAGAGACGAGTGGACGCCCGAGCATTGTAACTGATGATCGCTAAAGTTGATGAAATGATTCGTGAAAACCATTGCTTCATAACAACGGAGCTTTCGCTTCCTTTACCACAAGTTTCATGGACTTTGTTGTTTGAAATTGTCATTCAAAAGCTAAGCTACCACAAATTTTGTGCACAATGGGTGCCCAAAATGCTTACAGAGCACCATAAAGAAGAGCGAATGGGGGCAACGTTGACATTTCTGGAGGACTACCACAAACATGGCGATTCATTACTGGATGGAATCATAACCAGTGATGAGACTTGGGTGAAACACGTCAATTGCGAGGCAAAATTACAGTCCATGGAGTGGGGGCACACAAGGTCCCCCTAAAAACCAGTAAAATGTTGGCAAACCTTGTCAGCAAGGAAGTTGATTGGGACAGGCAAGGTGTGCTTCTTATTGATTTTCTCGAATGTGGAGCAACCATAAATTCTGCCCAGTACTGTCGAACTTTGCACAGCCTTAGAAGAGCAGTTCAAAACAAATGCTGAGGAAAGCTGACATCCAAAATTTTGTTTCTGCACGACACTGCCCGATCTCACACAGCAAACCACACTAAAGAACTCCTTAATTCATTCAAATGGGAAATTTTCCCTCACCTGTCCTACAGCCCCGACCTTGCACCAAGCAACTTCCACTTGGTTTCCCAAGATGAAGAATTGGCTTGCAACACAGTGCTTTGATGACGACGTGGAACTCCAGGTGGGCGTGACTCACTGGCTGAAGTCTCAGGCGGCAGAATTTTATGACTAAGGTCTCTCAAAGCTTGTCCACTGCTATGTTAAGTGCCTCAATGTGTTGGGTGACTATGTGGAAAAGTACTACGTCAGTCACTCTTTCAGATGCATATAATGAAATGTATTTAGTTTTTTTTTTTTTTTTTTTTTTTTTTTTTTATGCCAAAACATTTGCTACTTTCTGAATAGCCCTCATACAAAGGCATTTACAACCAGAATTGGTTGAGTTACAGAAAATCAATAAATTTAATATGTTGTGCCAAAATGCAGATACACCTTAAATTTACTGGTCAATAACATATGTAGCAAATATTTGCACCCAAATACATCTCGACAAAGATATCTAGAAACTTGTACAGGATATCAAATTTTTTATGTACACTATGTATTTGTCACTTGTACATATATTAAAGAAAATTACTCTCATATGCGTTTATTAGATCTGCATTATAAGTGAACTTTCTCCCACTTTGGCTTATTTTATTAGCCTTTGCAAGGATCACACACCATCATTTGGATTCCAGGATGTTTCTACTTTTCTAAGTTTGTATGAATAAAGTGAAATGTTGATATTGGACAGCGTGAAGGAGTTCTGAATTTCACAAACAAGCAGGCAAATGTATATGAATGGAAAGCCAAATTTTTAAGTATATGTGCTCATGCCATATTTCAGTTCTGGAGTGTAAGCCCTTTAATAAAGAAATGATATAAGAGATTTTATTAACAAAAGGGGCTCCATAATAGAAATGTAAGTAGGCTGTGTTTTGGTATTTCAAAAATAATGGACACACACCTAAGAAGACAAACTGTTACTATAATGGGCACACAGGCTCTAAGGTATGTTCATACACAAAATATGGAATAAAATCACAAAGTCCAACAATGGAATGTCCAGGATGGAATGTAACATTATATGAAAAGAATTGTTGCTACTCACCACATAGCGGAGATGCTGAGTCGCAGAAAAGCACAACAAAAAGACTAAGTTTGCTTTGTCAAAAGTAGACAACATACACAAATGCACACAGTCACGCAAACACAACTAACGCACACATGACTACAGTCTCTGGCACCTAGAGCCAGACTGCAAGCAGCAGGGCATTATGGGAGAGGCAACTAGATGAGTTAAGGATGGGGCTGGGGTGGGAGAGGAAGGGATAGCATGGTAGGGGTCAGGGACAGTGAAGTGTTGCAGAGAATGTGTAGGGACGAGGTGGAAAACGGGACAGATAGGGGCACTTGGGAGGTTAGACGGAGGGAGGGGGGTTCGCGGAAAAGGAGAGAAAAAAGACTGGGGATGCGTTGGTAGGATAGAGGGCTGGGTAGTGCTAGAATGGAAACAGGGAAGGGACGGGATTGATAAGGAGAATGAGTAACAAAAGTTGAGGCCACGAGGGTTTGGGGAATGTAGGATATATTGCAAGGAGAGTTCTGATCTGTGCACTAGAGCTGGTGTTGGTGGGAAGGACCCACATGGCACAGGCTGTGAAGAATTCACTAAAATTAAGGATGTAGTGTTTGGCAACATGCTCAGCAATAGCATAGTCCAACTGTTTCTTGGCCACAGTTTATCGGTGGACATTCATACAGACAGAAAATTTGTTGTTTGCCATGCCCGTGTAGAATGCAGCATAGTGGTTGCACCTTAGCTTGTAGGTCACATGATTCATTTCACAGGCAACCCTGCCCCTGATGGGGTAGGTGATGTTTGTACCCAGACTGGAGTAGGTGGTGATGGGAGGATGTATGGGACAGGTCTTGCATCTAGGTCTACTACAGGCCACGAGGCAAGGTTGGAGCAGGGGCTGTGTAGGGATGGACGAGGATATTGTGTAAGTTTGGTGGACAGCAGAATACCACTATGGGAGGGGTGGGAAGGATAGTGGGTAGGACATTTCTCATTTCAGGGCACGACGGGAGGTAGTCGAAACCCTAGCGGAGACTATAATTCAGTGGCTCCAGACCTGGGGGATACTGAGTCATGAAGGGAATGATCCTCACTGGTTGGACACTGGGACTTTGGGAGATGTTGGGTGACTGAAGATAAGGCGTGGGAGATCTGTTTTTGTACAAGGATGGGAGGGTAATTATAGTCTGTAAAGACCTCAATAAGGCCCTCAGTATAATTTGAGAGGGACCACTCATCACTAAAGATGTGAGGGTCATGGGTGGCTAGGCTGTACGGAAGGAACTTCTTGGTATGGAATGGATGGAAGCTGTCTAAGTGGAGGTATTGCTGGTGGTTGGCAGGTTCAATATGGATGGAGGTACTAATATAGCCATCTTTGAGGTGGAGGTCAACATCAAGGAAAGTGGTTTGTTGGGTTGAGTAGGACCAGTTGAAGCGAATTTGGGACAGTGAGTTGAGGTTCTGGAGGAATGTGGATAGTGTGCCCTCAACCTCGATCCAGATCACGAAGATGTCATCAATAAATGTGAATCCAGGTGAGGTGTTTGGGATTCTGGATGTTTAGGAAGGATTCCTCTAAATGGCCACTGAATTGGTTGGCACCGATGGTGCCATGTGATTGCCCATAGCCATAACCCAGATCTGTTTGTAGGTAATACCTCCAAAGGAGAAGTAATTGTGGGTGAAGATATAGTCATGGTCATGGTGACAAGGAAAGAGGTGGTTGGTATGGAATAGGTGTTCAACAGTGGTAAGGCCATGGGAATTGGAGATGTTAATGTAAAGAGAGGTGGCATCAATAGTGACAATCAGGGTCACTTGTGGTAAAGGTCAGGAACTGTAGAGAGTCAGTGGAGAAAATGGATGGTGTCTTTTATGTAGGAAGGTAGGTTGCAGATAATGGGCTGAAAGTGTTGGTCTACGAGAGCAGAAATACTCTCAGTAGAGGCACTGTAACCGGCCACAATGGGGCATCCTGGGTGGTTGGGTTTATGGACTTTAGGAAGCATGTAGAAGTTAGGAGTGCAGGGAATGGCAAGGGTGAGGAGAGAGGTGGACACAAGGAGAGATTCTGGGATGCGCCTAACTATTTGAGGAGGGACTAGGGATCTTACTGTACTTCTGGAATGGGGTCACTGTGACACAGTGTTTGAAGGTGGATGAATATGACAGCTGGCAGAGTCCTTCTGACAGGTAATCCTTGTGGTTCTTAGAAAAGCTCAAGTTTTGTGGAACTGAGGGCATTACACACCGCTGGTTTGAATCATACTTGACAAACAGAATGCAAAAGGCTGTGCTGAATAATGCAGATGATGTTGGATATGTAGAAAATTTCAGTGACTGTGGTGAAAATAATAAAAGGAATCCCAAAGGGTTACATTTTGGATCCACTCTTATTCCTTATCTATGTGAATGGCCTGCCACTTAACATTCAAGCAGCAAAACCAGCAGTTTTTATAAACAGCACCAGTGTTAAGAGAGAAAGCAGCAGAAGAGTTGGTAAATGATATTTTCCAAAGATTTATTAGGCGTTACTCTAAAAATGAACTCGCCTAAAAAAAAAACCCAATGCTACAATCAGTTCTCTATAACAAATAGTCACACCAACAACTGATGCAGCACATGAGCAGGAATCAGTAAGTGGGGTAGAAACTCCCAATTTTTGTGTGAACATATTGGTGTAAACTTGAACTGGAAGAAGCATATTACTGAGCTTCTCAAACAATTAAGTTCAGCTACTTTTGCTCTTTGTATAATTGCTAATATTGGACATAAACATATCAACCTCCTGACATATTCTATGTATTTCCACTTAATAATGTTGTACAGAATAATTTTCTGGGGTAAGTCATCACTTAGAAAGAAAGTATTAAATGCACAAAAGTGAACAGCAAGAATAACATGTGGTTCACCCACAGACATCACATAGGTACCTCTTCAATACATATTTTCGCTAATGAAATTTGTCATAAATAATCTAGGATCACAATTTGAGAAGAATAGTGACATACATACCAGCAACACCAGAGGGAAAATGACTTAGTGGCTCAGAGAGGAGTTCAATGCACAGCAATAAAATTTTTTTATCATACGCCTAATAACATAAAATGTGGCAGGTAGTAAGCAAGTTTTAAATCTAATTTAAAATCATTTCTCCTGGACAACAGCTATTCCACTGATGAATTTATACTAAAAAAATGGTATCCAGTAAAAAAAGTGTTCATTAATTTTAACAGTAATCATGCACACATATCCTGGAAACTGACTCATTCCATATCATTTCAATAAAACAGTAATTCAGATGATCCATGGAACAAGTAACTAACAAACAAACATCAAGTAATAAAACACAGTTGATGTTTGTCTTAAATTTAGTTTTCAGACATATGTAGATGCTGTTAGCGAGAGAATACTGTGGCTATTTGGTAGTATTAGCAGTGTTTACTAAGTTAAAGTCTCGGAAAACAGTTTTATTGCATATTATGAAGAATGACTGCTAGCCTATTACTAACTGTGAAAAAAGTTCATTTGCTTTCATTGTTAGAATCTGGCTGCAGTGGCTGGAGATACCAGCCATGAGTGTGTAGGTGTGGTTGTTTGTATGTCTAGCAACTCAACGAGTCATCTTTACAGTGATTAGCAATCTATACTTTTCATAATACTGTTGATATTCCAAACTGGGCTTTCCATTGTTTTGTCAAATAAACTGAGTAAGACTTTGCAATTAGATGACTATCTATTTCCACTGATTTATAGACATATGAGCAATTAAAATGGCGCCTGCTTTCTTTAACCTGGGCTTGTTGATGCTGTAGTCATTGAAGGTACAGTCACTGTCCTTTAAAATTCACTTAAAAAATGTAACAGTTTGAAAATGTGCAAAGCAAATGCAGATACAAGTTTTAACAAAAAAGTGATGAAAATAAAACATCAAAAAAGTAAAATTTCCTATTGGTAACATCAGTTTCAAGATGAAAATATGGCTTCTAGGACAAATGGCTTCCACTCTCTGAAAGAACAATTTTCTTTTTGTGCTAAATATCACTTTCATTCTACATTTTAACCACAATGATTCAATGTAAACATTATGAAGTTCACCTGAAACTTTTACAGTATCTTTTTCTGGGCAATTGGCAATTTTTGTAGTAGGGAAAGGGGATCCCCTAGTCAATCATTTGAATGTTCTATTGATCATAATTGAAATCTACCACTGTGATTCGGAATGAGTCAGTTTCACCATTATATTACATTTTCTCAGTGGAAAATATAGCAACATGCTGACCATTTATCCATGGTATTGCCGTGGGTATTCACGTGGCACATCCTATGCCTTATTATTTATGAGCCACAGTCTGGCGGCAGCAGCTGGAGATAGTGGTCACATGTTCATGAAGTGTGGCTGATTGTGTTAGTGTGTGTGTGTGTGTGTGTGTGTGTGTGCTTTTTCTGAAGAAATCTTTGGAGAAAAACTCAGTGTGTAGCAGTCTTTTTTATTGTGCCTGTCTGCAACTCAACATGTCATCTTTATAGTGAGAGGCAGTATATCCTTTTCACAGTTTATTTTATAGTATGCTCAAAATGAAACTGAATCACAGGGAAGCTTCAATACTTTCAACACAAGAAACAGCTGTGAGACACATCAAACAAAAACACATCAAAGAAAAGCTGGGAAAACTGTATGAGGAGTGGGAAGAAATAAAAAACCTACTAGATCTGTTGGCACTGCTCAAAATTGGAAAGTATCTTTCAAGTATAATTTTGACAAAAACCTATTTGATCTTGGCTATCAGCAGGATGCACTGACAAAGTTGATACAGAATACAGGTAGATTTTGTTACGCCACAGACGAAAAGGACATTCTGGTTGTATGGGAAATACTGACATTTATAAATCAGATGAATAAAAAAAACACACAACAACAACAATCAGTTAACATGACATGATTAGACAAATATGGAAAAAATCTTAAGTGAAGCTTATATTTTATTTTTCGAAAATGGAAATATATAGAACTGGAATCTGTAGCAACAATTAGAAGCACATCAGAGGAAGTGGAAAAGATGTAACAAGACATGGAGGACAATTTTCCACAAGCAGAGGAAGTATAAGCAAAAATAAAGAGAAGGTATCATCACAATGCTGAAGAGATGTTAAACTGAAGAATTACCTTTATTACTTAAAATAAAAGAAAGGGCACCACTCACCTACAGCTGACTGATCTGTGAGGCATAGGAACATGCAACAGAAAGCAGTATTTCCACTAGCTTTTGAACTTCAGCTCTTTCTCTAGTAAAAGTACACACACACACACACACACACACACACACACACACACGCACACACACACGCACACACACACAGTGAATCTTGTTCACTTTATACAAATGTGTACATTTTGGTGATAAACTTAGTACTGATGTTTTAAAGCATTTGATCTGATAACAGTTGGCCAAAATGTGTAATCTATATCCGAAATAATGAAGTCCATCAAAGACATAAATTTTGTGTATTTGTGCATTTGTGCATTTTTATGGCTGCTGACCTATATAAAGACGTCCTGTCTGCCATTCTGAAAGTTGTTCTGACTATAAAAACAGATATGATCAAAAATTTAAAGGAAGCTGCAGTGCACAGCAGTGGGAAGTTACTTCCCAAAATTTTACATACAGTAATGAGAACATCGAGAACGTAGCAATTTCATCTATCTGTGACAATGGAGATTTGTTCATAGGGATTCCCAAGCTCTAAAATAGTCTGACTATCACTCAGTCAAAAGTTTTATTATTAGTACTTGAACAATGAGGGACAGGGAAATCCTGGCAATATGTTATCATATAATGAAAGAAAATATTAGTCACCTTAGGACCAATTATTAAAGAGCAATCATCTGTATTTAGCGTGTTGCTACCATATTTTAGAAGAATTCTAAAAGTTCTTAACTACAAAAGGGAGATGAGCAGCAGTCGTCAGTCACACACTTTGGAAAAATTTCAGGCTTGTTGATCTAACTAGGAAAGAGAAAAAGAAGTGTGTCAATGAATTACTATTCGAGGTAGAAAATGATGAGGCTGATTATGATGTAAAAGCATCATTTTACCATTTAATGGGCAAAAATATACATTTTTTTTGTTTGTCTGTCTGTTTCTCTTTTAACAACATTTTTAAGAGGTTTGAAATCGAAAACAAATTTTTAAATACTGATATCAAAGCCAATATAATTTACAACTACAAAAATAGTGAACTGTTTCAGGAATGTTTATGACAAAGCAAAAACGAGGTAAAAATTAATTCAGGGACAAGGACAGTTGCTTTTACTAGTTGTATCTGAAAACAGACAATTTTTTCTTGCTCTTCAAAAATAACTTAATCTAAGCTATTAAAAAATTAACTGCAAAATTTTATGTAAAATTTAAAAATACATAAATTGCATAATTTATTAATATGATTAATTAAATAAACTGAAAACTATTTGTTATGAATTTCCCACTAGCTTTAATCATCTTGTCTTTGAATTGCAATGGAAAATCCAGGATGGAATGTAACAATATTACAAAAGTTGCTACTCAGCATATAGCGGAGATGCTGAGTTGCAGATAGACGCAACAAAAAGACTGTCACAAATAAGATTTCGGCCAATGAGGCCTTTGTCGAAAATAGATGACACGTGCATGCGCACACACTGCAGTCTCTGGCAGCTGAAGCCACACTCAGCTGCCCAAGACTGTACTCCTGCGTATGAGTTGCGTTTGCATGTGAGGGGGCATGCGAGCATCGTCTGTTTTCTACAAAGTTGCCAAAAGTGGCCAAAAGCTAATTTGTGACAGTATTTTTGTTGTGCCTATCTGTGACGCATCATCTCTGCTATAAGGAGAGCAGCAACTTTTCATAATATTGTTTCTTTGAATTGCTTCATTTTATATTTGGACGGTGTTCCATTCACTTTTGAAAATATCTTGAACTAAATCCTTCTTAGTGTTCACCATGAAAAATACAACAAAATAAAATCTGTAAAGCACATCTAATTGAAGGTAGTGATGGTTTTATACCTCTACATGAAAATTCTCTCATAAGAATGTGCACTAGGACTTCACCTCAAAAATACTAATTACTGTTTAAATCTGCAAGTTTTAGCAAAAATGTTAGGAGATTAAGACTTCTTGGAAACAAAATTTCCTATGAAAGAATTTATTCCATTTTTAAGGGGAAAAAGCTTACTTTGTGCCAAAAATTGCAGTTTTTTCTGAACTTTAGCCCCAATGAGGCATTGGTTAATGTTGTCAAATGAAGCTGTTAACATTGCAAATACCGTTTTCTGGACAACTGGCAACTTTTAGAGGGAACCGCCAGAAAAACTCACTGTGACCTGCCTGGTCGTAAGACTCTAAACATTTCGTTTGTTTACAATAATTTTTTTTTTATTAAGGATGTTAGGGGAGTGAGCGTGATAAAAAATGAATAGTGAAGTTCTGAGAACGCAGAGGAAGCTGGGTATTAGACAGGTTACATCTTGAAAGTGAAACAGCACAAAGTTGCAATGTAGGTGTAATATAATATACAACTGTTATATAATTTGTGTATGGTTTAAATTACTCGTGGTCCTCAGATACACCTAAAATAAAATTAGATACACTTATGATACATCTTTGTTACTTTATACAAACCAAATGCTGTACCGATTGACATAAAGCTGTATTAGGCAAGGGATTTGCAGCTAGAAGGAATGGGTTTTGAAGCCATCTACAGATACACTGAAATAGGTATTTGTGGTTCCATTTTAGGCAAGTGGCACAAATGAAAAGAACATTTCATTCTTGGCCAATTCAAGATAATTTTGCTTCCTTTTTTATATATTTGTGTATTGGCTCTAAAATCAACATAAAAGAGAGTGGAGAAGCAGCCAAAGCTCTTAATTTCATCATAGAGAGAATAAGAGCAATCCCAAGGTGCAATTCAGACATTCCCTTTAAGCAGCTGTTAATATCCTGAAGATAATAACATTCATCGGTTACTCTATGAGGGGGGAAAAAAAAGCTACCTGCACTTCAAAAAGCATGACGAGTCGAAGCCTACTACGCTCTGAACCACGTGTGTTATGGCTAACACAAAGACATATGGGAGAGGTGATGATTCTACAGACAAGTGATCAGTGTGGTGACTGATCATATTGATCCCAGCCTTTGAGATTCAGAAGCTATGACATCTAGGCTGAGACTGCTGCAAATATAACTCAGCGGACATTTAGCACTGGTCACATCTTGACAAATGGCTTACCAGTTTACTATCAGTATCGTTGTCACAGGCACTAATGCCATGAGCAAGTTACATGGATACCAGTATTCTAATTCTGGCGAAAGAACATTGGTAGTAGTGAACTGATGAGAATCCTATATTGCTTTCCATGAGTGACAGCCAGGTCTTCAGAATTCATACTAAAATGTACATGCACACCTTGACCCTCCACCCCTGCCCCCCCCCCCTCCCCTCCCATACATACACACAAAAAGAAATTACTAAAATCAAATTATTTGTAACTTTTAGAATTTTCTGTAAAGGAGAAGTTCATCTGAAAAATTTAAAATCATACAACAGACAAAGGCAGCTGGCTGAATGCTGGGCTAAAAATTGAGGAGCTAGGTCCTCTGATAACATACTAAATCCTCAATCCTAATAGTACAGGTTGAAGTCCAGACACTTCAAAAATTTTACCACATTTGCCTCATTGGCAACTAAAATGGATGGTTGGCTAACTAGGAGAGGAGACCAAATGCTGAAGTCATCGGTCCCATGATCTAAGGTGCAGAAATCAAGGGAGGAACAACACAAACAGTATCGTCCAATCAAGAGGAAGGGAAAACAGGCAAACAAAGAGGTAGAAGGACCATCAGGGCACCAAGAAGAGGAAAGAACAGGAGGGGATTGAGAGAGCAGGTACACCCCAGAAACACCACTAACTCTTCCCGATCCCCACACCATACCATGATCACAACACAACAGGGACAACACCAAAGGAAGATGACACAAGAAAAGGGGAGAACAGAATGGCACAAAAGATAAGACAAAATGTGGGAAGTAAAGGGGGGAGGGGGAGAAACCAAGCCAGTGTGGAAGCAAGGCATAGGTCTCCATAACCAACATGAATGCCAGCACTAACACTGAGGGACTCCAATTCCAGACAGAAATTCAGGGATTTAAACCTGGGAGGACAAACCACTTTCACAAAGAAAGTCGAGGTCAGGCTTAACCATGCAAGGGTCATCCACTAACTTCCGGAACAAGGAAAGTGGGAGATTGTATTTAGTGCAAAGAACCAAAAGGCGGGGGCAGTCCAGCAGAATATGGATCACTGTGGTAGGTGCCCCTCAACTACAAAGATGGGTAGAAGGCGGGGGTGGTTGTGGTGGTTTTGGCATGTGTGTGTGTGTGTGTGTGTGTGTGTGTGTGTGTGGGGGGGGGGGGGGGGGGGGTAGGTGGCTCATTCTGGAGTAAAAAACCCATGCATCAACCTAACAACCCAGTATAGCCGATATCAAGACGGCACAGGATGGTAGATCCCCAATGGAAGAGGCAGAAGGAAGAACACCAAGTGTTGGGAGTCTCACTGACGGCATGAAGTTTATTAGGCACTGCGGTAGCCCCCACCCCCAAGAGTCACCTCACAACTTACCAAAAAGGAATTTGACATAAAGCTGCCAATCTGCCCCAGATGAGTACAGACAACAGGGGTTAGGTGGCCATTAAACCCCCCCCCCCCCCCCGCCACTCTCCAAACCAGATGATCAACAAGTTCATTACCCGGAATATCCACGTCGCTGGGATCCTAAAGGAAATCAACCAAACAAACAGCATCACCAAACCTGGTGAGAAGTCATGGATGGCAGAGACCAAGGGGTAGCAGGAAAAGTCAATATTATTTCAGTTCCTTTTCTGAAAACTTTGATATAATTTTATACTCAGTGTGTTAGATTTCGAGCTAAAATTTATGAAAAGCAATTACTTTATAAAATATTTTAGTATCAATGTTATAATCGGTAAGTACTAGTTCTGACTGTACAGTTAAAATTATTTTTCTTAGAAACATTTGAAATTACAAATTATTGGCACACTTAAAATTTCTGTTATTAATAATGCAGTCTGTACTGTTTAATGTATTTATTTCTGCATTCATTTATGAAATAATATCTGAAATTAATAAAGTAATAGAAACTAGTACAAATTTATTTGTTAAGAAAATTTGTAAACCCTTTGGAATATTGTTATTTCTGCAGAGTGTAGTAGTAGTCATAAGCATGTCTCTGATGTGATCAAATTTATTTTTGCATTTTTGTGCGAACATAGTAATTTTGACTTTGTTAATGTGTAAAATCAAAATACTATATGATACATTAAAATGTGAGAAAATGTATTTACGTAAAAAGATGCTGCAACTACAATCTTATTTATTTAGTTCAAGCCAACTGTGAGGATCTGACGCGACAATGTCAGGTTCAAGAATCAGACCCCTATACTAGAAGAACTAGAACCTATTCAACATGGAAAACTAAGTAATCTAGAAAGTTTATTGTAATCTTCGCTCCTCTCAAATCTTCATAAAAGACATTGAGTAATGTGAAATATAGATGGAAGTAGGAAGGAGGAGGCTGATTACACCTGGAAGAAATCCGTATGAATCCGGGGCTGAGGAACTTATCAGGTGGGGGTGATCAAGACTGTCCATTGGAGACACATCAGGAGGGCAGCAAGTTGCATATCTAGCATTATGTCTGCTTTTATAGTTTACTTCTTCAGTTAGTCATGCTAGGATGGTTAGGATATGCACAGATGCAGGAGGAGCTGGTCGCAGTTCGTGAACAGCTGAATGCACTTTTAGCTATGGTCAGTCACTTTCCGGGTACTGCCTTGGGGTGTAAAGATGGCAGAGGTTCTGGTGTGTCAAATGGGATACCACAGGTATCGCTTGTTTAGACCAAGGGCACTGCTTCTGAGGCATCTCCTAGTGTACCCAACGAGGTGGATCTGCCCTCACAGCAGGGTGACGGGCAGCCGGTAATGCATTCACATCACACGAGGTGGGGGCGAACATGGAGACTGGACACCTGGCCTCGCCCATTTATCCTGAGCGTTGACAGGTGGCCACTCTTTCAGCAGGATCCGAGCAGGCACATTGGGAGGGGGGTTTAACTAGTTATCAAGAGCTCCAATGTTAGGCACATTATGAAGCCCCTTAGGCACGTAGTGTTCAGGGCTGGAAAGAAAGCCATTGCGCACTCAGTACATCTGTCAGGGCATCTCATCTGAGATGTGGAGGCAGCCTTGCCTGTGGCTGTCAAGTGTGCAGCATGTATTGTCTGGAAGTTGTGGCTCACACCGGCCACTGACACCTGTCACATGGGTCCTGCGGCCGTCCTCGGTTCAGACAGGTGGCTGGTGGAGTTGTTCCCAGAGCTGATCGGGGTCCTTTGGTTTGAGACCGAGTGGAAGGTCTCAACTAAAGCTTCGTCAGCTATGTGACCATCTTGGCTGCAGATTCTTAGACTTGCATTATCGTGTGGGGATTTGTAGGACTCCCCTTGATAGGTTAGCCGTGCACTACACAAAGAAAGCAGCTACGAGTAGCAGAGTGCTTGTGAAGTGCACAAGGTTTTTCTTAGGCTAGACGGTAGTTTGAGGTGCTCCAATAAACATGCACCAGTAAATACACAGCAAGGTAAGTCAGGCAGCATCCAGAATGATGACACTTCAGCTGTCAAAATTTTATCAGTAAACTGTTGAAGTATTCGTAAGAGTGTTCCCAAATTTACTGCCCTCCAGGAAAGTTTTCCTACTCAAATTATTCTTCGGACCAAGAGCTGGAAGTGGAAAGCTCTGAGGTATTTAGCGAATCGTGGAACATATATTGAAAAGATAGATCAGAGGTCACAGGAGGGAGACTGCTCATTGCAGATGACAAAAATATTGTTTCTATTGAGTTTGAAGTTAAGCGTGACAGTGAAGTAATCTGGTCACGTATAATTGTGTATAACAGGTGTAGGTGACACCAAGTTAATTGTTGGATGTTTTTAAGAGCCACCAGACTCCATTCTGACAGATCTAGAGCCACTCAAAGAAAGAATATGGTCAGTAGCGTGAAATACACAGACCATACAATACTAGTTGGAGGCTACTTTAACCTTCTGTGTATAGATTGGGGTGTCTACGGATTCATTACGTGGAGGTACAGATAGTCAGGCGAAATACTTTCGAACATGTTTTTAGAAAATGTGTCTTGAGCAGCTAGCTTGGCAACCCAGATGCAATGGAAATATCTTAGATCTTATAGCTACAAATAGGCCGGACGTTATCGACACGGTCGGTTTGGAACTGGGATACATGATCATGATGTCATTACAGCAACTACGAATACAAAAGTTAACAAATCAGTCAAGAAGGCTAGGAGAGTGTATCAGCTAGACAGAGCAGATAAGCAGTTGTTAGCATCTCACTTAGACAGCGAATTGACATCACTTATTTCCAGAAGATGGATGTAAAGGAATTATGGGCAGAGTTTGAGCAGACTGTAAATCATGGTCTGGAGAATTATGTGCCTAGTAAGTAGATAAAGGATGGAAAAAACCCACCATGGTTTAATAATGAAATCTGGAGAATGTTGAGGAAGCAGAGGCTGTTGCACTCTTGATTCAAAAGAGAGTGCACAAATGAACACAAGTGAAGGTTAGTAGAGATTCGTGCATATGTGAAAGGATCTACGCACAAAGCATAGAACAACTACCACCGTCACACTTTAGCAAAATATCTGACAGAAATCCCAAGAAAATTCTGGTCCTATGTAAAATCACTAAGCTGGTCTAACACTTCTATTCAGCCCCTTGTTGACCAACCTGCTATGGCAGTTGAAGATAGTAAAATGAAAGCTGAAGTTTTAAATTTCACATTCAAGAAATCGTCCACAGATGGGCATCATACAAACATACTGTCATTTGACAATCAGACAGGCTCCCATATGGACAACATAGTAATAAGCATTGCTGGCATAGAGAAACTGAAAGATTTCAAAGCAAATAAATCACCAGGTCTGTATGGAATCCCCCTTTGGTTTTAAAAAAGGGTACTCTATGGCACTGACCTCTTAACTGGCTTGCATGTAACATAAATCTCTCACCAAGTGCAAATCCCCAAGTGACTGGAAAGAAGTGCAGGAGACTCCAGTATACATGAAGGATAAAAGAACATACCCGCAAAATTACAAACCACTATCTCTGACTTTGGTTTGCTGCAGAATCCTTGACCATATTCTCAGTTTGAATATAACAAATTTTCTTGACACAGAGAAGGTAACATTCACGAATCATCATGGTTTTAGAAGGCATTGCTCGTGTGAAACTCGGGTTGCCCTTTCTCAAATGAAATACTATAACTATGGGCAACAGGCAGATTCCATATTTCTAGATTCCCTGAGAGCATTTGATATGATGCCCCTGCACGCTGTTACTGAAGGTACGAGCATATGGAATAAGTTCACAGATGCGGGAATGGCTTGAAAACTTCATAAGTAATAGAACCCTGTATGTTGTCCTCAACAGCCAATGTTCATCAGGGACAAGGGTATCGCCATGAGTGCCCCACGGAAGTGTGATAGGACCGATATTATCCTCTACATACAGAAATGATTTGGCAGACAGGGTTGGCAGAAAACAGTGGTTGTTTACTGACAATGCTGTGGTATACAGCAAGGTGTCAAAGTCGAGTGACTGTAGGAAGATACAAGATGACTTGGGCAAAATTTCTGGTTGGTGTGACGGATGACAGGTGGGTGGAAAAATGTAAGTTAATGCAGATGAGTTGGAAGAACATATCTGTAATACTTGGTTACAGTACTACTAGTGTCCTGATTGACACAGCCAAGTCATTTAAATATCTGGGTGTAACATTGCAAAGTGATATGAAACTGAACGAGCATGTGAGGACTGTGGTAGGGAAGGCGAATGGTCGACATCAATTCAGAGGCAGGCTGCTAGATTTGCTACTGGTGGGTTCGAACAACATGTAACTCCAATGGGAATCCCTGGAGGGCAGGTGACTTTATTTTCCCCAAGAAATGGTATTCAGAAAATTTAGAGAGCCCGCATTTGTAGCTGAATGCCGAACGATTCTACCAACACCAACATACATTGCGTGTAAGAAGCATGGACATAAGATTCGAGAAATTAGGGCTCGTAACAGAGGCATATAGACAATCGTTTTTTCCTCACTCTATTTGCGAGAGGAACAGGAAAGGAAATGACTATTAGTGGGGCACAGTATTCTCCAACACACATCATACAGTGGCTTACGGAGTATCTTTGTACATGTAGACGTAGACGAGAACAAGGAATGGAGACGAAAACTGTCTACATCTACATCTCTACTCCGCAAGCCACCCAACGGTGTGTGGCGGAGGGCACTTTACGTGTCACTCTCATTACCTCCCTTTTCTGTTCCAGTCGTGTATGGTTCACGGGAAGAACAAATGTCTGAAAGCCTCCGTGCGCGCTCGAATCTCTCTAATTTTACATTCGTGATCTCCTCGGGGGGTATAAGTAGGGGGAAGCAATATATTCGATACTTCATCCAGAAACGCACCCTCTCGAAACATGGCAAGCAAGCTACACCGCGATGCAGAGCGCCTCTCTTGCAGAGTCTGCCACTTGAGTTTGTTAAACACCTCCGTAATGCTATCACGGTTACCAAATAACCATGTGACGAAACGCGCCGCTCTTCTTTGGATCTTCTCTATCTCCTTCGTCAACCCGATCTGGTACGGATCCCACACTGATGAGCAATACTCAAGTATAGGTTGAACGAGTGTTTGGTAAGCCACCTCCTTTGTTGATGGACTACATTTTCTAAGGACTGTCCCAATGAATCTCAACCTGGTACCCGCCTTACCAACAATTAATTTTATACGATCATTACACTTCAAATTGTTCCGCACGCATACTCCCAGATATTTTACAGAAGTAACTGCTACCAGTGTTTGTTCCGCTATCATATAAATCATACAATAAAGGATCCTTCTTTCTATGTATTCGCAATACATTACATTTGTCTATGTTAAGGGTCAGTTGCCACTCCCTGCACCAAGTGGCTATCCGCAGCAGATCTTCCTGCATTTCGCTACAATTTTCTAATGCTGCAACTTCTCTGTATACTACAGCATCATCCACGAAAAGCCGCATGGAACTTCCGACACTATATGCAAGGTCATTTATACATATTGTGAAAAGCAATGGTCCCATAACACTCCCCTGTGGCATGCCAGAGGTTACTTTAACGTCTGTAGACGTCTCTCCATTGATAACAACATGCTGTGTTCTGTTTGCTAAAAACTCTTCAATCCAGCCACACAGCTGGTCTGATATTCCGTAGGCTCTTTGTTTATCAGGCGACAGTGCGGAACTGTATTGAACACCTTCCGGAAGTCAAGGAAAATAGCATCTACCTGGGAGCCTGTATCTAATATTTTTTGGGTCTCATGAACAAATAAAGCGAGTTGGGTCTCACACGATTGCTGTTTCCGGAATCCATGTTGATTCCTACAGAGTATATTCTGGGTTTCCAAAAACAACATGATACGCGAGAAAAAAACAAGTTCTAAAAGTCTACAACAGATCGACGTCAGAGATATAGGTCTACAGTTTTGCGCATCTGCTCGACGAACCTTCTTGAAGACTGGGACTACCTGTGCTCTTTTCCAATCATTTGGAACCTTCCGTTCCTCTAGAGACTTGCGGTACACGGCTGTTAGAAGGGTGGCAAGTTCTTTCGCGTACTCTGTGTAGAATCAAATTGGTATCCCGTCAGGGCCAGTGGTCGTTCCTCTGTTGAGTGATTCCAGTTGCTTTTCTATTCCTTGGACACTTATTTTGATGTCAGCCATTTTTTCGTTTGTGCGAGGATTTAGAGAAGGAACTGCAGTGCGGTCTTCGTCTGTGAAACAGCTTTGGAAAAAGGTGTTTAGTATTTCAGCTTTACGTGTGTCATCCTCTGTTTCAATGCCATCATCATCCCGGAGTGTCTGGATATGTTGTTTCGAGCCACTTACTGATTTAACGTAAGACCAGAACTTCCTAGGATTTTCTGTCAAGTCGATACACAGAATTTTACTTTCGAATTCACTGAACGCTTCACGCATAGCCCTCCTTACGCTAACTTTGACATCGTTTAGCTTCTGTTTGTCTGAGAGGTTTTGGCTGCGTTTACACTTGGAGTTAAGCTCTCTTTGCTTTCACAGTATTTTCCTAACTTTGTTGTTGAACCACGGTGGGTTTTTCCCGTCCCTCACAGTTTTACTCGGCACGTACCTGTCTAAAACGCATTTTACGATTGCCTTGAACTTTTTCCATAAACACTCAACATTGTCAGTGTCGGAACAGAAATTTTCGTTTTGATCTGTTAGGTAGTCTGAATTCTGCCTTCTATTACTCTTGCTAAACAGATAAACCTTCCTCCCTTTTTTTATATTCCTATTAACTTCCATATTCAGGGATGCTGCAACGGCCTTATGATCACCGATTCCCTGTTCTGCACTTACAGTGTCAAAAAGTTCAGGTCCGTTTGTTATCAGTAGGTCCAAGATGTTATCTCCACGAGTCGGTTCTCTGTTTAATTGCTCGAGGTAATTTTCGGATAGTGCACTCAGTATAATGTCACTTGATGCTCTGTCCCTACCACCCGTCCTAAACATCTGAGTGTCCCAGTCTATATCTGGTAAATTGAAATCTCCACCTAAGACTATAACATGCTGAGAAAATTTATGTGAAATGTATTCCAAATTTTCTCTCAGTTGTTCTGCCACTAATGCTGCTGAGTCGGGAGGTCGGTAAAAGGAGTCAACTATTAACCTAGCTCGGTTATTGAGTGTAACCTCCACCCATAATAATTCACAGGAACTATCCACTTCTACTTCACTACAGGATAAACTACTACTAACAGCGACAAACACGCCACCACCGGTTGCATGCAATCTATCCTTTCTAAACACCGTCTGTGCCTTTGTAAAAATTTCGGCAGAATTTATCTCTGGCTTCAGCCAGCTTTCTGTGCCTATAACGACTTCAGCTTCGGTGCTTTCTATCAGTGCTTGAAGTTCCGGTACTTTACCAATGCAGCTTCGACAGTTTATAATTACAATACCGATTGCTGCTTGTTGGCCCCCGCATGTCCTGACTTTGCCCCGCACCCTTTGAGGCTGCTGCCCTTTCTGTACTTGCCCGAGGCCATCTAACCTAAAAAACCGCCAAGTCCACGCCACACAACCCCTGCTACCCGTGTAGCCGCTTGCTGTGTGTAGTGGACTCCTGACCTATCCAGCGGAACCCGAAACCCCACCACCCTATGGTGCAAGTCGAGGAATCTGCAGCCCAGAGAGAAGCAAGAAGGAGCCCAGCCAGTAAACCCACCCAAGGCCAGGCACCAGATGCAGGACATCCCAAAGCCATGAAAAGAGTAGAAAAGGAGTGGTGAGCAGGGGAAGGGTGAATAGTGATGACACAGGAAACCAGGAGCTGGGACTGACAAACTGAAAAGGGAGGGATTCCAGTGTCAACCAGGCGACTATCAACAGGACTAGTGTGAAAGGCACCAGTGGCTAAACGAATACCACAATGGTGAACTGGGTCCACGAAGAGCAGTGTGGAAGGATTAGATGATCCATATACTTGACAATCATAGTCAGATGAGACAGAACTAATGTCCGATAAAGGTGGAGAAGGGCTGAAAAATCCACGCCCTGAGAGGTGTGGACAAGGAAGCGAAGAACACCGAATTTACGAAAACATCAAACTTTCAGAAGGTGGACATGGGGCAACCAAGTAAGCTAGTTGTCAAAAAAGAAGACCCAATAAATGAAACAGGGGGACTACAGTCAGGTGATGGGCATCAAGGTAGAGCTCTGAATAAGAATGGACTATGGTACAGCAACAGAAATGCACCACCCTTGATTTAAAGGGAGAGACCTGAAAGCACACGAAAGTGTCCTGGTGGAACTGCGACAGATGGCATCCAGAAGCTGTCATTCTGCAGAGGCTACTGAGTGGGAGCTACAAATCATCCACATACAGAGCAGGTGTGACTAACGGTCCAGAAGAGGCCACCGTCCATTAATAGTGACAAGAAAAAGAACGACACTTAATATGGACTTCTGTGGAATGCCATTCTCCTGGGTCAGCAGAGGACTGAGAATGATGTCACAACCCCAAATTCTGAATGACTGATGGGACACAAACTTGTGAATAGAAATTGGCCCCAAAGCCCGTCTCATGGAGTAGGATGTGATGGTGCAAAGCTGTGTCGTGGGCCTTGCGAAAAATGAAGAAAACTGTGACAAGATGGCGGCCCTGAAAAAGGTCTGCCAAACTGCAGTTTCCGATCAAAGCAGATGAACCATCAGAGACCATCCCACCCAAAACCTACACTGGAAAGCAGGTGGAAGGTCCTGAGATTTGATGACCAATCTGAGACAATGAACACGAGGCGTTCAAGTAACTTGCAAGGACATAGATCAGATTGACGGGCCAGTAACTATCAACGCACAACAGATCCTTGGAAGGTTAAGGACAGGAAGCACAATACTGTCTCTCCACCGAGCGGGGAAAATGTGTTGGAGCCAAATACAGTTAAAAACCTGGAGGAGCTGAGGTGTTGCAGGAACTGGTAATGGATGGAATCAGGGCCAGGGGCTGAATCGTGGGAAGAAGAGAGGACCAGAATAAGTTCCTATTCAGTAAATGGTTCACCGTAGGATTCCGCCTGACATGATGTAAAATTTAAGTTGAAATCTTCAACCCACTGTTTCTGGACGAGGGAGGTGACTGGATAGTAGGCAGACACAGATGCCGTCTCAAAAAGGGTCGCAAGGTGTTCTGCAACAACTGTACAAAGGCCACCTGGAAGGGATAGACCCAAAATAAAAGAGTGCAGCTGACAACCTTGGAGGCGCGAAACGAAACCCACACCTGTGACGAAGGGGTAGAAGACGTAGGGAGGAGACAAAGCATTCTCAATACACCAGCTTGCTTCGTTTGATTAAGTAAAGGCCTTTCGCGCAAAGATGTTTAAAGGTAATAATACTGGCGAATGATAGGTGCTGCTTAATATGTTGCTAGGCACAATGACAATCATGGATGGCCATGGCAATGGCCATGCTCCACTGTGGATAGTGAATGGGGCCTACCGAGCAGGGACTGACAATGCTGGCAGCATCAACTACCTTACCAGGAGATCACGAACTTCTTCCTCAATACAACCTGACAAAGAAGGTATAAAGGCAACCCTGGTAGATATAAAGAGGACAATCAGCACAATGGAAAGCCCACTGGGATAACCTGGCCATTGGGAGATGTGTAGGGAAAAAGAGAATCGGTGGGAATTTGTCACTAATGCTGAGATCATCGTGTGACAACCAGTGTAAGGAAGGAAGAAGTGGAGAGGAAGTGAGCGAAGATCAATGGCAGAGAAAGTGTCACACACAGCACTAAAATGAGTAAGGAACCACCATTAAGAACGCACAGGTTGTGGTCCACAAGAAACTGGTCAATGTAAAGCCCCGACCACATGAAAAAGCACTGCTCCACAAAGAGTGACAGGCATTAAAATCCACAGGGAGGAGGAAGGGATGGGGGATTTGCTGACGGAGGACAGTCAGTGCAGCGGGTGTAGGTGGTCGTCAGGAGGCAAATAGAGATTGCAAACCATAACCGTAGACCCCAAGTGGACGAGACGGCAACTACTTCCTAAGTGCTACAAAGGAAGATCCACATACCAACATCTGTATGGACAAACATCCAAACACCACAGGAAAAACTCAAAGTGGTCAACCTGGTTCTGGTAGAAAGGATGGAACTGACGAAGGGTCAGTGAGTGAGCATCAATAAAATCATATTCATGAAGAATGACACAAGCTGCTGAGTAAAAGGAAATAGGGGAATGAAACTCCATGGGGTAGCGGTAGTATCTATTACAGTTCCATTAAAAAAGCATGGAACAGGAATTAAAATGAAGGGCAAATGAGCTGAAGCCAATCACGCTGCCAGATTACCATTCACCACCAACGACGACAAGAAGACAGCCATAAATCACAAATTACCTCAAAGAAAAGGGTCTATTGACACACAGTCAACACAGATTTAGAAAGCATCGTTCTTGTGAAACACAACTAGCTCTTTACTCGCACGAAGAGCTAGGTGGTATCGACAGGGGATTTCAAATGGATACCATATTTCTGGATTTCCGGAAGGCTTCCGACACTGTACCACACAAGTGGCTTGTAGTGAAATTTTGTGACTGGATTCGTGATTTCCTGTCAGAGAGGTCACAGTTCAAAGTACCTGGTGGAAAGTAATAGAGTAAAACAGAGGTGATTTCTGGTGTTCCCCAAGGTAGTGTTATAGGCCCTCTGCTGTTCCTTATCTATATAAACGATTTGGGAGACAATCTGAGCAGCCGTCTAGGGGTTGTCTGCAGATGATGCTCTTGTTTATCGACTAGTAAAGTAAACAGAAGATCAAAACAAATTGCAAAACAGTTAAGAAAAGATATCTGTATAGTGCAAAAATTGGTGCCTGACTCTAAATAATGAAAAGTTTGAGGTTATCTACATAAGTGCTGATAAGAATCCATTAAACTTCGGTTACATGATAAATCAGTCAAATTTAAGGGCATAAATTCAAGTAAATACCTAGGAATTACAATTACGAACAACTTAAATTGGAAGGAACACACAGAAAATGTTGTGGGCTAACCAAAGACTACATTTTATTGGTAGGACACTTAGAAAATTTAACAGATCGACTAAAGAGACTGAAGTTAATCCAACTACAATAGAGAGTTTTTTGAATCTTGTCAAGGTACAAGAGTGACAGGATGTTTATAGTTCCGATAACATAGATGATAAATATAATGCTTTCCTTAACACATTTCTCATGCTCTTTGAGAATTGCTTTCCATTAGAACAGTCTACATGGGGTACTTGCAGTAATAGGCAGCCCGGTGGCTGACTAGTGGGACAAGGATATCTTGTATAACAAAGCAGGAATTATATCAAAATGTCAGAAGTAGTCACAATCAAGCTACAGTGGCCCATTACAAACAGCTTAAAAATGTTATTAGGAAGGAAAAGAGTATGTGATACGCAAATAGAATAGCTAATTCACAGGATAAAATTAAAACCATGTGGTCACTTGCGAAGGAAGTGTTTGATCAGCAGTACAAGATCAATGATATAAAATCAGTTTGTAGCAAAAATATTTCTGTTACTGATAAATCAGATATATGTACAGTATTTAACAATCATTTTCTGAGCATTGCTGGTGAATTAAATAAAAATTTAGTTGCTACAGGAATCATGTAACTTTCTTGCAAATGCCTTTCCGAGATTGATATCTGAAATACTTCACTGCGATACAGACAAGGGGGAGATTGAGTCAATAATTAAATCACTGAAGACTAAGGACTCTCATGGATATGATGGAGTGTGAGTGTGTGTGTGTGTGTGTGTGTGTGTGTGTGTGTGTGTGTGTGTGTGTGTGTGTGTGTGAGAGAGAGAGAGAGAGAGAGAGAGAGAGAGAGAGAGAGAGAGAGAGAGAGAGAGAAATCTTATGGGACTTAACTGCTAAGGTCATCAGTCCCTAAGCTTACACACTACTTAACCTTAATTATCCTAAGGACAAACACATACACCCATGCCTGAGGGAGGACTCAAACCTCCACCAGGACCAGCCGCACAGTCCATGACTGCAGTGCCTTAGACCGCTCAGCTAATCCTGCACGGCAGTAAGATGGTGTGCCTAGCCGAATATTAAAGTACTGTGTTGCACATGTTAGTCCTGTATTTACCCTTATTTGTAACTTTCCCTTTAGAAATGGCCAGTTTCCTGGCCAATTGAAGTGTTCAGTAGTAAAGCCGCTTTATAAAAAGGGAGAAAAGGATAATGTAGACAATTTTAGACCTATTTCTGTGCCATCAGTGTGTAGAGCACTTGCCCGCGAAAGGCAAAGGTCCCAAGTTCGAGTCTCAGTCGGGCACACAGTTTTAATCTGACAGGAAGTTTCATATCAGCGCACACTCCGCTGCAGAGTGAAAAAATCTCATTCTAGACCTGTTTTGCTACCCAAATAACAAAACTCTTCTAATACAGAGTGGCACACACAAAACCGAACCGGACTGCGAACATGCATGAGTAGCATTACTAGCTTGTCAGTTTCTTTGCCACCTTACAACAGCAGTAGCGTGTGAGTAGTTCATACAGAAACTAGTCATTATAAACCATGTCATGCCTTACTCCGTTTCTGGAAAATGTTGCTGGGAAACATCATGAACCATTCCTCCTTTTTTCGACGGATGAAGCTTGGTTTCATCTGTCGGGTTACATTAATTCACAAAACACAAGACACTGGGCACCAGAGCATCCCCATGGCATACTGCAAAAGCCGTTACACGATTTAAAAATTGGTGTATGGTGTGCTGAATCTGGTAACAGAATTATCAGGCCATTGTTCTTCAATGAAACTGTCAACACACATGTTTACTTCCAACTCTACAATGAATTTTCGGCTCTTAACTCCAAACAAAAAATGTTGTGCATATTTCCAGCAAGATGGGACAACTTCTTATAAGTCGGATTTGTCCTTAGCTCATATACAAACTGATTTTGCAAAAGAGAAGACCATTAGTAAGAACTTATGGCCACCCCACTCTCTCAATTTGTCACCAAGTGACATTTACCTCTGGGGATTTCTAAAGGCTAGAGTCTACCGCAACAATCCCAGAACACTTGACACATTAAAAAACAACATATGTGAAGAAATTTCGAACATTCCTCAAAGAGTACTGAGTACTTTCACAATATATATAAATGACCTAGTAGATAGTGTCGGAAGTTCCATGCGGCTTTTCGCGGATGATGCTGTAGTATACAGAGAAGTTGCAGCATTAGAAAATTGTAGCGAAATGCAGGAAGATCTGCAGCGGATAGGCACTTGGTGCAGGGAGTGGCAACTGACCCTTAACAGAGACAAATGTAATGTATTGCGAATACATAGAAAGAAGGATCCTTTATTGTATGATTATATGATAGCGGAACAAACACTGGCAGCAGTTACTTCTGTAAAATATCTGGGAGTATGCGTGCGGAACAATTTGAAGTGTAATGATCATATAAAATTAATTGTTGGTAAGGCGGGTACCAGGTTGAGATTCATTGGGAGAGTGCTTAGAAAATGTAGTCCATCAACAAAGGAGGTGGCTTACAAAACACTCGTTCGACCTATACTTGAGTATTGCTCATCAGTGTGGGATCCGTACCAGATCGGTCTGACGGAGGAGATAGAGAAGATCCAAAGAAGAGCGGCGCATTTCGTCACAGGGTTATTTGGTAACCGTGATAGCGTTAGGGAGATGTTTAATAAACTCAAGTGGCAGACTCTGCAAGAGAGGCGCTCTGCATCACGGTGTAGCTTGCTCACCAGATTTCGAGAGGGTGCGTTTCTGGATGAGGTATCGAATATATTGCTTCCCCCTACTTATACCTCCCGAGGAGATCACGAATGTAAAATTAGAGAGATTAGAGCGCGTACGGAGGCTTTCAGACAGTCGTTCTTCCCGCAAACCATACGCGACTGGAACAGGAAAGGGAGGTAATGACAGTGGCACGTAAATTGCCCTCCGCCACACACCGTTGGGTGGCTTGCGGAGTATAAATGTAGATGTAGAAAAGTGTTTTCCTTAACATGCTTTGACGTGCACAAATTTGCTTGGATGTTGGCGGAGAACATTTGAACACAGACTTTAAATTGCTTTCTAAAATATGCTTATTAAACTAATAAAAGTAAATATGTTACTTAAACTGTTAATTACATAGTTAATAATGAAACTGTACAATAAAAATGTAAGAAAGCGATGATGTACGTTGATTTTCTTCATTCATATTCCTTTTAGTGCAGGGGCCATTTTTTTGGGCGCCGCTCTGTATTATACTTCATCTGCAAATTGGATTAAGTGAAGCATTTGATACAGCTTTATGAACTTTCAAGCAAACTGTCACCTTTCAATATAATTTACACCTCGGGCTACATTATATGTAAGTATGTCATCATATGTAAGCTTCTGTATTAAGATTTGTTAGCTTCATCTCATAACCAGTCACCTTCCAACCTAACCTCAACCTCTGCTACAGATCAGCCTGCATCCCAACCTACACCACAAGACTTAATACAGATCTAAAAGAAATATTGCCAATGTTGTGTTCTCTCACTGTTTTCATATATGTGATGTCATATCATCACTGAATGATGAAGCCAAGCAAACATCCTGTACTGAAAGGTTCAGCTGACCTTGCTAATCTAATGCCATCAGCATCAACTGATTTACCGTAACTACATTCAGTTACTTTTTTTAATGTTGCTGATGTTCTTTTTACAACCTTTCTGCAAGACACTATACATTCCATTCAACCGATCATGTACACTGTCCTCACACATTACTCTGACCACTTGTAAAAAGCCTAATATCCACCCTTTGCAACCCTGACCGCTGCCAGTCATAAAGGAAGACAGTCAAACGAGGCTTTGAGAGGTACCTACAGGAATGTGGAGCCACACTGACTCCAGTGACATGGGCAGCTGCACTAAGGTTCTCAACTGAGGCTTCATGGCACAAACATCTTGAAATCAAGATGGCGCCACAGATTCTAGATTGGGTTTTAATGCACAGAATTTTGCGATCAGTGGGGTGCAGTAAACTCTTTCTGGTGCTCTTCGATCCAGACACGTACACTGTGAGCTGTGTGATACGTAGCAGTATCCTGCTGGTATATGGTATCATGCCAAGGTAAAGCAAACTGCATGTAGGAGTAGACATGGACCTCCAGAATAGATGCATACTTGTGCCAATCCATTTTGCCTTCCAGCATGACGAGGTCACCCATGGAATGCTATGAAAATATTCCCCAGACCATACCTGTTGTAAGGTGTTTGCTTTCCAATGTTTCATGCCATACATAGTCAATGACCATCTGTCCAATAGAGCATAAAATGTGAGTCATCTGAAAAGGCCACCTGTCAATACTAAGTGGATGTACAATTGCAGTACTGGCATGCAAATTTCAGCCTTCGTCGTCCAATAAACACGTGTGTGACCCAGGTATCTGCTGAGGAGGCCCATATGCAGTGGTATTTGCTGAACGGTAGCTTAGGAGACACTGTTAGTAGTCCTTTGCTTCACTAGGATGGTCAAATTCTCAACAGTTGCAGATTTATTCACACAAACATATCTATGCAGCCATTGCTTAACCCTGTGATCTATGGCACATGGTGCACCAAAATTGCCTAGGCACTGGTTTTCGGTATCCTTTAACCACAGTAGCGCATGAACTTAGGCATCTCTGAAATGACCTCAATGGCCCAAAAGACGATAATCAAGCCATTTTGGACGACAGATAAATAGCTCAATTTTCCCCTTGATAAGCTTTATATACCCTCCAATGCCGAGGCTGCCACCTGCCGTCTGTGAGTGGTTACTGCGTGTTGACATCGAACATAGGCTGTGGTCACATCAATGTGATGGGAGTGTGCATAAATTGTTTGTTGTCTCAAAGAGTTACCACACTATCAGCAAACCTTAAAAGCTTTTATTTCTTCTTCCTGAACTTTAATTCCCTTTTTGAAGTTCTTCATGGTTTCCTTTATTACTTGCTCTATGATCAAATTGAATAAAATGAGGGATGGGCCACAAACCTGCTGTACTGTCTCCCATTCATGTCCAACTCATATAATTGTTGTCTAGCTTCTATGCAAGTTGTAGGTAACCAAATTTGCTCTATGTATTTCACACTTGTAAATTTTGTTACATAGATGATTCCAGTTTTTTATGAACAAAACTGATTCTGCAATCAAATCTGTGATATTGTCAAAGTTTGTTTTGTACAATACAGAATAGTAACAGCTAAATGTGAATCAGGTTTTTCTGAACAGCTTTGATACAATGTTACTAATACATTCTCAAACACTGCAGCCAGTGACGCTCGCATAAGTATACGGTATGGGTGTTCACAAATTTTTAAATTCAATAATAATAAGTATAGCTTGCCTGAAAAAAGAAAGAATAGTTTTCGTGGAATTTTCTTGTTTTGTACATAATTAAGTACAGATTCTGGCAAGAACAAAATAATTTTTAAGCTTTCACTACTCTCTCTTTTGTATTTTTGTTTAACCTTTTAACGGCTCTGAACGTGTTTATGCGCACCACCCGTCCTTTTACCTGGTACTCTGAATTTGTCTATGCGTAGACACATTCAGAGTACCAGGTAGAACGACTGGTGGCACGCTTAAACATGTTCAGAGCACACAGGGACAGGTACAAAGGCGTGTGCGTTAACACGTCCAGGGCAGTTAAAGGGTTAAGTGGAAGTTTTCGTGCTTTTTATTTTGTCGAGAAAGCATACAAGATGTCTACTAGGCCCACCTGCATTAATTAAGGAATTAACTTCTGGGCTGAAAATCAGACATTCTTGTGTTGCACTCACAACAACAACTTATGCTTATTATACACTTAAACGATCGCTTGCAGTCAAGCTTATCTGCTTTTATCACTTTCTTAGACAACTGATCTGGTCGGTCCTAATTCATTTGCAGCTAACTTTTCCTGGTAATTTTCTTTGTTGCAAGCACATAAAAAAAGATACAACAGAGTTCACGTAGACATTGTTCAACAAAGCCAATTCCTGACGGTAAACAACCAACTCCAAATACAAACTGCTGCTTGCGGAAATGATTAAATTCTAGTAGTACTACCCACCAACAAGGTCACTTGACTAGAATACAAATTAAGTGCTGAGGACCATAGGGGTCAAAAGCACACAGTCTTCAAGCAAACATTCAAGTGGGTATCAGAGAAACAAGTGAGAGAGCTTTTTGTAAATGTTCATAAACACATACAATTTTGTCCTACACTACAAATAAAGCAGATAAACCAAAAGACCACCAGATGTCAGAAGCATCAATAAATGCTACAGTCTCACAATCAACAATGATGTGCTGTACGGTTCTCAGCGCATCAAATGAATTATTGTATGATAAAATCCAAAACTTGATGTACTGAATCTCATTCACAATCCCACAAAACAGGTCTGTCAGTGAATTGGCATATCTGACGAACGTGCTAGCATCTAGCAGGATTTGTGCCAAGTGAATGGGGATAAAAGTCTGCTGCAGTGTGCTACCACCTAGTGGCATTGACGTAAACTTGCAGTTAAGTGGTAAAGGCTAGCTGTGCATACCACAAACCGTGCATGTTGTTAATGAAATCCATTACTATTTGGCCTGAAAGGCAATTATGTCAAGAGAGTTGTGCACATGGAATAGACTCCTTAAACCATGGACAACTTAAACTGTGCTTGCGACCCTGATGCCAAGTTTCACAGAGTCTAAAAGAGCAATGTAGCACAGCGTGGTAGATTTAGCACCGTGTATTTCAGATCACCACATTTACATTACGATTGACAGCATTCAAAGAAAAATGACCAAATAAACTGCAAGGTGTCAACAGATAGGGTGTTCAAGTGCTCTTAAACAACAGCCACCACTGATTGCAACATAAAGTTACATTTCGGGAGAAGTACTTCATGCTCTGCTTCCTCATACACTCTAAAACATGGGCTCTATTTTATTACTGACATGTTGCATGTTATGGTGAAATCTAGTCTTACCAGTCCCGTTTGCCTAAATTTCTTTGAAAACTTGTACTGTAAACTAAGCAGCCAAGTTCCTAATATTCCTTGGAGGTTATTTAAATAATATTAATCACAGTAGTGTTTCATCACTGGAGCGTCTATACATTAGGCTACAATTACAACATATAAGCGTAACAGTGTGCTTTATCATGAAATCATGGATTTGTCTCAAGATGTGTTGGTGCTTTAAAGTTAAGTACACATAAAATCAACTCTCTATGTAACTAATTATATAAATAAGGATCAACACTCCATACTTACCTGAAGGCAATCAAGGGCTGTCACAATAATCCTTGACGCTTTGCTTTGGCATGCCAGTTCGAATGGGAGGAAATACTTCTCAGCTGTAATAACATTAGCGGCATCATTCTTTGGTAATGGGAGTGCCGAAGAAGAAGTGGGGTCCACTTGACCACCATCTTTCAGCTCGTTCTTTATTTCTTCTGTAATTTCAAAAGACTTCATTAAGTGATATGCACTACAGATGGAAAAATATTTGAAAAGACTTTGAGGGGAAATACGGAGAATCCCGTCTTCTATAAAATTTCAGCGTAAACACGAACTGGACACAACAATCTGGTTAACCCAACTCATTTAGCAATTTATACTAAAGAAACGCAAAACTGTACACAATTATGCAGCACCTGCGAGTATACTTATAGAAACAAACTGTGTATGTGATGTCTACGTTAAATAAATATGCATTTTTACCTAATGCCACCTCACAAGCTCGTTTCAACTGAGAGTGGTGCGACCGCTTTATATCCTTGTCGCTCAGGATCTTTTCCAAGGCTCGCACAATGAACATTTCCTTCGTTTTTAAATTCTTTTGCATCGTTATGTACACGTTCACTAACTACATTCTGCGCGTCAACAACACACACTCCCGTCCGTCCACAACGCCATTATTCTAATCAATCAACACAGGATATGTTGCGATACAGCAAGAGGCAACTATCGATCCATGGCCAGCAGAATACATCGATGGTAAACATGTTTGGGTCTAGATACAGTTCTGAATGAGCTATAATTTATTCTGTACACTGACAGGTAAAATAATCTCATTTAAAATGGTAAAAAAGATAATTAACATTTCGTCTACATAAATAGTGATGAGTTGTAATACAGAACTTTCCCTTCCTACTGTTACGACATCTACGGAAAACATTTTAGCAGATTTACCTTGCGCTCTGTTTCCAAAGCAGCTGTAAAGAAAACAAATTTTATGTAGTTTATAGTCGTGTAGCACATTGAACTTCTGAGACCTGAGACCAATGTACGCTTCAGTAAGATCTTTGTTTGCTACGTCAACACCAGAAGGGTACGTCAGAACGCGTCATAACATCTGTATGTAGAGTAGTTGGCACAGTGGACGCGTGGAGAAGCGTTGTTGTGTAGCGAAGAGAGCCAATGCGATGGAGCTTTCCGAAGTATTAAATACACAGTATGCCATCCCTGTCGGGTTTGTGTTGCTTTGTGCTGTTTTAGTGTTTGCTTTCGGATTTAAGTCAGCTGAGCAACCAAATTTTGATCAGCTCTCCCATATTATCGATGAGCGAAAACCATCTGGCAAGAAAAAGAAGCCAAAGGACAAGGTGCCGTTTCATTATTACTTAATTTAATACTTGCATGTCATTGACAGACCTACACTTCATCTTTATTAAACTGATTTGCTGCTTTGAAAAGAGTAACTACTTTCCACGTTGCAATATGGTTGTGTCTAGCAAAGCAATGTGGCTCTGTTATTGTGTAGATTTCTAGCCAAAATTAAATTGCATTATTCCTTGTGACCTCACAGTCGCCTGTCTGCAAGTATAGCTGTTTATGAAGATTTCTGCAACGAGAGATTTCAGTATTTGTCAGTCTGTGTACACTTTGTGATTATGAATGGAAACAGTCTCCCACACTCCCCATTGTAAGCGTATTTTTGTATACTTTTTAGTAGTTCTGATAAAAAAAAGAGAATATATTGCACCATTTGCACATCCAAAGTGGACAGGCACTACAATGAGAGAAACTGTGAGGAGCCATTCTTCTGTAATTACACCATAATGCAACTTTGTAATGGCAATTTAATTTCCTGTCTATTTTATTTATTTTATCTGTTTTGTTGATGTAGTGTAATTATAATTGTTTTAATTTTTCTAATGTTAGTGGAGAAGCCTAGCAGGTGGTATGTGTTGTAAGTGATTTGCTCACCGAAATTTGCCTATTTCACTGTACCGTAAAAATGAGTACTTTTTCCTCGCTTTAGGTATCTCATCACCTGTAAATTATTATATGATGAATAGACGTCAAAGTTCCTGATTGAGTTTACCTTCCCAGAGGATTGTATTTTTTTATATAATCGACGCAAGACCATCTTCAGACCAGGAAGTAACTCTGAAATAAACAAAGTAGGCCAGGAGAAATACAGCTGTTCACCTTATGCAACATGTACATGCTTATGGGTGATGCATGGAGGTGATGTTCAGAGCCACTGTATGTGCTAGGAGGCCCCTGTCATCAACTGCTAGCTAGTACAGACATGCTCCACATGTAACCAATGGCTGTAGACATGCTGCATTGTTATTTTGTACTGTATTACTTACTTAATGTTACATAAGTTGAGTAACTTTGTTATTCTTGGCCTGCTTTCGTAATTTCAGAATTACGAACATGTCCTTTATATGTCTGATACCAGATCCCTGGAAAATAGACATCATTTGCAATCGAGACTGATTTTGTTAAATAATGATAAAAGATTATTATTGTCTAGTTATAACTTCAAAAATTGTTGTTGAATAAAGAATTTAAAGTAAAGTGCAACATTAATACACCACTCAAGAGTAACAGTCTTAGGGAAAAGATTGATTGCTATTACCACTGTAAAGATGACACACAGAGTTGCAAACAGGCACAACAAAAGCACTGTTACTACTTTAGCTTTTGGCCAAAACCTTCTTCAGAAAAGGAAAGGCACACATTCATTGATATTCCGACCTAGAGTTTCCATTGTTTGACACTCAAGCGTAATGTAATGTAAAACTATGAACAATGTTGAGCTAACCTAGTAACGTAGACAGGCCTTAACTTAATTATATTTAAGAGTAAAGAACATTCAGACATAAACATTCACGTGCAGCTCATAATAAAATAGCTACTTAATTGGTCTAATCTCTCCTCTCCCCCCCTCCCATGTTTGGATGGATCTGGCTTCCAGAATGTGTGATGATCAATGGAGTGATATATGAATAGTCTGTTCTGGCATTGCCAGGTTTCTTGTCATGGATTCACTGCCCATTGTCCAGTTTGCAGATACTAGCATTGGAAATGCAGAATGCCAGTTCGAGGTGATAGGTGGAAATCGTATTTTGGGTGCCATTGACACTGACCCCAATTTTCTAGAATTTCTAACTAAGGGCTGTACATGAGCCCTCATACAGTAGTTGTAGAGCCTGTTCATGTGTCCAAAGGTAAACAAGTCTAGGTTTCTCTCAGTGTGATGGACCAAAGTTGATTAACGCTTAAGCACAGTTATAAAGTCTGACAACTCATTGAGATCTTTAGAGGTATTACTATGGAATTAACCAGGATACCAAATTGCTTGGCAGTAGACCAGTTCTACTGCTGTAGCTTTAAAATATTAATAGATGGTAGGATGGAGACTTAGGAAAATGAGTAATGTTGGTCTCCAATGTTGCTATTCTTGGCACCGTAAAGACCATTAATAGTTTTTGAAAACACTTAACTAAGCCATTTGCTGTTTAATAGGTTACAGCTTAAATATGGTTAATGCCTAACAAAACAGTGATTGGTTGGAATAGGGAACACTTTGCCTGCTTGCCTTATTTAGTGATGATAGAGAGAGGCACTCCAAAACAAGCATTCCATCAGCAAAGAGTCATGGTGGCAGTGATGTCAGCTGTGGCTTCAACCGTAGGAAAAACTTCAGGTAAGTGGCTGAGGCAGTTGCTGGCAGCTAGGCAGTAGTCATGTCATTTGGGTGTTTAAAAGTTGAACAATTTCAATGTTGATACGGAAAATCCAGGATGGAATGTAACAATATTATGAAAAGGAAAGTTGCTACTCACCATACAGCGGACATGCCGAGTTGTGGCTAGGCACTACAAAAAGACTGTCGCAAATAAAGCTTTCGGCCAGTAAGGCCTTTGTCAAAAACACACACACACACACACACACACACACACACACACACACACACAACTACAGTTTCAGGTAACTGAAATGACAATGGTTTCAGTTGCCTGAGACAGCAGTCGTGTATGATAGTTGCATTTGCATGTGTGGGTGGGTGGGTGTGTCTGTCTGTCTGTCTGTCGTCTGTTTTTGACGAAGGCCTTACTGGCTGAAAGCTTCAATCTTTTTGTTGTGCCTATCTGCGACTCAGCATCTCTGCTATATGGTGAGCAGCACCTTTCCTTTTCATAGTATTGTCAATGTTGATACGTTCACATTGTTGATGTGGATATGTTCAAACCATAGGTTGGGTAGGTCAAACATATCAAGAGGTATAATGAGATGGCACGTTATCTTATTAAATTTACATGTCACATACTAGTGCCGAAAAGCTTTGCTGTGCGATCTCTGGAAGGAGACAAATTATATACCAATGAGATTGCCTGTTGACAAAATGTTGTGGGGGACAACTCGGTGGAGTCACACAGAACAAAAAATCACTGTTCTGAGGCAGCACAACTAACCTCTCTGGACCGGCAGTTAGTTCACTCTGATCGATGTTTGTGACAACATGCTTTCTACATTGTAGGACAATGAAATATATTTGAATGGAATTGTATGACCTGTTAGTTGTTGTTGTACATAACTACTGTCCTGAGTACCGTACTTCCTGTTTTGTCCCCTTCTGCGGAGGACATTTTCAAGAGGGATCACAGCTTTGTTGAATGTCTGATTCACACCTTGGCTCACTACTGTCAGTGAGTAGCGAGCCAGGGTGTGAATCGGACGTTCAACAAACCTATGATCCCCTTGAAAATGTCATGCGTGGATGGGGACAAAACATTATGTTTTGAAGTGAAATCCCTTAGACCACAGCATAATAGCCTGGAATATGTTATTAATTGTGACAATTCTGGCTGTTGAAGTTCACATTTTACGTAAATGATCTAGCTGAAATATCACAGTAGACCTACAGTGGTATGTTTGAATGGAGCTGCTGCGTTTGATGGAGCTGTAAAATAGACTGAGCCATGACAAGTGCTTTGTAACTGAGCTTGCACGTAATTGTGTGTATGCAGGTACGAGCCTCTGCCAACACATTCTGTTCATCGACATTGATGTTAAGTCCTGAACTACACTGTCGTTGTATCTCAGAGGTGTTATGCTTGTACTCACCTAATATGCAGAAGGTTTTATATGTCTTCGTTCTCTGTCTAACGGATGGACTTTGATATGCCTCACTCCCATCAGGTACTTGGGAGGCAAGGGCTTCATATCTCGCTGTTGCATACTCGATGAAAGTGAGGGGAAATGATTCTGATAATACCGCTTCATGCATACAAGGGAACCTCCCCATCGCACCCCCCCTCAGATTTAGTTATAAGTTGGCACAGTGGATAGGCCTTGAAAAACTGAACACAGATCAATTGAGGAAACAGGAAGAAGTTGTGTGGAACTGTGAAAAAATAAGCAAAATATACAAACTGAGTAGTGCATGGACCACATAGGCAACATCACAACAGTGTGAGCTCAGGAGCGGCGTGGTCCAGTGGTAGCGTGAGCAGCTGCAAAACGAGAGGTCCTTGGTTCAAGTCTTCCCTCGAGTGAAAATTTTACTTTCTTTATTTTTGCATAGTTATTATCTGTCCGTTCCTTCACTGACGTCTCTGTTCACTGTAATAAGTTTAGTGTCTTTGTTTTGCGACCGCACCGCAAAACCGTGCGATTAGTAGACGAAAGGACGTGCCTCTCCAATGGGAACCGAAAACATTTGATCGCAGGGTCATAGGTCAACCGATTCCTCCACAGGAAAACATGTCTGATGTATTCTATACGACACTGGTGACGGCATGTGCGTCACATGACAGGAATGTGTTGTCGACCCACCTAACTTGTACACTTGGCAAATGGGTAAAAAGATTCTTCTACCTTGCCCGATTTAGGTTTTCTTGTGGATGTGATAATCACTCCCAAAAAAGTGATGAAAACATAAGAGTTTGGCATAAAAAGTTAAACTTTTCACTCGATTGAAGATTTGAACCAAGGACCTTTCGTTCCGCAGCTGCTCACGTTACCACGAGACCACAGCGCTCCTGCGTTCCTAATGTCCTTTATATTGCATATCTTCCCATGAACTACTCAGTTTGTATATTTTGCTTATTTTTTCACATTTCCACACAACTTCTTCCTGTTTTCTCAATGGATCTGTGTTCAGTTTTTCAAGGCGTATCCACTGTGCCAACTTATAACTAAATCTGAGGGGGGTGCGATGGGAAGGTTCCCTTGTTAGAAGGGAAGTGTGAAGGTAGAAGGAAGAATGGATGCTTGGAGTTTTGGGGTTGGTTCATTTGTTGGTTTCATCATCCGTGGATCCTTTGCATGATAAACCATAATGATGTGCAAGGAGCCTTTTATGTTAACATCACCAATTATTTTGTAAATAGGGCTACATGCTGATCATTTACAAATCAATAAGAACTACAGATACGAGTTAGTAATTTCTCCCCACTCTCTTTTACAAATTACAATGATAGAAATTAGTCTACAGAATAAGAGTTATCGAGGAGAATCTTTTTTCTGTTTGTTTTCAAATTTTACTTTTCTGTCTGTCAGGCATTTTATATCATTGGGAAAGTGATCAAAACATTTGATTCCAGCATTGTGCACCCCTTCTTGTGGTAAAGATAATCTTCATATGGTGTAATGAATGTCATGTTTTCTTCTGATATTATAATTATAAGGGGCCGTCAAATGAAAATAAGGTAGATGGTAAAAGTAAGTAAACTATTTATTATTTCAAAAGTAATCACAAGAAAAAGTCTCATTAAGGTCTGAAATTATGTGCAAAGTTTGTTGCAAGCCATCAAGTGCTCTCATTCTCAAATACTGGGTGAATATTGTCTGGCAATTCCCATGCATTGTGAGCTACAATACTTTTCACCCCCACCCCTTTGAGAGAAACATGGTTCTTATCCCCTTCCTCCCTCCAATGGTACTATCCAGACAATAAGTGATATGTGTACCAAGTTTGGTTGAAATCGATCCAGTGATTTAGGAGGACATGCATATACATACATAACCACACATTTATAATGTATATGGATGTAACTATATACAACACCAAATTACCTATATAATATTCTATATAAAACTTGTCACAATTGAAATACCCATCCATTGTCTGACCTTGACAAAAAAGCGTACGTTAGTGGCTTGTGACATGTGGCCTTCAGGAATATGGTGGAATATCATGAAGCAGGGTGGACTTGCTATTATTTTTCCCCTTGGGGAACATATCTGAGGTGTTATTGGGAATGTTCTGCATTGTATGTTGGTGTCATAAGAACAGTCTCACCTTTGTTTTTTGCTCCCTTTTCCTTTCTTTGTTTCCCTTCTCCTCTCATTCATATGCTTCAGCGTTTGAGGTTCCTCTTTTTCTTCTTCCTACCTGTGTGCTCGTGAAGGCTGGCCCATGCATCTCACACATAACAGGTGACTGGTTAATGCATAAGTACCAGCCCCCAGCTCCAGGTCAACAGTAGGCTTCACACATATCCCTGATACAGGCTAGGCCCAGGGAGGGGTGATGCCTGAGCTGCAACCTTCCCAAATTGCCAGTTGGTCCCTCTGTCAGGTGTTCGGGAGGTATCACCTAAGATGGGTGCGCCTCTTTGTTAAGGGGGTCCCTAGTTGGAAGGAGCATGCCATCTGGAGACATTGGCAATCATGGGGATTTCCTCGCAATGTGTCAATCATCTTCCCAACCAATGTCTATGAAACATAAACGTAATGAGGCTAATGATTAAAAGACCCTTCTTGCTGCACCACATTTCCTCATGGTCTCACCTACTGAAGACGGACAGTCCTTAGCCACAGTAAATCCATTTATTATTTAGAAAGGTGTTGATGCAATTACCGGCCATGTGAAATCCTGCTCTCGTTTACAGGACGACACTTTGCTCTTGGAGACTACTTCTGATTCTCAAGCACAAGAACTGCTTGCTGCCTCATCGCTTCTCCATGGCTACCCTGTTCATGTTGAGGCCGACAGAACTTTGAATTTTTCCCATGATCTAATTTACACCTGGGTGCTCCATAGTATAACAAAGGCCGAAATCCAATCTCACCTCTCTGATCAGGGTGTCATTGCCGTCCATCGTGTAAGGAAAAAGATAGATTGCTCCTGAGTGCCCACCCACATTCTTCTTCTCACATTTGATATAGTGGTTCTTCTGTCCCAAGATCAAACCAGGCTATGAAATTATCACAGTCCGGCTGTACTTTCCGAACCCAGTGCGCTGCTACCAGTGTCGTCGTTCCAACCACACTAGAATGTCTTTGTCGACACCCAGCCAAATGTGTAACCTGTGGTAGGGATGCGCACAAGGGCGATTGTCCGCCTCCTTCTCACTGCTGTAGTGTTACAGGCCCTTTGCTGTTCCTTATCTATATAAATGATTTGGGAGACAATCTGAGCAGCCGTCTTAGGTTGTTTGCAGATGACGCTGTCGTTTATTGACTAATAAAGTCATCAGAAGATCAAATAAAATTGCAAAACGATTTATAAAAGGTAACTGAATGGTGCAAAAATTGGCAGTTGATACTAAATAATGAAAAGTGTGAGGTCATCCACATGAGTGCTAAAAGGAATTCGTTAAACTTTGGTTACACGATAAATCAGTCAAATCTTAAGGCTGTATATTCAACTGAATACCTAGGAATTACAATTACAAACAACTTAAATTGGAATGAACACATAAAAAATGTTGTGGGGAAGGCTAACCAAAGACTGCGTTTTATTGGCAGGACACTTAGAAAATTTAACAGATCTACTAAGGAGACTGCCTACACTACGCTTGTCTGCCCTCTTTTAGAATACTGCTGTGCTGTGTGGGATCCTTACCAGATAGGACTGACAAAGTACATTGAAAAAGTTCAAAAAAGGGCAGCACGTTTTGTATTATTGCGAAATACAGGAGAGAATGACACTGAACTGATACAGGATTTGGGCTGGAAACAATTAAAATAAAGTTTTTTAGTGCGACATGACCTCCTCATGAAATTCCAGTCACCAGCTTTCTCCTCCGAATGCGAAAATAATTTGTTGACACTGACCTACATAGGGAGAAACAACCACAATGATAAAATAACGGAAATCAGAGCTCGTACAAAATGATAGAGGTGTTCATTCTTTTCGCACACTATACAAGATTGGAATAATAGAGAATTGTGAAGGTAGTGCGATGAACCCTCTGCCAGGTACTTAAATGTAATTTGCAGAGTATCCATGTAGATGCAGATGCATCAACTACAATGGTAGCCATGCCGCTGCCTCTCGGGATTGTCCCATGTATGTTGGTGAGCGGTCTGTCCAAGAGATCCGGGTAAAGGAAAAATTGCCTTACCAGTTGCTCGCAAGTTACTGGCTAGTCTCAAACCCTGCATTCTCCTGTATGGCACCAATAGTTCTGTTCTTGTTACCCCTTGCTCCATGAAGGACATGGCCATGCGGACATGTGACGCCCAATTCAGCTCTGACTTTGTTGTGAAATCGCCCAGTGTCAAGGTAGTGTCTCCATCCCCCTGTCCAGCTGTGCAACAAGCCATCAAACTCTAGCCTCAAGGGGCGAAGCCACCAGCTACCGATTGGTAGGCCAGAAAGGACAGAGGGAGTACTCCCGTGAAGACTTCCTCCGTCTCTCCAGCCAAACAACACCCGGTCTTCCTCTAACCGGAAAGGCTCGAAGAAGTCCACCACAGGCAAATGGTCTTCTCTTCCATAACTCAAAAATCCTCTTCGCTGGTGTTGCCACATGATACCTTAGCCTGGCTGGTCTCCGTGTCGCCGGTGCGCACCACCAACCGTTTCTCAGTGTTGAACTCCACAGACTGACTGCACAAGCAAGCCAATGCTGCTGTGGACCCCATGGAGCAGAATCGTCATCCTTCTGTGCCCTGTGGTAGTGACTCTTCACCAGCTGTAACTTGGCAGCTGCTGAGGTGACACCCCTACATCTCTTCCTCGTCACGACTCTCCTCCAATGGAACGCTCATGGTGTTTGGTCCCACAAAGAGGATTTATGGCTGTTTTTAGCATCACAGCATCCCCTTATACTCTGCCTTCAGAAAACGAAAGTGCTCCCTCACAACAGCTTTGAGATTTCACATTTCTTACCAATTCATTTTGACCTTCCCCCTGAGGTCAGCATTCCGTCTAGTGGGGACGTCATACTGCTCGTACAGGATGACAGTCATAGTCAACCCACCTCCCTGACTACTCATCTTCAAGCTGTTGCAGCTTGCCTTTTCCTTCCCCACCTGACTTTTTCCCTCTGCATCATTTATGTCGCTCCATCATTCAATGTCATCAGGGCAAACTTCCTTCAGCTTATTGGGCAGCTACCTTCCCCATTTTTTGCTACTTGGTGACTTTAATGTGCATCATCCACTTTGACATTCTCCCAGAACCTGTCAGAAAGATGCCCTCTTGGCTGATATTTTTAATCAACTCAACCTCTTCTGCCTTAACACTGGAGCACCCACTTTCCTTTCTGACTCCTCGCACACCTATTCCCACAGCGTACTAAGGCTGACTGGCAGCTTTACTCCTCCTTGATGACCTTCAAAGAACAAGATTTCCCCAGTTGGTATGACCAGGTGGATTATCTCACAAAAGTTATCCTTACTGCTGAAGAACATTCAATTTCTCGCATTCCTCTTTACCACGCCGTGTCCCAGTCCCTTGGTGGACTGAGGCATGCCACATTGCAGTTCACACACAGAGACGTGCTCTCCACATTTTTAACTGCTATCCTACAATGGCAAACTGCATTCGTTATAAATAGATGCGTGGTAAGTGTCATCGAGTTCTTTGGGATAGCGAAAGAGGTTGCTGTATTTCATTCACTGGTTCTTTTAACAGTTGCACCCCTTCCTCTGTTGTGTGGGTCAACCTCTAATGGCTCTCTGGGACCAAGATATATTCCCCAATTTCTGGCCTGACAGTAGCAGATGATGTCATTGTGGACCCTATTGCTATCTCCAACACCTTGGGCCATCATTTTGTGGAAGTTTCAAGCTCTTCCCACTATCACCCTGCCTTCCTCCATTGGAAATGAGTGGAAAAGGCTCGGGCGATAACCTTCTCTTCTCCGAATTGTCAGTGCTACAATGCTGCCTTTACTATGAGGGAGATAGATCATGCTCTCGGTTCATTCCAATCCTCTGCCCCAAGGCCAGACGCCACCCACATTCAGATGTTGCAGCACCTTTCTCTTGCGGTCAAGCACTTTTTGCTTAACACGTACAACCGCATCTGGGCGGAGGGCACATTTCCTGGATGTGAAGCCACCATCATACCCATACCTAAGCCTGGTAAGAGCAAAAACCTTCCTTCTAGATATTGCCCCCATCTCTCTTACCAGCTGTGTTTGCAAGGTGATGGAACATGTGATTCATGCCCGGCTGGTATTGTGGCTCGAGTCACACAATTTACTGACAAATGCACAGTGTGGATTTTGAGCGCAGCGTTCTGCAGTTGACCATCCCATTACTTTGTCCAACTGTGTCTGCGGAAATCGCAGACTGTGGCTATGTTTTTAGTTTTGGAGAAGGCCTAAGATGCCTGCAGAAGAACTGGTATCCTCCATACTCTTTACACTGGAGGCTTCCACGGCCACCTACCCTGTTTCCTTCAGGAATTTTTAAAAGACAGAGTTTTCAAGGTATGTGTGGGCTCTGCCTTGTTGGAGACCTTTATCCAGGAAAACGGTGTGCCTCAGGGTTCCATTCTGAGCATGGTCGTCTTTGCTATTGCCATTAATCCTATAATGGCATGTCTCTCGCCGGGCATCTCTGGCTTCCTTTTTGTTGACGAACTTGCCATCTGTTACAGTTCTCCACAGATCTGCCTCACTGAGCGGTGTCTTAAGTGATGTCTTGATCATCTTTACTCCTCGAGCATCGACAATGGCTTTCGTTTTTCGACTGACACAACCGTCTGTATGAATTTCTGGCAATGCAGTTGGTTTCTCCCACCATCTTTACATCTTGTACCTGTTGGCCTTCCATTTGTTGAAACTATAAAATTCCTGTGGCTCATGCTCGACAGGAAATTCTCTTGATCCTCCCATGTGTCTTACTTGCTATAATGCTGCTTGGTGACTTTAATGTGCATCATCCACTTTGACATTCTCCCAGAACCTGTCAGAGAGATGCCCTCTTGGCTGATATTTTTAATCAACTCAACCTCATCTGGGCGGAGGGCACATTTCCTGGATGTGGGGTGCCAATCGAACCACCCTCCTCTGTTTGTACTGGTCCCTTATCCATTCGAAACTCGATTATGAATGCTTTGTTAAAGTGTCTGCACGTCTATCCCGCTTACACCATCTCAACACCATCCACCATCGTGGCATATGTTTGGCGCCTTTTACCCTAGGTCGGTTGAGAGTCTGTATGCTGAAGCTGCTGAAATACCACTGTCCTACTGCCATGACTTTCTACTCAGCAGATATGCATGCCGTTTGTCTGCCGTGCATGACCACCCATCCTATGTCTCCATCTTTGATGATTCCATTGCCAGCATGGGGAGTGTCCTTCTTGTGTGCTACCTCCTGGAGTCTGCTTTCGGCACTTGCTATGGAGGCTTAACTTCACACTACCTGCAACTTTCCTGGTCGGTGTGAACCCTTCACCACCTTGGCTTTGTGAAGTGGCCCACGTTAACCTTGGCCTTTATTCGCTTCCTAAGGACACTACTCCAGCCTGGGCTATTGCTTTCAGTTTAACGACCTATGCACGGAACTTCGCGATTGTACCTTTGTATACATGGATGACTCTCGGTCTGACCGTGGGTCAGGTGTGCCTTCGTCATTGGCACCTATGTCTTCCAATATCAGCTTCCGACATACTGCTCAATATTTACAGTCGAGCTCTTCGCACTTTATCAGGTCACGGAGTACATCCGTACTTTTCAATTGTGTCCTCTGCTCAGACTCACTCAGCACCCTTCAAAGTCTATGTGCATTTTACACCACCCATCCCTTATTGCAACAGGTACAGGAAATCTGTCACTTGCTCACTCTTGGTGGAGCCAGTGTGATGTTTCTGTGGGTTCCTGGTCATGTCGGTATGCCAGGAAGCGAGGCTACTGACACTGCTGCCAAGGCTGCTGTCATCGTACCTCATCCTGCAAGTTCCTGTATTCCCTCTGATGATCTGTGTTGCCATCTGTCAGGAGGTGGTGCCCTTTAACTATTTACATTCCCGCCTGGGTTTGTCATCTGAGTTCTCAACCGTTTTAACAATGACCCAAGTTTTGCTTTTTATCCACCAAAGCAATATGGTGAAGGCCATTTAATTTTTAGTTCTGTACCTCCATTTCTGCATGGAGCTGTTTTTAACCCGTTTTCCCCATACTTTTTTTAGCCGTCTTCTATTGTGTCAATTGGGACTGACGTATAGTCACTTTTTAACTCCTCTCTGTCTTTGTGTTCTATAGTTATGACTTGGGTGTGTATGACCCCAGTTGTTTTTTTGTGCCCTGAAGCAAAACAAAACCAAAAACCAACATGCCCCATAAGAAGTCATTCAGAGGAATGGCCAGGAGTGTGCGGTAATAGTTTGCAAAGGTGAGAAATTGTTGCAACTTGTAAACTGTTGCAGGCTGGGGGTGGTAGATAATGGCTTTCACACTCTCCTGTGGTGGCTGAACTGTGTGGTCATTGGTGATGTAATCCAGGAATTGAATTTGTGATGCTTTGTGTTCAAAGTTCAGTGGGTTGCTTAGTAAGCTGTGTGAATGGATGTATGTGAAGATTTGCCATAAGTGATCCATATGTTCAGTTTGGGCTGGTCATCACCAGAACATCAAAAAATGTGGTGGTGGTGGTGGTGGTGGTGGTGGTGGTGGTGGTGGTAGTCTGTGGACCTGTCAAAGTATTACAGCTAGTCATTCATATATACAGGCATTTACATACTTGTGTGCCTAGTTTAACAAGGCTGAGGGTGTGGCCTTACAATAGGAACCACCACAGCATTTGCCTCGGGCATGGATGTGTGTGATGTCCTTAGGTTAGTTAAGTTTAAGCAGTTCTAAGTTCTAGGGGGCTGATGACCTCAGATGTTAAGTCCCATAGTGCTCAGAGCCATTTGAACCATTTTTGCTAGTTGGACACTTCCCAAGTATTTAGGAATACGTGATCTGTCGGCAGATGGTTAATGCAGATGCAGATATAATGGCTTTTTGTTATTGGTTGGTGGATATTTTATCAGTGCCATTAAGATCTCTTCCAGTTGCCCCCAATGTGCAGAGAACCACTTTCACTACATTATCCCAGAATCATTGTAGGGCAGTACAATCTTCAAATCATCATATCTGCCAAGTTTTTAAAGTTGTTTCTCATTGTTTCTGTTAATGGTCATCGATGATAATGATGATGAGGATGATGATGATGATGATGATGATGATGATGATGAAACTCTTGTTACAGTTTTTAGTGAATGTGTGCTGTTTGTTATCAAAGTAATTTTTCACTGTACTGCTGGACAGGTACATTGTAATTGCATATATGAATAAATTTTGGTTATGTCTTTAATCTCATTGTGCACATTATTGTATAATTTTATTCCTTGGCAAAAAATGTTTTCAGTTTTATGTTCCATCTTTCTTGGTAAATGATGAGTCTGGATCTTGACCTATGGGCATGGAGATAGCTGTTTGTGCAGTAATTATCAAGGTTATTTTTTGTTATTTTGTAAATGTACAAATGGTGTAGTAAAATCCTCCATGTTTTGAACTGCCTTTACAGTGAACCCCTTCAATATTATTGCTTACTTTTCTTATGGCCCTGGTCTGTAATTTCAAAACTGTGTACATTTGGTCCCATAATTAAAAAATGCTGTCTCTTACTCTAATGACACCACTCAAAGGGCATAAGATGCTGAACACGTTTCCGAGAATCTGTATGTGTTAATACAACTTCAGCTGAGAATCGTTATTAATTTCTAGAATTTATTTGCTACTTTGTCTATAGAGTTGCCAAACAGATTTAAAGTTTTTTAGTGTTTTAGTTACATTTTTCGCAAGCAATTTTGTTTGGTCAGTGACTATAACAACACTGTCAACTGCAGAGTAATGTCCACATGACTAACACTATTGGGAAAGTCACTGACATATCAGGAACAGTATTTGGTCCTTACCCTGAGAAAACTATATTAATGTATTTTGGTTCTGTTAGGTGTTCTAGTAAAAGCTTGGCATTATTTGACATTTGTCATTCCTCCTCTGTGTACTGTATCTACCCAAGTATGTTCAGAAACAGTCAGTAGGTGTGCCACTTATCTCAAATGTTTCTATATGTTGCAGTAGAATCTTATGCTCAATTGTATCAAAAGCTTTAAAATGCTCTGAGAATATGTTCGTGACATATTTATTCTGTCAAGAGAATTGGTATCATTTTTGTACTTCTGTAACTTGGGAGCCTGAACTTAGAAGGATCTATTTATTCAAGTAGGCTAAATCATTAATCTTCCTTCCACAAATTAATCTTACAGAGAAGTATGACCACGGGGATATGGGCCTTTAGTCTGCCTCTTCTGGATTACCCTCATGTTGCAGACACATCTTTTGCCTGGTTTAAATACTCTGAAAAGTTCGCAATGCTTTTATTCTTTACATTGTACATTATGTTGTCATTATATGACTTTTTGCACCTTACTAAACATCTTTTGGTACCTATGATAGGTGTAGTAGCAGTAAAGATTGTATGTGGTATTTTTGCACCTTACTAAACATCTTTTGGTACCTATGATAGGTGTAGTAGCAGTAAAGATTGTATGTGGTTTCATTGCTGGAAGGTCTTTACAGCATTACATAATCCAAAATGCACCCTACTGATCTCAAATAAGCCAAATGCAACACAAGCCACAGTCCTAGGTTTTTCTTTTGGGGCAGTGGATATTTGATAGAAAGAAGGTACCACATCTGTTGTTGAAGATTTGCTTGCTGTGGATTCTGAGTGAGAAATCTTAACATATGGGACTGTGCACCATTTAGAAATTGTTCTGGTGTTTAGTTGGTGATAATTATTACATGAAACAATGTGGAGAGAGAAGGCGCAGCTTCTGGCAGATGGACAACAGATGCCACGGGTGAGCCTGAAACAAAATTTCTGCTTCACTTTCCACAGTCACTTGATTGGTAGCTGATGGGACCAGGTGTGAACTGATGGGTCTACTATTGTTCGAGCATTTTGCATTGTTGAATTCTGTATGGGGTCTGGGAGCAGAGGTGCTAAGAGAAATCTGGGTACTATTAAAGGCATCTTAGATGATCAAAATCGCCATTGATCAAGCATATGGCAGTGTTGTCTAAAAGGTGTAGATGTGCCCATGGTTAGCCAACTTGGTGGGTTCATGAAGGATGTCTGGTAGCACCCCATGGCAAGATAAGATTTGCTCCAGAGGTGTGTTATAATGTGCCTGCCACTGTGAATCACTATACACTTATGGTGAAAACTGCAGTTCAGTAGAGGACAGGGCAATATGACTTGATTGTAGAACTGTTGCCAACAAAGAGGCAACAGTAATCAATGTAGGTAGTCGTGAAGGTGGGAATGCCAATACTGCTATTGTGTTCTCTAGAAACTGTAATTTTATTTAATATTCTGTGACAAATAATTGATGGTTGACAAATAATTGATGGTTGCCATCTGCAAAGCCAGTTGCAATCATTACCAACTTCCTGGCACATTTCCCATCTCATACATGATGACATTATTTCTCTTCTGAGACAGATCAGTAGTCCCATCTCATACAGGATGACATTATTTCTTTTCTGAGACAGATCAGTAGTCATGTCAGGCTAGAATAACATAAGATTCTGTATTGTTGATCAAGCAATTGATAGGAATGCCTCATAAGTTTCTGGTTTCTGTATGTGTTTTCCCAAGACTTCATTGTATTTTACTCAGTTCTTCATATAAATTTTGTACAGTTCATGTTGTGATCTTAAATGAACATGGCAAAACATTATTACTGTCAGTTATAGTATGTTGATAATACTGTAGCATACAAAAACAGGTACACTGTTTTAATTTTGATAAAAGGTCGGGTAGGTGACTGTAGATGGCACTGTAGATTACAAAGTTTTTTTTTTTTTTTTTTTTTTTTTTTTTTTTTTTACTGACTCTTGATGTTTGGTGCCGATGTTATAGGTTTTATACTTCCCAAATTTAGGTCCACTACAGCAATGTGATTTCTTCATGGTGCTTCACAATGCCCTGGATCTTAAGTCTGGCATTGTAGAAATTGTTCAGTTGGATAAGTCTTTGCCTAAGGGACTAATTTTGCATCCGGATATGCCTGCAATTAGCATTGTGACTAACATAATCCACAACATTAAAAGTGCCTTCTGTATTAATTACAGTCTCTCGCCATTCTGTCTGTACTGCATAATAAATCAGATGGGTTGAAATTTTCCTGGGAAAGTGTTTCCTTACATGACCGTCAACATGATGTTACGGACAGAGAATGATTGGACTTCACGTGGATTCTTTATGCTAGTAACTATGTTACCCCATCCACTGCTATTTATAACACTGTCAGATTAAAAGGGCCCTTCACTGGGTGGACTGCTACAGAGCCTCATAGCTTGCCACCTATTCTTCTTTAGAATTTAGTCCGATGTCTGGCATTCAATAATCTGTTGTCTACCAGCACCTTCACTGCCATCATCCACTTTGAACACTTATTAAAGACAACCTGTGAATCTCTCATTAATGTCACATTTTTCATTATATTTGATCTGAACTTTGGGTAATCAGTCAACTGAATGATTTATGTGTGTATTAAACATCTGTTAGATACCTTTTGTTATATGTCATGGTCTCATCACTATCATATAAGTGTGCTCTTTCTGCTACTAGAGGGATTTGTATATTATAACTGTGCATTACATACAGTAGTTTTGCTGCAATGCTCTTCATTCATTGTATGTGTTGCTGTATAGCTGACTTGAAAAGAAAGTGTAATACACCTTGGAATGTAAAATATGTGATGCAAACAGAGCGAGGTAGCACATTGGAGAACAGTAATTCAAAGCCCCATTGACCATCCAGTTTGCAATTTTCCATTGTTTCCTTAAATCAATTAAGGCAAATGCTAGGATGTTTCCTGTGGAAAGGACACAGCCAATTTCCTTCCCCAATCTGAGTTTCTGCAGAGTTTCCAATAATCTCACTCAATATTCCTTGTATTTAATGAACTTTTCATATGATCTCCTTCAACTTGACAAAGTACTCAGAACCATATATCCTTTTATCTGTGATTATTTTCTGTAAATTATATGCATTATGAGATGTGTACGTGGGAGGAAGTCCAAATAGTTTTTTCTGAAAACAGGTTTTAAATTTTATAAAGGCTGTTTTTTGGCTTTCACCAAATTCTTTCTATGCAACTGAGTATTGTAGAGGAGGTGTTAGCAGAATTTCATAAGCAGCGTCTCATAGAAAAAAAATTGTTCTGGATTCTCTTTAACTGAGATCATTTTAACTAGTCCATCAACTATTTTATTTCTGCCACACTAGAGTTATGATAAACTTGAAGTAATTATGTATGCAAGAGAACTTATTTGCTATACTGTTCCCATTTAGGAGAACAGTGGTTCAAATCCCCATCTGGCCAACCAGATTTGGGATTTGTGTGATTCCCCTACATCACTTGAGGCAAATGCCTGCAAGTTCCTTTCATAAGGGCACAGCCAACTTCTTTCCCCATCTTTCCATGCTTGTGTTCTGCCTGTAATGACCTCACTGGCGAGCGGATGTTAAACTCTAATCTTCCTTCTTACCATGGAGTACAAGACCCTGGACCGGTTGACTTGCCAAGGGGCTAAATGTAAATTTGAACGATTACACCCCATTCGGTTGACATCCACATACGCTGCAGCTACATTACCATCACCATCACAAGCACCAGTTGTACCACACTCTGTGCCACAAACAGTGGGCCCTCCGGGCCTCCAGAATGCATCCGCCCCCTTGGTGGTAGGGGGAAAATCTCCTTCCATTACTCCCAAAGCACCTACTTTGGGAGCAAGGTCCCCCCAAAAGCAGGGGACATTGGTCCCCTCCCCCCAGCTGGAGAAGCAACCGCCTCCTCCGGCTCCTCTTGTGTGGAACGGGTCCTTGGGGCCCTATCTCCCGAGGTCTCCACTAATGCTACAGCGGACACTCGCCAGTGGCTAAAGGAGCCAAAAGCTGCTGGACAAAGAGCTTCAGTCTTCCTCCGAGCCTGAAGTTACTTTGGAGAAGTCCTCCCAGCAAGCCCCTAAAGAGAAGTGAGATAGCAAGCAAACAAAGAAGTCTGCTAAGAAAAAGGACCCTCTTGTGACCCCAACACCACCATTCCCTACCAATTCTGCACCTGCGGGTGAGGTGGAGATCTCGGCATCCCCTGAGGACCTGCATGTCACTGATGCCTCATCCACAGTAGGAATGGATACAAATACCCAATCGGTGGCAGCAGGTGACCCTGAGGTGTAACCTGCCATCTTGCGTGCTTCATGGCTTCCTAGCCTCACAGTAATGTTGTTGTCCTGTGGAATTGCTACGTTTTTTTTTTTTTTTCCACCACCTGGCTGAGTTACAGCAGTCGTTAAGCTTTACACCTGCTTTCTGCATTGCCCTCCAGGGAAACTAGTTCCCGGCAATGTGGACCCCTGCCCTCCATGCCTATAGGGGATATTACACGAAACGTAGTGACTATAATAGTGTGTCAGATGGAGTTTGTGTCTGCCCTGAACTCAGTATGCAGTAAACCTGTGCCCCTTCAAACCCGTCTTGAAGCTGTGGCTGTTAGGATAAGGACGATGCAGGAAATAACTGTCTGCAACATATATCTTCATCCAGATGGTGCAGTACCCCTGAACACATTGGCTGCACTGATTCATCAACTCCCTAAACCCTTCCTACTTTTGGGAGGTTTTAAAGCCCATAATCCCTTGTTGGGTGGCATCGTGCTTACTGGCCGAGGTAGAGATGTCGAAACTTTCCTGTCTCAACTCGACCTCTGCCTCGTGAATAACACTGGACTCGCATTCGGGAGGACGACGGTTCAATCCCGTCTCCAGCCATCCTGATTTAGGTTTTCCGTGATTTCCCTAAATCGTTTCAGGCAAATGCCAGGATGGTTCCTTTGAAAGGACACGGCCGATTTCCTTCCCCATCCTTCCCTAACCCGAGCTTCCGCTCCGTCTCTAATGACCTCATTGTCGACGGGATGTTAAACACTAACCGCCTCCTCCTCCTCTTGAATACTGGGGCCCCCCACACATTTCAGTGTGGCTCATGGCACTTACTCGGCCATTGATTTATCCCTCTGCAGCCCAGGACTTCTCCCATCTGTCCACTTGTGTGGTAGTGACCACTTTCCAATCTTCCTGTCACTCCCCAAACGCCATTCCCCTGGACCTCTACCAAGATCGGCTTTAAACAAGGCAGACTGGGAAGCTTTCACCTCTGCTGTCACCGTTGAATCTCCCCCACAAGGCACCATCGATGTGGTAGTTGACAAGGTCACTAGAACGATCATTTATTGGGTGGAAAACACAATCCCTTGTTCTTTAGGGTGCCCCTTGCGAAAATCAGTACCTTGGTGGTCACCAGAAATCATTGAGGCCATTAAAGAGTGTTGGCGAGCTCTACAGCATCATAAGCAGCATCCTTCCCTAAAGCACCTAATAGCTTTTAAACGGCCCACATTCGCCAGCTTATAAAAAGACGGAAACAGAAATGTTGGTCGAGATAAGCCTCGACCATTGGGTGCCATACGTCACCTTCCCAAGTCTTCATGAAAATCGGACATGTTTTTGGGTACCAGACTCCAACAGTCCCCCTGCGGGTCCAGGGTAAGAATAGGCCCGAGGTATTCCTGCCTGTCGTAAGAGGCGACTAAAAGGAGTTTCAACCGTTTCGGCCTTTCATGTGATGGTCCCCCTTGGGGTTTGACCTCCATTTTTCAAAATTCTACAGAAGTACGAGCCTTTTGGGGAAGGATGCCTTACGTGGTGTACCACTGGTCCTCAGTGCACTAAGTCCTTTGCACTCAGCATTGTACCGGCGTTGTAACCATACCCACTATTCCTCAAATTGGGCCTAAACGCCTGATGGGTTGTACAAGTTACGCCCATAGTGCGTCCCCATCTGCACCTATGATCATGATGGACTTTCTATGGCACCAGAAATCCAGCACGGTAGCCAGCCCATTGTGGTGGGGTCGTCATGTACCCTCTAGGTTGTAGCCCCCTGACAACACAGGGATCGTACTGCCGATACCTGAGCTGCACCCTCCCCACGTCGGCCAAGGAGTAGATGCCCGTCTCCTTGGGGTATCAGGACTCCCGGCAACGGTCATCCTGCCAGGTGGCCCTTGCTGAGGCTGGGTGGCGCCCGTGGGGAGAGCCCCTGGTCGGAGTGGGTGGTATCGGGGCGGACGTTTCGCAGATGAAACGTCAACACGTATCAGGTCGCTCTGCGGCCGAGTCTTTCAAACGGAAAGGTACTGTCTCTAGTTCTGGTTCTCCTGCCCTTTCCCCCTTGGCCACTCCCTGGGAGGAGGGACAGGCCCGCCGGCTTGGAGCGAAGTACTTCCCCCCGCTATTTGGTTTGTTCTCGAACCGATGGGGGGACGTTCGCCACCTCCAAGCCCATGTTCTTTGTTCAGCACATTGAGGACATCTTCGGGGAAATCGAGGCTCTCAGTAAGATGTGTTCGGGGTACGTTCTTATAAAGACCACCTCCACCACACAGTCAGCGGCGCTCCAGGTGTGCGACCGCCTAGGGGATATCCCAGTGTCCATTGTCCCGCATCTGGCACTAAATAGGACGCAGGTGCTTATTTCTCATCGGGACCTCCTGCTGCAATCTGATGAGGAACTCAGGGCCAACCTGGAGCGCCGAGGCGTGCATTTCGTCCGGCGAGTCCAGCGCGGCCCCAAAGACCGTCGCATCGACACCGGGGCCTTTATCCTCGCCTTCAAGGGGGACATTCTCCCGGAGAAGGTAAAGGTGATGTGCTACCGGTGCGACGTGCGACCTTACGTCCCGCCTCCTATGCGCTGTTTTCAGTGTTTGCGCTTTGGGCACATGTCGTCACGGTGTGAGGCTGAGCCCCATTGTGGCGATTGTGGACGTCCTCTTCGTGAGGAACATACATGCACCCCACCACCTCGGTGCGTTAATTGTTCTGGCATCCACTCGCCTAGATCCTCAGACTGCCCTGCATATCAGAAGGAGAAGAAGATACAAGAACTCAAAACTTTGGATCGTCTCTCTTATTCTGAGGCCAGGAAGAAGTATGACCGCCTCCATCCTGTGCCGTTGACCACTTAGTTTGCCTCAGTTGTCCCCCCTCCTTCCGCGGTATCCTCACCCCTATACTGTCCCCCCTGCACCTCCTCCCCCCATCCGGGGTCTCTGCCTCCGCCTCCCAAATCCCTCCCTTCCAAATCCTCCTCCCCCGTGGCCTCTGCCCCCTCTGCCCCAGGGGCCACCCTTCCTCAGTTGTGACAGTCAGGTCGAATACCTCACGGCTGTTGTCATCAATGCTGCCGAACATTCCATTCCTCGTACTACCTCTTCTTCACGTCGCGTTTCCGTCCCCTGGTGGAACGAGGCTTGTAGAAACGCTATCCGTGCTCGACGACGTGCTTTACGCACTTTTCGCCGCCATCCTACGTTGGCAAATTGTATTGGATACAAATGGCTCCGAGCGCAATGCCGTAGAGTCATCAAAGACAGCAAAAAAGCTTGTTGGGCCTCTTTCACCAGCTCCTTTAACAGTTTTACTCCCTCTTCTGTCGTATGGGGTGGCCTGCGCTGGCTGTCGGGCATTAAGGCCCACTCCTCGGTACCTGGCCTGACCTCGGGTAATGAGGTCCTTGTTGATCCTGTGGCTGTCTCCAATGCCTTCGGCCGGTTTTTCGCGGAGGTTTCAAGCTCCGCCCATTACCACCCTGCCTTCCTTCCCAGGAAAGAGGTAGAAGAGGCTCGGCAACCTTCCTTCCACTCGCTGAATCTGGAAACTTATAATGCCCCCTTTACTATGCGGGAACTCGAACGTGCGCTTGCACTGTCCCGGTCCTCTGCTCCGGGGCCAGATGCCATTCACGTTCAGATGCTGGCACACCGTTCTCCGGCGGGCAAAAGCTTCCTTCTTCGTACCTACAATCGCATCTGGACCGAAGGTCAGGTCCCCATGCGTTGGCGTGATGCCGTCGTTGTTCCTATACCCAAACCCGGGAAGGATAGACACCTTCCTTCTAGTTACCGCCCCATTTCTCTTACAAGCTGTGTCTGTAAGGTGATGGAGCGCATGGTTCATGCTCGGTTAGTTTGGATTCTTGAATCTCGACGGCTACTTACCAATGTCCAATGCGGCTTTAGTCACCGCCGCTCCGCTGTTGACCACCTTGTGACCTTGTCAACATTCATCATGAACAACTTTTTGCGAAGGCGCCAAACGGTAGCCGTGTTCTTCGATTTGGAGAAGGCTTATGATACCTGTTGGAGAGGAGGTATCCTTCGCACTATGCACAGGTGGGGCCTACGCGGTTGCCTGCCTTTTTAACGGATCGAAAGTTTAGGGTACGTGTGGGTTCCGTATTGTCCGACGTCTTCCTCCAGGAGAACGGAGTGCCTCAGGGCTCCATCTTGAGTGTAGCCCTTTTTGCCATCGCAATCAATCAAATTATGGATTGCATTCCACCTAATGTCTCAGGCTCTCTATTTGTCGATGACTTCGCGATCTACTGCAGTGCCCAGAGAACATGCCTCCTGGAGCGCTGCCTTCAGCGTTGTCTAGACAGCCTATACTCATGGAGCGTGGCAAATGGCTTCTCTGAAGAGAAGACGGTATGTATCAACTTTTGGCGATATAAAGCGTTCCTTCCGCCATCCTTACATCTCGGTCCCGTTGTTCTCCCATTCGTGGAAACAACTAAGTTTCTAGGGCTCACGTTGGACAGGAAACTATGTTGGTCTCCGCATGTCTCTTATTTGGCGGCCCGTTGTACACGTTCCCTTAATGTCCTCAGAGTTCTTAGTGGTCCATCTTGGCGAGCGGATCGCACTGTCCTGCTTCGCTTGTATCGGTCCATAGTCCGATCGAAGCTGGATTATGGGAGCTTCGTCTACTCGTCTGCTCGGCCATCCCTCTTATGCCGTCTGAACTCCATCCAGCATCGGGGGTTACGTCTTGCGACCGGAGCCTTCTACACTAGTCCTGTCGCGAGTCTTTATGCTGAAGCTGCCGAATTACCATTGACCTACCGGCGCGACGTACTGCTGTGTCGCTATGCCTGCCGGCTGTTGTCTATGCCCGACCACCCCTCTTACGAGTCCTTCTTCGCCGATTCTCTCGACCGTCAGTATGGTTCGTATGTGTCTGCCCTGCTGCCCCCCCCGGAGTCCGCTTCCGTCGCCTGCTTCGACAATTGGATTTTGCCCTCCCTACCACCTTCAGAGAGGGTGAGAGCCCGACACCACCTTGGCTCCAGGCTCCGGTTCATATTTATCTCGACCTCAGCTCACTTCCGAAGGAGGGTACTCCGGCTGCAGTGTATTGCTCACGGTTTGTCGAACTTCGTGCTCGACTTGCTGGTCACACCTTTATTTACACCGATGGCTCCAAAACTGACGATGGTGTCGGCTGTGCCTTTGTCGTCGGGGCCGCCACCTTTAAATACCGGCTCCTCGACCAATGTTCCAGCTTTACGGCCGAGCTTTTTGCTCTCCATCAGGCCGTTCAGTATGCCCGCCGCCACCGCCATTCATCGTTTGTACTCTGCTCTGACTCACTCAGTGCTCTTCAGAGCCTTGGAGCTCCCTATCCGGTCCATCCCTTAGTTCAACGGATACAGCAGTCCCTCCATTCTTTCGCTGATAATGGTTCTCCTGTCAGCTTTCTGTAGGTTCCCAGACATGTAGGAGTGCCTGGGAATGAGGCTGCGGATGCTGCAGCCAAGGCTGCAGTCCTCCTGCCTTGGCCAGCCTCCCATTGTGTCCCGTCATCTGACGTTCGTGGGGATGTTTGTAAGAGGCTTGTGTCGTTGTGGTGGGATGCTTGGTCATCCCTCCAAGGAAACAAGCTCCGGGCAGTAAAACCGCTCCCAACTGCTTGGACAACCTCCTCCCGACCTTCTCGGCGAGAGGAGGTCCTTCTGACCAGGTTCCGGATTGGGCATTGCTGGTTTAGCCACCGCTACCTGCTCTCTGGTGACCCAGCCCCGCAGTGCCCTTGTGGTCAGGCATTAACAGTGCGCCATGTTTTATTGTCGTGTCCCCGCTTTAGTCAATCTCGTGTTGTGCTGTCCCTGCCATCTACTTTACTGGATATTTTAGCTGATGACGCTCGAGCAGCTGCTTGTGTTCTGCATTTTATAACTTTGACTGGCTTGTCCAAAGACATCTAACCTTTTTACTTATTTTATCTACATCTTTGTTAGGTCTTTCTGGTGTCCCCCCCCCCCCCCTTGGGTTTTACTAGATTCCATGTGCTCTAACAACAGTGACTGGGCGCTAATGACCTCAGTAGTTGAGCGCCCTTGAACCCCACCAAAAAAAAAAAAAAAAAGACTCCAACAGGTGTTACTACCTCCACCATTCTTTGGTAGCGATCATCCAGGAGTCCATCTTTGTGCTGGAACGGTCCAGTTGTTCCATAGTGTTTGTGTGGACCCCAGGCCACGTCAGAATCCCAATAAATGAACTTGCCGAAAGGCTGGCCAAACAGGCTACACGGAAACAGCTTGTGGAGATCGGCATCCCTGTAACTGACCTGCGATCATTATCATGCCCCAAGATTTTTCAGCTTTGGGAGACAGAATGGCATAATCTCAATATGTACAACAAACTGCATGCCATTAAGTAGACTATGAATATGTGGAAGACCTCCTTGCGGGCCTCTCGCAGGGACTCTGTGGTTGTCTGCCAGCTCCGCATTGGCCATACGTGGATGATACATGGCTACCTTCTCCATCGTGAGGACCCACCTCGATGTCACTGTGGCTCACATATGACTGTCATCCACATCTTACTGGACTGCCCATTTTTAGCTGCTCTTTGGCGGAGTTTTAACCTCCTCAGCACCCTACCTTCAGTGCTGGGCAACTATGCCTCAACAGCAGATTTAGATTTGTTTTATTTGTGAGGTGGTTGTTGTTGTTTTTTTTTAATTGTACCATCTAAGGGTGGGCATTTAGCCTTCTCTCAGAGGCCGCCACCCTCCCTCCATTTTAACTGTCGCACTTTCTTTGCAATTGTTTGTCCTGTTGGCCGTCTTTTCCCTACATGTGTTCATCTTGCCTTGTGTTTTTGGGGTGGACATTTTAACGTGTTACAGAGTGGCTGGGTCATCCTCTTTTTTATTGTTGTGATCAGCCAGCCCAGACCATCTACACTGTGGTTTTAATACCCACTTCTACTTTTCCTTGTGGTGTATGTTTCCTCCGTTTTTTGTTCATTCCATTCGTTTTCTTTTTAGGTGCAGTGTTGGCTGTTTTTGTACCTTGAGCCTTGCTTGCGTCAGGGAAAAGGGACTGATGACCCTGTAGTTTGGTCCCTTTATACCCCAAACAAACAAACAAACAAACCAACCAACCAACCATCATCACTCAATGGAGTGTTCACAATTTATAGTTTGTACATCTTGCTTTATAGGAATGTGAAGTCATTTGATCAGGTGGCTGCACACTGTCTTCAGGTCCTTAGGGTGCTCGTCAAACTGTTCCAGTCCAATTTTGAAACAGTGACTTGGGACATGGTGTTGCTAAAGATGCAGGTAACCTTCAGGGTGCTGTAGGTGCACATCTCCACCACATGCCTAAATGATGTCACGTTAGCAATCAGGATTCATTGCCTCATGTTTTCCTGAGTGCTCTTACCCTGGCATCTGCATATACCAATCTGTACTACCTCATCACTCCAGGTAATCTTTTCCTATCGTCTGTGTGTTCTGTATTCTTATTAATTTTTATTGCTCGTCCTGCACTTGACTATCATGCTGACGATCAGTGTAGGTCATATGGCATGTGGAGAACATCCATTTACCAGCCTACAGAAATACTCTCCCTTAAAGTCAGCAGCTGTGTATTATATTTTGGGGCAACTTTGTGCATTCACCAACAACATTTTTAGCTCAGAAAAGAGCAGTCAATGTGATCTTTGGTTTCAAATCGCTAACTTTAGCAGGCCATTTTTCAGATGTCTCAGAATTCTAACTCTGCCATTCCTGTGCATACACTCCATCATGTGATTTGTTGCTGACAATATTAACTCATCCAGAAGAAATTGCAACTTTTGTTATGTGAACACTAGACAGACAAATGTTGTTCGTCTAGATAACACTTCTTTTAGCATCGCACAGAAAAAATTGTGCTATTCAGTAAGCGTAATTTTCAGTAGTCTTCCAGTAGAACTAAAAAAATTGAATGAGAAATCACAAGTATTCAAATCAAAGTTCAACGGTTTCCTTGCAGCACACTCCTACTCTGTACAGGAGTTCTTCACAGAAGTTGAAAATGTTTTTCTCTAAGTGTTATTTATTCATATACTCTCACAGTTTCTTGGTGTTTTATAAATTCTTTCATTTACAAATATTCTAATCAGCCTTCTGTAAACTATGTACTGACTCTTTCTGTGGCCAACTAGCTGTGGCTCATATTACCCCATGGAAACTGATAAGATTAATTAATTAAATTGCTTCTGAGTGTAGTTGCCATCTAGAGGTTCCTAATTTGCACTAGGAAACTGCATAACCGTTTTAGTTGCATAAAATACACATTCCGTACACTTTTATAATGTGTGAGCAACTGGTCATTCATGTAGTGTTAATTTATTTTGTGCAATTCGTGTGATTACATTGTTGGTTATGATTGTAGTATAATATTTTCAGAGTCTACATTTTATAGACTCATGTAATTTGCTTTGTTTCAGAAATCACAACCAAATGGGCCAGCAACAGTTTTGAATGAAGAGCCAGTCGAAAGTAAACATAAATCAGAATTGGGTAAAACTGTTAAAGTGCCAAAGCAACCAAAAGACAATAAGGCAGAGTCAGAAAAGTTGTTGAAAGCAGAAAGACAGGCAAAGTCAAGCAAAAGTGAACCTTCTTTGAAAGAAAATGTTAATAGGACAACCAACAAGGAACAGAAACTCATTCAGAAAGAGAGGGAAAATGAAACAGAGAATTTGCAAAAATTAAAGGAAAAAGAGACAAACAAAATTGTAGCTAAGAATGACAGTAATATAACAGCAAAGAAGGTAACTAATAAGGGAAAAGAAAATAAAGTTGAAGAGATAAAAAACAAGAAGAATGAAAAAAATCTTGCCAAACTGAAAAAATCTGTGGAAAAACCATTGGATTTTGATGAAGGTAATAATTTAGTTAAAAGGGTCCACTGAATCCTAGTTAAGTTTGTGCTATCTCACTGTTCCTATTACAGATCGGTAGAGCCAATCACTATCGATAAACCACCTTTTTTAGAGATTGTATCACCACCTACAATATTATTGAAATCTGAAAAAGTAAGGGCTTGTAGAACGCAACTGTTCAGCTCAGTTGCCTTATGTATTTTGTCTAAAATGGCCCTCTTCACATTACCAGCCGATAGAGGTTTAAGATTCTTTTGTGAATATATGTCTGGTGAGCACAGAGCTCTAAACTTTTGCAGCACTGCTTCAGTTTTTTGTGCTGTAATCTCTGATCTCCAATTATCTGTAATTGCCTTACTTTCAAAACCATGGTGAAAGTCCTCGAAGCTGGCCTAGCTGTTTCTGTAGGTTGTTCTTTCTTTTGTTTACACCTTTCTTGTGTCATTTTTTCGTTATAATCTTGTGGCTGAAGCAAGTTTAAGTTCCCTTTTGGATCTGACATCCATTTGTCTAATTTTTTTTCCTGCAATGGGATCAGTTGGCAAAGGACACCTAGATAGTACCAACTTACCTAATAACACTAAACACACAGAAGTGCTGTTACAGCCTATGCTGTATCCAGTCAGTTGTGGTGGGTTCATCTTATACCATCTTACTGGAGTCCCTCCAAAACACAGTATATAACTTGTAATTGAGAGCTGTTAATCCCCCATGCACACTTAGGAGTAGACACCTGTCTTCAGAGGGTGCCAGGACTCTTGGAAATGGCTATCGTGGCAGATGACCTTTGCTGCAGTTGGGTGGTGACCCTGGGGAGAACCCTTTGTGGAACAGATGTTTTGCAGATGAAATGAACCAAATTGACCTAAAACAATGGCTGTAATGACCTGCTTGTCTCAGTGAATAGAAATAAATTCTTTAATGAAGGAATGTATAACCCCATTGTGTTCCTACTCCTGACCATGCCAAAGGGTGAGCAAGAAGCACAGTAAAATAGTTCAGACTCGCCCAATACCTAGAATGTACTAGAATTCATGGATATTAAGGATAAATTTAGTGAGATAGCCACACTGGAAAAAAATATAAAAGGAGCCCTGCTTATCAAAACTTCAGTGGCTACACAATGATATCCACTCCCAAAATGTGGCAGACTTAGTGATATTCTTGTCGCTTGCTACTCCAGTAAGCTTCAGTATAATCCAAGGTTGAAATTATAAATAAATTAACCTCTGACTGCAAGCATGTTCTTAAATTTCTATATTGTATTATCAAATTCAGGACCATTTGCCCCATATTCAGATGATCCTTTTCACATTAACTCAACAAGAAAAATACAAAATTACAGTACAGCAGTGCATATATGAAACAATGGCATCTCTGATAAACTGCATGTAACAGACTTTTAGACCTCTGTTACTCATATGATCAGATTAGTTTCCTAAATTTAAAGGAGTCAGATAATTTCCTGTTACTATAACTCTATTCTTTGTGTATCTGCAGAGAAGTAACTAGCTCTACACAATGAATTGACCTCTGGTTACTCTATTAGGACCTTTGGGTTTGACATGTGACCATCAATCAGTTCACTGTATACATAAGTCTGCTGCTGACTGCTGAGTATTCAGTTTTATATGATGTTGTAAAGGCAGATTTATTTAAATATTTTGTTCTTGTTGAGGTGGCTATTTACAATTTGTACAGAAACCAGATGGCAGCTATGAGTCGAGGGGCATGAAAGGGAAGCAGTGGTTGGGAAGGGAGTGAGACAGGGATGTAGCCTATCCCGGATGTTATTAAATCTGTATATTGAGCAATCAGTAAAGGAAACAAAAGAAAAAATCAGAGTAGAAATTAAAATCCCTGGAAAGAAATAAAAACTTTGAGGTTCGCCGATGACATTGTAATTCTCTCAGAGACAGCAAAGGACCTGGAAGAGCAGCTGAATGGAATTTACAGTGTCTTGAAAGGAGGTTATAAGATGAACATCAACAAAAGCAAAACGAGGATAGTGGAATGTAATCGAATTAAATCGGGTGATGCTGAGGGTATTAGAGTAGGAAATAAGACGCTTAAAGTAGTAAATGAGTTTTGCTATTTGGGGAGCAAAATAACTGATGATGGTCGAAGTAGAGAGGATATAAAATGTAGACTGGCAATGGCGAGGAAAACATTTCTGAAAAAGAAAAATTTGTCAACATTGAGTATAGATTTAAGTGTCAGGAAGTCGTTTCTGAAAGTATTTGTATGGAGTGTAGCCATGTATGGAAGTGAAACGTGGATGATAAATAGTTTGGACAAGAAGAGAATAGAAGCTTTCAAAATGTGTTGCTACAGAAGTATGCTGAAGATTAGATGGGTAGATCACATAACTAATGAGGAGGTATTGAATAGAATTGGGGAAAAGAGAAATTTGTGGCACAACTTGACTAGAAGAAGGGATCGGTTGGCAGGACATATTCTGAGGTATCAAGGGATCACCGATTTAGTATTTGAGGGCAGTGTGGAGGGTAAAAATCATAGAGGGAGACAAAGAGATGAATATGCTAAACAGATTCAGAAGGATGTAGGTTGCAGTAGGTACTGGGAGATGAAGCAGCTTGCACAGGATAGAGTAGCATGGAGAGCTGCATCAAACCAGTCTCTGGCCTGAAGACAACAACAACAACAACAACAACAACAACGAGTTCAAACTATTTGAAATACATTGCAGAATGTTATAACCAGGAATAACATGATAAACATATCACCATTCTATGATTTATTGACACAACACTGTTACCAGGCATCAAGTTGTAAATGAACACTTACCGAAATTATATAAATTGATGGTGGTTAAACCAGTGTCCAGGAGGAAGAAGTGAAATTCAGAATTCTGGTAAAAATCATAAGTCCATTGACACAATAAGCCTAGTGAATATTGAAGTCCAAGTTCCAGTAAAGCATTTAGATTCTGACTCCAGAGAGCAGCCAAATCAACATTGAAGAGCTGTTACACCGCAGTGTAGAACTTCCTGGTTGTGGAGTAGAACATATCATGAGGAGGACTGGCTTGTAGTTGTCAGTAGCAATGTTAAATAAGGCTCCATATTTAACAGAGCTGGTGGCTGGGGTCACTGTATATTCTGGACACACAGTTGCTGAGTGTTATGGGTAGCCAATTGCTGTGATGCTCACAGTGGGCTGCGCAAGGAGAAGTGCGGCCAACAATGCATTGTTTTGCAACACTGCTGTTTGGTGAGGAGATTAAATAGCGGTGGATGCCACACCCCTTCCCCCTTAGGGAAGTGGGGAAGCATCTGCTGCGAATGAATGACACGTCCATGGGGTCCGCCTCAGGGTGCTCAGGGTCGTTAGCAACTTGGGGCATAGGAGCATATGGATGAAGAAGCCCTGGTTAGAGACGAGGGTTGTGTGGTGTGGACCTCAGCAGTGAAACAGGAGGAGCCAGCTGCATGTCTTCATCTTCATGCGGAATTACTTGTGGTTGGTGACTGGGTGACATCTTGTAGCCTGGGAAGGATAGCCTCTGGGGCTGGGTGATGTCTGGGGTAAATCTCTCTTGTTGGGGTGTGGTGCTGGTCAGCTGGCTGTGGACAAAAGGCACGCATAAGTCTGGTGTTACACTGGCTGGGTGGCTTGGGAACTAGAGGACTGGCAACAGTGGTGTGGAGAGGGGGGCAGAAAAAGTTGTTGGGAAAGTAGTGAGAGACAAATTTGGTTGGCATGTCGCGGAAGCTCCCGGTTCAGATGCTTCAGACGCTGCACCCAGAAGACCTTCTGGCCCTGGTGCTGAATGGTTGTTCCCGGAATCCAGGCTGGTTGCCAGCAAAATCCTTTCACCCATACCAAGGTTCCTTGGAAGTAGGTAGTGGTGGTGCTGGCCATGACTTCGACATGAGCGGGCTCAAATGGGTCCAGGTCTGCCATCCGTGGAAAAGTAGTTCTGCTGGACTTTAGTCTCCCATGGGTGTGGACCTGTAACTGCTCATAAAGTTGGGGATGCATCAGTGGAGTGATCTTGGAGGTATTTCTTCATCTGAGTTTTGAAAGTGTGGACCATCCTCTTGGCTTCTCCATTAGATTGTGGATGGAAGAGGGGCACTGAAATGTGGCGAATGCCATGCTGGCCACAGAAAACTCAAAATTTCTCATTACGGAATTGTGGACCCTTGTCAGTTAAGAGCACTTCTGGCAGACATTCAATCAAAAAAAAATATTTTAAGCCTGTGATGGTGTTGGTGGTTGATTTGGCATTGCATCGGACAATGTATGGAAATCTGGAGTAAGCATCATCCACTATCAACAACACTGTGTTCAACAGGGGCTTGGCAAATTCAATGTGTACCCACTCCCAAGGGCAAGCACTTGGGGGCCAAGAAGCAAACGAATGTCGTGGGGCTGCCTGCTGGCTTTGGCAGGATGGACACATTCAGGTAAGTCGTTCAATCTCTTGGTTCATGCCCGGCCAGTAAGTGAACCTGCGAGCCAGGAGTTTAGTTCAGGATAGCCCCTCCCCATTAACCTTGGTGCAATAGTTGCAGGACATGCTGATGTAAAGAATAAGGAATTACTACTTGGGGATGTCCCTCATCGGAAATGAGTAGAATTACTCAGTTGATCAACATGAGCTGATGGTGGGCATTAAAGAACTGACATTGTGCCACGGAAGTCATGGGAAGTTGTCATTAGGACCATCCATGAAGTATGTGACTTTGGACTTGTTGGAGTACCTTGTTGCATCTGGTTGCATCTGTGGCCCGTGGTCTGGTAATGAGAAAAGAATCTATGGTGAATTCTGCTTCTTCATTGATGTGAAAACACAGAATTTCTTCTTTGTCAAACTCTGGATTGGGTCCCCATGGAAGGTGGGAGAGGGCAACGGTGATGGCATGCTCAGTCATGTTACGGAAGTGAATCTCTTACTGGTAGTGCACTCAAAATAAAGCCCAATGCTGGAGGCAGTGCGCAGTGTGGTTTGAAATCTTTGCTGCTGGATTGAATAAAGAGATCAGCAGTTTAAGGTCTGTGATGAGGTGAAACTTTGTGCTATAAACAAAAACGTGGAATTTCTTTTACACGAAGATGATGGCCAGTGCTTCATTTTCTATTTGAGAGTACTTGCATGTCAGTCAATATTTTCAATGCATAGGCCACAGAGTGCTTGAAGCCATCCGCCTCCCTGAGTGCCAGGACTACTGCAACACCTGTATCAGATGCCTCCATTGCAGTAACTATCTGCTTTGTTGGATCAAAACATGTGGGGCATGGGGCCATCAACAACTAGAATTTCAACCTGTGGAAGGCACACTCGCAAGCTGGTGCCCAGTGGAAAGGCACCCCTTTTTTTGCATAACTGGGCCAGTGGGCAGTTTCTGTTGCTGCTGTAGGTGAGTGTGTTCAGTAATCTGATATCTTCCCAAGAAAGGGTCGAAGCTGCTTAAGCGTTTTTGGTCTGGGAAGTTTGTGTATGGCTTTGACATGTTTATCCAGTGGATGAATGCCTAAGCTGGTAATGATGTGGCGTTTCAAATGATAAAGCCATGCAGCATGTTAAGGTTACGAAACTGTTGAGATTCTGTGTCAAGGGGAACTTGGAGGTATCCATCCGCTAGGTTTATTTAAAAGAAGTAGGTTCCACCTTTTAATTTTGGCAGTAATTCTTCCAGCTTAGGAATAGTATATGTCTCAATCTCTGATTTGTTGACAGTTCCTCTAAAATTGCCGCACAGGTGGATCTTCCCCAATGGCTTTCACACTGACTAATAGGGTGGCCCATTGACTAGAAGGAATAGGATCTAGAACTCCAATTGGAGCTAGGCAATCCAGTTCTTCCTTTACTTGGTCTCGGGAGAGCTAACGGAACGGCGCGGACTCGAAAGCACCGAGGCCATGCATTATGTTTCAGTGCGATGTGCACCTTAAAATCCTTTGTAGAACAAAGTTCCAGGGTGAACAGGTCCTCATAATCTTGCAAAAGTGTCTCTAGGTCTGAGCGTGCTTCATCTTCGGATACCAAATTCAATGAATCGTCTATTGAAAATCCAAATTTCTGAAGAGAGTCCTGTTCAGACAAGTTTGCAGCAGAATCACTCTTAACGATTAAGAAGGTAATGTGGCGGGTGACATTAAGATATAAAATTATAAAGAATGTAGCAACCAATCACGGAAACTAATTTATTTATCTTGCCAATCGATTTCAACTGATATTGGTCATCATCGGTGCATTTTTGTAACCAATACATGCCATAAGTAGAAGTACTGTCGTTGGCAGATTTCTGTCATGATATTACTGAAATTTTTAGTTCTACACGCGCAAGTACATTTGTACATTTAGAGGTACTTTTTTTTACCAGTTCTGAAACAGAAACTTGCCTATGGAATAGATGAATACTTGGTTAAATACTGATGGTGACTGCTTCAAAAATTGTAAAGGCTTTGGCCACACACACGCACGCACAGAGAGAGAGAGAGAGAGAGAGAGAGAGAGAGAGAGAGAGAGAGAGAGAGAGAGAGAGAGAGAGAGAGATTAGGCCAACAAATGTCTGAGATGATAGATGTTAATCCCAGAATCAGTTTCACTAAGGCAGTGAATAAAGCCTGCTTTGCATTAGAAAACATTATCATCAGAACATTGACTAATAAATGTAATATGTAGAACATCTGAAATACAAAGTCAAATACAAAAAGGTGTGGGTGCCTGTGACAGAAGTAGAAGTGGAATTTTCATAGAACATCTTAACTGTTTCAGTATGTGACCAGACGGCTCATTTCACAGGAATATGCATAAATGATGATGTACTTGGCTTATGGTTAATTTAACTAGCATCAAAGCACAGTATTTCCTACGTTGCTACTGAAAGGAAAATAATTCACAATAAATAAATAAATAAGTAAATAAAAGTATTGCTATCAACTGCTCTAAGACGTCTCTTACTAAAGAAGGAGGTGGGTTACATAATGACTTTTCATATGCAAGACCTCTTAAAGTATGTGTAAATTCAAGAAGAGACTGGGTTACTGTACTTACATTTCTACTTAAAAAGTAACAATACACTATGTAATGTACCAATTGTTTGTTGTAGTACACACAGAACAGTTTCTTAATTAATGTTAAATGCTATGCAAAATGTATAAACACAATGTCATCACTTAATGATAGTCCTCACTCATGTTGCTGGTGATAAACTTTTGGGATATTTGTTGGACAATTATTATGTATCTAATCTCATGGCTGCTTTGTTCTAGGTGAATGGGAACAAGCATATTCACGTAAAGATAAGAAGAACCGCAAGAAAGATGACATTGAAGCCTCTGCTGGTAAGTTACAAAGCTATTTAGATGTGTCAGTGTTGAGGAAGTACTTGCAGTGTACAGTCTCTCTCTTTGTCTCCCCAAAGCCTCCCCCTTCATCTTTGTCTCCCCTCATCTTGACTACAGATGGGTTCCTCACAGCCTGTGGTCTGAGAGACCTTGCTCCCACTTTTCCAACCTCTCTTATCAATTCTGTAAGCTAGATTTTGTTTTTTTCCTACTTTTAAATGTCTATTAGTAGTACTTGTAATTTTTTTGCTCCTGAAAGTAAATACCAACCTACTACCTTTTCTCCCTGTAAATTCTGTTTTCTGAAGTGAATTTTCCTTTTGAACAAATAATGGACCAGCAGACCATTTAGTCACTTTGGTTGTTACTTAAAATAATGACTTTAATGCCAATACACAAAATAAGTAAACAAATGTAGCAGAAAACCTGGAACAATCGAAAGGCTCCTAAAAGTTAAAATGTGGAGGAAACATGAATAAAATTTTATTAAAAGGAAAGAAAACCATGCAGTTGGGCCCCAAAGAGCATGTGATAGCTGACAGACTTTATGTCATCCTCAATAATTAATTGTCGGATGCAATATAGAGGGACATGGTGTCAGCACACCACACTCCCGGCCATTGTCAACATTCCAACTCTAGAGCCACTACCTCTCTGTCAGCTAGCTCCTCAGTTGGCACCACAAGGCTGAATGCACCCCAGCCCAGTCAGCCCATCAAGGAAAAGTCCCTGCCAGTGCAGAGAATCAAACCTGGGTCCCCCACATGAGGGTTGGTTACGTTGACAATTTGCCAATGGAGACGAACATAAAATTTTATGAGATGGATAAACTCCTAATATTGATGTATGAAAATGAATCGTAGGAAACAAGAAAAATATATATTGATAGTGCAGAAATAAAATAAAAGTATGTAGAAAGACAATACCAGAAATGAGTCGGTTAGGAAAGAATACAAAAAGTCTGATGGACAAAAGTAAAGTTGTACATGCATGCGCGTGCTCACGTGCAGCCGCAGGATGTGAATTTGTATTTTACAAGTGTCATTGTACTGAAATTTCTCACTGAGAGGCCACCTGTGGGCCCTGGGTTTAGAATAGGCCCAAGGTATTCCTGCCTGCTGTAAGAGGTGACTAAAAGGAGACTCTCACATTTTGGCCTTTATTGTGACGGTCCACTGTAGGGTTTGACCTCCATTTTTCAAAATTTTCCTGAAGAGCGACTCGGGGAAGGGCACCTTATATGGTGCATAGTGTCCATGATGCATTGAGATGTTTAGCCCACTTTCTCATTGTGGCATTGCAGTCCCGCTCATTCTACATCTCTTTGGGCAAGGACACCTTCCTGGGTGCATTTTTCTCCATCCACTATGCAGTGTTGTTTTCTGCGCCAACGATGGCTGTGGACTACTTTGCACCTCATATCCAGCACAGTAGCCAGTCCGTTGTGGTGGGGCCGCCATGTACCCTGTTGGGATCGCTGTGCTGACACATGTGCCGTTAACTCTCCATGTGTGTCCAGGAGTAGATGCCCATCTCCCTGGGGCATCGGGACTCCCGGCAGTGGCCATCCTGCCAGGTGGCCCTTGCTGAGGCTAGTGGCACATGTAGAGATGGCCTTGGTCAAAGTGGGTGGCATCAGGACGGATGAAAAGCCATGAAGCGTAGTATGCCATCTCTTGGTGGTGGTCCACCACCAGCTGTCTCTAAGCGGTCAAAGTCTTACTTCATTGCTAAGAAACAAGACTCCAAATTGTTCGCCTCCCTGGCCACACCATGGGAGGAATGCCAGGTTAAGGATGACAGTGAAGCTTATTCACCCTGATACCTCGTCTGTACGAGAGTTGATGGGGAACCTTTCATGTCAATGAAGCCTCAGTTCTTTGTGGAGCATTTAGAGGACAAGTTTGGGGAGGCGGGGGGGCTTGTCCAAAATGTGGTCAGGGTCAGTCTGTATAAAAACAGCATCCTCTGCCCAGTCATGGGCATTACTCACTTCTGACAAGTTGGGGGATGTATCTGTTACCATCACACCTGTAAGAGCTTAAATATGGTCCAGGCACATCCATCGGGGTCCAAGGGATAATCAGGTTGCCACCAGTGCCTTCATCTTGGCCTTCAAGGGTGACACATTACCCAAAAAGGTCAAGGTGATGGTCTACCGCTGTGATGTCAAGCCATATATCCCTCCCCTGATGCGGTGCTTTAAGTGCTGGAAGTTCGGCCATATGTCTTGCCACAGTACTTCCAGTTTCCGTGTTGAGAGTGTGGACTTAATCACATCCCAATAATCCATGTGTCCCACCTCCCATCTGTGTCTACTGCGGAGAGGATAATTGACCTTGCTCTCCAGATTGCAGGATCTTACAGAAAGAGAGGAAAATTGTGGAATACAAGACTCTGGATCAACTTACCTACACTGAGGTTAAGCGAAAATATGAGAGGCTACATTCTGTGCGTATGACATCCACTTATGCTGCCACTGCGACAATGGCTCTAGCACCTTCCGTTTTGCCGCATACAGTTGTCTCTGAGCCGTCAGACTCCAACTGCGCTGTTGATGGTGGGGGCACATCCATCCCTGTTGCTCCTGCACCTCCTACTTAGGGAGAAACACCCCCCTCCCCCTCGAACCTTCGGGGACATTAGTTCCCACTTCTCAACCGGAGAAGCGTGATTCTTCTTTGGTTCCTCTCGCTAGAAAGGGGTCCCTTGGGTCACTCCCTTCCCACGTTCCTACCAGTGGCAAAGCAAAGCAGACACCTGCTAGTGGATGAAGCAACCACAGGTACCTGGTCGTAGGGCTTCACGGTCCTCCTCAGACCCCAAAACTGACTCAGTGAAGCCCTCCCGGCCAGAACAGCCAAAGGTGCAGCAAGAGAAAACCAAAAAGAAGACCCCCAAAAACCTAGACACCCATACCAGCACTACCTACAAGCTGTGCGTCGGAGGATGAAGTGGAGATTCTGGTGTCTGCTGAGGACCTAGATCTCTCTTGGCCCTCAGACACAATGGATGTAGATCACACAGTTACTCATCTGGTGGCAGCAGGTGACTTTGAGGTGTAAACAGCCTCATTGAGTGTTTTATGCCTACCTAATCTCACGGGCACATCATCCTCCAGTGGAACTGTGGCAGTTTTTTCCACCACCGCCTGAGCTACTTACAGCAACTCGTAAGCTTGACACCTGCTCTCTGCATTGCCCTGCAGGAAACCTGGTTCCTGGCAATGTAGCGAACCCCTGCCCTCCACAGCTATAGAGGATGTTACAAGAACAGTAGCGGCTATAATAGTGAGTCAGGTGGAGTTACTGCCAATGTCCTGAACTCAGTATGCAGTGAACCTGTGCCCCTTTACACCCCTCTTGAAGCTGTGGCTGTCAGGATAAGGTCGACACAGGAAATAACTGTCTGCAACATATATCTTCCTCCAGATGATGCACTACCCTGAACACATTGGCTGCATTAATTGATAAACTCCCTACACCTTCCCTACTTTTGGGAGAGTTTAATGCTCGTAACCCCTTGTGGGGTGGCACCGTGCTTACTGGCCAAGGCAGAGATGTCGAAACTTAACTGTCTCAGTTTGACCTGTGCCTCTTAAATACTGGGGCCCCCACACATTTCAGTGTGGCTCACGAAACTTGGTCGACCATTGTTTTATCCCTCTGTAACCCAGGACTTCTCCCATCTGTCCACTGGAGAGCACATGACTACCTGTGTGGTAGTGACCACTTCACCATCTTTCAGTCAGTCACCCGCCATTGTACCCACAGACACCTACCCAGATGGGCTTTCAACAAGGCAAACTGGGAAGCCTTCACCTCTGCTGTCACCATTGAATCTCCCCCACATGGTGCCATCCATGTGGTTGAGCAGGTCACTACAATGATCGTTTCTGCTGTAGAAAACATGATCCCTCATTCTGTAGGGTGCCCCCAACGAAAGTCAGTGCCTTGGTGGTAGCCGGAAGTTGCTGAGGCAATTAAAGAGCGTCGGTGAGCTCTACAGCAGCATAAGCAGCACCATTCCTTAGACCACCTAATAGCCTTTAAATGGCTCCACCCACATTTGCCAGCTTATAAAAAGACAGAAACAGGAGTGTTGGGAGAGATAAGTCTCGACCATTAGGTGCCATACGTCACCTTCCCAAGTCTGGACGAAAATCAGATGTGTTTTTGTGTACCAAACCTCAACAGGTGTCCCTGGTGTTAACATCAATGGCATGTTATCTACCGACGCAAACACGATTGTCGAGCACTATGCTCGAGCCTGTGCGTCAGGGAATTACCCCCCAGCCTTTCGCACCCTTAAACAGCAGATGAAAGGATAGTCTCCTCATTCATTACACGCCACAGTGAACCCTATAATGCCCTTTCTACAGAGTGGGAGCTCCTCAGCACCCTTGTACATTGCCCCGACACAGCTCCTGGGCTGAATCGGATCCACAGTCAGATGATTAACCGTCTCTTGTCTGACTACAAGCGACATCTCCGCGTCATCTTCAACTGGCTCTGTTGTGATGACATCTTTCCACAGAAATGGCAAGAGACCACCATCACTCTGGTGTTCAAACCTGGTAAAAACCTGCTTGATGTGGATAGCCATCAGCCTCACCAGTGTTCTTTGTAAGCTGCTGGAACGTATGGTGTGTCGGCAGTTGGGTTGGGTCCTGGAGTCATGTGACCTGCTGACTCCATGCCAGGGCGGTTTCTCCCAGGGTCGCTCTACCACTGATAATCTTGTCCCCCTCGAGTCTGCCATCCGAACAGCCTTTTCCAGATGCCAACACATTCTTGTCATCTTTTTTTATTTACGAAAAGCATATGACACCACCTGGTGATATCAAATCCTTCAAGGCAAGCTCTCGATTTTTATCTTATACTTACTGTCACTTCATACTGTCCATTTCTAAGTTGGTACCTCCCATAGTTTCCAACATATCCAAGAGAACAGGGTCCTGCAGGGCTCTATATTGAGTCTATCTCTAGCTTTAGTTAACGGTCTAGAAGCAGCTGTAGGGCTGGCCATCTCACCTTCTCTGTATGCAGACGACTTCTGCATTTCGTACTGCTCCACCAGTACCGCTGTTGCTGAGTGGCACCTACAGGGAGCCATTCACAAGGCGCAGTCATGGGCTCTAGCCCACGGTTTCCAGTTTTCGGCCCCAAAGTCGTGTGTTATGCACTTCTGTTGGTGTTATACTTTTCATCTGGAACCAGAACTTTACCTTCATGATGATTCACTCACTGTAGTGGAGACACATTGATTCTTAGGACTGGTTTTCGATGCCCGATTGACTTGGCTTCCTCACCTTCTTCAGCTTAAGCAGAAGTGGTGGCAGCACCTCAATGCCCTCTGCTGCCTGAGCAACACCAACCGGGGTGCAGATCGCTCTACACTGCTGCAACTCTACAGAGCCCTTGTTCAATCCTGCCTTGACTATGGGAGTCTGGTTTACGGTTGGGCAGTGCCCTAAGAGTTGCATTTACTAGACCCAGTGCCCCATTGTGGCGTTCAATTAGTGACGGGAGCTTTTAGAATGAGTCCGATGACCAGCGTCCTGGTGGAGGCTGGAGTCCCTCCATTGAAGGTTAGGCGTGCACAACTGCTCGCCAGTTACATTGCACATGTTCATAGTTCTCCTGCGCATCCGAATTACTGTCTCTCTTTCCCACCCACGATGGTTTATCTCCCGCATCAACAACCCAGGTCAAGGCTGACAATTGCAGTTTTCACCCGATCTTTTCTATCCAAATTAGAGTCCTTGCCTGTACTACCTATACTTGAGGTCTATTCACTTACACCTCCATGGTGTACACCTAGGCTGTGGCTTCGCATGGACCTTTGACATGGCCTTAAGGACTCAGTTAACCCAGCAGCTCTCTGTTTCCACTTCCTCTCGATTCATGACATGTACTGAGGCCACGAAGTGGTTTACCCCGACCGCTCAATGGCTGATGGTCTCATCGACTTTGCGCGTGTCCACGGAGGACATATTGAACAGCATTTCTTGCCCGATGGCTGCAGTGGTTTCACTGCAGAGCTGGTGGCTATCTCTCGTGCTCTTCAGCACATCCGTTCATGCCCTGGGGAGTCATTTCTTCTGTGTACTGACTCCTTCAGCAGCCTACAAGCTATCGACCAGTGGTACCCTTGTCATCCTTTGGTAGCGACCATCCAGGAGTCCATCCATGACCTGGAATGGTCCAGTCATTCAGTGGTGCTCGTCTGGACCCCAGGTCACATCGGAATCCCAGGCAACGAACTTGCTGACAGGCTGGCTAAACAGGCCACACGGAAACCGCTTATGGAGATTGGCATTCCGATAACTGACCTGCGTTTGTTTCTATGCCGCAAGGTTTTTTTGGCTTTGGGAGACAGAATGGCATAGTCTCAGTATGCACAACAAACTGCATGCTATTAAGGAGACTACAAATGTGTAGAAGTCCTCGATGAGGGCTTCTTGTGGGGACTCTGTGGTTCTCTGCTGGCTCTGCATTGGCCACGCTTGGGTGACCCATGGCCACCTCCTGCGCCTGATGACCCACCTCAGTATCAGTGCGGTGTCTGGTTGACAGTGGCCCATATTTTGGTGCACTGTCCCACTTTGACTGCCCTGCGACGAAATCTTGGGTTACCGGACTCGCTGAAATCACCTCATCGGCTGATTTAGTTTTGTTTTATTCGTGAGGGTGGGCTTTATCATTTAATCTTAGTTTTAGTGCATGTCCTTTGTCCCTGTGTGTCCTCCACCATAGTGCTTTTAGGGTGAAGGTTTCAATGTGTTGCATAGTGGCTGGTTTCTTCTTTGTATTGTCATGGACATCCAGCCATGGTAATCTACTTTGTCGTTTTAATCTCTTCTACCTGTTTTTTGTGTTTCTGTGGTTTTCTTGTCCCCTTTTGTCCGTTTAAGTGTAAGTGTTTGTTGCCCTTCCGTCGTTCTTGTGGTTTTTTCTTTCATTCCATTTTGTGTTGTAAGTCTTGTTTGTTTTATTCTCAGCCTTGTGGCATTGTTTAATTCGGAACTAGGGACCGATGACCTAGCAGTTTGGTATCTTCTCCCCCCTCCCGCCTCTTTTAAACCAACCAACCATCTCACTGAGGTCTGTGTTGCAAACAGTATTGTGAGAAAGTTGTAAGGGTCAATGAATGTTCCGTGATTGTCCCTGATGTGGCGATTTATTCAAAGTTCATAGTATGATAAGGAATCAAACTCAGAAACCATACAGTAAAGTAATTTTGGTGGCAAGGATGCCACATATATTGTCAGGGGATAGCAGATATATTGTTAAGGGATGCTACATACATTGTAAATGAGAAAGCTGAGTAGCCCTTATTATCATTCTGTTTCTCTTCACAGAAGCCACTGTTAATAAAGAACTGTTTTGTTAACATTGCCATGCGCAGAATTCAACAGATGCACAAAATTAATATTGTGTGCGCTTAAAAGTTGAATCCCTGCCAGTCAATATTTTTCATATCATTGTATCATAGGCTTCTATTAAATATTGATTGATCACACAGATTGATGATTGCAGAGAATGCAAATCCACTTGTATTTTTCACTTAACTACTTGTGATGAGTTCTAGGTCATCATGTAGCAGTTGTCGACAACTCAGAACTAATTACCAGTAATGTTGTATTGTAATATTTTTTTGTAAACTGCTGGTAGAATTCCGTTACTTCTTAAGTCAAGTCTGGTTGGATAACATTTGTGTCTTTGTCACTTAGTAAATAAAAATGAAGCAAATAAGTTGTTTAGTAATTCCTCACAGTATCACTTAAAGTTTTACAGAGTTATTGGGATTTGTTACCATTTTGACAAATTAAATGAGAAATAGCTGCTTGTACTTAATTATGAAAAAGTTGAACAAGTTTGAAATTTCCAAGTACAAACAGCAATTATATAAATTTTAAAAGCTTGAGATCAGACTTTGTGACTTTCTGTAAATGAAAACGATATTGAATTTTTTCAGTATCCTGTAAAAGATGGCATTGTTCAGCTTCTTTAATTTTACTTTTAAAGTGTTGATCATTATCACTGCAGTCAGACCAGTCTAAACAACTTTTATCCATCCTAACTTGAAATGCCCTTTCCTGATGACTGTGGATAAATTGTGGGCAAAAAAAAGTACTTGCTTTAACTGTAGCCACCAGAAGTTATTTTCAGTAAATTATTGAATGAGCACTCGACTTGTGAGAACAACAGACTAATCATTGATTCCATTTCTATGTGTTAAAAGTTAATTAGCACTGAGGTCACAAAATTCTTAGTTAAATCCCTGTTTTAAACCACAGAATTACATTAATTAAAATCTAAAAATACTCTTGCATGTGAGCTTTGTATCTAGCAGACAATATTTTCCCGCTTCCATTTTATATAAAGTAAAAATTCTTCTGTCAAAATGTTAATCTGACTATTTAACAAATTAAATGATACATTATCTGAAATAAGAGAGCAAAAATTTTGTGGAATTCTTCCAAATTTCTATACAAGTCTTTTAAATGTTGCACTGACATTTATTTGTTCTTAGCTGGTTATATGTCATTAGATACAACTGCTGTGATCTGTCAGTGCACAAAGTACTTGTCGCCAAACATAAAGTTAAAGAGTGGAGGCAAAATGTAACCTAAGAACTTTTGTGGACAGTGCTTTTTCTTTACAGCAAATCTCATTTCTTTTGTTTTTTACACTAAGGTTTAGGCAACTATTGTGCAAATAAAGTGTAAACAATTACTGTTACTATTTCTTTTAGACTTTCTATATCTTCTTAGCATAATTGTATTTTTCCAAGTTTTCTGTTATGGTGAACCGTTTCAGCTTTCATTAAAGAAGAAGTTGGGACACCAAGCAAGAAGAAGAAGAAAAATAAGACTTCAGAGACCAATAATGAAGGTGGAGATGAAAAAACTGACAAGGGAAAAGAAGACAAAGTTGCAGTTGATGAGAAATCTAATGAGAAAGGAAAAAATAAGATAAAGTACGTAATTTTTATTTGCAAAATTTTGTTGGAGAATTTATCATCCAAACGTTTATCTTAATTTAACATTTCAACAGGTAAAACTCCACTTGTCATAATTTTGGTTGTCCCTAGAAAAACCATTAATTTGAAAATAGTGAGCTAATATGTAAGACTTTTTGAATTGCATAATGTGTTTTTAATTTTGTTTTGTTCTTTTAATTCAGTCTTCATCTGTTTTAGGGATGATGGTTCTGTTGAGCTCATATTGACACCATTCACTGTGGAGCCGCAGACAGTGGTCTCTCCAGACACACCAACTAAGTCAAAGAAAAAGAAGAATAAGAAAGGTACTGAAACATCAGAAAAAGACAAGGAAGTTGATAGTACTGAAGATACAGCCCCAAAGAAAAGTGATTCTAATAAAGGTAAAGAGTTGAGTACATCAGAAGGAAAAAAACAAGATGCCAAAAGTGAGAAAAAATCAGAGAACAAGGCAGATGTGAAACAAGACAAGAAAACTGGGGCAAAGGCAGAAAAAAAGGTGGACACAAAACCAGATAAAACTAATGAAGGTAAAGGAGATAAAAAGGCTAATCAAAAAATTGAGCCAGAAACAAAACCTGGCCCCAAGAGTGAAAAAAATGAAAACAAGACTGAGAAGAAAGGTGAAGAGAAAGTAGATTCAAAGGCTGAAAAGACGAAGGCCTCAAAAGCTGATAAATCTGAGAAGAAATCGGATGGAAATGGAGACAAAAAGGTAGAAAAGAAGCAGGAATCTAAAACCGAAAATAAGGATGTGAAAGGGGAAAAGAAGACAGAACCTAAAGCAGATGGTATGTATTACTGGCTTAAGATTCAGTGGAAAGTATAAACCTTCACATAATAAATAAATATATGTATGTTCATTGTCTTCTTGCCAAGCACTTCACTTGAAAAAATCCTAAATATTTGGATATATCTACAGTCCCCATATTTGACCTGTATGTTTGTGATGTTCGTGTTACTTTTAGTTAAATATTGCTTGTGAAAATTGTTTTTGTTGCATCTTACTATCTCCTGGAGTAGTAAAGTTGTCTTTAATGTTTGAGCATTAGAATAGCATTTCTGGGACACAATTGTCCTATGAATAACAATGTAGGAAGTTAAGTCATACTGGTAGTTTAGTTCAGTGATGGCATGAAGTACTGGATGAATTTCATTTGTCAAGCACAAAATCACTGTTCACTGTTTGTATCATGGGATAGTTACCTGCACTATTCACAAATAAGACTAGTTATTTTAATTGAAATGTGTGGCACCCCAGCAAGAAAAGTGACACAGGGTAAAAAAATAGTAATTTTTAGTGTGTCACTGAAAAATCTATGTGAAATACCCAGTCGTGCATTAAAATATAATGGAAATTTCTGCCAACAATGCTTTAATTAAAATTTAAAGGTATATTGTAGAATTAATTGTCAAGTTTTCTCATGTATTGCAGTGTGTGTGTTGTAATGTTGACACTTCGGTATTTGAAGATGGAATCCAATTTATTATCCATATTGGTATCATCTCCTTGCCATTAAAGTAACAGATAAAAAGTGTATGGGGAGATACTAAACAGATATTACTCCCCTGGAAGTATTACCTCTGTCATGGAAGAATTTGCGTTGCCATGAGAATAATTGTAGATAATAATTCTATTTTACATACTTTCATCCATATATTTATACTCACGTTTAACGTAAAAACCACAATAATGAAGGGGCCCTGATATAAACTGGCAGCAGTAAACAAGGACTCTGTATTCTAAAAAGTTTAACGTCCCTTTTAAGAAGGCATTAGTAAACCGTCTAGGAAAAGTCGTCTCGACATACATTAACTTAAAGGACAACTGTATAGTCTCTGTTTCATTCACTAGATGACCTAATAGGTACAGGCCATTGGTAATAGGCTTGACAATTTTGAATATTGTCTGTAGTAATCATTCATTAGACATCCACTGATGGAGAAAGGTTGATCGCTAGACTTTTCTGTCTTATATCTTCAGTTGTATGCCATTTGTGTTAATACTGCACATTTTCTTGTATGATTTACTTTCTTTTGTTTGGTCATTGTCTTAATTTTTCCTTATTTCTTGGAATCCTGCAAACAACCTACTTGGTCCATCTACCATGTATTAACCTGGCTATGCGTTCCTTTAGTGTAATTACATCTTCTATTCCAGTCTCCTCTCTATGTATTTCTTCTTCTTCTTCTTCTTCACCTTCAACTTCACCGTCAGAGGAGGTGGACTTTATGACTGTTAGGGAGCACTGTAGCCATTTAGTGCTGTGCTCAGATGGTGAAAGCACCACCATCTTGGGCCACATGAATATGGTAGCCAATAGCATGCCACACAGCTGATATATAGGCGGCCACCCACTGCACAGCTGGTCAGTTCAGTGCTCGTGTGTGATATTTTTGAATCTCTCTCTGCTTGAAAACTACCTTGCTTGTCACCTGGTTACTATCTTTGGTTGCATCTTGCATTTGTCCCTCCGCTTCTCTGGGCCTTGACTTCATCATTGAGGTGAAGGCTTCACTTAGTGCCTTGTTGTCTAGATTGTTTGTCCTTGTCCTGGTCTGTTGTTTTGTCCACAGTCTGTCTGTTGCATTTTGCTCGTATGTCTTTGGTGTGAGTTGCTCTTGTGCAAGTGGTTCTCCTGCCTGCAGGCTTCTTACATTTCTCCATTTTCTTCATGTGCACCAATATCCAGCTACCAGAAGATGTAACAGTGTTGTATTGAATTGGTCCTATGAACTAAGTAAGCATCCTGTGTGCGAGATGCTACACACATCAAGTTACTTACAAGATAAGTGCGTACATAGCAGTAAAGCATACACAGATGACCCAAAACTTGGACTACTGCTCAGAATAAGATTGAGTGCCACCCGGTAACATTGCAGGCATGTGATGTGGTAAGGAAAGTAAATGAAGCAGTTTTGTCCATACATAAATGGTATGGGAAACAGGTGAACAGCAATCTGCACTGATTATGCTATGGTGTACGAGAAGGTGTGATTGTTGAGTGACTGTAGGAGGATACAGATGACTTAGACAGTCACTTCTAGTTGATGTGATGAATGGCACCTAGCTGTAAATATGGAAAAATGTAAATTAATATGGATGAAAAGGTAGAACAAACCTGTAATGTTCAGATACTGTATTAGTAGTGTACGGCTTGACAGTCATGTTGTTTAAATATGTAGGCATCATGTTGCAAAGTGACATGACTTGAAATGGAATGAGCATATGAGGATTGTGGTAGGGAAGGTGAATGGTTGACTTTGGTTTATTAGGAGAATTTTAAGAAACTCTGATTCAGGTGTAAAGGTCTCCTCAGAGGGCTCACAAATCTTTGGTGAGTTTGTGCTTGGCTATCACGGGGTCTCAGCCTGTGCAGCACCTCTTCCCTTTCAATATTGAATGTCTATCCTCCTGCTGTTCTTTTTCGCCTCCCTTGGGGAACATGTGTGGGATAATTTTGGGAATGTGTTCTAAGGTTTTAATAGCCTAGCATCAGAACAGCCCCTCATCTTTTTGTTTACTTTCTCTCTTTGTTCCCTGTCTCGTACCCTTTCTCCGCTTCGGTGTTTGAGGTTCCTTTGTTTCTTCTTCCTCCCTGTGTGCTCTTGAAGGCTGGCCCAGGCATTTGACATGTAACAGGTTACTGAGTACTGCGTAATTCCCAGCCCCAGGTCTACAGGTTCTGCCCCTGGCACAGGTCATGCCCAGAAAGGGGTGACTGCCTGAGCTGTGACTATCCAAATTGCCAATTGGTCCCTCTGGCATAGGTGAGCTCCCCTCCTAGGGGGTCCTGCAGTTGGAAGGAGTGCACCGTCGGACATGACGGCAATTGTGGAGGATTTTTTTTGTAGTGAGCCACTCATCATAATCTCTGTCTGTGTCTGCTAAATGTAAACAGAATGAGGCTAAAGATTCAAAGAATCTCCCAGCTGCACCTCAGTTCCTTGTGGAACCAAAGGAGGTCCGTCCTTTGCTACGATTAATCCGTTTATTATTCAGAAAGGTGTTGATGCAGTTGCTGGCCCTGTGAAATGTTAATCTCGTTTATATAATGGTACTTTTCTTTTAAAGGCCAATAGCAGTTTTCAACCTGCATACAGCTTCTCTCCTCCACAACTATCCTGTTTGTTTCAAGGCCCATTGAATGCTGAATTCTTTGAGTGGTGTGATTTATGCTTGGCTGCTTGATGGTCTGACTGAGGGAGAATTCCAAACTTACTTCTTGGATCAGAACATCACTGCAGTCTATCAGGTAATGAAAATGGTTGATACCACTTTGTTCCTATGCATAACCTTTTTCTCACTTTTGATCGAGCAGTGTTTCCAATCGAAGATGGAAGGGGGCTGTGAAGTCATCACAGTCCGACCGTACGTCCCAGACCCAATGCGTTGCTATCAGTGTCAACGTTACAACCACACTCACTGCCAAATATGTTACTTCTGGTAGGAATGCTCAGAGGGCGATTGCGTGCCTCCTTCTTCCCGCTGTAATAATTGTGATGGAGACCATGCTGCTTCGCCCCACGAGTGTCCCGTGCATGTTGATAAGTGGGCTATCCAGGAGATCTGGGTGAAGGAAAAAGTACCTTACCCTGTTGCTCGCAAGTTGTTGGCTAGTCAAAAGCCCTAAATTTTACTGTCTGGCACTTACAGTACCATTGTTGCTATGCCTCACTCCACAAAGGATGTTACCAAGCAGACTTGTTACCTCAAATTCAGCACTCCAATTTATAAGATTGCCTAGTTTCATAATAGAACCCCTGTCTTCTTCTCTTCCAGCTGTGCAATAAGCCATCAGATCTTCACCCTCGCTGACAAAATCCCATGAATCACAACTGGCAGGCCATAAAGGATTAAAGGAGCAATCCCTTGAAGATATTTTGTGTTCCTCCAGCCAACAAACATTTGAGTCTTCATCTTCCAATCACAAAGGCTCTAAGAAATCAATCAAAGACAAACGGTCTTCTCCTTTGCTGACTCAGAGATTCTCTTTAATGGTGTTGCCACGTCATACCCTCACCTGGCTGACCTCCATTTTGCCAGTGTGCACCGCCAACCATTTTTCTGCCCTGGAATCCACAGACTGAACCAGAGAGAATGCCGATGCCTCTGTAGATCTCGTGGAGCGGGATCCTCCAGCCTCTGCATGCTGTAGGAGTGAGTCTTCGAAGGCTGGCACTCAGCAGTTGCTGAGGTGATAACCTTCCATTTTTTCCTTCCTCCCCTTTCCCCATCATGACTGTCTTCCAATGGAATGTTAGCAGGATTAGATCAAACAAAGAGGAATTACAGCTACTCCTGGAATTGCAGCATCCACTTGATTTCTGCCTCCAGGAAACAAAACTGCGTCCTCACTTTCGCTTTGACCTCTTGGTTTTCTTCCCGGTCCATTTTGACCTTCCCTGAAGACAGAATTCCATTCCATGGGGCAGCAAAGCTTCTCATCTGGATGGCATTCATAGTCAAACAGTCTCACTGGACACCCACCTGTAAGCTGTTGCGCTCCACATTTTCCTTCTTTACTTCACATTTTCTCTTTGTTATGTCTCCATCCCACTGTCATTTGGTGTCACCAGGGCAGACTTCTTCCATCTTGTTGGGCAACTCCCTCTTCCCTTTTTGTTGCTCAGTAACTTTAATTTTCACAATTCCCTTTGGGGCTCTTCCAGAACCCATCCAAGAGGTGCCCTCTTGGCTGACCTTCTCAGTAAACTCAACCTCATTTGCCTTAACACTGAAGCACCGATTCCTTTCAAATTCCATGAAAACCTATTCCCATTTGGACCTCTCATTCTGCACAGCCCAGCTTGCCCTTCGTCTCGAGTGTTCCGTTCTCTCTGACACATATTTGAGCGACCATTTTTCCATATGCTATCTGGTTGCTGACTCCTACCCACCTACGTGTAAACTCAATTGTCAGCTTTCTAAGGCCTATTGGGGGCTTTACTCCTCCCTTGTGACCTTCTACGTACAACATTTCCCCAGTTGTGATGACTAGGCAGAATATATTACAGACGTTATCCAACCACCCCAGAATGTTCTGTTCCTCACACTTCATCTTCACTATGCTGTGTCCCGGTCTCTTGGTGGACTGAGGTGTGCTGTAATGCAATTCACACATAGACATGCTCCCTGCATTTTTAACCATCATTCTACAATGGCGAACTGTATTCATTATAAACAGTTGTGTGCACAGTGTCGTCACATTCTTTGGGATACCAAAAAATCTAGCTGGATTTCATTTACTAGTTCTTTTAACAGTTCCACTCCCTCTTCCATTGTGTGGGCCAACCTCTGATATCTCTCTGGGACTGTAGCAGATGACATCATTGTGGACCCAGTTGCTATCTCCAATGCCTTAGGCCGCTATTTTGAACTCCACCCACTCTCACCTTGTCTTCCCCATTGAAAATGAACAGAGGAGGCTTGGGTGAAACCCTTGTCCTCTCAGAATCCTTAATACTACAATACTGCATGAGCAAACTGGACCATGCTCTCACTTCATCCTGATCTTCCGCCCCAGCTGCAGACGATGATCACATTTAGATGTTGCAGCACCTCTCTCTTGCAGGCAAGCACTTTCCCCTTCATATGTACAATCGCATCTGGGCAGATGCCATATTTCCCAGATGCTGGCATGAAGCCACTGTCATTCCCATACCTAAGCCTGGTAAGCTACTGCCCAATTTCTGTCACCAGCTGTGTGTGTGAAGTGATGGAACATGCCTGGCTAGTATGATGGCTCGGATCTCACAATTTACTAACCACGATACAATGTGGACTTTGAGCATGCCTTTCTGAAGTCGACCCTCTCATCACCTTGGCAGTCCATGTCATGAACGGGTTTTCTGTAGAAATACCAAAATGTGGCCATGTTCTTTTGATTTGAAAAAAGCCTACGACACCTGCTGGAAGACTGGTACCATCCATACTCTCTACACATGGGACTTCCAAGGCTACATGCCCCCTTTCCTTCAGGAATTTTTAAAAGGCAGAGTTTTCAAGATATGTGTGGATTCTGCCTTATCGGACATCTTTATCTAGGAAAACTGGTGCCTCAGGTCTCTGTCGTGAGCCTTGACCTCCTGGCTATACCCGTTAACCTTATTTTGGTGTAACTCCCACCGGACATCGATGGATCCCTTTTCGTCGACGATTTTGCGATCTATTGCAGTTCTCCACAGACTTGTCTCCTTGAGTGGCATCTTCAGCAGTGTCTCAATTGTCTTTACTCGTGGGGTGTCAACAATGGCTTTCGCATTTGCTCTGACAAAACCATTTATGTGAATTTCTGGTGGTGCAACGGGTTTCTGCAATCATATTTACATGTTGGCCCTATTGCTCTTCCATCACTGAAACTAGAAAATTCCTGGGGCTCATGCTTGATAGAAAATGTTCTTACTCCTCCCACATGTCTCACCTGGCCATCTGCTGTACCCAGTTCCTCAGTGTCTTACATGTCCTCAGTGGTACATCCTGTGGAGCAGATCAGACCATCCTCCTCTTTTTGTACCAATCCTTTGTCTGTTTGATACTAGACTATGGGTGTTCTGTTTATGCATGTGCACATCCGTCCATCTTATGTGATCTAAATACAACCCACCATCATGGAATCAATTTGGATGCAGGTGCCTTTTACACTAGCCCAGTTTAATCTCTGTGCAGTGTTGCCGAACTACTGCTGTCTTACTGGCGCGATGTTCTCCTCAGTCATATGGTGTTTGTCTGCCATGATTGGCCACCTGTGCTATGCCCCGTGCTTCAAAGGCTCCTTTGACCACCATCATGTGACACATCCCTCTTCTGTTACCTTCTAGAGTTTGCTTTCAGGTATTGCTCCAGGAGCTTAACTTCACACTACCTGCATCTTTCCCAGTGGGTGTGAACCCTTCATCATCTTGCTTTTGCGTGGTGGCCCATGTTCACCTTGGACTTCGTTCACTTCCTAAGAAAACTACTCCAGATTCAATTTATCACTGTAAGTTATTCTACCTTCTCATGGAACTTAGCGATACTACCTTTGTGTACACTGGTGGTTCCTGGACTGACAATGGTGTCGAGTGTGCCTTCATCATTGACACCAATGATTTTTGGTATCAGCTTCTGGACCACTGCTCAGTATTTACAGCAGAGCTCTTTGCCTGTATCAAACCACACAGTATATTCTGTGACAGTGTTTTCAATTGTCATCTACTCTGATTCTTTTAGTGCCCTTCAGAGACTTTGTGTGCTGTACACAGTCCTTTCCTTAGTGCAACAGGTCCAAGAAATCTTCCACTTGCTCACTCTTGAGGGACTCACTATGATGGTTATATGGTTTCCTGGTCACGTCAGTGTGACAGGAAACGAGACGGCTGCCAAGGCTGTAGTCGTCCTACCTCAGCCCCTTAGTTCTTCCATTCCTTCTGAGGATCTCTGTGTTGTCGTATTTCCGCAGGTGTTGTCGGCACTTCGGCACCACCACTGTTCTTCTTTTCATGGGAACAAGCTCTGGGGAATTAAACCTCTTCCAGTGGCTTGGCAGACTCCTCTCGGCCCTCTCGCCGTTAGATCGTTTTAGCTAGGTTGTGTATTGGGCACTGTCACTTAAGTCATTGCCATTTGTTAAGTGGTGATCTCCCGCCACTTTGTGCACATTGTCCTGAACCTTTGGTGGTCCTCATTTCATGATGGAAAAGCCCCTTTTTAACCACTTACGTTCTAATGTATGTTTGCCATCTGAGTTGTCAGGTGTATAAATTGAAAGAATCAAAAGGTGGTGTCAGGTGTCATTTTCCACTTTGGTTCAGAAGACTGGGCTCTCTCTCTCTCTCTCTCTCTCTCTCTCTCTCTCTCTCTCTCTCTCTGTGTGTGTGTGTGTGTGTGTGTGTGTGTGTGTGTGTGTGTGTGTGTCCAATAGTTTATTCTCTACTGCAATGTGTCCATCTGCTTCTGAATGCTGCTTCTACATGGTGAGTAGTGATCTAACCTATTTCATTGTGTTACACAGTGTGATGATAAAAAAAAAAGAAAATTTTTTAAGCTCAAATTTTTTTTGTCTTGTTGGTACACATGTTTCTGATATGTTTTCATTTTCAGCTATTTTGAATATTTAGTTTGTTGACAGTTAAAAGATTATACTTGTTTTTGAGTGCTCGGAGAATTTTTACTTTCGAAAAAGGTTGTTCATAGAATTTCTGTTAAATTATGCCTGAAACATGAATGAAAGTACAGTATTGCAATTGAAATGGTGACTGTGGCTTTTATTGAATCTACTATGAGTAAGACAATAGTTTAAGTCTTCAAAAAGGGCTGAGAAGATGTTGAAGACAATGACTTCCCTGGATGCCCTAACACATCAATTATTAGTGAAGTAAAAAAAAATGATTGTGGAAAATCACCAAACCACTGTCAGAGAGATTGCTGATGATGTCGGCATATCCTTTTTTGCCTCATGCCAAACATTTTTTTTGGGTGTTTTGGGCATGAAACATGTTTATTCCAAATTGTTGAATTTTGACCAAAAACAGTTGCATGAACATTGCTCAGGAATTGCTGACTGAAGTAGCCAACGATCCAGAGCTTCTAAAGGTTCTCGCAGGTGACGAAATTAGGGTGTATGGTAGGATGTTGAAACCAAGGTCCAATTGTCCCAATGGAAAGTGCCTGAAGAGCCAAGATCAAAAAGAATTCCACAAGTTTAATCACATTTGAAGGTTCTTTTCACTATTTACTTTGATTACAGTGGGGTAGTGCATCATGAGTTCCTACTGTGTAGTTATGTGGGCAGTAAGGAATACAATCTGGAAATTATGCGTTGTTGGCATGAAGCAGTCCAAAGAAAAAAAACAGAATTGTGGCTAAACCACTCCTATAAATTGCATCATGATAATGCTCCTGCTCACACCTCAGTGCTTCATGATTTTTGGCAAAAAACAATACCATTATGTTGTCTCAGCCACCGCATTCGCCAGACATAATCCCCGGTGTGTTCTTTCTATTCCCAAGGCTGAAGAGACGGAACGCCGCTTTGCCCCCGTTTATGAGATAAAAAAAAAGAATTGCTGTAACAGCTGAACACCATACTGAAAAGCGAGTTCCAGGAGTGCTTAAAAGATTGGAAAAAGCATTGGCACAAGTGTATTATGTCTCAGGGGGATTACTGTGAAGGGGACTAAGTTGACGTTGAATAAATAAAGATTCTTCAAGAAAAATGAAATTTACTTTTTGATCACACCTGATATACTTAAATATTCATCTATATAATGAAGGCATTGATGCTGTGAATGTTACACTAAAGATTGTAATATCAGAGAGTTCATCATGTTCTACTCCCATCCGAAAAGTAAATTTGTGATACACTAATTGCTGGGATAGGTCAAATAGAAGTTTCTGTTGTGTATCGTAGTAGGGCCACAAATATCAATTTGCTTTAATAGTCAGTTGCCCTTAACTATACTAAACTCCACCCAAACAGACCATGAAGGTCCAATGGTACCAACCAGCAGCCATGTCATCCTCAGCCCAAGGGCTTCACTGGATGCGGATATGGTATGACATGTGGTCAGCTCACTGCTCTCTCAGACATATATCTGTTTACAAGACTGGAGTCACTACTTCTCAGTCAAGTAGCTACTCAGTTTGCCTCACAAGGGCTGAGTGCACCCTGCTTGCCAACAGTGCTCGGCAGACCAGATGCTCACCCTTCCAAGCGCTAGCCCAGCATGACAGCACTTAACTTCAGTGATCTGATGGGAACTGGTGCTACCACTGTGGTGGAGCTGTTGGCAGTTGCCCTTAACTATTTCCATTATTTTAAGGAACAGAGGAGTTATGTAATTTATGTACATAATAAAGAAGGAATCAATTATACCTGAGATTGGTTTACAAATCTCATGGTTTGCTTTCTTTGCAACTGGGAACTATGAATAGCTGCTGTTGAGTTCCCCAATATATGTTCCTGAATTAGTGTGGGAATTAAACTAGACATGATAAACATTCTTTACTGTTTTCTTACAGTTACTGGTTAACACACAAACTTTATGGAAGCTTTTGCTTAATTTTGCGTTTGAATATACTAAATGCTTATTCTACTGTAAAGCCTGTAAGAATTTAGTTTATGTTTTGTTACAAACTGTTTATTATTTATGGAGATAACTGTGATGTAAAGATGTTTGTTCTGAGGATTGTGCAATCATAGTGAGATAGTCTTTGTGCTGTATCTCATAAGTTGAGTAGTCTGTAACCAGTTGCTGAGATGTTTCATTCCTGTCTCTTCTAGTAATTCCCAAAATGTTCGATTAGCATATGTCAGAAATGGTTCTACACTTTAATTGTAAATTTAATGTTTCATGAAAATTTTAGACTTGGTTTTCAAAACACTGTTTAGTTTGCCATAACCCTTTCAGATAATTTTTTAGTATTCTGTTTGTTTCTTTATCTATACAGTCATCATCTTCACCTGTGCTGAATACAAAAATTCCTCAACTGATCATATAACTTCACTGGCAATGTATACAACTTTCATTTTGATTTGTTCCTTGTACCCAATTTTTGTATTATTGTAGTTGACTTTCAATCCTACTGTCAGACTTCTTGTATTAAGTTTATTTGTTGTTTAGTTTTATCCATGATAAAGCAAATCAGTAAACAAAGGTGGTTTATATATGTTCTATGGGCTCATATTTCTTTTTTGCTTTCCATTTTTAAGGAGTTGAGAACTTCCTCTAAGGCAGTTGAGAACAGTTTTGGTAACACACACTTTCCCTCCTAAACTCCTCCTTTTGTTCAGAATTTTGTACTGTGCTGATGATTTGTAATAGAATCAATAGTATTTACATATATACTTCAATATCCATATAGATTTAAGAAATGTGTTGCTTCTGTCTGGTTGTTAGTAAAGATGGTGCTATGTTATTCCAAATGTAGAATGTTCCTTTTCTCAGTTAATATCTAATGATTTGCTATTTTGTTGAAGACAATTTTAATAAGTACACTGTCTAGTCGCATTAATGTGACCACCTTTCAAAAACTTGAATAACCACCTTTTGCAGCATGGACCACTGCGAGACATGCAGAAAGAGTCAATAAGGTTCTGGAAGGTATCGACATGTGAAACCATGCCGACTCGAGTGCCATGGCCAGCTGTGCAAGGTTTCTTGGTTGAGGATCTATGGTGTGAACAACCTGATTGAAGTGGTCCCTCAGATTCTCAAGTAGGTTTAAATCTGGGGAGTTTGGTAGCCAGAGGAGTACGGTAAACTCATGCTGGTGCTCTTCGAACCATGCGTGTACACTGTGACCTGGTGACAGATTGCACTGTCGCGCTGGTAGATGCCATTGTGCTGAGGAAAAAAACAAACTGCATGTAGTGTTGGACATGGCTCTTCAAGGATAGATGCATACTTTCGTTGATCTATTGTGCGTGCCAGTATGGCAAGATCACCCAGGAAGTGCCACAAAAACATTCCCCAGAGCTTAACGCTCCCTCCTGGTTGCAGTATTTGGTTTCAGACGTTTCACACTGTGCGCGCCAACAACCTTCTGTCTGATTTAGCATAAAACATGATTCATCAGAAAAAACACCTGCCACCACTCGGGGGGATGTCCAGTTGTGATACTGACATTCAAATTCCAGCCTTCATCTCCGATGAACAGCAGTCAGTATGGGTGCTGCCTAGATCCATATGCAGCAACATTCACTGAATGGTAATTGAGGAGACACTGCTGGTAGCCTGATGGTTCTTTGGGGTAGTCAATGAGCTTGCCTGTCCTCATTTCTGCAACCTTCATCTATGACTGATGCACCACAGTTACCTCACTGCTGGTTTTGGATAGCGCCATTTTGCCATGCATGGTATACTTCAACCATGGTGGTACTCAAATGATTTACAAACTTAGCTGTTTCGGAAATGCTTGCACCCTTGACCTAAAAGCCATTGATCACACTCTTTTTGATGAGAGGTAAATTACATCATCTCCACATTACAGTGCTATTTTCCACTTAACACCCAACATACTTTATATACCCTCCACTATTAGTGCTGCCACCAGGCCTGTGAGAGTGGTTATTGCATATTGACACAGAGCATGGCGATGGTCGTATTAATGTGACTGGACTGTGTATATTCTTCATTTTGCAGAGCTTGGTGATAGATGCAAAGTACTTTTTAACAGGGCAGTTGCAGTGGTCGGATTTGGGGAAGTGACTTTCTCCAAAGACATTCTAAAAATAGTTTTGCAAGTATCCTTTCCATCACTTTACTTTTCATATACCATTCATTTTCACCATTCTTCAAATGATTTCATACAACTAATTTAACATTACTTCTGGTATGCCATTATTTTCATTATTAACGAATCTGTTTTGTGATTCATTACTTAAACTATACTAATATTTCTTTAAATGTATGAATAGTTACAAAATGTTCTCTCTGTTGTCAGTGTTGGTCCTCATCTACCATCAAAAGAAAATGAATGTTGTATCTACGTGACATATGTTCTTGTTCTATTTTCTCTGTGGAATTTTCAGTTGTTGATATTAAGAAATTTTCATTGTATTTTCTCACATCCTTTTGAAGATATTTTCAAATAGTTTTACTTAGTTCAGCATACCTAAAATATAATTACTGCAAGAGATTAAATGTAGTAGAAAATACTGCATGATTTAAAGGGTCACATCAGCTGCAATTATTATTGAGCAACACTCCACTTCCAGGTAAATGGAAGGACCACTGCCTTCATGTAAATGATTCTCATGTCGGACGAAGATACTAACACTGTGCCAAGCAGCCAGTTACCAAGCCTATGCTGTGATTTGTGACTTCTGAAATGCATCCAGTACAGTTATGCACTGTTGCCTAATGAAAAAGATTTGAACATGTGGAATGTCAGACCAGCTTTGTGATCGGACTGAAGTAGTCAAGGCAAATAGACCACAGCACATCATTTTTCGGTTTTACACCAAGGGATTGAGGCCAGACTGAGATTTATTGGAAGGATCCTCAGAAGATGTAGGAGGTAGCTTAAAGAACCTTCGTTTGGTTGATACCTGAGTACTGCCTATCAGTCTAGTTCCTGTACATATGGGGTTGACAGAGGAGATAGAGAAGATCCAAAACGGAGCACTGCATTTCATCACAGATTTGTTTAGTAATCACAAAAGATGCCACAAGAGTTTTGCGCAACATGATGCGGTTTCTATAAGAGTCGGCAATCTATTGCTGCCTTTTATGTATATCTGAGCTCAGGTGAAGGCTTACCAGAAATTGTTCTTTCTCTGCATCATTTGCTTTTGGAACAGGATAGTGGAGGATATGACAGTGGTACACAGACTGTCCTCTGCCACACATTATAAAGTGGCTTGCCGAGTGCAGTTTTATATGAAGAAATATTACCATTTGTCTAATAAATATCATAGTGAAACAAGTTTTAATCAGAAGTTACTAGAACTGCAGGTGGAGTGACACCTTTGCACATGTGGAAAAAAATCCTTGAGATTTTACTCATCAAAGGCAACCTATATTTTGAAATTCATTGTAGCTAACTCCACTGAGTTTCTTGTTCAAAACCTTCCACTTGACTTGAAACCAGGGGGACCAGAATAGTTCTGGGGACAACTCTGCTAATTGTGAGCTTTGCTGAAATTCTGTGAGCAGGGCTGGTCTTCTTAACATTGTCTTCCAGTCACTGGAATAATCCAGGTACAGTCTCAGAGCAGAGCAGAGACAGTAGGCGTCATTTCTTCCAACATGCCATAATCTTCATTTAGAAACAAACTTCCTGGCAGATTAAAACCATGTGCCAGACCGAGACTGGTATCGTGACCTTTGCCTTTCATGGGCAAGTCCTATATTAACTGAGCTGCTCATACACTACTCATGACGTGTCCTCATGACCTTATTTTTACCAGTACCTCATCTCCTACCTACCAAATGTAACAGGTCTCCTGCAAAACTTGCAGGACTAACACTCCAGGAAGAAAGGATATTGTGAACACATGACATAGTTAAGGCCTGGGAGAGAAGGTAAGAGTCAAGGTATTGGTGGAAGTAAAGCTGTGAGGATGGGATGTGAGTCACACTTTGGTAGATCAGTTGGTGGACCACTTGTCCACAAAAATCAAAGGTCCAGACTTCGAGTGCCGGTCCAGCACACAGTTTTAATCTACCAGGATATCAGTGCACATGACACTGCAGGGTAAAAATTCATTCTGGTGACAGTCAGAATGATAACCCACTACTTCTGAACAATTACTAACTGAACATGTGCCTGAGAAATGCATTCACAGTGAGCTGCATTCCAACTGTTGCATTGTATTTCTGAACTGTAAGCAGCTAGGGCTTAACTTGAAACTAAAACTTGTGGTTATTGTGGTGTTGCGGTACGAGCATTAAAAAGTCCCTTTAAGGACTGAAGTTACAACACACGAAGTTAAAAAAAAAAAAAGGAGAGAGAGAGAGAGAGAGAGAGAGAGAGAGAGAGAGAGAGAGAGAGAGAGAGAGAGAGAGAGAGAGAGAGAGAGAGAAACACCTAGGACAAAATTTACTGGTTTCCTGAAGCTGCTCAGAAGATTGTGTCTGGCACTTTCGTATCAAGGCTTTGCTCACAAACACTTACCTAACAAACTCATAATAGTAGAATGCAGACAGTGTTCACTTTGAAACGGGTAGCCAACTGGAACACAATATGGCCATTATAATATACCCAAACACAGTATTATGCCACAGCAGTTGACTTTGAGTGAGTTATGTTTACATTGTGATCTTAAACTTTCGAACACATCCTTAGAATGAACTGGTAAAAAGATTATAAAACGGTAGAAATGGTGCATTAATTATGTAACACTTATGCACTTAGGGGGTGATTATCATCTGAAAAAGATATTCTTGCCAAAGTTAATAGGATACGCAACTGAGCTCACAACAATCAGTTTACTATGAAATATGTTATGCTCAAAAATTGTAAGTGTATTATGCACAAACTTGAAAGTTTCCAATAAATTCTCAAAATATACCAAATCATGTTATATAGACTGAAATTAAGGGGAATGATTGCCTGCAAAAATTTGGACAAACACAAATGTAGTATGTAACTGTCAATGCTGTATGAATTTTCCATGACTCTCATAGGTACTTAGAAATATTTCGAAGGAAATTTGATATTTATAGCTGCTGTATAAAAAACATTGTGGTGTCTGTACCATCGGACATGTCCGACAGAACGACCACACACACATGCAAACATAAGTGCTTAGTAATATGTAAGTTTCAATATAGTTTATGAAATGTAATGGGGAATATATGTGCATGATTTTTTTTCCACACTGCTGATTTAGAGATAACTTCTACTGTAGAGAGCCCAAGATGAAAACTGTAGTGTCAGTTTGTCCTGCTCAGAACAGAGAAGATTGTGGAACACAATAAACATGTTTTGCTGGCATATGACTAACAGTGCGAATGTCACAGTGAAGAATGTTCTGCAGCTGTGATACATACACTGTCTGCTGTTGCTGTATAGTGTGTGCAGGGTTAAGATAGTAGAGAGACTGAGTTAATGAAAGTCAGTTTGAAGGATGTAGCATACTTAGACAGTGACAGCAACAATAAATGTTTTTTCACGTCTGTGGTAAGACATGTCTCCCCTTCAAGACCAAACTACTTTGGTTGAGGCTTTCAATGTTAAGCTCTGTCAGTGATCAAAGAATGTAGTAGAGATTTTCAGGTAAAACAGTCTATGATTTTGAGCACTAAAACTGTAACTGCAGTGTTCTCGTAGAGGTGTGCAGATAAGAAGGCAGATACAAGATGGATTCTTCATGTAAGATACAGAGAATTTGTGTGCTCGGTTTGTCTCTGTCCCATGCCATATGCTCCAGCCATTGTCTATCCTGGAAACTGGCAACAGTGATGTGAATGCCACACTGGGCCACTCTTTCTGCATCTAACTCCCTAGAAGGATTTATATGCTCAGAAAACCGCTGTTCTTTAACATAATACTTCTGTCTTTGCTTTATACTACCCACAATGAACACCATGGTCTCAAAGTACCTTCACCATACCTAAAATAAAGTGGACGTCAATTCTAGATGCTATATGCACACCCCGTAGTGCATGCTGAAGTCAACCCACTGTGCATCAACTCCCATCTGCCTTCTTATACTGTCCATCCAGAAAGTTCTGAGACTGATTGTATTCCTGGTTTGTAAGTGACATCAGTGTAGTAATTGCAGTGGCGGCTTGAACTAACAATTGTAAGCAACAGAGGTGCAATTGATCAGTCAGTTGTGAGCATTGGTGTTTAGTAATGGATATGTGGCCATAGTGTGTCAACGTTGTCGTCGCAAATTGCAATGGGACAGTGAGTAGTGATTTGATTTCATGTTTTACTGTGTTAAAAGGTTATTGAGACATTAGTCCATCGGAGAGGCTTACAGTGATCATTGTTTGTCATGCGTGAGTGTTTGAGTGGTTTAAACATTTCAAAGAGGGCCGATGTCCCCCAAGGACAGCGAGGTCAGTGTATCCCATCTGAAGATCATCAGATGGAAACATTGAGAAAATTTCTGATCTTCTAAACCAATCATCTCTCGTGCAGAGCTGTTTTGAAGAAGAGAGAAGTGTGTGCAGAGTTCGTCCCCCACACCCTGACTCTCTGATAAGGACGACATTGTGTAGTTGCCTGCCACGAGTTGATTAAAATGAAAAATGTGAACAGTTACTTGCTGGAAAAAACTCATCACAGGTGATGAGACTTGACGTTATTGATAAGAAGATGCAAATGACAAAATCAAAAGTGAAGATATTGCTCATTGCCTTTTATTGATGCTTGCAGCACTGTCCGCAGGGAATTTGTCCCCCACGAGCACCACTATAAATTCCCAGTATTATTTGGGTGTCATGGATCAACTGTGCAATACGAGTCAGAGGGTTTGCTCACAAGAGTGGAAGGGAAGGGAGTTCTCTTCTTGCTCCATGACAATGCGATAGATCACATGGCTGCGGTTGCAGTGCAGTTGCTAGTGAATAAACAAATTCCCATTGTTATCCACTCTTAATGTTCACCATATTTGGCACTGACTGACTTTGTATTTAATTCTCAAGAATATTAATTCATGTGAAGGATCAGTGTGTTGACTACATGATTGAAATTCAAGCCAATGTGACGTGCAAGTTGATCATCATCCCAAGGAAGGGCTATTCTGACAGTTTCATGTGACTGCATGAACATGCTGTGCATTGTAATCAAATGGGGGAGGGGAGGCAGGTTTTTGTGTGTGTGTGTGTGGGGGGGGGGGGGGGAGAAGAGGGGAGAGAGGGAGATGGGGAGGGGAGAGTGAGGGAGGGGGGGGGGAGGGCTTGAATGTAGTTACATAAAAATGATCACATTTTTATCTGTTCTCATTGAAAGAAGAGGAGGCCAAATATTAGAGACAACTGCATATTAATATTATCTTATTAACAGAATCTTCCATCGGTTCTTGGTAGAACAACATTATAATAATAAATGAAAAGCACCATATTGTAGAACAAAAGCAAACTGGTGCTTTTCATTTATTAATATTATCTTGTTCAGTTTGTGCTCTGAAGTTAAATAATTAAAAATTTTTCAGTGACTTCAAAATCTGCCCCAAAACAGAAGGTGGAGCCAGAGAATGCTGTAGCTTTCGATGAACTTGGAGGTAATAATTTGTACTTTTTTTTAGTTTTAAAAAGTTTGCCTGTATCTTAACTGAAAAAAAATTATACTGTAGCACGGTACAAGGATTAAAAATCCTGGAAAATAATTGTAGAAACTGAGGCCTGTAATATTCACTGCACTGAACAATCTACTGAATAGATGAGCTGTAATGTATATTCCACACACTTCTTTGTTGTACATTGTATGTGAAACTGTTCAGCCAATTTATGTATGGAATGAAGGGAAAAAATGTTTACATTGCTCTTACATTGTCTTTGTTACGTTAAATAGTACAGAAAATGACATGCAATATTATGGAGGCAGTAGAATTCTATCAGATGATTATCCTGTTCTGTAAACCTGCCTGATGATAGTTCATAGCTATAATTATCTGTCTTTCAAAAAATTCCATTTTTATTTTTCTCTGCATCTGTATTTCATCTAATTGATCATGTGATGAAAGTTTTCTACTGTACCAATCGACCCAGCCCTCCCTGTTGTCTCCATAAACACACCCCATATTTCTGTTGTGTTCTCTGTAGGGTGCCAATGAGCCATAATTTGTAAAAAGTGCTCATCAACTTGACTGTAGGTAACTGCTCTGAGATAGATCATTAGTGATTTATGTAACATGATACTGTTGAATGTTTGAAAGAGGTTGCTGTTGCATATGCCAATTTGATAGGCAGTCTACCAACCTGACAACAGTTTCTGTTGTTAAGTGATTGTCTAAGCTTGAAATTACCCCGCAAGGCACGATGATTGACTGAACTGCCAAGCTGTTTCTTTTTGGCAGGTCTTGCCAAGTTCCTTTCTCCTTCTTTGTCAATATTTGAGCTGGTATACTAATCATAGTATGTAGCTAAGTTTTTATTGCACTTTACTCAGTTTCAGAGAGCTTTTAACTTTAACATATAAAAACTTCATTAGATATATAAGATGTTATTCATTTTACAGATGTGTGGAAAGAGGCAAAGCCTGATAAGAAAGCCAAGAAGAAAGTCAGGAAGGAACTCTGAAGAGAGATACCACGCCATGAAGGAGGGAAGAAAACTTAAATTTTGTCTTGAGGATTTCAAGATTTATTTTTGTACAGTCCTGGGCAACTAAAATCTGGAAGTTATGTATGCTATAGTGGTTGCTGTTTGTTTTCATGGCCTACATGCTGTAGCATTTCAGCCTTAAAATATTGGTTGCTGAGCAATCACATTTAAATGGTACTACTTTTGACTTCCTTTCTGGAGGTTGTGTTCTTTTAGGGCAGTGTGAAAGGTCCATTGAACTTCTGCAGTTCAAGGCAATTTGTGGTAGAGTACCTCCTATGTATATGTGGGTTGTCAGACAAGAGTTGAACAAGTGGAGATGCATTGGACAATCTTAAGTAAAGTCCAAGCTGTAAAAACCTTAAAGCCCATGTACTAGAGCAAAGAATTTCATTATTTTTTTCAAAAATATTAAGTGTTCAAAAAAAACTCATAGATTTTTTTCCTGTATTTCAGTAGACAGTGACTCGTAGTGTGGGGAACAGTTGCTAAATGGTATTGTAGTACAGATTTTGTGCCACGTGCAAATCTAAAGAAAAAGTGGGGCCAGACTTAAGATTAGTGTTAATTCACAACGTTGGTCCTTATACCTCTAAAGTGAGCATAAAGAGTTAGACTTGCATAAAATATTGGATTGGACTTCAAATAAATCTTATTTTTCATAATTTCCAGTATTTGGGGAAAGAGAGAGAACAGGTAATTATTTTTCATCACCTGTACTTCAATTTTCATCTTAGTGAAAGTATTTAAACCTCTGCAGAAGAATAGAGATGTAGAACTGAATCACATTGCCTTTGCTTGTACTTCATTCTTGTTTAAAGACAATAAGATCTCATATAATTAATTTAAAATCAAGAATATTTAATTTTTCTATGGTTTAAAGATAACAATAAAAATATTTTGTTGGGTTTTGTAAATGTGTGAAGTATAATATATGAATTATTGAGAAGTGCAATCTGTCCTGTGGAACTTGCATTACTAGCACCATTTTTGGGGCACATACGTGTCAAAGACACTTAAGGCCATCTCTCTTAGAGTTATGAGATTTACAGCAGTTACAAAAGGGGAACAACTGTCAGTACAGTCAGTATCTTTTCTATATAATAACATATACACTGAAAAATTTGCTGATATTATATTTTCATAATGTTCCCCTTATTTCACAAGGCTTTCACATTATGCATGCATCTACTTGTATTAAGGGCATCTTACAAGACACTGACAGTCCTTTTGCATTACATCTGTGGTGCATTCAACTGTGTCATAATGCTGTTTGTGCAATATGTATAAGCAATGCATATCTGAAGATTCATAAGATATATGGAAATTATTTTTTTACAAATGTGATCATAGTTATATCATTTAATGCTGCATGTGATATGTCAACTAAATAATGTACAAAGTTTGATCATATTTTTTTGTAAATCATATATGCATTACCTAGGGAATAAGAAAGTGTTCAACATGAAACTTCTTTCCTTTAAAAGTGAACTGTTTTTACAATGGTCTGTTAAGAAAAATATTCCGGTGCTAAATTTTGTGCATGAGCTAATGTGAATTAAAATTGTGATCTCTGTTAAGAGTGAGTTAAACATGACATACTGTTATGAGTAATACATTAATCCATATAAAATTAAATTGGAATAGTAGAAAGCTTGTGCCAAAATGATATGTGAAAGTAATAGTTTGCATACATAAGAACTTTGGGATCCATTTTTTACCATATATTGGAAATAGCACAGATTGTTTAATATATGTTCCTTTATGTGTTGTGCATACTCTCTCTCTGTCTCTCTCTCTGTCTGTGTGTGTGTGTGTGTGTGTGTGTGTGTGTGTGTGTGTGTGTGTGTGTGTGTGTGTGAGAGAGAGAGAGAGAGAGAGAGAGGGGGGGGGGGGGGGAGCTAGCTTCATTTTTGGCTGTTTTAATATATATTGTAATTTATTTTACTGCTTTTTACAAAAAAATGAAAGAAGTTAACTGAAGTTACTGCTATTTTTGATCAGTGTTTTCTTGCAATCATTATGTTGTGTGTATTAGTACTCTTTTACTATTGGGAATGGTGTAACGCAATATCAATGTTTCACTGGAAATGTGTACAAATTAATAAATATGAAGATGGCAATACATCCTTGTTTCCATAAAAATGTGTTTTCTGCTTACAAACATCCATTATCATTATAAATATTGTGTATTTTAGTTTTATGTTAAGAGAGATGCATAATCTATTTTTTACACACACACACACACACACACACACACACACACACACACACACAGAGAGAGAGAGAGAGAGAGAGAGAGAGAGAGAGAGAGAGAGAGAGAGAGAGAGAGAGAGAGAGAGAGAGAGAGAGAGGGGGGGGGGGGGGGGTGTATTGGTTAAGATTGGGCACCGTTGCTCCAATGGAGAGTTAATCAGAAATAGACTGTAGGCAATGAGGTCATTCCAGATTGTTTTGCAGCAGGATCTTAGTGGCCCTCAGTGTGTAGCATATTGCTGTGCTTCTACATCTACAACTATGTCTACATCTACATACATACCCTGCCCTGTACCATAACTAGTCATTTTCTTTCCTGTTCCACTTGCAAATAGAGCAAGGGATAAATGAAAGCCTATACGTGTCTGTGTGGGCCCTAATTATCTTATCTTCATGGTCCTTACGTGAAGTGTACATTGGCAGCAGTAAGATCACTCTGTCAGCTTCAGATGCAGGTTCTCTTAATTTTCTCAGTGGTGTTCCTTGAAAAGAACGTTGCCTTCCTCTGAGGGATTCCCATCTTAGTTTCTGAAGCATCTCCATAATACTTTCTTGTTGTTCGAACCTACTAGTAACAAATCTAGTAGCCCACTTCTGAATTGCTGGCATTGTTTAATAAGGATACACTTGATCATTTTAGATTTCTCAGTGTACAAAAAGAACTATACCACAGGCTATGTTTTTAATTCTTTGTTTTATCTGAGCACTCAATTGGGTTTTAGTTTACACTGATAGTTCTAAATAGGGAAATTCACTTGGCTGCACTGTGTTATTTCCAAAATATGCTCTCAAGATTTGCTTGCCTAATACATTCACAGTGTATGACATTGAATGTTATACTATTTTGAGGGTGCTGGAGCAGATGTGGTGTCACTGTGCTACCAAACTATTCATCTCCACAAACTCCCTAGAGCTCTTCAAGCTATCCATTACATGTACACAGTGGAATTCTATATTCAGATGACCCATGACACGCATTTCCAGTTAGAGGGTGCGGGGCAAGGAAGTGTCTTTCTGCCAGGTACCATTGCATATGGAAATGCAGGATAATGAAGCAGCTAAAGATGCCTGCTTGGAAAATAAAATTTATGAATGTGCTGTCCCTGTGCAGGTATTTATCTTGCTGTTGAGGCATAGATCCTGCACCTCTCTGAAGAGAAGTGGTTAGTGTTGACGAATGACAAGCTGTGGTTGGTGAGTCATATGTCATGGCTATGGGGTTCCTCGTCCAGCTACTGTGAGGGGAGGAAGTACTTCTAACTCCCCTCCAGAATAGGCACTTTCCTCTGATGCGTGGATTCCTCCTCAGGCCGCAGGAGCCACCTCTAAGCAGTGCCCGTGATGTAAAGAGATCTGTACACTGTATTTGAGCTGACTGTGTTTATCTCAATATATGAGGACCACAGTCATCTTAGCAGCTGACCTCCCATCTATTTTGGAAAACAATGAATTGAATGTGGTTCATGTTGTAAGATTCTGTGTGATATCCATCCATCTACATAGTAGATTCTAATGTTTTTCTGGGGCGTCTGTTTTAACTTTTGTTTTCCCATTGATCAACCAGGCATTGTTCGGTGTTAACATTTTAGCTGTAGCATAGTTATAGCCTGTAATTGTAACCATAAAATGACTTAATACATAAATCTTCTGGTCATTTGTGTGAAAGTGTCTAGTGCTTTAATGTTCCTTTTGTTGGTTATCATGATACTAAGCAGTGGTGTTAAGTTTCTTTGGGAGCTATATTTCTCATTCATTTGCTCACATTGTTATTTCTTCACACTCTGCAGTATTTCATGGTCAGACTTTGATTCTCAAAGTGTTGCAGTTATTGCTGGAAGTTAGACTACAATTAAGGGTGCCCACACAATAACTTGTAGGGAGGGAAGGGGGGTGTCTAGACCTGACAGAATAGAGTACTTTTAATATTTTGATAGATGAATGGCCACTTGTAAGTAGCCATAAAAAAAGCTGCAGCTCTGTCCCTGTTAAAAACCTGCGTAATACTGACTCGTAATATTTTTTTGTAAGACAATTTTTACCGAGGGCATGCAGCTTTACTGTATGATTAAATGATGATGGCGTCCTCTTGGGTAAAATATTCCGGAGGTAAAATAGTCCCCCATTCGGATCTCCGGGCGGGGACTACTCAAGGGGACGTCGTTATCAGGAGAAAGAAAACTGGCGTTCTACGGATCGGAGCGTGGAATGTCAGATCCCTTAATCGGGCAGGTAGGTTAGAAAATTTAAAAAGGGAAATGGATAGGTTAAAGTTAGATATAGTGGGAATTAGTGAAGTTCGGTGGCAGGAAGAACCTGACTTTTGGTCAGGTGATTACAGGGTTATAAATACAAAATCAAATAGGGGTAATGCAGGAGTAGGTTTAATAATGAATAAAAAAATAGGAGTGCGGGTTAGCTACTACAAACAGCATAGTGAACGCATTATTGTGGCCAAGATAGACACAAAGCCCATGCCTACTACAGTAGTACAAGTCTATATGCCAACTAGCTCTGCAGATGATGAAGAAATTGATGAAATGTATGACGAGATAAAAGAAATTATTCAGGTAGTGAAGGGAAACGAAAATTTTATAGTCATGGGTGACTGGAATTCATCAGTAGGAAAAGGGTGAGACGAAAACATAGTACGTGAATATGGATTCGGGGGAAGAAATGAAAGAGGAAGCTGCCTTGTAGAATTTTGCACAGAGCATAACTTAATCATAGCTAACACTTGGTTCAAGAATCATAAAAGAAGATTGTATACTTGGAAGAATCTTGGAGATACTAAAAGGTATCGGATAGATTATATAATGGTAAGACAAAGATTTAGGAATCAGGTTTTAAATTGTAAGACATTTCCAGGGGCAGATGTGGATTCTGACCACAATCTATTGGTTATGAACTGCAGATTGAAACTGAAGAAACTGCAAAAAGGTGGGAATTGAAGGAGATGGGACCTGGATAAACTGAAAGAACCAGAGGTTGTACGGAGTTTCAGGGAGAGCATAAGGGAACAATTGACAGGAATGGGGGAAAGAAATACAGTAGAAGAAGAACGGGTATCTCTGAGGGATGAAGTAGTGAAGGCAGCAGACGATCAAGTAGGTAAAAAGATGAGGGCTAGTAGAAATCCTTGGGTAACAGAAGAAATATTGAATTTAATTGATGAATGGAGAAAATATAAAAATGCAGTGAATGAAGCAGGCACAAAGGAATACAAACGTCTCAAAAATGAGATCGACAGGAAGTGCAAAATGGCTAAGCAGGGATGGCTAGAGGACAAATGTAAGGATGTAGAGGCTTGTCTCACTAGGGGTAAGATAGATACTGCCTACAGGAAAATTAAAGAGACCTTTGGAGAGAAGAGAACCACTTGTATGAATATCAAGAGCTCAGATGGCAACCCATTTCTAAGCAAAGAAGGGAAGGCAGAAATGTGGAAGGAGTATATAAAGGGTTTATACAAGGGCGATGTACTTGAGGACAATATTATGGAAATGGAAGAGGATGTAGACGAAGATGAAATGGGAGATAAGATACTGCGTGAAGAGTTTGACAGAGCATTCAAAGACCTGAGTCGAAACAAGGCCCCAGGAGTAGACAACATTCCATTAGAACTACTGATGGCCTTGGGAGAGCCAGTCATGACAAAACTCTACCATCTGGTGAGCAAGATGTATGAGACAGGCGAAATACCCTCAGACTTCAAGAAGAATATAATAATTCCAATCCCAAAGAAAGCAGGTGTTGACAGATGTGAAAATTACCGAACTATCAGTTTAATAAGTCACAGCTGCAGAATACTAATGCGAATTCTTTACAGACAAATGGAAAAACTGGTAGAAGCGGACCCCGGGGAAGATCAGTTTGGATTCCATAGAAATGTTGGAACATGTGAGGCAATACTAACCTTACGACTTATCTTAGAAGAAAGATTAAGAAAAGGCAAACCTACGTTTCTAGCATTTGTAGACTTGGAGAAAGCTTTTGACAACATTAACTGGAATACTCTTTCAAATTCTGAAGATGGCAGAGGTAAAATACAGAGAGCGAAAGGCTATTTACAATTTGTACAGTAACCAGATGGCAGTTATAAGAGTCGAGGGGCATGAAAGCGAATCAGTGGTTGGGAAAGGAGTGAGACAGGGTTGTAGCCTCTCCCCGATGTTATTCAATCTGTATATTGAGCAAGCAGTAAAGGAAACAAAAGAAAAATTCGGAGTAGGTATTAAAATTCATGGAGAAGAAGCAAAAACTTTGAGGTTTGCCGATGACATTGTAATTCTGTCAGAGACAGCAAAGGACTTGGAAGAGCAGTTGAACGGAATGGACAGTGTCTTGAAAGGAGGATGTAAGATGAACATCAACAAAAGCAAAACGAGGATAATGGAATGTAGTCAAATTAAATCGGGTGATGCTGAGGGAATTAGATTAGGAAATGAGACACTTAAAGTAGTAAAGGAGTTTTGCTATTTGGGGAGCAAAATAACTGATGATGGTCGAAGTAGAGAGGATATAAAATGTAGACTGGCAATGGCAAGGAAATCGTTTCTGAAGAAGAGAAATTTGTTAACATCGAGTATAGATTTAAGTGTCAGGAAGTCGTTTCTGAAAGTATTTGTATGGAGTGTAGCCATGTATGGAAGTGAAACATGGACGATAAATAGTTTGGACAAGAAGAGAATAGAAGCTTTCGAAATGTGGTGCTACAGAAGAATGCTGAAGATAAGGTGGATAGATCACGTAACTAATGAGGAGGTATTAAATATGATTGGGGAGAAGAGAAGTTTGTGGCACAACTTGACTAGAAGAAGGGATCGGTTGGTAGGACATGTTTTCAGGCATCAAGGGATCACAAATTTAGCATTGGAGGGCAGCGTGGAGGGTAAAAATCGTAGAGGGACACCAAGAGATGATTACACTAAGCAGATTCAGAAGGATGTAGGTTGCAGTAGGTACTGGGAGATGAAGAAGCTTGCACAGGATAGAGTAGCATGGAGAGCTGCATCAAACCAGTCTCTGGACTGAAGACCACAACAACAACAACAAGACAAATACCTGACCGAGCGAGGTGGCGCAGTGGTTAGCACACTGGACTCGCATTTGGGAGGACGACGGTTCAATCCCGTCTCCGGCCATCCTGATTTAGGTTTTCCGTGATTTCCCTACATCATTTCAGGCGAATGCCGAGATGGTTCCTTTGAAAGGGCACGGCCGATTTCCTTCCCAATCCTTCCCTAACCCGAGCTTGCGCTCCGTCTCTAATGACCTCGTTGTCGACGGGACGTTAAACACTAACCACCACCACCACCACCACCACCACCACAAATACCTGATTGTACTAATTTTTTTCCTTTCCCTGAGACCCTGGGGGAAGGGGGGAGCATGGACCCCTTGCCCCTGCTATGAGCACCCTCAAGTACAATCCAGTATCCAAATTCTCGAAGTAAATGTGACGCTTTTCAGAAACAATGTGTTGTACATTCGATTCTCATTTACAGTGACCATGCATAACAAAGACTGTTCGTTATTCAGAACGTCACAAATACATTAATGTGGACTATTTCCAACACTGTCTGACAAAGTCAACAGACTCTGACTATTGCATCATACCTCCAAGGCAGGACTCAACGACAAAATAAACAACCCAACCAGCAGGTACTGCAAATGTAGTAAGATTGTTATCAACCTGAGTTGCAGACCCATCCACTCCAGAATGCATGCACATAAGTAAAACAAACTTCTGAATAGCAGACTACGCCAAGTCATTACTGAAATAAACTTTTTATCATGACGATCATCATTTGTTGGTTCCGTAGTTGCTTGTGCAACAGATCACTTTGCCAAAGTGGCATGCCCAACTACAGATTCCTCCTCTTAGGCAAATGATATCACTATTGTAAAAGGCAAATAAACAAGTAACATTTTAAGTTCAAAACTAAATTTAACCTTCTTAACTAAAACTATCAACAACTCGTCTCTGTTTGATGCATGATCACAACTGCAATTGTATCTCATATGTAATAGATATACTTATGAATATGAATCCTCAGATAACAAATATTTACAACCAGTATTGTTGTGGTCTTCAGTCCAGAGACTGGTTTCATGGAGCTCTCCATGCTACTCTATCATATGCAAGCCTCTTCTTCTCAGATTAACTGCTGCAACTTCTGAATCTGTTTAGTGTATTCATCTCTTGGTTCCCCTGTATGACTTTTACCCTCGAAGCTTCCCTCCAGTACTAAATTGGTGGTCCCTTGATGCCTCAGAATGTGTCGTACTGACCCATCCCTTCTTCTAGTCAAGTTGTGCCACAAATTCCTCTTCTCCCCAGTTCTATTCAGTACCTCCTCATTAGTTACGCTATTTACCCACCTAATCTTCAGCATTCTTCTGTTGGAGGCTTCCACTCTCTCCTTATCTACACTGCATATCATCCATGTTTCACTTCCATACATGGCTACACTCCATACAAATACTTTCGGAAACAACTTCCTGACACTCAAATCTATACTCGATGTTAACAAATTTCTCTTCTTCAGAAATGCTTTCCTTGCCATAGCCAGTCTACATTTTATATCCTCTCTACTTTGACCATTATGAGTTATTTTGCTTCCCAAATAACAAAACTTATTTACTACTTTAAGTTTCTTATTACCTAATGTAATTCCCTCATCACCACCTTATTTAATTTGACTACATTCCATTATCCTTGTTTTTCTTTTGTTGATGTTATCTTATATCCTCCTTTCAAGACATTGTCCATTTCATCCTGCTGCTCTTCTAGATTCTTTGGTGTCTCCAACAGAATTAGTGTCATCAGCAAACCTCAAAGTTTTTATTTCTTCTCCATGGATTTTAGTTCCTACTCCAAATTTTTCTTTTGTTTCCTTTACTGCTTGCTCAATATACAGACCGAATAACAATGGGGATAGACTACAACCCTGTCTCACTCCCATCCCAATCACTGCTTCCCTTTCATGCCCCTTGACTCTTATAACTGCCATCTGGTTTCTGTGAAGACTGTAAATAGCCTTTCACTCCCTGTATTTTACCCCTGCCACCTACATATTTTGAAGAGAATATTCCAATCAACAGTGTTAAAAGCTTTTTCTAAGTCTACAAATGCTAGAAACATATCTTCTAAGATAAGTCTTATGGTCAGTATTGCCTCGTGTGTTCAAAAATTTGTACGGAATCCAAACTGGTCTTCCCCAAGGTCAGCTTCTACCAGTTTTTCCATTTGTTTGTAAAGAATTCGTGTTAGTATTTTGCAAGTGTAACTTATTAAACTGATAGTTCAGTAATTTTCCCACCTATCAACACCTGCTTTCCTTGGAACTGGAGTTATTATATTCATATTGAAGTCTGAAGGTATTTCCCCTGTATCAGACATCTCACTCACCAGATGGTAGAGTTTTGTAAGGGCTGGCTCTCCAAAGGCTATCAGTAGCTGTAATGCAATGTTGTCTATGGCAGGGGCTTTTTTTTTAACTCAGGTCTTTCGGTGCTGTGTCAAATTCTTCACACTGTATCACATCTCCCATTTCATTTTCATCTATGTCCTCTTCCTTCCATAACATTGCCCTCAAGCACATTGCCCTTCTATAGACCCTCTACATACTCCTTCCATCTTTCTGCTTTCCCTTCTTTGCTTAAGACTGGATTTCCATGTGAGCTCTTCATATACACACAGATGGTTCTCTTTCCTGTGGGCAGTATCTATCTATCTATCTCACCCCTAGTGATATATGCTTCTACATCCTTACATTTGTCCTCTATAGCCATACCTGCTTAGCCATTTTACACTTCCTGTCAATCTCATTTTTGAGACATTTGTATTCCTTTTTGCCTGTTTCATTTATGGCATTTTATATTTTCTTCTTTCATCAATTAAATTTAATATTTCTTCTGTTACCCAAGGATTTCTACTAGACCTTGTCTTTCTAACTGCTCTTTAATATTTCATCTCTCAGAGCTACCCATTCTTCTTCTACTGTATTTCTTTCCCCAGTTCTTGTCAACTATACCCTAATGCTCTCTCTGAAACTCTTTGTGATCTCAGTTTCTTTCAGTTTATCCAGGTCCCATCTCCTTAAATTTGTACCTTTGTGCAGTTTCTTCATTTTAATCTATAGTTCATAACCAATAAATTGTGGTCAGAGTCCACATCTGCCTCTGAAAAAGTCTTAAAATTTAAAACCTGGTTCCTAAGTCTGTCTTACATTATATAATCTATCTGCAACATTTCACTGCCCCCAGGCCTATTACACATATACAAACTCCTTTCCTGATTCTTAAATCAAGTGTTAGCTATGATTAAGTTATGCTCTGTGCAAAATTCTACCAGGTGACTTCCTTTTTCATTTCTTACCCCCAGTCCATATTCATCTACTACGTTTCCTTCCTTTCCTTCTCCTACAGTCGAATTCCAAGCCCCCCTCCCTTGATTATTAAATTTTCGTCTCCCTTAACTATCAGAATAATTTCTTTTATCACATCATACCTTCCTTCAATCTCTTCATCTGCAGAGCTAGTTGGCATATAAATTTATACTACTGTGGTAGGCGTAGGCTTTGTGTCTTTTTTGGCTCCAATAATGCATTTACTATGCTGTTCGTAGTAGCTTATCTCTCTCTCTCTCTCTCTCTTTCTCTCTCTCTCTCTCTCTCTCTCTCTCTCTCTCTCTTTTCTTTTTTCCTTTTTATTTAAACTTACTCCTGCATTACTGTTATTTGATTTTGTATACATAACCCTGTATTCACCTGACCAGAAGGCTCATTCCTCCTGCCACCGAGCTTCACTAATTCTCACTATATCTAACTTTAACGTATCCATTTCGCTTTTTAAATTTTCTAGCTTACCTGCCCAATTAAGGGATCTGACATTCCATGCTCCAGTCTGTAGAACACCAGTTTTGTTTCTCCTGATAACAATGTCCTTCTCAGTAGTCTCTGGCTGGTGATCCAAATGGGGAACTATTTTACCTCCAGAATATTTTACACAAGATGACGCCATCATCATTCAACCATTCAGTAAATTTGCATGCCCTTGGGAAAAAATACGGCTGAAGTTTGCCATTGCTTTCAGCCGTTTGCAGTACCAGCACGGCAAGGCTGTTTTGGTTGCTGTTACAAGGCCAGATCAGTTAATCATCCAGACTGTTGCCCCTGCAACTACTGAAAAGGTTGCTGCTGCCCCTCTTCAGTAACCACATGTTTGTCTGGCCTCTCAACAGATAACCCTCCATTGTGGTTGCACCTGCGGTATGGCTATCTCTACCGCTGAGGCGCACAAGCCTCCCCACCAACAGCAAGGTCATTGTCCATGGTTCGCGGAAACCAATATAGTTCATTAAACAGTTTTACAGTATCTTGCTATTTTATACTCACAGGCTTTGTCGAATTGTCCATATCTCACTTAACCAACTATATTTTTCATGGAACTTGGGCTTTACTAGCCATACTTGTTATTCCTTTGGAAATCACTGGGTGTGTACTGTGCTATCACTTAGAATCTCCAATAAAGTTGGAATTTCCTCTAATAAAAACAATTAGCAAAGTAAATTCCCTTCCCTCTTCCCCTAGGATTAGTATCTGAAAGTCTATAAAGCTGTAATGGCAAACTGGCCTAGGTAAGTTGTTATGGGAAATACATTCATTGTCATGACACTGGTTTCCTCATCAGACACTTGTGAGCTGTGTTAGAGCATACTTTTAGAATTCATGAAACTGTTGCCAAACCAGAGGAGTCGTATGTTTTGAATACTTAAAAACTCTTGGTTGTCTGGCATTCTATTATCAGTTGCCTATTTTTCCAATCCTGAAGAACAGGATACAAAACTCAGATACTTTCTTATTTATTATTCCATTGTTAAGTTGGCTTATAGAGCAGGTTAACAAACTTGGGTAAGTTCATCTACTGTGTTACTATTGAAAAACCTCTAAACTAATGGTACATACTTCTGTAGTAACTGTCAAGAGGCACACCTTTCCACTGAAAGGTTATTACTAAACAATCATTTAACTGTCTGCAGTGACGATGTGCCTATTTATGTATCCTCCTTTCTCTCTCAGGTATAGGTCATCCTTTTCCTTTACATTTACCTGTCCTTTCCAATGCAACATACATACATACATACATACATAAATACTTACATACACACGTAACAATAATGGAAATTCGTGGATGGAAGAATACATAAAATAAGGGAAAGGCAATCAATTACAGAGAATTTGTGTGTGGTGTACAGAAATACACAATGGAAAACAGTTAACTCTAGTTTTTGAGCTCTGGCTCTTTTTCCTTAGGAGTACACACATCCATGCACCCCCCTGCGGGTCCGGGGGTAACAATAGGCCCGAGGTATTCCTGCGTGTCATAAAAGGCGACTAAAAGGAGTTTTACACATTTGGTCCTTTATGTGATGGTCGCCTGTATGGTTTGACCTCCACTCTTCAAAATTTTCCTGAAGAGTGAGCCAGCTGGGGAAGGGTGCCCCACATGGTGCATTGTGTCCGTTGTCCATTGAGATTTTAGCCCACTTTCTCGTCGTCACATTTCAGTCCCGCTCATTCTCCATCTCTTGGGTGGGGACACCTTCCTGGGTGCATTTTCCACCATCCACTGTGCAGTGTCGTTTTCTGCATCAAGGATGACCATGAACTTCTTTGCACCTGATATCCAGCATGGTAACCAGTCCGTTGTGGTGGGGCTGCCATGTACCCTGTTGGTTGTAGCCCCCTGACCACACGGGGATTGCTCTGCTAATTCCTGCGCCGTTAACTCCCCACATATGCCAAGAGGTAGATGCCCATCCCCTGGGGCATCGGGGCTCCTGGCAATGACCATCCTGCTAGGTGGCATCTTTGCTGTGGCTGGGTGGTGCCTGTGGGGAGGGCCCTGGTCAGAGTGGGTGGCATCAGAGCAGATGACATGCGAAGAAGCGTAGTCCATCATCTCTTGCTGGCGGTGAAACACCAGCAGTCTCTTAAGTGTTCATGAGCTCAATTCAACACACAGAAGTACGCCCTAAATTGTTCCCCTCCCTGGCCATACCATGGGAGGAACGTCAGGCTAAGAATGGCAGCAGATCTTATTCGCCCTGGTACCTTGTATGTTAGAGAGCTGATGTGGAATCTTTCATGACGATGAAGTCTCAGTTTTTTGTTGAGCATTTAGAGGACAAGTTTGGGGAGGCAGAGGGATTGTCCAAAATGAGATCTGGGTCAGTCTTGATCAAAACAGCTTCTTCTGCCCAGTCGTGGATGTTACTCGCTTGTGACAAGCTGGAGGATGTTTCTGTAACCATCACACCCCACAAGAGCTTACATATGGTCCAGGGTATCATATTTCCCAGGGACCTTCTTTTTCAGTCTGATGATGAGCTGCACGCCAATTTAGAGCAACGAGGTGTACATTTTGTCTGGTATGTTCTCTGGGGTCCGGGGGATAATCAGGTTGCCACCGGTGCCTTCATTTTGGTCTTTAAGGGTGATACATTACCCGATGGTGATGTTATACCACTGTGATGTAAAGCCCTATATCCCTCCCACAATGCGGTGCTTTAAGTGCTGGAAGTTCAGCCATACATATTCTTTCTGAACTTCCTTCGTCACATGTCAAGATTGCGGATGCCCGTCACATCCCAATGCTTCGTGTGCCCCGCCTTCTATCTGTATCAACTGCAGAAAGCACCATTCGCCTTGCTTGCCAGACTGCAGGATTCTCCAGAAAGAAAGGAAAATCATTGAGTACAAAACCCTGGGCCGACTGACCTACACTGAGGCTAAGAGAAAATTTCAATGCCTGCATCCCGTACATATGACATTGTCTTATGCCGCTGCTACAACAGCTCCGCCAACCCCAGTCGCCTCTCAGAGCCGGAAGACTACACCTACCACATTGATGGTGGGGGGTACTTCCCTCCCTGTTGCTCCCGCACCACCTACCACCTACTTCGGGAGCAATTCCCCCCCCCCCCCCCCCCCCCTCCACACCCCCAAAAAGCATCGGGGATGGCTGTCCCCACTTCTAAGCCTGAGAAGCATAAGTCTTCTTTGCCTTCTCTCGCTAGGAAGGAGTCCCTTGGGTCACTCCCTTCCCAGGTTTCTGCTAGTGGGAAATATGAGACCCACCAGTGGCTGAAGAGCTCAAAAGCAACTGGTTGCTGGACTTCACACTCATCCTCAGTCCAGGAGACTGAGCCAGTAAAGTCCTCCCAGCCATGAAAACCCAAGGAGCAGCGAGAGAAATCCAAAAAAAAGACCCCTAAGACCAAGGAAATTGCAGTGGCACCCACACACACTACCACTACCTACAAGCTCTGCGTTTGAGGATGGGATGGAGATTCTGGCATCCGCTGAGGACCTAGATCTCAACAGACCCTCAGACACAGTGGACATAGACTGCTCAGGAGAAAAGTCGGTGGCAGCAGGTGACCCTGAGGCGTAAACTGCCTCATTAAATGTTCCGTGCCTTCCCAGTCTCAAGATGACGTCATCCTCCATTGGAATTACGGCAGTTTTTTCCACCGCCTGGCTGAGCTACTGCAACTGTTAAACTTTACACCTGCTATCTGCGTTGCCCTCCAGGAAACCTGGTTCCCGGCAATGCGGACTCCTGCCCACCGTGGCCATAAGGGATATTGCAGGAACCATAGTGACTATAATCGAGTGTCAGGTGGAGTTTGCGTTTATTTCCTAAACTCAGTCTGTAGTGACACTGTGCACCTTCAAACCCCTCTTGAAGCTGTGGCTGTTAGAATAAGGATGACACAGGAAATAACTGTCTGCAATGTGTATCTTCCTCCAGATGGTGCAGTACCCCTGAATGAATTAGCTGCTCTGATTGATCAACTCCCTAAACCTTTCCTACTTTTGGGAGATTTTAACACCCATAACCCCTTGTGTCCGAGGCAGAGATTTCGAAACTTTACTCTCTCTCTGTTCGACCTCTGCCTTTTAAATACTGAGGCCGCCAAACATTTCAGTGTGGCTCATGATAGTTACTCGGTCACTGATTTATTGATTACAGCCCAGGACTTCTCCCATCTATCCACTGGAGAGCACTTGATGACCTGTGTGGTAGTGACCACTTCCCAATCTTCATGTCACTGCCCTGGTGTCAGGCCCACGGACGGCTGCCCAGATAGTCTTTAAACAAGGCTGCTGGGCTTGACTTGATCCACAGCCAGACGATTAAACATCTCTCGTCTGACTACAAGTGACATATCCTCGTCTTCTTTAACTGGATCTGGTGCAATGACATCTTTCCATCGCAATAGCGGGATAGCACCATCATTACAGTGCTCAAATCCCGTAAAAACCCATTTTATTTGGATAGCTATTGGCCCATCAGCCTCACCAATGTTGTTTGTAAGCTGCTGGAACGTATAGTGTCTTGGCGGTTGGGTTGGGTTGGGTTGGGTCCTGGAGTCACGTGGCCTACTGGCTCCATGTCAGGGTGGCTTCTGCCACGGCCGCTCTACCACTGATAATCTTGTGTCCCTCACGTATGCCATCCAAACAGATTTTCCAGATGGCAACACCTGGTTGCCATCTTTCTTTTCTTATGTAAAGCATACGACACAATCTGGCAACATCATATCCTTGCCACATTGTTTGCGTGGGGTCTCTGGGGCCCGCTCCTGATTTTTATCCAAAACTTCCTGTCCCTCCATACTTTCTGTGTCCAAGTTGGTGCCTCTCATTGTTCCGTACATATCCAGGAGAATGGAGTCTCGCAGGGCTCTGTATTGAGTGTCTCTCTCTAATTTTAGTGGCCATTAACGGTCTAGCAGCAGCTGTCGAGCCATCACTCTCACCTTCTCTGTATGTAGACGACTTCTGCAGTTCTGATGACTGCTCCAGTACTGGTGTTGCTGAGTGTTGCCTACAGGGAGCCACCCACAAGGCACAGTCATGGGCTCTAGCCCATGACTTCCAGCTTTCCGCTACGAAGACGTGTGTCGTGCATTTCTGTCAGCGTTGTACCATTCATCCGGATCGCCGCTCACTGTAGTGGAGACATATCGATTCTTGGGTCTGGTTTTCGATGCTCGTTTGACTTGGCTTTCTCATGTTTGTCAGCTTAAATGGAAGTGTTGGCAGCACCTCAATGCTCTCCTCTGCCTGAGCAACACCAACTGGGGTGCTGATAGCTCCACACTGCTGCAGCTCTACAGAGCCCTTGTTCAATCCCGCCTTGACTATTGGAGTGTTATTTATGGTTTGGTGGCACCCTCAGCATTACATTTGTTCGACCCATTGCGACATTACAGAGTTTGACTAGCGACAGGAGCTTTTAGGATGAGTCCAATGACAAGTGTACTGTTGGAGGCTGGAGTCCCTCCATTGAAGATCAGACATGCACAATTGCTCACCAGTTAAGTTGCACACATTCATAGCTCTCCTGAACATCCTAATTACAATCTTCTTTTTACAGCCATGGCGGTTCACCTCCCACAAAGGCGGCCCAGGTCAGGGCTAACAATAGCAGTTCGCCTGGACCTTTTGCATAGCCCTAGGGGCTCCGTTAACCCTGCGGCTCTCCGCTGTTACTTCCTCTCAATTCTTGACGTGTTCCATGGCTCTGAAGTGGTTTATACTGATGGTTCGATGGCTGATGGTAATGTTGGCTGCACCTTTGTCCACAGATCCCATATTGAACAGCATTCCTTGCCCAATGGCTGCAGTATTTTCACTGCAGTGCTGGTGGCCATACTTCATGCTCTTGAGCACATCCGTTCATGCTCTGTGTATTTGTTTCTTCTGTGTACTGACTCCTTGAGCAGCCTACAAGCTATCGACCACTGCTACCTTTGCCATCCTTTGATGGTGTCCATCCAGGAGTCCGTCTATGCCCTGGATAGTCCCATCATTCGGTGGTGTTTGTGTGGACCCCAGGACACATTGGCATCCCAGGCAACGAACTTGTCTACAGGCTGGCCAAACAGGCTACGCGGAAACCGCTTCTGGAGATGGGCATCTCTGAACCTGACCTGTGTTCTGACTTACGCCACAGGGTTTTTCGGCTTACGCCACAGGGTTTTTTGGCTTTGGGAGACGGAATGGCATAACAGTACACACAACAAACTGTGTGTCATTAAGGAGTCTTCGAATGCGTGGAAGTCTTCCATGCGGGCCTCTCACAGGGAATCAGTTGTCCTCTGCCGGCTCCTCATTGGCCATGCTTGGGTGACCCATGGTCATCACCTGTGCTGTAAAGACCCACCTCAGTGTCGGTGCGCTGCCCGGTTGACAGTGGCCCATATTCTGGTGCACTTTCCCACTTTGACTGCCCAGCAACGAAATCTTGCGTTACCAGACTCATTGCGGCTCATTTTATCTGACAACACCTCATTGGCTAATTTAGTTTTATGTTTTATTTGTGAGGGTGGGTTTTATCATTTGATCTAAGTTTTAACGCATGTCCTTAGTCCCTCTGTGTCCTCCACCATAGTGCTTTTAGGGTGGAGGTTTTAATGTATTGCAGAGTGGCTGGCTTTTCCTTTTTATTCTCGTGGTCAACCAGCCGCTGTAATCTGCTTTCTTGTTTTACTCTCTTCTGTTTCTAGTGTCTCTCTGTTGTTTTCTTGTCCTCTTTTGTTCCTATTAGTGTTCATTGCCTTTCTTTCTGTTTTGTGTTATATGTCTCGTCTGTTTTATTCTCACACTTGTGGCATTGTTTTAGTGGAACAAGGGACCATGCAGACACCCAAACTTATGAGCTTGCAGTAGTAGCAAGACTTGCTTTATATATGTGCAATTTAAGTAATTTAACTCCTTAGTTAATTATTTATACATAGTTCAGTAATTTTTCTGTATCTACATTAGAATGAGGCATACCGACAGATGATTCAATCTTTTTCCATACTTTATAACTAATTAACTCAACTATACGCTCCTCCAAGCTAACAAAAGTAGCATCTGAAATAACAGCCACATCTGAATCTTTGCTTTGTTCCAATGCTTTTAACCTTAGTTATGTGGATGAGATTTGTTTGTGCACTGTATTAAACTCCTGCTCTGTTAATTATTTTAATGGTTTTAAGTCTACATCAACATCTCTAAATTGCTCGTTCACTTTGTTACAAACTAAACCACATTGTTTAATTATCTCAGAATGTAACACCTCTGTTAAGATGGAAAGTATTGTCAGCAGTTGCAATATTAATGTATTTTTTGTTTTTATTTCATTTTTAAATTCTAGTTTAATATTCTATATACTAAGAGTTGACTTCTGTAAATCAGTACTTAACTGCACACTAAATGTTTTAAACCATTGCCACACTTCTGTCTACATATTTCTTGTGCCTCTGGCATATGATATCCACAGCAATTCCTGGTTAATTAAACTTAGTTTAACACTTTAACAATGCCAGCCACAACACTGTGGTACATCCAAAAACTCTGATTGTGAATCCACTTGCAGTTTACCCCACAACACAAACACCACCACCAAAAAGAATTGCAACTGATCAAGCTATATTTCATAAATCTCTATAAATTTTCTGTGAAGCCCACAATGTTGAGATGCTGACAGGAGACTGGATCAGGGTGATAATTGGACTGTGTTGTCAAAACACTGCTGCTGTAGTTTTATGAGCCAGAGCTGCAATCCGCGATGGATGCTGACAACTTGTGGGACTAGTAATATAACTGAAGCCCTCTGAAGTCGTAGTTCAAAATCTTCAGACTCATGGACCAGAGAGTTTCTTCTTCATTGTAATTGTAGCAGAAGGATTTAATACTTGTTCATCGATTACTTAAATGTCCCCAAAATTCTTAAGTTGCCATACTATCGATTGCTTTTGCACAACAGTGCAATCTAGGCCATGCACCTCCGATGTTAAGGACAACAGCTGTCAGCTCCACTAAATCTTCATACAAAAATTACTGTTCTTCTTCAACAATTTAAATTTATTACTCTTAATCAATTTAAGTATTCCCAGCATTATTTGTTCTGGGTCCTTTCATGGTCTCTATATGCATTATTCCTTCTGCTTGCTATTGTGATATTGAGTGGTGATGTAAAGTATGCTTGGGAACCAAGATTTTTTTTATCATTCATTTCCTCACTTTGTTATTTCTTTACACTTGCCAATATCTCTCTCTCTCTCTCTCTCTCTCTCTCTCTCTCTCTCTCTCTCTCTCTCTCTCTCTCGCTCGCTCGCTCGCTCGATCTTGCGGTCACTCAACGGCGACGTTATCAGTACCCATGTCTGTTGTACTTTATTTCTCAATGTGCTGGAGTTATTTCTGGATGCGGAGTACAGATTCTTGAAATAAGTACAATGTTTCTCAGAAAGAATGTCATATATCAATCATGATCTCATTTACAGTGACCATGCATAACAGAGGTTGCTTGCTGTTCAGAACATCATAAATACAATGATACAGACTATGTCCAAGTTAGATTCCAATTGAATATTGAGATAACAGTTTTTCTCATGTCCCCCTGACTTCATTGGAATTGTCATGGTCATTCTTCTTCCATGGCTCACCTCGTATCTCAAAGACAGAACCCGACAACACAGAACAAACCACCCAACTAGCATGTACTGTGTAAATATATTGATATAATTGTCCTGGCTTGTAGATACACTGTCTCCATCCACTACCAAATACATGCACATAAGGAAAACAAATTTCTAAACAGTAGTCTATACTAGTTTGATATTTAAGTAAACTTCAACTTTTTATACGCTGTTGCAGTGCCTGTGTTGTTCTGAATTACAATGCAATGTTCCTTTGGATGTGTGTGCATGTCAAAAGGAACAGGCACTGCACAGACTGCAATCGTTATGAAGTACGTGAAATGTATATGAATGAACAACCATCAGGTGTATAATGGAATGACTACAATGAAACTGTGTCAGACAAGAAGCCAAACCCGGATTTCCCACTTATTGCAAGCGGTCACCTTATCTTGAGGCTATCCAAGCGCATCTCACGGCCAGACCCAAATTACCATATTTTGTCAACTGTGTGTGTACAACCTGTACTCGTATGACCGTTATATTCTTGTAAAAGCAAAATATTTTACTTGAAAATGAAATTGAAATTTAAGTAAAATGTCTCACCTGTACAGGAATATACACAATGGATGTAAGGGTCCAAGTTGTAGGCACATGGTTGACGACATATGGAAGTTTGGATTTGGCTGCGAGTCATGCTCGGATAGCCTAACAGTAAGGCAAATGCCCACAATAAGTGGGAAATCCAGGTTTCAGTCCTGTCCGGCACAGATTTTTCATTCTCGTCATTCCATTATACAACTGATGTTTGTTAATATTCTCAATTGTGAATACATTTCATTCATAAACTTTTTATGGTGGTGATCATCATGAAGCAGTTCAATAAATGCTTGTGTAACACATCACCTTCACCAAAGTGATATATTGCACTACAGGGCAAGTGACAGAGGGTGTAGCAGGGTGCGAAGAATTACCTTTTAATGCATGTTAATTTCCAATTAGTTTTATAAGGGCACTGATGGCCTCACTGCTGGGTACCTTATACATACCACCACCAGTAAAGTTGAGCCTTTAGAAGTGAAAAGAAACAGAAATATTAATTGAATAGAAGGGCATGAATTAGTCATTGCAAATGCACTTTTTGGAAACACTTTGAGAAGAACGTGTAACTGAAAGATGTGAGTGGTTCAAAAATGATAGACTATGTTTTTGTGAAACAAAGGTTCTGGAGTAAAGCTGAGAACTGGAAGTGTTATCTATAAGTTGATTTTGATAGTGATCATACAGTTAATCTAGTATATAACAGACAGTCAAAAAGTTTCTGTTCAAAGGCCGTACAGCCCAGAATTGGTATGGTAATTAGGCAAATTCACCATGAGCACTGAGGCACCAGATTGAAAATACCCATCTGGTAAAACACCATGTACTGCTTTGTGAGGAAGTCCATAAATATCTGCCACACATTTTCGTGTCACAGAAATTTTCAACCCGTCAAGGCCTTTTTTAAGGGACCCAAGGTGTGATCATTGCATGGGGAGAGCTGGGTACTGTAGGGTAGGTGCTCAGCTGTCTCCCACTTGAGTTGGTGTAACTTCTGCATTACAACATTTGCAATATGGGCACTTGGTTATCATCAAGCAGAAGCATCCCAGCATGGAACTTGGCACACCATTCCACAACTGTGGTTTTCGACTGACATGCTAGCCCATACACATTCTTCATCCCTGATAGATGTCTACCAATGTTTTCTGTATGTCCTTTTCAGAAATGGTTGAGAGACTGAACTGTTCAGTGCAGGATATCAAATTAAAAACCTTTTAGCCATCTAATTTCCAAACTCGTTTTATTTGGCTACTAGTTTTGGTGATTTACTATGCCATCTTCAGGACCCCTGACCAATGAGTAGCAAGGGTTCCAGTCAAAACAGGAACCAGCATTCAAATACTGGTATCTGAAGATATCTGCTTGATATAGTGTGGAACCGAGATTGCAATCTTCCTACAAGTCAGTCAGGGGGCCTGCAGATGGCGTAGTAAATCACCGAAACTGGTAGCCAAATAAAATAAGTTTGGAAATTAGATAGCTGAAAGATGTTTGATTTGAAATCCTCTACCAATTTTTGTCCTTGCACAGCCAAGAAAAGAATAACACCATGTTGGACCTATGTGGACACATTTGATAATAATGTCGCTATACTTCATGTTTCTGCATTTACAGCAAACGTGTTTGAAAGACACAATCCATTGCTTACATGTCAATGCTTATATACACACATCAGAGTCATGCCACATTGCATATACACTGCAGCAATGTTCACAAACAGAAAATTTTTGATCACCCCTTATATTAACAGTTGAAACAGTAAAGAAATTAGAGAGCAGCTAAAATGTTGAGATCTAGGCAAGCTAAAGGAACTAAAACTCAGTGGCTGAAAGCAAGCAGTTACTCGAGTGGAAAACCAATGCAATGGCGGCCACAGCAGAACTGCACACCTGATGTCATGTGGCTGCCCTGGTGGTGAAACATCTACCACCAAGTATGTGGCAATCAGTGTGTTAAGAAGTGTAATAAGTGCAACAGTAATTGGTTTGAAAAAGGTACAAAAGAGGCAGCCATGGATAACATATGACACACTAGAATGAATAAGAAATTGATAAGAATGTAAAATTGTTGAAAGTGAGTAGCAACAATATAGGTGTCTCAAAAAAGAAATTATTTGGGAGTATGGAAAAGCTAAAAAAGAATTTGCAAAGAATAGATGTCATGAAGTAAGATACAAAATTGAATAGGGTAATGTAGATTTTTTAGACAGACACTCAACAATCACTTGAGGGAGCAAAGAAAAAGAGAAAATAATAATGAGATGAAAGTGTAAGTGGGTAATGCAAGCAGAAAATTCGATCAGAAGGAGGAAACAACACTGGAAGAAATTTTATAGTTGTTGAGAACAAATTATGCAAACTGACAATGAAGATGTTATGCAAAATCCAAAGGGAGATTCATTATTTATTTCTAAATTTCAAACAGCTGTGCGGGTACACAGAAAGGACAAATGGGAAGTTACTGATGAAATTCCAGCAAAACTCTTAAAATCAGGCCAAAGGACAGATCTACAAATATACAAGCTTGTTAATGAAATTTATACAACTCATGAAGTTTCATCTGATTTTGAAAATAACATAATTATTACACTTCCAAAGAAAGCAAGAACAGGTAGGTGTGAAACTTACCACATAACCAGTCTACTATCACAAGCCTCAGAAAGAGTGTTACTTTACTGAAGAATGGAAAGGAAATACAAAAACAGATTAGGACAGGATCACTTGGGTTTTAGGAGACTGCATACTTCAGAAGCAATTTCAGGCTGAAGATTTAGGAAAAATAACAAAATGTACAAGGCATTTGGAGAAGCTTTTGATAATATGCAATGTAATAAAACGTCTTCTGTGCATAGATAATGTGATAACTTCATTGATGGAAGGACAATCTAGCCAAAACTGATGTAATGATACAAGAGACTCAAATCAGTCTCATTATCATCACTGATACTAAATTTGTAACAATATTATGAAAAGGATAGTTGCTACTCACCATATTGGAGGTGCTGAGTTGCAGACAGGCACAACAAAAAGACTGTCAGCAAGTGAGCTTTCACCCAACAAGGCCTGAGTTGAAAATAGATAACATACACACATGCAACTCACACACACGTGACTGCAGTCTTTGGCTGTTGAAACCAGACTGTGAGCAGCAGCACATAATAGGACAGGCAACCAGATGGTGGGGGTAAGGAAGAGGTTGGGGTGGGTAGAGGGAGGGATAACGGGGTAGGGCTTGGGTACTGTAAAGTGCTGCTTGTGGGAGTGTACAGGGTTGGGGTGGAGAGAGGGTAGGGCAGTTATGTACAATCGGGAGGTTAGATTTAGGGCAGGGAAGTTAGTGGAAAAGGAGGAAGTAAAAAGACTGAGGGTGCATTGTTGGAATAGAGGGCTGTGTAGTGCTGAAATGGGAACAGGGAAGGGGCCAGATGGGTATGGACAATGAATACCAAAGTTTGAGGCCACGAGAGTTACGGGAATGCCCCGACTGTATCTAACTGCCCCACCCACTCTCCACCTCATCCCTGTATCTTCCCATAAGCAGCACTTTACCACTACACCACCACCCCTCCCCCTCCCAGCTTCCTCCTTACCCCCACCACCTGGCTGCCTATCCCATCACGCACTGCTGCTCGCAGTCTGGCTTTGACAGCCAGAGATGTGGTCATGTGTGTGTGAGGTGCACTTGCATGAGAGAGAGAGAGAGAGAGAGAGAGAGAGAGAGAGAGAGAGAGAGAGAGAGAGATATTTTCTTGTGCCTATCTGTGAATCAGCATCTGTACTATAAGGTGATTAGCAGATTCATTACTGATTTTGAAAAAAATGCAAAAAATCAGATAGGGGGTCTGACAAGAAAGTGTGACCTCACCAGCACTCTCCAATAGTCATGGGCAACAGCATAAGGAAACTTAGCCAAACAGCAGATGATATGAAAATCATAGAATATGCATACAGTGTGATGATATGCGAAGACAATGAGTAGAAATTGGAAGAATAACTTAAGATAATTAAAACCAGATGGAAAATGAATGATGTAAGCTGTAATGGAAAAATTATTAAAGAAGCAGGTGCTTTCAGATATCTAGGAAGTAAGCTAACCAGGCAAGAAATCATTGGGCAAGGAATTTCGAGCAGTTAGAAAACTGATCAATATTTTATTATTGTGTATCAAAGATAATTAGGAATTGGAAAACCATGAAATACAAATCATATTATCTGCCAATACTGTCCTGTGAGTCAGAAAGTTGTATCTGGACAAAGAATGGTCTGAACAGAATACAAGTGACAAACAGGCTTTCTATGAGGAATTCTAGTTGAAACAAGAAGGGTCAGGATAAGAAATGAAACAACACAAAGGAAAATCCAGAATGGAATGTAACAATATTATGAGAAGGAAAGTTCCTACTCACCATGTAGTGGAGATGCTGAGTCTCAGATGGGCACAACGAAAAGACTGTCACAAATAAGCTTTCGGCCAACAAGGCCTTTGTGAAAATAGACCCCCCCCCCCCCCCCCACACACACACACACGTGACAGCAGCCTCTGGCATTTGAAGCCACACTGTGAGCAGCAGCAGCAGCAGCAGCAGTGCATGATGGGAGTGGCAACTGCGTGGGTGTGAGGAGGAGGCTGGGGCAGGGAGGTGGAAGGATAGTAGGGTAGGTGGGGGAGGGGCAGTGAAGTGCTGCTGAGGAGTACACAGGGATGAGGTGGAGAGAGGGTGGGGCAGCTAGGTGCAGATTAGACAGAAGGAAGAGGAGATGTGGGAGGGGTGGAGCAGGGTAGCGGAAAGGGAGAGAAGTGAAAAGAATGGGAGCATTGGTGGAATTAGTGCCAGAATGGGAACAGGGAAAGGGTTGGATGGGTGAGAACAATGGCTAATGAAGGTTGACGCCAGGAGGATTACACCTTTTCTTTGATCACCCCAAATTTAGTGTGTGTTTGCCTTTTGCTATTGTCGATTCCCTCAGATTTCATCTTATTGCCCCCCTTTTTCATCCGTTTCATCCTTATTGTGAACTTTACCACATACTTGGGTGTATTTTTTCAAATTTTTTCTATGTTATTTATGTAATATCACATTTTTTCTACCATCATGGATCCTTGCTCCTTCCATCAGCATCAATACAGAAAAGTTTCATGTGCCTGCGCTGTTGCTTTGGTCATGGAATCCCCCCCTCCCAAATGGCCTTACCATCAAATTACTCATCTCCAACTGCTACCCCTCCTTTCACAATGACCTCCATGTGTTCAGATTCTATCAATCCTTAGCCCTCACCAACATAATCCTGCAAAACCATATCAACCAAGCCCAAACCTCCTTGCAGTACCTTCTCTCCATCTGCAAAATTCTCCTCCTATGCAATCCCAAATTTCTGGAATCCATAACACACATTGAAACCCTTGCCTTCCAGGAACTAGAGCAAGATGCAGAATGCCGCCTCAAAAAACTCTCCACCCTGCTCACTTCCTACTCCCACTTTGGAGCACCACTGTCCACCACCTCTACAACAACCTCCAAACCTCCCTCACACCCCTCATTGGTGACAAACCCTGTGTCACAGACCTACTACATTTACCCCACCCTGCAACACTCCCACCCACCGTCACCACACAGAATCCAGAACGTAAACAGACCCAAATACAGTCATGAACCTTTCCTGCACAAGCCTTAGCCCCACAGAAATATCAGTCCCTTCCAAAGGCCTCACCTTTTGCCCCCACTTCCAAATTCAATCATGCAGGACTTGTTAAAGACCTTCTCTCCTACTCCCACTCTGTACAGTGGAATCACTTTTTCACCATCAACCCTACCAATCAGACACAACCACAGACCAATGTTGAACCTTGTATAATTCGGTTCACTCCTCCATACAACCATGATCCACCTCCACTGCACCCAAATCAACCCCCATTAATTTTCCAGAATTTCTTAACTTCGAACCTTGCCTCATCATCATTCCCCAAATCCCTCAACATGCAGGTTAACCTTACATCCACAGAAAGAACCACAGTCCACCATCCAAAAACTTATCCTGACCTTATAAACCTACCTGCAGACAAAGGCACCACCATTGTTTTTTTGAACTGCATCGATTACCTGGCACGAGGACTCTGCCCGCTGTTAGATGCAGCCACCTACAAACCTTGCCGCAGTGACCCCATTACAGAAATCCAGCACAATCTCCCATCACTCCTAAAATCCTTAGACCTTCCCAGAACCTGTCCCTGAGTCCATCTCTCTGCTCATCCGTACCAGTCGCTGGAGTCCATCTCTCTGCTCATCCGTACCAGTCGCTGGAGTCCATCTCTCTGCTCATCCGTACCAGTCCCTGCTCTCCTACCTTATACATGCTTCCTAAAGTCCATAAACCCAACCACCCAGGATGCCCCATTATGGCCAGTTACTCTGCCCTCAATGAGAGAATCTCTGCTCTCATAGACCAACACCTTCAACCTATTGCCTGGAACCTACCCTCCTTTGTAGAAGATACCAACCATTCTTCCACTAACTCTCCACAGTTTCTGTCCTTTAACCACATGGCGCCCTATTCGGCACTATCGATGCCACCTCCCTTTACACTAACATTCCTAATGCCCATGGCCTTACTGCTATTGAACACTACCTTTCCCAATGCCCAACTGATTCCAAACCAACAACTTCTTTCCTGGTCACCATGACCAAGTATATCCTTACTCACGATTACTTCTCCTTCGAAGACATCACCTACAAACAAATCTGGGGTACAGCTATGGGCACCCACATAGCACCATACTACGCCAACCTTTTTATCCTAAACCCCTCACCTAGTTCAGATTCATTGTCGACATCTGTAACACCTGGATCAAGGATGAGGACACACTATCCACATTCCTCCAGAACCTTTACAGCTTCTCCCCCATTTGCTTCACCTGATCATACTGAACCCAACAGGCCACCTTCATAAATGTTGACCTCCACCTCAAAGATGGCCACATCAGTACCTCTGTCCATATCAAACCTACTAACCAACAACAATACCTCCACCTGACAGCTGCCACCCGTTCCATACTAAGCAGTCCCTTCCATACAGCCTAGCCACCCATGATCGTCCCATGTGCAGTGATGAGCGGTCCCTCTTGAAATATACTGAGTGTCTCACTGATGCCTTCTTAGACTGTAATTATCCTCCCAACCTTGTACAAAAACAAATCTCCTGTGCCTTATCTTTCCTGACTCCCACCACCTCCTAAAGTCTCACTGTCTGGCCACAGAGGAAATTCCCCTAGTAACTCAGTACCAGGAGCAGCTGAATTACATTCTCCACCAGGGTTTCAACGATCTCTCATCATGCCCTGAAATGAGAAGTATCCTGCCCACTATCCTTCCCACAGCTCCCGCAGTGGTATTCCACCATCCACCGAACGTACACAATCTACTTGTCCATCCCTAAACAATCCCTGCTCCAAACCCCTTACCTCATGGCTCATATCCCAGTAATAGACCTAAATGCAGGACCTGTCCCATAGAAACTCCCACTCCAGCCTGGTTACGAACATCACGTATCCCATCAAAGGCAGGGCTACCTGTGAAACCAGTCATGTGATCCACAAGCCAAGCAGCAACCGCCATGATGCATTCTATGTGGGCATGCAACCAACAAGCTGTCTGCCCACATGAATGGCCACCGACAAACTGTTATCAGGAAAGCTGAAAAACATGACATCCTTCACAGTCTGTGCCATATGGATCCTTCCCACCAACACCAGTTTTTCTGAATTGCATAGGTGGGAACTCTACGTGCACGATATCCTACGTTACTGCATCCCTCCTGGCCTCGTTCTTCATTAGTCGTGGTCCTCACCCATCCAGCCTCTTCCCTGTTCCCATTCCAGCACTACACAGCCCCCTTTCCATCAGCACATCTAGTCTTCTCACTTCTCTCCTTTTCCTCTTCCCCTGCCCCATCTCTCCCCTGCCCCATCTCTCCCCTGTCCTCTGGCTAAACTCCTGACTGCACCTAGCTGCCCTACCCTCTCTCCATCTCGTCCCTGCATGCTCTCCAGCAGCACTTCACTGTGCACCACCCCTATCTCTCCATCTCCCTGACCCAGCCTCTTACTTACTCCCACCCAATTGCCACTTCCATCATGCACTGCTACTGCTACTGCTCACAGTATGGCTTCAGCTGCCAGAGACTGCTGGCATGCGTGCACGTGTGTGTGTGTGTGTGTGTGTGTGTGTGTGTGTGTGTGTGTGTTTGGCAAAGGTCTTGTTGGCTGAAAGTGTATTTCTGACAGTCTTTTTGTTGTGCCTATCTGTGACTCAGCATCTATGCTACGTAGTGAGTAGCCTCTTTCTTTTTCATGGTATTGAAACAATACAACGAACGCTTCAGATCAATCCCTAAAAAGAAATTATGGAGAGAAATAGGCTGAAATTGTTTTGTCATGTCAAAAGAATTGGAAAAGAAATATTACAAAGAAGAGTTCTAGATTGGACAGAATCTGGATGAAGAAGAATTGGAAGACTATGAATGAGGCGGAGAGCCCAGGTGAAGGATGATGTGAATTGGAGAGGATTACAATGGGTGGAAATGCTGAATGATAGATGGTGGAAGAAAAGAGAAGATTGGAAGAGGCTCAATGAACAACCTGCATAAGCAGAGATGTTTCAGGAACAATAAGTAATGAGGGAAATGAAATATCAAAGTGAGTGTAAGAGGTGTGTTGAAAAGAAGACAGAACTTTCTAAACAGCACATCAACTGGAAGAGGGAGCATGGTGCAGCTGCTGAGTGCACCTAGTGACAGGTGTGATATCACATATCGATGCCACCCCACGGGCATAACATTTGCCAACGTAATTGCAAGTTCCATCGAATGTTGATATTGGTTGCAGGGGATCTGATGCACACAATGGCAAATGTACTATAGGCCATGCCTCCAGCAGCTTGGTAACACGAGTGTCCTCTGCCATCACAATACAGGACAGTCAGCAGCAGCCAGACAAGCCCTTTCATTACATGATACTATGCGGACTTCACCTAGTTGCAGCTCCATTACCATTGTTTGTGCTTTAGTTCTGAGGGCCTCTTCCTTGTTGACTTGGAGAGCTGGACTCTCTTTCTTGCTGCACTATTTGTAACGAGTCTTTAAACTCTTGGAGAAAGGCAAGTTGAGTAAATGTTCTGTTTACTGTGTTTACTCATTTGCTAATCTTTTCTGCTCCTGTCTAGCTTTCCTACAATAACAGTTTCCACATCACTCTGCAGCCCACCTCTCCTTACCATAGTTTGTGAATCTGTACACAACAGAAGGTTTAGACAACGGATTACCATTAGTGTGTTTGGCTGTGACTGTTAGCTGTCAAGCTACAGCAACTGAAATGAGCACATTCATAAGCTATTTACTGGATTAGTGACAAAGTGCCACAGAAAAAGTTTGAGGGGCAACATGTATGAGTGAAATTTTGCTACAAAGCTGGCAAAACTTTTATAGGGGCATTTTGGTTGCTTAGTCAAGCATACCAGGAGTCAAAGCAGAGATCAAGCTGACATCGGTTGTGTCTTTTGACTGTACAGGCATTATGCATCAGGAACTTGAACCACCTGGTTAGGTGGTAAACAAGGATATCTTCTAGGGAATTTCAGTGCATTTGAAGGATTCTGTGTACAGGAATAGGCCTGAACTCTGGAAAAACCTCATTTGGATGTTGCATCACAACACTGCACTGTCTCATGTCACCCTAGGACCTAGTCCCGGCAGACTTTCGCTGTTTACCAAACTTAAAACCACATTGGAACAAAACATTGAGGAGAGTCAGGGCAATACAGCTAAAGACATGTACAGCTAAAGACATGTTTCAGGATGCTTTCCAAAAATAGGATAAATGTTGAGGACAGTGTATTACTGGTGGAGGAGACAGCTTTGAGGTAGACATTGCTTAAATTGTAGAGTTATGATTAATAAAGATTTTATAATCAATTTCAGTCTTTTTGGGTACTTAATCAAACTGGTGTTGGCATATAGCCTAATCCTCTCGAAGAGCACCAAGGGGTCTGCCAAGCTTAACATTCACAACTGACGGATGTCACATACCCTCACTTCACGAGACACTTTGGAGATGTTTGGAATTTAATCCAGGACACTAGTGCAAAGACTATTGACCAAAGAATTTATGCTGCCATTCCTCCTCTTCCCTCTGCTGTAAAGGCAAAGGGAAAATTGTCAACAGTGCAAGGCATACCTGGACAGTCACCCATACAAGTACTGGTCATGCCCAACTGTACTTAACTTCAGTGACCTGGTGGGAATGGGAGTACCCACCTTGGAATGGTAGTTGATGGTTTTCCCATTAAAGGTCAGATCTCATTGTGTCTCACTAAGTTAAAACTGGTAATACACACTGATTGTAAACTTTGTTGTCAGATACATTAGAAGATTAATTTTTTTACAGATCATTTTTAGTCTTGTTATTTAATTTGTGTCCTTTCGGTAACAGTCTTCAGCACCTCTAGGTACAAAACTGATCATACAGTCCTGTAGCCTCATTGGTAATTTCCTCTCTTATCTTGTTAATGTGTTGAGCACACATTACTTTAGTCTTAAAATTGATTTTAATACCTACATTTTAACTTGCAGTACTATTTCTTTCATTAGTTGCTGAAGTTCATTGGCACTCGAAGCAAACAATACAGTGTTATCACCAAAATAAAAATGTTCCATTAAACTGTACAGCTCCAAAGTTTCCTAGTTTAAGGATCAGAGAGTAGTTTCCTTGGTGTGGAATCTCCGTACTTGACTCCTCTTTCAATGCAGTTCTGAAATTCCCCTCTCCTGATGAAAGCTGTAGCATTGATGTATATGTTATTTAGTTACTAACATAGATTTAATAAATGTTCTGATTCTCAAAAATGTTAATATAAATTTTGCTGAAATTAAATAACAAGCTCACTCAAAATCTCCGAATCCTAGGCAAATGGCTAATTCACCACTTGTAAATAGTCCACTGTGCTACATCCAGCTTCTTTCTTCACCTGATTAAAAGTATTTTTTCTGTAATTGATATAATTTTAGTGAGTATCTTGAACTTTAGATAGAGGAGACTTACAGGCCCTAGTTTTTCACATCTTGTCTGTTTCTTTTGTTGTGAAGCAGAACTATTACTGCTTTATTCCAGTTGTGGAAGTTTTTTGTTTTATTTATTTATTTATTTTTGCACACAATTTCTAAATAATTGTAAATGTTTATTTTGTATTACTTGCCTCCAACTTTAATCATTTACGATGAAATTCTAACCTCTCAAAGCACCTTTTGCTTCTTCATACTTCGAGTGGCTTTACATATCTCAACTGACTTTATTTCTGGCATCTGATTATTTGCATTATTACTTAATCTGTCTTTCTTGGTTCATCTCTTAAATTATAAAAACATTTAGAGAAATCTTGGATTACTTGTACAGTTTTCTCTTTCTTGTTAATTACTGTGCCATCTAACGTTTCAACAGATGAAATGGGTTGTCTACCCTACATAAATTTCTTTTCTCTTTTTTTTTTCGTACTCTCATTGATTTCAATTGTTTCATTACTTCTCACATCATGTCAGAGACCATTGGGAACAGTTTTGTTAAATTCAACATATTTTATCATTTGCTGTTTGCTTGAATCTCTTGTCTTCTCTTTCATAACTGCCTCATTCAATTTGAGATTTTCCTTTTTTCTTTCTTTATAGCTGCAAAACAAGAAATTGCAGAATGATAATTGGACCTGGATAAGTTGAAAGAGGCGGAGGTAGTTGACAACTTTAAATAGTGCGTTAGGCTACCACTGACTGTAATAGGTAATAGAAATTCAATGTACATAAATGTGTAATTTGTTAAATAAAATCTTGAAGGTAGCAGACGAACAATTAGACATAAAGATATGGCCTAGTAGGAATATTTGTATAAGATTTGAAATATTGAATATAGGAGAATATATAAAAAATACTGCATGCAAATCATCAAAATGCAATACAGTCACCTAAAAATGGGATTTATAGAAACTGCAAAATGGCAAAGCAAGAATGGCTACAGGAGAAATGCAAACTGTAGAAATATGCATGACTATGGAAATGATTGATAGTGCACACAGTAAAATGAAGAAGCCCTTGGAGTAAAAAGAAGCAGCTGTATGGATAATAAGAGTTCAGATGGCAGGCCTATACCTGCTAAAGAAATAAGGGAAGCTGGAAAGTGAAAGGAAAAAGAGATCTTGAAGAAAACAATTTGGAAAGGCAGAGAAAATACATGAAGATGAGGAGGGAGATGTGATATTGCAAGAATAATTTGACAGAGCAAGACATAAGTCAAAACAAGGTTCCCGGAATATACACTATTACATTCAAATTATTAAGACTCTTGGGAGAATCACAGTGACAAAACTGTTCCACATATTATGCAAGATGTATTAGACACACACAATACTTTCAGGTTACAGGAAGACTAATAATCCTAATACCAAAGACAGCAGCTGCCAACAGATGTGAATATTAGCAGATTGTCAGTTTAATAAGTAGTGGTTGCAAAATACTAACACAAATTATTTACAGAAGAATGGAAAGATTGGCAGAAGCTGATCTTGAAGAAAGTTCAATTTGGGTTCCTGATACTTTACAGTAACACACAAGGTAGTACTGACTCGGTGACTTTTCATACGACATAGACCGAAAAAGACAAACTGACATTTATAGATTTAGAGACAGCTTTCAGTAATGTTTAGTGGAATACACTGTTTGAATTTTAAAGGTAGCTGGGGTAAAAATACACAGAGGAAAAGGTTGTCTACAATTTATACAGAAATCAGGCTGCAGGTTGTAGCCTATCCTAGATATTATTCAATCTGCATATACCAGATCGTTATAATTAAGTGCAGCATCTCACAAAAGTCCAGTGTGGGCTGTAATTATCTTATGGCACTGAAACTTGGTTGACATGCAAATGCATTAACATGGAACTGATTTATGCCAGAAAAATAATCTACAATTTCGGCCACCAGTTGCATATTTGCCACTGTACAACATCTTGTCTACATCTCTGGTGCCCATACTAAACAAACTGTGATTGTGTAAGTGGCGGTTAATAATAAAATCAGCATTATGCCTTTCCACTTGTTTGACCTTTTCTACCTATATCCCATTCCTAATCCATTACATATGGAAACATTTCTGTATGTGTTTCTTGCATTCACAGCAACAGATTTGCACATGGTGGCCAAAACTGGGACTAACATTTTCCAGCATAAATCAGTTTATCATTAATGTATTAGAATATCTACCAAATTTCACTGCCATATGACAATTACAGCCCACACTGGGCCTATGTTAATAGCTGCACTTTAGTTATTCGCCCAGTACATCAAGCAGTAAAGGAAATTAAGAGCAATACTGAAAGTAAATTAAAGCTCAGAGAAAAGAATTAAAAACCATTAAAGTTTGCTGAGCACATTGTAATTCTGTCAAAGACAGCTATGGACTTGAAAGATCTGTCTTGAAAAGAGATTATGAGGTGGCCATCAATAAAAGTAAAACAAGGGAAATTGAATGTAGAGGTCTGTTCAAAAAATTTCAGAACTTTGTCCACAACATTTTTCTATACTTACCTTTTCCTTATTATGCATGGTTTTCTTGGAAATACTCTCCTCCACAACTGATATACTCCTACCAACGCCATTGCCACTTCCAGAAGACGTCTTGGTATGCCTCTTGCTGGATTACATGAAACAATATTTGTGAATTTTCTTTTCTCGTCTATCGTTGCAAATCTCCATCCTTTCAATGGGGCTTTCAACTTTAGAAACAACAAAAAATTTCCACAGTGGCCAGGTCTGGAGAGTATGGAGGAAGAGGCAGAGCACAGTGATTTCGTTTTTTGTGCAATAGTCATGCACCAACACAGATGAATGTGCAGGTATGTTATCATGATTGCAAGAACCATGAATGATCTCATCACATTTCAGGCAGTTTCCTTCCCACATTTTCTCGCAGGTGTCATAACATGTATCGATAGTACCATCAGTTAACAGTTTCTCTGTGGCAAGAATTTGTGATGAACTAATCCTTCAATGTCAAAGAAAACTATCAGCAAGGCTTTGACATTTGACCTGACCTGATGAGTTTTTTTTTTTTTCATCTTGGAGAACATTTCCCAACCCATTGTGAAGATTGTATCTTGGTCTGAACACCATAAACATAGACCCACATATCGTCACCAGTTGGATTGTCTTATGGAATATCTCGTTCTCATTTGTGTGATCCAAAAGCTCTTCACCAATTTCCAGGGGAATGTTTTCTGGTTTTGACTCATGAGTTATGGGATGAATTTGAACAACACAATGCATTCCAAGATACCATGTCAGGATTTCATGACATGATCCACCAGAAATGTTACATTCTTCTGCAATCTATTGGACAGTCATTCTCTGATTAACACACACAATTTCATAAACTTTTATGACATGAGCGTTGTTGGTAGATGTCGAAGGGCATCCTGAACTAGGATCAACTGTAACTTCCATCTGGCCATTTTTAAACCATGTGAACCATTCGTTACTCTGAGTACAACATGAGCTCTCATAATTGTAGGCTTTCTGCATCATGTGCTGTGTCTGTGTAAAGGTTTTCTTGAGTTTCATGTGAAATTTGATGCAGATATGTTGCTCCACTAACACTGCCAGCTCGAAATTCTCAAACTAAGCAACACAATGTTCTACTCAATACAGCACTGAACCAAAACTAACAGACATGCAACAATGAAACTTCCACTTTAGATTAAATCAGGTGATGCAGAAGCACTAGATCAGGAAATGAGACACCAAAAATAGTAAATTAGTTTTGTTATTTAGGGAGCAAAATAACTGATAAATACTGAAGTAAAGATTATATTAAATGTAAACTGGCAATAGCAAGAAAAGCTTCTCTAAAAAAGAGAGGTACATTATCTTCTTTTTCTTATGCCTTTGTCCTCCATCTACACGGGGTGACTTGGTTACTATTGGATTGGCATGGTTAGTTGAAGGAATGTCTGGATACCCTCCGTGTTACCATCCTACTACCCACCTGGGACAGAATATGTGCACCCCAAGGATCTGCATGTAGAGTTATCTATGTGAAAGAGTGTAAATGTTTTCAAAATGTTGGTGAATCTTGTAACTGAGGCAGTGCTTTGGTACCAGCCAGATATGCACCAAGTGGGAAGTCACCTGAAAACTACATCCACAATGGCTGGCGCACCAGCCCTCATTGTGAATCCAATGGGGGATTCGATCTGGAGCTGGTGCACTGACTCAAGTCCTGGAAGTGGTGCAACAGCACACATGTTTTTCTGGGCGGATGGAAGTATTTTAACAAAGAATATAAATTTAAGTGTTAGAAATTCATTTCTGGAAGTATTTGTCTGGAGTGTCACATGTGATTGATGGGTACATCAGATAATTATTAGAAGTACTGCTAGGAATAGTTAATTTTCTAATAGAGGAACTGTGACACTTAAAATATTTAGAGAGAGACCAAGAATTGACCAGATTAAGCAGGTTCAGGTGTTTATACCTTTCTGTCCTGACTATTATTGGAATTGTTGTAGACATCCTCTTTCCTGCTGTTTTGATATTAATTTCCTCCCAGTCTTTCAAGTTAATTTTTTACTTAGCTTTGGAAGTCTTATATTATACTGCAGGATGGACTATAATTTTCATGTTGCTCTTATGAAGTGCTACACCATATTCTTCTGAATGAAAAATTTTAGATTCCACATTATTAATCTCATATAGTATAGAGGACATGACTCTTTAGCATTATTAATATCTTCTGTCCCTTGTACTTCTTTGAAGTAGTATTGTTTTGTTGAGTGCCAGTGTGATTCCTTACACTTTCATCTGGGGTAAGTTTGTGATTAACCATTTCCTGCTAAGGGGACTGCAGTACCTCACTTGGTGTGATCACATACAACAATAGGATCCATACTATTCTCTGCACTTGCACATGTCTTCAGGTACAAGGTATCAGTAGGTTATCTGATCTAGATGGCTAATGCACAATATACATATAAATCTATAAAGAACAGAATGTGCTTCATTAGAACAACTTTAACTTACCTTTTAAAAAAAGGCAAGCTGTAGCTGTTCCTCCATTTTGAATGTTCTCCTAATGCAGAACTTCAAACCCGCACACGATGTTTTAACATCTAATAAGGGAGAGCCAACAACTCACCTATAGCAGATCGATGCATGGAACACAGAAATATGTTACAGAAAACAACATTCTCACTAGTTTTTGAGCACTAACCCTTTTTCTAGCAGAAGTGCACACATTTACACACGCAACCACCCAGACACCCAAATGCACGCTCTCGCTCAGAAGTGGCAATGGGTGCATGTGTTTGGGTGTCTGTGTGGCTGTATGTGTGTACATGTATACTTTTTGGTAGAAAAAGCATTAATTCTCGAAAACTAGCAAGAATACTGTTTTTTGTTACATGTTTCAGTACTCCACATACCAATCTGCTATAGTTGAGGGGTTACTTTCCCCTATTTTACATATTGCAACATCCAGGAATTTCCATTATTGTTACAATTTAGTGTGTGTATTCTTCATATAGCCTCTGGTATTTTCCATTACATGACTGCACAGTTTGCAATCTTTTAGTTTAATTAAAATCACAGAAGCAGGCTTGAAAGATGTATTCCAGTAATACCTAGTAAAGAAATTCTTTCTCAGCAACAAAATTAATCAATTCAAGTGCAGTAGGTGTCAGACAACTGAAAAGATGTAAATGGAAGTGTGTGCATTTTTAAATTGGTGTGATTTTTAGCTTACAACAATGAAGGAATTGAAATCAGATTTACGTTAAAAAATGGATGTAGACATCGCTAAGTTATTGATCAGCTTACAGAACAATCTACTTATATTGAAGGATTATTCAGTCGAGAAAACTAGTAAATTATCAGACAGAATGTTTGACCATCGCTTTCCATCAGGAAGAATAATGTGCACTATTGCCAACAGACACACACAAAGTATAGCTCCATCCCCCCTGAGGAAGGAACTATTAGTTTTGGAAATTAGGAAGTGTATCACTTTTACTTTTTATATGTGTCTATTGGTACCACTACTTATTTCATCTTCAGAAGGAAAGTACTGCCAACAATAATTTATTGGACCAAAATAACTGTTAATGTTCAACAGTAACCAAGTATACTCATCTTATTGAGTGTGTTTTAGTGAAGGGAGGGTTTTCTGTAATAGACTTTTATACTAATCATATAGAACAGTATGTAAATGGAAGTGTATTAATTTTTGTCTTATTTATAGAACAGCATGTCAATTATTGAACTATATGAAAAAACGTAAATTAGTTACAAACTACAGTGTGCACACACTGTATTCAACATGTAAATGTCACTACAGACATTCGGATTTAGATTAATGATGTGTTCAATATGCCTGCCATCATGGCAATGATGTGGCACCATGAACAGCAAAATTCTGCATGACCTGCTGAAGTGTCAGAATATTGATGCTATCGATGACCTGCTGAATGGCTGTGTTGGGGTTATTGCTGTACATCTTGTGTTTAATATAGCCCCACAAAAAGGAGTCGCATGTGTTCCGATCTGGAAAATATGGCGGCCAACTGAGGCCCATGTTAGTGGCCTCTGGGTACCCCAGAGCAGAAATGTCATCCCCAAAGTGCTCCTCCAGGACATAAAACCTCTCCTGTCAATGGGATCAAGCTCCATCTTGCATGAACCACATCTTGTTGAAATCAGGGTCACTTTTCGTAACAGGGATGAAATCATCTTCCAAAACCTTCACTTACCTTTTGGTAGTCACCTTGCCATCAAGGAATATCACACCGATTATTCATTGACTCGACATTGCACACCACACAGTCACCTGTTGAGGGTGAAGACTTCTTGATTGTGAAATGTGGATTCTCAGTCTCCCAAATGTGCCAATTTTGCTTACTGATGAACCCATCCAAATGAAAGTGTGCTTCATTGCTAAACCAAACCATATTCACATCAAAGTCCTGTTTGTCAATTCTGTGGACAATAGTGTTGGCGAAACACAGCTGCTGTTCCATGGCCATAGGGCTTAATGGCTGATGAGTTTGAATTTTGTATGGGAAGAGATGCAGGTCATCTACAATAAAATGTCGCATTGTCTGCCAGTTGATTCCCACCTGTTGTGCAGCTCTTCTGATCTATTTCCGGGGACTGGTTTGAAATGCAGTGTGTGTCTTGTTGATGTTTTCAGGTGTTTTCACTCTTTTTGGATGACCAACATTGCCAACACTGGTTCTCTCAATCTTGCGAATCAAATTCTTGATTGATAGCACACCAGTTGTCTTCAGCTTGAACTCACTCGCAAAGTTTCTTTGAGCTGCAGTTGGGCTGCTAGTGCTTGCATAGTAAGCTTTCACAAGCGCTACATGTTCAGGCATGCTGTACTGTGACATTTTCACGTGCGAATGGCCGACAACAATAAGGCATGTGGACATGTGCATACTAAGTACCATCTTGCCCTGCAGCCAACTGTGCAGTTTGAACACCCTAACGCAAACCATTCAGAAGTTACAATAGTTTTATTTCATAAATTCAATAACTGTCACCCTGTAAATAGAAGATAAAAAGTGTCTTCGACAAATGTATTAATTTGCTTATCTGTAATAATGAAGCTAACCATAGATACATTGTGGTTATTTGTATTTTGACTTATTCAATGACCCATTCAGTATGACATCTATGGAACCAATGTGTTAATAAATGAATCCTGCACTCTGGGCTTTCACAGTGTGTCCTTTTACAAACACAAATAAATCCTTTTGTTTCTCCACCATGGCTGGATGCTCACTATGGGATAAGTCATGTGAACTGTGGGGTTTGTACTATGTTGTGGACACTATCTGGTCACTAGGTTGAGACTACAAGACTAGTGAAATGATCATAATTAAAATTGATCACTCGTTGTATTTTTGAGCAAAAAGGGAAAGTGCTGCAATTGTAAATTTAGAGTTGCATGAAGGCTTTGTGAGTAAGCAATATTTGTGATTGTAGGGAGCAAACTTGTTACACCTACAAGTAATGAAGCTAATCATAATAATCATAATTTTGAATAACTAATGGCCATTACCTTCCAGACACAAAGAAACCACAGTGATAGTAAATTTCTTATGAAGATCAGTGGAAGATCTTGGAAACCTCATCGGTAGGGTACGGAAAGGATGTGGCACTGCCAGCTGGTGCCATATGATGTATTCAAATCAAAGAACACGGCAACTGGATGGCAATAGTGTATAAAGGTGTTCTTAACTGCAGAGTTTGAGGGCATCAGTTACTCAGCAGTGGATCAAAATTTCCAGAAGCTGCATTATTGACTCAAGGTGCCAGAGAAGCTTGTAATTTAGCCTATCATCTTTTGAAGTAGCTTGCATAATCCATTTGTCAGGCTGATTGGTATATTGTGGTGTGAAAATTGTAGGTTCATTCCAGGCTTCAGTAGCGGGACAATAGTACTTTCTTGGGAGGGGGGGGGGGAGTTTCTCCTCTTGCCACATGCAACTGGAAATGTTGAGGATGCCTGTTTTTGCTTTCCTCGTTAAGGTGTTTGATAATCTGATTCTGAGTTCTGTCTGATCCTGGAGATGTAGGTCTGTAATGAGTTGGTGCAGTAAGGAGTTTCTGTTCACCAAAGTCATTATATTGCTCAGAATGTTGTGTGTGAAATGATAAGTTGGAAGATTTCATCCTCAATATGCTCAGCAAACAAATGACCTCCCATCATTCTACAAGCAAACCAGATACAGATCAAACCATTTTGATCCTCATCTTTTCATTTGGTCTTCTTCTCATGGCACAAAAAGTGCTACGAGAACAATGGTACTTGCAATTCCTTGTGTTAAGAACACTATTTGCCACAGTCACCACTCAACAAAAGTTTGCTCTGCTTCACTGCAGGTCATCCATATCAATGCCACTTCTTCTGATTAGACACTCTATTTGGCATACTGAAGGAGGTGATGCAGGGGCTAGCAAACAGGCGCCACATTCAAGAGGGCAGTAGTCCAAATTCTTGTCCAGCCATTCAGGTTTAGGTTTTCAGTGGTTACCCTAAACCACTTAAAGAAAGTGCCAGGATGGTATTCGAAAATACATAATGCAGCCATTTCACTTTTACATCAATCTCCCAATCTGAGCTTGGGCTTTGTCTGTAAGGGCCTCATCATTGATAGGACGTTAATCCCTAATCTTCCTTCCTCTTTTTCTATCTAGCATGCTAACTATTTCTTAAGTCCAAGTGATCCAGCTTAAAAGAGGCACAAACTCCGTAGATTCTATGCAGGTGGCACAAATCGAACATGAGTGTGTAATATCTGTGTCACCTATGGGTTGTAGCCCCAAGAGTACATCATGAATATTTCATGATGGACTGGGTATCACACTGAAATTTAGTTTATGGCATTTTATCCCTTTAAATGTAAGGTGCTCAGGTCTTTAAAAGATACTGGAAATATTTTTTGTACCATCTAAGATGCCCTTCCCCAAATGATTCCACTTCCGTAACTCTTTTTCCAGGGTGAGAAGAGGAGTAAAGAGAGAAATGAAAAATGTCACCACATCACTTTATAGTGTGTTGTCCTTATGTTGCATAGTCAACTCTTGAGCATTCATCTCAAGTTGGTTGATACAGTGATACTAAGCCCACTCCAGAACAGGCAGGTGCTACCATGGACTTATCACACAGGGTGGCAAAATGAAAGCGCACTGTTGGTTGCCTTCTTCAGTCCATCAAGCAAAGTTGACCAGGTGTACTAACCATCTTGAAACCACTCTTGTTATCTTTCTAAGTTGTTGTTGTTATGTCTGTACATACAGCATGCACATGCACATCCTGATCCTATGTAGCAAATGCAATGCCGTTATTTGATTTGTTGTTATTTATTTTTTTCTTCTTAGGGATTCCAATTGATTGAATTGTTGGGTGGGTTAATCAAGCACAATACCCAAGAGCAATTTAATTTAGATATTTATTGGGGAAAAGTCTCCAATTGCATAATCCTAGTAAACTGTTAGCATGCAGCTATGTTTGAAACTCCTGACAGATTAAAACTGTGTGTCAGACTGGGACTCAAACCTGGATTGCTAATCCAACAAGGTATTGCAGTAGCCCCTTGCAGCACATCAGTCACAGCAGTTCTGTACATTCCTAGCTTGCTGTGGCCATCTGTTAAGGCAGTGAGTTTCTTCTTTTGTGCTTTTACTTCCATCCCAAGCTGCCATTCTGCCATTCAATCGAATACCTGCCTACTACAGTCACTGGATACTGGTACAGGACAATGGCTTGGCTCTTACTGAGGTTTCCACTGACCTTGCATCACTGTCTTCTTTTCTCAACATCAACATTGACATTGTCCCCATGCCCATGCCACAACGAACACGCCATGTGGTGATGTGCTTCAAACCGAGATGATTATTGAGAAGTTGTAAGACTCACCCATGATGTACAATTCTATGCCTGCTACACAGCCCAGTGTATAAGTTCATTTTTCACAGCACAAGGTATTCTGACCGGTGAGTGTTAGTGAACATTTGACTACTGTCCTAGTTCCAAGCTCTGCCCATCAATACCAACTAGCTAATGTGTTAAGTGCATGCCTTTGGTTCTGATCTTGCCCAGACCATTTCTTATATGAGGGATGATTAATTCCACTCCCCACATCAACAAAAATCTTTGTCATGCTGATGGATACTCTGGACAAGTTGTGACTTTTGTTCAGTATCTGCTATTCTTACCATGCCAGTGAACTTGTTTGGTGTCTGCTATTCTTGCGCTTTTATCTAATGCTATCACATTGGTGAGTGTCTTTTGCCAATACCTGTTAAATTTGTGACTATTTCATGTCTTTTTTTTGTAGCAATTTGTTTAATAAATGTGTTATTTCTTAACCACTTGCAGTCATTGATCTCTGTTCAACTGTCATGCCTTATTTCACAATTTTGTTGTTATCTTAGCTAGTTAAGTAGAGAAACATTCCTGAAGCATGCAGAACATTTGAGAAGTTTGGAAGGTAAGAGATGAGGTACTGGTGGAAGTAAAGCTGTGAGTGTGGGTTCTGAGTCATGCTTGTATAGCTCAGTTATTAGAACACCTGCCGGGGAAAGGCAAAGGTCCCATGCTTGAGTCGCGGAAGTTTCAAATCAATGCATACTATGCAGAAAAGTGAAAATTAATACTGGACGCAGCTATGTATTCACGTAAACGAATTATTTTCATAAACTAAACATCACAGTATAACAAGACTTGCCTACAATATGCTTTTCCATCCTCTTTTGGAGTACTGTTACATAGTCTGGGATCCTTACCAGATAGGATTAACAGAGTTCATTGAGAAACTTCAAAGAAGAACAGCACATTTTGTATTATCATGAAGTACAGTAGAGAGTGTTACTGACATGATACAAGATTTAGGGTGGACATAATTAAACAAAGCCATTGTTCGCTGTGGCAGACTCTTCTCATAAAATTTCAGTCACCAAGTTTCTTCTCTGAATGCAAAAATATTTTGTTGACACTGACCTACATAGGGAGAAATGATCATCATAATAAAATAAGGGAAATCAGAGCTCGCACAGAGAGATATAAGTGTTGGTTGTTTCTGCACGCTGTTCAAGACTGAAATAATAGAGAATCATTGTGAAGGTAGTTCGATGAACCCTCTGCCTGTGACATGTAGAGAATCCATGTAAATGTAAATACAGATGTACAAGATGTAATGGTCTTTCCATTTACAGTAAGACCATTTCCTTGACTCATTTTGATTGCTATCACATGCGTATCCTCCCATTGCAAGATTTAAACTTGTTATTCGTGGAGACATATTCATACTTATATTGCTGGATATAATGTCATCTCTCTTTTTTTTTTCTACCCATATGTTATAGAAACTGGTCATGAAAAGTGACTATGGCGAGGAGAGCAATGTGCTGAACACATGCCCCTCTGTATCATCCATTGACGCCTAAGGGCTTAGAATGACATGGCAGCTGGTTGGTATCATTGGGCCTTCAAGGTCTGTTTGGAATGGTGTTTATTTTTTATATGTAACAGAAATACCAAATATGACATATAGAAAATTTCAGTCACTGTCAGTGTAGGTGTGACAAAGTGTAGTAACCAACAATATTTCCAATATCGTGTATGATAGTATTTTAACAATGGCACACTGCCCTCTACATGAGATGTAACATATCCACATTACACATGAAGGAAATATAAATAAGTGTTAATCTATTTTTTATACACATACATAATGATTTTGTAAGGAAATCTTATTTTTTTGAGAACATTATTCAAATCTACATATTAAAAAAGTTTTTATAGCTATATTTCATAATATATTAATTTATTTTATTTGAGAAAAGGCACAAAACATTTTCATTTGTGTGTTTGTTACGCTGCTGCATACAATGAGTTTTTTTTTTAATTTGTCTTGAGAAAAGAAATACATTACACAACTGCAGATGTGAAATACAGACGTAACATTTCTGAATGTGTTGAGTTCTGTTTCCTTATGCTCTTGTTATTTCATCCTAATTATGAAATTAGTTGTTCTTGAAATGAAAATGTTAACATTAATAAATGGTAATCACTATGAGAATATAATGGTTGTCTAGCTGAAATATATATATATTTTTAAATCTGCATAACATGCAATTTTCTTTTCATACATGATTATTATTTACCCTTTTGCCATTGTGTAATTAAAATAGGACATTTTTTACTTCTGTTTTTACTTTTGTAAAGTAGCATTTGACTTAACATTAATTTTAATGTATTTTTTCCCATTGCAAGTGACCTTGCTTGGAACTCACTTCTTAAAATAAGTACTTCCTGTATTTGTCCTAGTACTGATACGTAGTTTGATTTCAACATCTGATTAGTTCTTTCTGGAAGTTAAAGATTTGTTCAATGCATCTGTTCATAAGTGAACACTATTATCTTATCAGATACTTTTCGGTCTCTAAAACTGCTTATATGTGTTCTTTCTGCTAAGGTACTACACTTTTTTTTTATTTTCTCAGATACATTTCTATTTGGAAAATTTCCTCAAAAAGTAGGTCCTAACTATATTTACAAATAAGAAAGAACATTTAAAAATAATGTTGATAATATTGATATTGAGTTTGCACCAATGCCACTATTCTTTCTCTTCTGTATTATTTGTTTTGCTTTTTTTTCGCCTCTTCTTTCCTTTCTTGCATCGTTTACCCGTTCCTGTTCCCATGGCCTTTCCCTTTTGGCCTCTATGTTTCTTTCCCTGGTTCTTGGACCGAGATGCAGAGTTCCCATTTAATTTCATTACATCTTCTTCATCTTTATTTATATCACAGCGAAAAAAGGAATCATAAAGGAAATCTTGACAGGCAGTTCCATCACAAAACTCATCCAAACACTCTAGACAAACTGGAGGTCTTGAATCAAGAATACCAGCTCGATTCTTCACTCGGTTTATCAGATTTTCTGGTTTGTTCTGGGACTCTTGAGCAGCAGTGTAGAGATGTAGTTTTCCAAGAAGCACCAGTCTGGCATTATAAAGAAAGCTTTTATAAAGTATTATAAAATTTGATTAAATAAAAATGATATAATAATTTGTCTACTGTTGCAGAAACTTATGTCATAAGCCTTCCACTTTGTCCACAAACCATTTGGAATATAGCAAATCAGGCTAATTATATGTATGTAAACATTACTCTCTACTTGTGTTCAGTGCAAATATGTAAATTCCTTTTTTATGTAAATTTATGACAGATGAGTTCCAACCTATTAATCTTCACTGATGAACCAAAACATTATGACCACAGCAAGGTTGTATGCTAACTGGTGGCACTGAGGGAACGTGACCTGGTAAGAGAAGTATGTGAGTGGAGCAGAGATGAACTCTAGTGATGATAAGTGGTGCAAATGTGGAAATCTGGTGACTCAAGTGACTTTGACAAAAGCCAAATTGTGGCTCAGTGTCTGGGAGCAAGCATCTCAGAAATGGTGAAGCTGGGCAGTTATTGGCATGCTACTGTTGTGAGCGTCTATGGAAAGTGGTTGAAGACTGCTGAAACTATGAGTAGGTGGCAAGAAGTTGGACGTCCATACCTCATCATGGAACGTTGGGATTGGAGGCTTGCCCACTCTCTAAAGCAGGATATATGATGATGTGTTGCAGATCTGACAATAGAGTAAAGTGCTGGTGCAGGAAAAAGTGTTTTGTAGCACACTGTTCAGCACACAGTGTTGAACGCAGTGTTCCGCAGCAGAGGACCCAACATCATCATCAGTTATGGTTACAGTAGGCACGGGATCATCAAGGTAGGATCAAGGCTCAATGGAATTGTGTTGCCTAGGCAGATGAATCCTATTTATTGTTAAACCAGGTAAATGGTCATGTCCAGATACACTGTCATCCAGGTGAATGGCTGCTCGAAACATGCAGTGCATCATGGATGCAGGCTGGTGGGAGCAGTATTATGTTATTGGGGATATTCATCTGGGCTTCCATGGGATCTGTGGTAGTAATAGAAGGTGCTGTGACAACTGTCGACTATGTCAACATTATTAGGGACCACCTGTAAACCCTTATGTTTGAGGTCTTCTCCAACAGTGATGGCATCTTCCAGCAGGATAACTGTGCTGCAGTGGTGTGAGGAGCATGATAGTGAACTCATGCTGATGTCTTGGCCATCAAATTCAACTTGTCTGAATCCAATGAAACCCAACTGGAATGCTATTAGGTGCCTGCTCCGCGGCCACGAACCAACCGCCCATAAATTATGGGAAGTGTGTGACCTGTGCATAGGCATCTGGTGTCACAAACCTCAGTAAACATGTGAAGTACACCTCGAATCTGTGGAATGCGTAATCACTGCTGAATTGCGTGCCAGAGGCAGACCAACACGCTTTTAAGTAGGTGGTCATAATTTTTCAGCTTGTCAGTGTATTTTTCAAGTGTTATGATGAAAAACTAGAAAAAAATGAAGGAAGAAACCAGTGATGGTAGCTAAAAAATGACCAGATGTAGCTATATTGATGTTTTGTGATTTACATGACAGAAGAATTTATACACAAACAAGGAAAACACAAGCCTCTAAAATCTGAGGTTACTTTTTTGCATGTCCAATAGAAAGATGCAATCTGCACATTTATTTTTGGGCCAGTTGAATGTGGAAGTTTTGTGATTAAGATGGAAGGGCCAGAATTCCAGATTTATATTTCCTGTGGTTTTTCTAAATTGCAAATACCAGGAAAAGGATCTGTCTAATTGCCTTTGCTATCCTATCCCAAACTGAACTAGTACTCTGCTTCCAACGATGAGATACTACACCTGATTATCTTTCAGTTTGTTCGAAACCAAATGGACGGAAAGAATTTTTCTCTCACATTGTGACTATAGTATATCATGGCTTTCGTAAGTTACATGTCAGAACATGGCTTTCTTAAGTTACATGTCAGCATACTGACAGAGATTACTTCCAATGTGTTGCACATGAGGGATCAGCTGATGAAATACACAGATAACTGTTGTTCATAAATACAGTTTATTTGTTCAACACAACATATGTTATTAATTACAATACATAATTGTAAGACTACATTGAGAATCAATATCTATCATTTGTTGGCAGTTCAGAGGAACAATGAAGAATTCCCCCCTTTTGCCATTTGTGAACGATATTTGGGGTTGAAATGTACACGGTGTCCCAAATGAGTTGTGACTTGAGGTTTACTTGGAGGCAGTGGCAGTGGAAGACTGGGTGTGTCCAACGTCATTGTAGAATTGCTTGTCAGTAGCATCTCAGTATTAGCTGCTGCACCTGTAGTGATGTAAGTCTCAGTTAGGCTAAAGGATGGCTAGAGTCTGTCAATGGATATTGTAATTGAAGATTGACTGATATCAGTATCAAATGTTTTGTCATGGTGTGCCAATATTTTGTATGGATCTTCATATGGTGGTTGGAAAGGTTTTCAAATGGCATCGTGTTAGACAAAACCCGTGACTGTGACTGTAAGTCACAGGAAGCAAATGGTCACTGGGTAGAGTGTTCTTTTGAAATGGCAAGATGGAACTTGTGGATCTGCAAGTGCAGACGTTGGACAAAGTTTGAGGCTTCAATAATACTATTTGATGCGTGTGTCACCAAAGAAGTTGTGGTAGTTGAAGTGTTTGTCCGTACACTAATTCTGCCACTGTTGTGTTGAGATCTTCTTTGAAAGCTGTCCAGAGGCCTTGTAGCACAACAGGGAGGCTGTCAGTCTAATGGCCTGTGGCATGGCATCTGACTGAGACCTTTAGCTGTTGATGGAGTTGCTCCAAGAGACTATTAGTAGTGGGGAGTAGAGTAGGGTAGTAGACACAGGTTCGAATACATTCCTACCAAGCAAAGCTGAGTGCACTTTTAAGAGATATGACATGCATTGTTTGACTTGATTGATAGTGACCTGGAGATGAATAATGAACCATGGGATGCACTCACAACAGAAAGCTGTGTTACAGCTGCTGTCATTGCATCTTTTATAGGATAGATTTCAGACCAATAAGGGAAACAATCAGTCACTGTCAGGCAGTAATGGTACCCTTCTGATGGTGGTACAGGTCCAATTATGTCATGTGGACATGCTCAAAGCATTGATTTGTTGGGATGAAGGACTGAGCAGAGCTGTAATGTGCCAAGTTGTTTTGATTAACTGACAAGTGCAGCACTAGAGAACTAGTGCCTTGCAATCTTTCTCAACATCTGGCCAATAAATGCATTCTACACAAGTCGTACAGTAGTGCCCTTACTCCTGGATGGAAGAGGCTGTGAAGAAAGGAAATTACTTGTTTGCAGAAATATGACAATGAATGGTCAAGCTTGTGGTGTTAATACATCACAGTAATGCACTATGTTCGAGCTTGGTATGTGAATACATTGGAGCTGTAAGCCTGAAAATGTTTTGAGGCATACCTTCTGTTTACTGCCTCCTTCCTGGGCATTGGCTAGTTCTATGGAGTCAAGTTCCTTCACAATAGCGTCAGTGTGAGACAGTGTTTCTGCTAGTCCATTCTGCTCACCTTCAATATTTCACAATTGGCAGGGTGATGCCTTGTCTGGCTTCTGACAAAAAGCAAACACGAGTGGCTTATGGCCTGTAAAAAGTGTAAAATATCTACTTTCAAGCGTGTGTTTTTTATTGAGATATATGCCACATGAAGCTCAGTCATACATTTTCCAATTTGCTTGGGAAGGTGGTGATCTTTTGCTGAAGAAAGCTTTTGGCTGACAGCGTACATCTACATCTATATACCGGTACATACTCTGCAAACCACTGTATGACATGTTGTGGGGATACCCTGTACCACTACTAGTCATTCCCTTTCCTGTTTCAGTTGCAAACAGAGTGACAGAAAAATTACTGTGTATATGTCTCCAAATGAGTCCTCATTTCTCATCTCTTATCTTTGTAGTCCTTATGCAAAACATATGTGGGTGGCAGTAGAATCATTCTGAAGGCAGCTTCAGATGCCGGTTCTCTAAATTTTCTCAGTAGTGTTCCTCGAAATGAACACCACCTTCCCTCCAGAAATTCCAATTTGAGTTCCTCAAACATTTCTTTAACACTTTCGTATTGTTCAAAACTACCAGTAACAAATCTAGCACCTTCACCTCTGAACTGCTTTTATGTCTTCCTTTTTAATCTGACCTACTATGGAACCCAAAAACTTGAGCAGCACTCAAGAATGGGTGGCACTAGTGTCCTATATGTAGTCTCCTTTACAGATGAACCACACTTTCCCAAAATTCTCACAATAAACTGAAGTGCACTATTCGCCATCCATACCTAATTCTCACATGCTCATTCCATTTAATACCTCTCTGCAACATTATGCCCACATATTTAAACAATGTGACTGTGTCGAGAAGAACACTACTAATGCTGTATCTGAACATTAGGGTTCGATTTTCTTTCTCATCTGCATTAACTTAAGTTTTTCTATATTTAGAGTTAGCTGCCATTTATTACACCAACTAGAAATTTTGTCTAAGTCATTTTTTATCCTCGTACAGTCAATCAGCTTTGACACCTGCTTGTATGCCACAGCATCATCAGATTGCTGTCCACCTCATCTGCCAGACCATTTATGTTTAAAGAAAATAGTAACTGTCTTATCACACTTCCCTGAGGCACAACTGACAACATTCTTGTCTCTGATAAACACTCGCCATCAAGGACAACATACTGGTTTCTATGACTTAAAAAGTCTTTGAGCCACTCACATATCTCAGAACCTATTCCATATGCTTCATTAACAGTATGCAGTGGAGCACCATGTTAAATGCTTTCCAGAAATGTAAAATATGGAATCTTCCAGTTTCCCTTGATCCATAGTTCGCAGTATATCATGTGAGAAAAGGGCAAGCTGTTTTTTGCACAAGTAATGCTTTCTAACTCACTGATTCTCAGTCTCAAGAAAATTCATTATATTTGAACTGAGAATATGTTCAAGGATTCCGCAGTAAACTGATGTTAGGAATATTGGTCTGTTTATTTTGTGTGTCTGTTCCCTTCACCTTCTTATACACTGAAGTGCCAAAGAAACTGGTATAGACATCCATATTCAAATACAGAGATCTGTAAACAGGCAGAATATGGTGCTGCGGTTGGCAACACCTATATAAGAAAACAAGAGTCTAGTGCAGTTGTTAGATCGGTTACTACTGCTACAAAAGCAGGTAATCAAGATTTAAATGAGTTTGAATGTGAGGTTATAGTCAGTACATGAGTGATGTGTCACAGCATCTTCGAGGTAGTGATAAAGTGGGGATTTTCCTGTATGATCATTACATGAGTGTACTGTGAATATCAGAAATCCAGTAAAACATCAAATCTCCGACGTTGCTGCGGCCAGAAAAAGATCCTGCACGAACGGGACCAACAACAAGTGAAGAGAATCATTTAGTGTGACAGAAGTGCAATCCTTCCACAAATTGCTGAAGATTTCAGTGCTGGGGCGTCAACAAGCGTCAGCATGTGAACAATTCAGTGTAACATTGTTGATATGGGCTTTCAGAGCTGAAGGCCCACTACTATACCCTAGGTGACTGCATGACACAAAGCTTTACACCTCGCCTGGGCTCCTCAACGCTGACATTGGACTGTTCGTGATTGGAAACATGTCACCTGGTTGGACGAATCTTGTTCAGATTGTATCGAGCGCATAAATCCATGGACCCAGCAAGTCAGCAAGGGACTGTTCAAGCTGGTGGGGCTCTGTAATGGTGTGGGGCATGTGCAGTTGGAGTGATATGGGCCCCTGATATGACTCTGACAGGTGACACGTAGGTAAGTATCCAGTCCGATCACCTACACCCATTCATGTCCATTGTGCACTCCGACAGACTTGGGAAATTCCAGCAGAACAATGAGACACCCCACATGTCCACGGCTGCAACAGATTGGATCCAGACATGAACATTGTTGAGCATATCTGGGATGCCTTGCAACGTGCTGTTGAGAAGAGATCTCCACCCCCTCGTACTCTTACGGATTTATGGACAGCCCTGCAGGATTCATTGTGTCAGTTTCTTCCAGCACAACTTCAGACATTAGTCAAGTGCATGTCATGTCTTGCTGTGGCGCTTCTGCATGCCTGTGGGGGCCCTACATGACATTAGGCAGGTGTACCAGTTTCTTTGGCTCTTCAGTTTATATAGGAGTCACTTGCACTTTTTCCATTCACTTGGGATTTTACGCAGGGTGATGGATTTACGATAAATGCAAGCTAAGTAATGGGCCATTGCTGTAGATTACTGTTTGTAAAACCAAACTGGGATTCTGTGTGGGCGTAGTGACTTATCTGTTTTCAAATCTTTCAGTTTTTTCTCTGTTAGGGATGCTTATTACTATGTCATCCATATGAGAGCCTGTAAGATTGTCTAATGACGATATGTTTGTATGAGTCTTCTGTGTGAATTAGTTCTTAAATGTGAAATTTAAAACTCTGGCTTTTGCTTTACTATCTTCAGCTGCCACATCAGACTGGTCAATGATTAACTGGATGGAAACCTTAGAACCGCTTAGTGATTTTACATAGGACGAGAATTTTCTTGGGCTCTCAGACAAGTCTTGCTAAGGTATGACAGTGGCAGTTGTTGTATGCTTCATGCATAGATCTTTTCACAGATGAACAAATCTCTACTAACTTTTGCCTGTTGTCATTTGGTCATTCTCTTTTGAACCGAGAGTGCAACAGCCTTTGCTTCCTTGCCATTTTCCAAATTTCATTGTTAAATCATGGTGGGTCTTTTCCATCCTTAATCCACTTACTACCGGTAAGCACATAGTTTCCAGACCACGATTTACAATCTGCATAAACTTTGCTCATAATTTCTCTACATCCATCTTACTGGAACTAAGTGATGTCAGTTTACTGTGTATGTGAGATGTTAAAGACTGCTTATCTGCTCTTTCCCACAGGAGAACTCTCCTAGCCTTCTTGACTGATTAACTTTTGTAACCATAGTTGCTGTAACGACATCATGATAGCTAATCCCTGTCTCTATACTGTTGCTGCTGATAAGGTCTGGCGTGTTTGTAGCTTCAGGGTCTAAGATATTTCCACTGCATGTGGGCTGCCAATCTAGCTGCTCAAGACAGTTCTGAGAAAACATGTTCAAAAGTACAGTCATAACATATGCATTGCTGTGACACAGCACCAGTTTCAGTTGCTGATGTGTCCACAATAATGGCAAGAAGTGTGTCAGGAAGAGGATGAGCTAACTATGCAGCTTCTGCAATAACAGCTTTCACTCTGGCCAAGGATGATTTTATTCATCAAACCACCAGCATAGCTCCAAGTTCAGGTGAACCTTCTAGCATTTCATTAAGCCCAAGACTTATATTGTAGTGCACCTGGGGGCACTCAGAAATAGCTTCCACTCTGTCTTCAGGTGGCAGGATTCCTTGTGCATTGATAAGGTAACCTAGGAATTTTACTTCCATCATTCTGAAGGCACATTTTTGTGGGTTAATCACTAAACCATGTTCTTGTAGTCCAGAAAACAGTTGTTGTAGGTTCTTTGCCTCACTAGATGACGTTACCAACAGCTCATCAATGTACCCATAACCAAACTCTAAATCTCTAATTACTTCTTGTATGAAGTACTGGAAAATCCGGGCAGCACTGCACAGTTTGAATAGCAAAAGTCTGAATGAGATACAAACAGCAGTTTTGGGTATATCTTCCAGTGCAATTGGTATATGAGGAAAAGCATGGATGAGGTCAGTCAGGGAAAAAACAATATTACCATGATTGTGCACAGCAAAGTCTTCTTTATAACAACGAAAATATACATTAATTTCTTCCATTTCAGCTTTTCTTCACTGTGACTACTCTTTGCTTCACTCTGTTTTAATTTCCTACATCTTTCATTGTCTTTTCCATCTAGCCTCTCACCCTTATCAACTCACGCACGACGTTTTAGTAGTAATCTCTGTCTTGCATATTACCCCGTCTTCCACCTTTAAGCTCTCAGGTTTTCAAATCTCATCTGATGCAGTCCCCAACAATCAGCCTTTTCTTCTGTCCTTCTGATCTCTTATGGTAAGTCCCCCCGACCCACAGTTCTGGGTGACTTTCCCAAAATCTACCCCTTTTCTTAGACCTCTCCAGTCCTTTTCCTTCACTCTTCTTCCTTCCCCTTCAACCCATCTGCCTGAAGAAGGAGCCACTGGCTCCAAAAGCTTGTCAATCACAACAGTCTTTTATGTGTGTGTTCTGCTGCCACTTGGTGAGTAGATTTTTTTATCTGTCCAGTTAAATAATTTTTTATCAAAGTCTTCATTATGTTGCACAAGCTAATGATTAGGTATCATTCTGGTGTTAAGGTGATAATAGTCACCACAAGGGTGTCACCTGTTATACTTCTCAGGGACAATAAGGAGTGAAGAGGCCCAGCTACTACTTAAAGGGCAATATCCCTTGTACTAACATGAAAGAGAACTCTTGATTTCTGATCTTTAGTTTTTCTGGATGCATATGGTGAGATCATGCATGAACTGGTGGTCCTGGAATGATGATGTACCACTGAATGTCCTACCATTGCTGGTGTATGCAATGGACAGGTGACTTCAGGCAATCGACAAAGCAGGTTGTTGCACAGTAGCAGAAATCAGTATAAAGTCATGGATATTTGTAGGAAAATTAACATTGTTGACTGGAATAGTTGTGCACAGTGTATGTGAAATAGTATGAGATCCAGTGTGCTGACAAACAGTATCACATTGGACATCAGGTGGTAAAGGGTGGAATTCAGTACAAAGGCAGTGTGGTGTGTGTGTGTGTGTGTGTGTGTGTGTGTGTGTGTGTCTTTATTGCAGATAGGACACAGACACCATTAGTGACAGTGCGTGTTGTGTACATAAACCATAATTGTGACAATGCCACACAGAAAACATTTATCATAAGATGGAAAAGGAAAAATTGTTGTGTACAAGGAAATGGGACTCTCTCAGTCTGAAACCGCGCTGCTGCTACAGTCACAGGTTCGAATCCTGCCTCGGGCATGGATGTGTGTGACAAGAAGTTGAACTGTTCACGTATAGTGACTGATAATTTTGTTAGTTTGTGCACATGATGTGGACATAACGTAAAATATGAGCTAAATAGAAAATTATTTGAGACATCAAAATGGTTCCCTTTACACAAAGTGAGGGCCACGAACTATTATTCTTCTCAGCTTGTTGTTGATTTACATTTGTTATGGACTGCCAGAGGTGTATGACAAATTTTGTCAAATGACAAACATCCTGTATTCAAAAAATTACTGCACAAACCTGTTGTAATATCTAAACATAAATAGGCTAGACTGAAGTTTGCTGAAAAATATTTGTCATGGACTTAAGATTGTGATAAAGTGATCTTCAGTGATGAGAAGATGTTCAATTTAAATGGACTGGATGGATTTCAGTGTTACTGGCATGATCTGAGAACAGAGCAGCAGGTAAGAATGGACAGAAATCTTGGGAGTGGAAGTGTTAAAGTCATGCATTGCTCAACTGAACACTACAATGAGCTCTAACACGTAAACTGAGATGCTAGAGACAGAATTGATTATAGTGTATGAGGGCCTAGGGAACAAAAGTCTAAAGTTTCAACAAGATAATGCACTTGTGCATGTTTTTGCTACAAGAAAAACTGATTTGAAGATAAAGATATGATGTCTTGCCCTGGCTTGCACGTAGCCCAGATATGAAACCCAAGGAAGACCATTGGGGAATACTTGCAAGCCATGTTTATTGCAATGGAAGGTAATTTGAGGCTGTATGTGAGATGAAAGTTGTGATACACGATAGTGGGTGACAGTTCCACTGCAAGAACTACAAATGCTAACAAAATCAATGCCGAAGAGAATTTTTGAGATAATTAGGAAGAACAGAGGTTGGACAAAGTACTAACAATCCAATAGCACAACACGATAGTGAGTGCCTTTATACCAATTTCCATCCAGGAAATGCAAACACCTTATTTTTATGAATATAATAGGGAAACATTCCACGCAGGATATATATATATATATATATATATATATATATATATATATATATATATATATATATATATATATGTGTGTGTGTGTGTGTGTGTGTGTGTGTGAGTGTATACCTGTCCTTTTTTCGCCCTAAGGTAAGTCTTTCCGCTCCCGGGATTGGAATGACTCCTTACCCTCTCCCTTAAAACCCACATCCTTTCGTCTTTCCCTCTCCTTCCCTCCCTCTTTCCTGACGAAGCAACCATTGGTTGCTAAAGCTAGAATTTTGTGTGTATGTATGTGTTTGTTTGCGTTTCTATCGACCTGCCAGTGCTTTCGTATGGTAAGTCAAATCATCTTTGTATATAAATACCTTATTTTGTTACATATGTTGTGAAAGTAACTATATAATTCCATCATGATTGTTTATATCTTATATGTATCTACTACTTTAATAATAAATCCAATACATTATACTACAGATAATGTACTAATACTTTCGTAGGATCCCTGCCTTTTTACTGATTTCCACTAATGCTACGTGACTCACCTGTAATCACTTTGGCGCATGGTTGACATAGTGTCAGCAAATATTCTCCCCAAAGGTCAAACACCTGTTTCTGCTGGAAGAGCACTGCCATCATGATGCATGTCAAGTGGCATATTTGTAGGTCCAAGTATTGCATAAATAATTCAGTTACTTGTTTTTGCAGTGCTTCCAGAGAAGTCTCTGTTCTGGTAGAGACAGTTGCAATGCCTTTTCTTGGATATGTCTCAACTATTTGGTCAGCAGTGTGAATGAAAGCATCAAGATCTTCAGTGAAAACTGTGAGCATTTTCTGTACTCTAACAGGCAAGCATAACAGCCTTATAGTCTGCAGAATATCACTGTTAATAGCGTTGCCTGTGAGTGTATAGAGATGACGAAGTAGTTGAGATGGTGTATGCTCACTGAAATCTTCAGTGAAGATTAATTTTTCAAGTTGCTTGGCTTCTGACTGCAATAAGTTCATGCTTGATAGAGGTATATTTTTTAGTGCTTGGTGATGGAGCTAGGATGTCTTGTACTTCTATAACCATTTGTTCTTTAAGTGCAGGTACCATACCACCATATTTAGTTTCCTTTGAGGCGACAAGGGCCAAGGCAAATTGACTCTCAAGTTGGGCAAATCATAATAATGGATTATCCTACCAGAAGGGCAGAGTTTCATTGCAGTCAGGCTAAGGATCATATTTGCCACCAGTAAGTCAGAGCTTTCAGAACTCTGTATGTTTGTCACAGTAGGCATTGATTTTGATCAACACAAAAAAAACTGATTAATTAGAACATGTAATCATAAGACTGCAAGTAGCATTTGTCTGTAGTTCAGAGGCACCATGAAGAATCAGAGCGTTTAAACTGCACACATAAAATATAACAGACAATTCACTGTTCACATAACTATGTTGGGAGAGTTAATTTAGAGTTGGACCGGCAGCTTGGGTCGGGTGCGGGGGCTCATATTGGTGTGGTTCCTGTTGATTCTCTCAGTAGGTGGGACTATACCAGGCACGGCCTACATCTCAACATGAAAGGGAAGGGGAAACTGGCTGGGGTAATAGCAGGAAATTTAAGGGGGGGGAGGCACTGCCACGAATGGTAAAATACCAGTGGTTACAGGTGTTGGAGCAGCACCTTTTTTAGGATAGGTAAGACAGAAAGATGTCAAGTTCTACAAGAGGTCAGGATTGAAACAAATCTTCCATTTAGGAAAGAAATTAAACAGCACAATTGTAGCACATTGGATCACCAATCACAGCTGTCAATTATAAATTTACACCAATCACCAGAAACTTCCTGGCAGATTAAAACTGTGTGCCCGACCGAGACACGAACTCGGGGCCTTTGCCTTTCGCGGGCAAGTGCTCTACCATCTGAGCTACCGAAGCACGACTCACGCCCAGTCCTCACAGCTTTACTTCTGCCAGTACCTCGTCTCCTACCTTCCAAACTTTACAGAAGCTCTCCTGCGAACCTTGCAGAACTAGCACTCCTGAAAGAAAGGATATTGCGGAGACATGGCTTAGCCACAGCCTGGGGGATGTTTCCAGAATGAGATTTTCTCATTCTGGAGATGTTATTTTAGTTTGTTAGTTGGTTGCGTGTTCCATTGATCAACTGCATGGTATGGTAGCCACGGAAATGGAAATGAGCGTTTGGTGTCATTGGCCGGGAGGCCCCTTACGGGGCAGGTCCAGCCGTCTTGGTGCAGGTCTTATTACATTCGATGCCACATTGGGCGACCTGCACGCCAGATGGGGATGAAATGATGATGAACACAACACAACACCCAGTCCCTGAGTGGAGAAAATCCCCAATCCAGCAGCCACGTTCGGTTCTTGGTGTAAGCCTTCTGTCTGCGTCCACGGTGAAGGACGTTGACGGGCGTGCGCCCGATGGATTGCCGCTATCACAGGGTTCCATGCTGCTCTGAGTTGGTATCCCTCATCTCTGTAGACCAGATTGTCGTGAATCCTTATTTCTATGGATTCTTTGATAACGCTTTCCCAAAAGCCAGATGCTCGGCACAGTACCTTCGTGTTTTCGAAGTTGAAGGTGTGTTCTTCATTTATGCTGTGATCTGCTATGGCTGATGTTTCTGTGTGACCCAGTCACACACATCTGATATGTTCTTTGCAGCGTTTAGATATGCAGCGCTGTGTTTGCCCAATGTATTGTTTTCCATATTCGCATGGTATGCTGTATATTCCTGGTGTGTTAAGGTTCAGCGCATCTTTGGCAGAACCTAGGAGCTCCCTCGTCTTCGGTGGTGGTCGGAGAATGGTTTTGCTATTGTATTTGCCCAGAAGTGGTGCAATTTTGGCTGAGAGCGGACCCACGTACGGAAGGAATGCGAGTCGTTTGTCTTCTTCTTCTTCTTCTTCTTCTTCTTCTTCTTCTGGGGTTCTCACTGCTTCCTTCTTCCTTTTAAGTGCCCTGTTGATCTGCGTTTCACTGTAGTCATTTTGGTGAAAGACTTCCTTCAGGTGTTGCAGCTCGGATAGTGGGCTGTCTGTGTCACAGACGGCGCGCGCCCTATGTACCAGGTTGATCAATACTGTTTGTCTTTGTGCTGGATGGTGGCAGCTTGTTCCATGAAGGTATAGGTCTGTGTGTGTCTTCTTCCTATGTACTGCATGGCCCAGTGAACCATCTGCCTTCCTCTTAAATAAAATATCAAGGAAGGGGAGGTATCCATTTTCCTCCATTTCCATTGTAAATTTGATGTTCGGATGGATGCTGTTGCGGTGTTCAAAGAAACTCATCTACTGCCTGTTTGCCATGTCCCCACACGACCAAAGTGTCGTCGACATAGTGGAAGAAGTGCTTTGGTTTCTGTCTGGCAGTTTGAAGGGCCACCTCCTCAAAATGTTCCATATACAGGTTTGCAATCGCAGGAGCCAATGGGGAGCCCATGGCCACACCGTCGATCTGCTCGAAGAATTCCCTATTGCACTGAAAGTAAGTGGTTGTTAGTGCGCATTCGAAGAGGCTGACTGTTTGTGGTTCAAAGTGCTGGGCTAAAAGTGCCAAGGAGTATTAATTCCAATGTGCGTTCACCGCAATGTCGCCAAACATGGATGTGATCATCATGATGCTGTAAACAGAACCTGGATTCATCCGAAAAAATGACGTTTTGCCATTCGTGCACCCAAGTTCATCATTGAGTACACCATCGCAGGCACTCCTGTCTGTCATGCTGCGTCAAAGGTAATCGCAGTCATGGTCTCCGAGCTGATAGTCCATGCTGCTGCAAACATTGTCGAACTGTTCGTGTAGATGGTTGTTGTCTTGCAAATGTCCCCATCTTTTGACTCAGGGATCGAGACGTGTCTACACGATCCATTACAGCCTTGTGGATAAGATGCCTGTCATCTCGACTGCTAGTGATACAAGGCCATTGGGATCCAGCAGGGCATTCCGTATTACCCTTCTGAACCCACCGATTCCATATTCTGCTAAAAGTCGTTGGATCTCGAGCAACGCGAGCAGCATTGTCGCGGTACAATAAACCACAATCGCAATATGCTACAATCCGACCTTTATCAAAGTCGGAAACGTGATGGTACACATTCCTCCTCCTTACACGAGGCATCACAACAATGTTTCACTGGGCAATGCTGGTCAACTACTGTTTGTGTATGAGAAATCGGTTGGAAACTTCCCTCATGCCAACGCATTGTAGGTGGTGCCACCGGCGCCAACCTTGTGTGAATGCTCTGAAAAGCTAATCATTTGGATATCACAGCATCTCCTGTAAAGTTTGGAAGGTAGGAGATGAGATACTGGCAGAAGTAAAGCTGTGAGGACCGGGCATGAGTCGTGCTTCGGTAGTTCAGATGGTAGAGCACTTGCCCGCAAAAGGCAAAGGTCCCGAGTTCGAGTCTCGGTTGGGCACACAGTTTTAATCTGCCAGGAAGTTTCATATCAGCGCACACTCCACTGCAGAGTGAAAATCTCATTCTGGAATCACCAGAAATTTTATCTCCACCAAGTTGTATCTCAGTCCTAGGTAATTGCATTGATGAATTAAAGTCACCCAACCCAGTTGACATAATCTGCCTCTCTGAACACCATTGGACCACTGGTATAGGAACTAGGCCTAAGCACAATGAGAAGCTCAGACAGGAGAGTACTGCAAATGTTATAATAAGGAAAGGTTCTCATAAAAGTACAATTAAAAATTATGTAAGTATATTTCATCAAAATATTGGGAGTTTAAAGAATAAAATAGATGAGCTTCTGGTTTGTTTAGAAGATTTAGAAGCTGAGGATGAAATAGATATACTATGCCTGTCTGAGTATCACGTCGTTACTGATATGGATAAGGTAAATGTAAGTGGATTAAGCTCTCTGCACATGTGATGAGAGAAAATATGGAGAAAGGAGGAGTTGCCATATGTGTCAAAAGTTATCATTGTGCAAAAAGTATAGAAACAAAAAAGTTTTGTGTAGAGAAACATATAGAAGCATGTGCCTGTGAGCTTACATTAAATAAAGGCACATTTATAATTGTAACTGTATATAGGTCCCCATCAGGAAAGTTTCATCTATTTCTGAAAACTTTGGGCTCCTTGTTGTGCTATCTGTCAGACAGGGGAAAGCAAATTATTATCTGTGGGGACTTCAATGTAGATTCTCTGAAAGAGGGTAATAGGAAAAACGACCTTGAAGTATTACTCGGTTCTTTCAATTTGACACCCATTATTGATTTTCCTACTCGGGTGGTAAAGGATAGCAGCTCACTGATAGATAACTTCTTTATAGACCAAGATAAGTTTAACCAGATAAATGCTCAGCCTGTTGAGAATGGTCTTTCTGATCATGGTGCACAGCTAGTTACAATATATGACATAGCTCCATTCAGCAATACTAAACAGTCCTCCAAAGTAGTACGTTCAGTCAACGATTTAACAATTGCAAATTTCAGGGAAAGCCTACAGCAGTTAGACTGGGATGAGGTGTACTGTGAACCTGATGCCAATTTAAAATATAATTTATTTCATGACTTTTTTGTGAATGCATTTGAAAACTGCTTCCCCAAGAAAATAGTTAAATATACTCGTAAGAAACCTTGTAACAAACCATGGCTTACTAAGGGTATAAAAATATCTTGTAACCGAAAAAGGGAAATGTATCTGACAGCAAGAAAGAGTAGTGACCCAGAAACTATCAAACATTATAAAAACTACTGTGTTATATTAAGAAAAGTTATTAAAAAATCCAGAAGTATGTGTATCATGTCTGAAATCAGCAACTCTGATAATAAAATTAAAACAATTTGGAATATTATTGAACGAGAAACAGGTGAACCAAGAGCACAGGAAGACAGTATTACCATCAAATTGAATGAAAACTTTACGAACAAAAAGTCAGAAGTTGAAAATATTTTTAATAATCATTTTCTAAATGTTGTGGATATAGTAGGATCCAGGTGTTCATTAGAAGATGCTAGGCTGTTAATGGAAGAGGCCATACCTATGCAATTTGATACAATTGAAATCTCACCCACTTCTCCCTCTGAAATTAGGAAAATAATAAACTTGCTTAAAAGCAAAAACTCACATGGAATTGATGGCATTTCCAGCAAAATACTAAAAGCTTGTTCTCAACAGATAAGTAAGATTCTCAGCCACCTGTGTAATAGCTCTCTGGAACAGGGCATTTTCCCTGATAGACTGAAATATGCTATTGTTATACCTTTGCATAAAAAGGGGGATAGATCTGATGTCAACAATTACCGTCCAATCTCCCTTCTAACAGCTTTATCCAAAAATTTTGAGAAAGTAATGTATTCAAGAGTAGCTTCACATATCTGTAAAAATGAAGTACTAACAAAATGTCAGTTTGGTTTCCAGAAAGGTTTTTCAACAGAAAATGCCATATATGCTTTCACCAATCAAATTTTGAATGATCTGAATAATGGAACACCACCCATTGGGATTTTTTGTGATCTCTCAAAGCCTTTTGATTGTGTAAATCACGAAATTCTGCTAGACAAGCTCAAGTATTGTGGCATGAGTGGGACAGTGCACAAATGGTTCAATTCGTACCTAACTGGATGAGTGCAGGAAGTTGAAATAAGCAGTTCTCATAATATGCAAAGATCAGCACATTCCTCAAACTGGGGAACTATCAAGAATGGGGTTCCACAAGGGTTAGTCTTGGGTCCTTTGTTGTTCTTAATATATATTAATGACTTACCATTCTATACTCATGAAGAGGCAAAGTTAGTTCTCTTTGCTGATGATACAAGTATAGTAATCACACCTGACAAACAAGAATTAACTGATGAAATTGTCAATACTGTCTTTCACAAAATTACTAAGTGGTTCCTTGTAAACAGATTCTCACTGAATTTTATTTTTATTTATTTATTTATATACTTGTTCCATAGATCTGTACATGTGAGCAAGTCACTCAGATGTGGAACGTGTCAATACACATAATAAAATACATAGAATAAAGACATTGTTATAGTATTAATAACAGTGCACAAAAGTCATACTTTTTAGCTTAAAAACTAGTCAACATAAATGTGAAGATAGCAGTTTCATATTTAGGGCATTATTGCATTTATTTTAACCTTGAACAGTAATCAAAACTTCCCACTTTGGGTTTAAAAGTGACCCAAAAATGGAAATGAGAAAAACAGGAATTTTTACATTAGGGCATTATTACATTAGTTTAACAGTAAACAGTGTAAAAAAATTTAAAAACATCTTTCCAATCTGGGTTTTACTTATTTCTCTGAAAGAATTCCTCTAGTGAATAAAGTGAGGTCTCAAGTAAATAATTTTTCAAGCTACGTTTAAATACTGATGTACTGCTCCTAATACTTTTGATGCTGTTGGGTAGGGAATTGAAAATTTTCGTTCCAGCGTACTTTACCCCTTTCTGAATAAGTGTCAAGTTCTTTAACTCGCAGTGGAAATCCTCTTTTCTTCTGGTGTTATGTTCATGATGTAGGCAATTCGTTTCATATAGAGTGGGGTTATTTATTATGAAGCACATCAGTGAATATATGTACTGAGATGTTGCTGTCAGTATTTCAAGTTGATAAGACACAGTACATACAGTTCCGTACAGTGAATGGTATGACGCCATTGATAAATATAGACCTTAATCAGAAGCATATAGCTAAGGTAGAATATTCCAAATTTTTAGGTGTGTCCATTGATGAGAGATTAAATTGGAAGAAACACATTGATGATCTGCTGAAACGTTTGAGTTCAGCTACTTATGCAATAAGGGTCATTGCAAATTTTGGTGATAAACATCTTAGTAAATTAGCTCACTATGCCTATTTTCACTCATTGCTTTCATATGGCATCATATTTTTGGGTAATTCATCACTGAGGAATAAAGTATTTATTGCACAAAAGCATGTAATCAGAAAAATAGCTGGAGTCCACCCAAGATCATCCTGCAGACATTTATTTAAGGATCTAGGGATATTCACAGTAGCTTCTCAGTATATATATTCTCTTATGAAATTTGTTATTAACAACCAAACCCAATTCAAAAGTAATAGCAGTGTGCATAACTACAATACTAGGAGAAAGGATGATCTTCACTATTCAAGATTAAATCTAACTTTGGCACAGAAAGGGGTGAATTATACTGCCACTAAAGTCTTTGGTCAGTTACCAAATAGTATCAAAAATCTGACAGATAACCAACACGTATTTAAGAAGAAATTAAAAGAATTTCTGAATGACAACTCCTTCTACTCCATAGAGGAATTTTTAGATATAAATTAAGAAAAAAAAGAAAAAAACAAACAAAAATTATAAAAAAAATAAAAAAGCGCAAAAAATAAAAAAGTTGTTAGATTAACTTAAGTATGTTGTTAAATTAACTTAATTATGTCATGTATTGGAAAATTTGACTCGTTCCACATCATTACGAAATATCGTATTCATGATCCATGGAACTAGTATTAATCTAATCTAAGTTACTTTAATCTAAAAGTAATCTGTAAAATATGACTGACCATGCATATTTATTTCTTATGCTGCAGTATGAATTAATTAGTGTCTGATGGTTATATCTAGCATTCTCTTATTGGGAAATTGATACTCATGACATCTTCACCCATGCTCATTTTGTCACCTGATGCCATTTGGAAGTCTGTACGAGTAAACTTATTTTACTGTTTACGTATGGTATGAGAAATTCTGGCAGAATGTAAATAATTAAGGAGTGATGGTAATGTTTCACAAAGAAAACTTTGTTAGCTTTTGGACAAATCCATTTTTGAGCTACAGGTGCACGCGGCGCACACACACACACACACACACACACACACACACACACACACACACACAGCTATTGAAGCTTTCTTTCTTTCCTGTGTGCGTGTCAATGAATCAATGCTGCCACTATTTTGTGAGTTGTTACCTTGATTGATTGGTCTTAGCTTAGTGTTGCCCACACTGCAACTGCATTTATTCTGTAGTTTCTCTCCCCATAATTCTACTGAAGCCATCCAGTACCTTTAAAGAGTACCAGGAGGCCTTTTGAATGAATGATGTAGTACCATACTCATGATGTGAGTGTAGGGATCAGATACAAAAACCCTGCACCACTGCTCATGATAAATTCCAAGTAGACATGGTTTCCCACTGCCTTCCTTTGATCTGCTATGGAGTGCTAAGTGTGTGTTTGTTTAGTGGATGACTGTGATGAGTGTTCGTACAGAGTAGTGCTGGGTTTGTGTTGTTATGAATAAAAGGAAGGGAGAGAGTGAAACCCGGTGTCAGCATACAGCCTACTCATTGGAAGTAGCAAGAAGGGGATCAAGGAGGCCTTTTACTAGTTCTGTATGTGTAATGCGAAAAGTAAGTAATATAATGATTTCTATTGTATCATGCCATCAATTTAAAGCCAATTCTGTGACATGTGGTCAATGGCTAATAAAGAATCTGAATTTATTAGACACAATTTCTTCAGGAAGTAATGACCTGAATATTTGGTGCCCTTTGGCCTCCAATGCTTCACAATGGAAGATTAAATGTGGTGTGGTTTTAACCCCCCCACCCCCACCCCCACCCCACACTAAATAGTCTACAATTATGGGCTTCTTTCTCTACACCCATCATTTCTAATTGTTTTTTTAAAGTCTCCATGGGCAGTCATTAGTCTTACCACGAGTTTAGTTTGTCTCCCTGTGCAAACCAAGGATCGCAGAATTTATCTTGAAACATCACTTCAGTGTCATTAGCTTACAATACTTCTATTTTTGGATCGTAAGTCAAATATTCTGCACAGTGCCTTCTAATCCAGCCATATAGTTTTGTCCTTACCATTGCTTTAGTGGCGGTCAGAAAAATTTACAGTCCAACAGATGGAGTCATTGCACCTGTCCTCACTAGCCTGTCAGCTTGTTCATTGTTGCTGATTTCTGAGTGACTAGGAACACACAGCAGATTTTGCCTGTTGCTTCAACCTAGCCTTACAGTGGCTTCATGGCATTCAGCAACAATCTTTGCTCTTATTGCAAAGGCTGATAGAGATTTCAGAGCTGCTTGGCTGGCTGAATGAACACAGATGCCATGGTCCTTGTAGCACCAACACAGATTCTCCTCCACACACTCTCTGATAGCGATATTTCCAGTTGGAATACCATGGCTGAATTCCCTAGAGAGACTGTGGTTTCTAGTCTAGGCTGTACCCCCATATATCCTGCCCCCCCCCCCCCCCCCCTCCCACCTTTGTCTGTTTTCAATCCATCAGTAGACCAGACTATACCTCCTGAGCAGTATAGAGGTTTGTTCTTCCGCTGCTTTGTACTTCCAAATATTACCCTGAGATGTTTACTGAAGCAGATGGTCATTGTTGTGTAGTCAGCCGGCATTCCTCGATGACTCCTATAAGTACCACATTTGGGATTCTGGATTTCCTAAAGAATTCCAGTTGTTTTCAGCTTTTAACCTTTATGCCCATGGTGGTGCCTCCATTGTAACCCAAAGGTGCAATGGGAGGCAAGTCCAGCATTCTCTCCATCCCAGTAGTGGGTGTGCTGCTAATGCCACCTGTTATGGCTAAGTAGCGAATCTCTGGGCCTTGCCAACACCTTCGAAGTTGCCATCAGTTTTACTTTATTTCATCATGCTATAGCGCCATAACCTATCATAGGTCTTATTAGAGTTGTGTATATCCAATATATGCTTCTGAGATTTAGAACCAAGTTTTTACTACAGGCCCTTTCAGTGCACATAAGAGCACCTTTCATTTGGGAACATATATTCTTTATATCTGAGGTCCAACATAGTTTCACATCCAGGATTGCTGCTAGATACTCCACTACTCCCTCTACTAGTAGAGTTTTGGTGAAGAGCTTGAGATTCCAGTATATGCCCTGGATACACTTCCTTATGAACAGCACCACAGCAGTTTTCTTGGAAATGACCTTTAGGACCTTCACTCCTTAATTATTTACAAGTTTTAATGTGTCCCAGTATTGCAGCACATAGAAATGTATTGTTTGACTTACATAATTATGACTTATATAATTAGTTTTGATAACTTACCTGGAAAATAGTTCTTCATCAACCTTTGAACGTGGCCTCACTGAAGTGAGCATTTTCCAGTCTATTGGAACAGGGCTTAGATCTTCCAGTGCAACAGAACGCATGTCAGGAGGGACAGGGTTTGCATAAGAGTATTCTCCCTGTCGGCGAAATTCTCTTCGTTGTGGTCGAAATGTAAAATCCTTTTCACGCATTCGGATCTCTTCATGTCGTACCTTTGACACACATGAGTTTAAAGTACAGGAGGTGTATATGTACTAGGACTGTGAAAAACTAATGTTACCAGGGTAAAAAAGTATTTATGTGGCAGGTCAACACATGACTACAGATGATGTTATGGAATAAGGTGAAGTAGCAGTTGACTAATTTGGTAACAAAGGCTAGTGTTCAGAAAGACAACAGTGCACATATAGTCTTTGTATAACATGGCCATTATGATGGTCTGCCAAAAGGAATGATTGCTTTTAAACGTGTCACAGAACATCCTGAGAAGGTCAGCCCAGATAGCCTTGTGTCTTTAAGTGCTGTTTCCAGAATGAGGAGATGTACCATCCCAAGGTATACATACACACCTTCATCTACATCTATACTCTGCAAACCACCATGATGTGGATGGCAGAAGGTACAACTCATTGTACCAGTTATTTCGGTTTCTTCCTGTTCCATTCATGTATGCAGTGCAGGAAGAATGATTGTTTGAATGTATCTGTGAATGCAGTAATTACTCTAATCTTATCTTCACAATCCCTATGTGAGCAATACTAAGTATATTCCTAGAGTAATCATTTAAAGCTCGTTCTTGAAACATTGTTAATAGACTTTCTCGGGATAGTTTATGTTTACCTTCAAGAGTCTTACAGTTCAATTCCTTCAGTATCTCTGTGACACTCTTCCATGGTTTAAACAAACTTGTGACCATTCATGCTGCCCTTCTGTGTATACATTCAATATCTCCTGCTAGTCCTGTATGGTATGGGTCCCACACACTTGAGCAATGTTCTAGAACTGATTGCTGAGTGATTTGTAAACAAATGCCTTTTTAGATTGATTGCACAGTCCCAGTATTCTACCAATAAACCAAAATCTACCATCTGCTTTACCCATGACTGACCCTATGTGATGAGTCCATAGGTGTGATAGTGAATCAAATGCTTTACGGAAATCAAGAAATTCTACATCTACCTTGAGCCAAAGCTTTCAGTGTGTCATGTGAGACAAACATGAGTTGGATTTCACTCAATTGATGTTTTTGGAATCCATGCCACTTGGAATTGTGCAGGTCATCCTGTTCACAATACCTTATTGTATTTGAGCTCAAAATATGTTCTAAAATTCTACAACAAATCAATGTCAAGGATACTGGATGGCAGTTTTGTGGACCTCTACTACTACCCTTACTGTAGAAGGGTATGACCTGTGCCTTTTTCCAAGAACTGGGCATATATTTTTATCTGAGGCATCCATGACAGATTACAGTAAGAAGAAGGGCTAGCTCAGCCACAAATTCAGTATAGATTTTGACAGGGATTCCAACAGTTTTAATGATTTTAGCTGTTTCTCAACAATACTGACACTAATACTTATTTCATCCATCTTTCCAGTGGTGCAAGGATTAAATTGAGGCAGTTCTCCTGCTACACTCAATTTCAGTCCTGTCTCATTCAGTAGGGACTGGATACTAACTTTGACACCACGAACAGTCTTTACATATGACCAGAATTTCTTTGGATTCTGTAAAAGATCACTTGACAATGTACTGTTACAGTAGTCATTGAAGGCATCATGCATTGCTATCTTGACAGCCAAACATGTTTCTTTCAGTATCCCTCTATCTATAGCTCTACACTTTGTTTTACACCTATTATGCTGTAATCTCTGCGTCTTTAGAAATTTCTTTACAGTGACGGTATAACATTGAGCTTCCCTCCCATTATGAACTGTTCTACTGGGTACATGTCTACCCAGTGCATGGTCAATTATTCTTTTAAACCTGAGCCAGAGTTCCTCTACATGCTCCTGCCCTATGCTGAAAGTTTCAAGTTCCTCATTCAGATATGACACTTTACTGATTTTTTTATCTAGTTTACTGAACTTATATATCTTTCTGCCTGTTTTAGTTGTCCTTTGTACTCTGGTAATCATTGTTGCCACAACTGTGCCATAGTCACTGATACCAGTTTTGATGTGGACATCCTCAAAGAGGTCAGGTCTACTTGATCCAATATATTTTAATCATGAGTGAGGTTCCTAACTATCTGTTCTAGGTAGTTTTCAGGGAAGGCATTTAGTAAACTTTCACAGGTGTTTTATCACACCCACTACTAAGAAAAATGTAATTTTACAATTGATTGTTGGATGATTAATGTCTATGCTGATGATTATAGAATGATTGGGGAACTTAGGTACAGGTGAACTGAGGCTTTTTCTAAAGTTTTTGGTTGCATCATGAGATGAGTCTTGTGTACAATAGAAGGAGCCAATTAGCATTTTATGCCCACCCCTCATACTAAGCCTTGCTCAAACAATCTCAAATGCAGCTTCAATTTTTATGCTGGTAGATTTGAGGTTTTTTGTCTACTGCAACAAATACATCACCTCCATTTCCCATTTGCTTATCCTTTCAATATACACTTAAATTTCCCCCCAAAACAACACTGCTATCAATTTCAGATTTCAACCAGCTTTTTGTACCTAGTATTATGTGAGCTTCATTACTTTTCATGAGCACTTCACACTCTGGCACTTTGTTGAGAATGCTTCAGCAATTTACCATTAGGATTTTAATACTCTCACCTGTGCGAGGCATTTCTTTGGATCTTTCACTGGTGGTTTTTGGTTTACCACAGCTATCCTCATCCAGACTGGATGGAGAGTTGCCTAATCTAAAAAACCTTTGTGTGCACCCTACACACAGTCAGCTACCTGAGTAGCAGCATCTGATGTCTAGTGCACAACTGACCCATTTACAGTTCTCAACTGTATGACACAAATCCAGGAAGTTGCAGCCTAATTTGTCACAGAACTTTCCAATGGATCAATCCTTCCACTCAACTGAGAACCAAAGGGCCATTATCAATTCTGGGGACAATGCTGCAAATTGTGAGCTTTGTTGAAACTCCATGCACAAGGCTGGTCTTCTCAATCTTCATTGCCAGTCGCTGGAATGAGCCAAGAATGATCTCAGAGCCCAGACAACAGGCATCATTTGTTCCAATGTGCACCAAAATCTGCGGTTGGTTGCATCCTGTTCCCTCATAGCTCCTGGAATAGCCTCTTCAACATGTTGAATGAGGTCTCCAGTCATACACACTGGCTGCACCTGGTGTCAATTCCTGTCCCTTGCTGTCATTATCCCTCAGGGGTACCATCATTCGTTGTATGTTTGAACTGCCAATGATTAATAGACTCTACCCTTTTACATTTGCCTGCTCCTGCCACCAGACACAAAAGGTTTCCCCAAAACAGGTGAAGTGAGTTCCATTGGCTCAGTTTCAGTCTCAGTGAAAGACAGCACCTCAAACCTGTCTGGATCTAGGTGAAACTTTTATTTACTAGCACATGAGTAACATTACATGCAGACAGTTGCAGTACACATATTCTGCCCAAGGGGGGTAACAGGATGGTGACAGTATGGGCATCCAGTCATACTTTAACTTAACTATGCTAAATCCATTACTAACCATGCTGACCCATGCCAGTGCAGCACAAAGGCACAAGAAAAAGTAGATACTGAGAAGTAACGGGTAACTTCTGTAAATGGATGTCTACATAATATTCTACAGGTTCGACAACAGTGGTAGATATGGCAGATCGTGACTGTCAGCATGCTTCCTAACTCATGACTATGAATCACTTTATTGTCAATCAGAATCTGGTGCAAGAAGACAGTTTGTTCTCCTTGATATGTTTCAAAGTCAGTTCTCCAGTAGAAGCCACTTGTTGAAGTGATAGATGATCAGAATGGCTATATGAAGTTTCTGGAGACCCAGATTGCTGTTTGTCCAACCCCTTAACAGTGATGGTGACCAGCATGGGAGCACATTTCAGAGCACGCATTGTCATCTACAGTTATCATACATCCTATTCATGAACCATGTCCTGACTTTTGTAATGTCCATGGGATCACCATGATTGCAGTGTTTTCATTATAAATACTGTCTTGAATAAAAGTGTCCTTTATGTCCATGTCATATTATATTTCTTTCAGTTACTTTCCATACTATACTGGTGCAATTCTTTCTAAGAACGATCCAACTTTCTTTGAGCTTTGTTACTTGGCAGTGACACATCATGTGAAAGTTATTTTTGTTGTTTTTGTTCTTATGTTTTGCACGCCAGTGCAAGATGATGGTTCATGTACTACTTATAACTGTTGTGTTACTTATTGTTGTTTACTTGTGCCAGGGAAGGGTATATTGAAAGAAAACATCATTTTGTATCAGTATTAGTGTGCTGATTTTTTTAGGTTATTTTTTGAAACTAAAGGAAAATATCAAGCTGCACACTCTAGCTGTTTCAGCAAATGTTGGAAGATGTTCTAACAACATGCACATGATATTCAACAACAGACTTTCCCTCATTTTGAGAACATATGGGTGTTTACTATGACACACTGCAATAGTTTGATGGTTATACAACAATTTTCATACATCTTCAAAGAATGAATTTTTCTTAAACAAAACCTAGCAATTTTAGATTAACCATCCTTTTAATAATATCAGTTCAGCCCCCTGAAAAATTTTTCATTGCTGTAGTTCATTTTAAAGCTCACTTTACATTTATTTTTATTGATATTTTCAGGTCTTTTAGTAATAATTTTCAAGGTATTTGAGATCATTACAATCTGAGGCCTATATTTACGCAGGTCCTTTTTCTTATTCATTAATGATTTGAGTGCTCTAGTGATGTATCCACAACTGAATCATTCTGAAAATCTCTTGTATCAACTGTAACAATGTGCCAAATGTCAAGGATATCATTCATGCAATGTGGACAACCAGTGGAAGTGTTTTTGGCAGTAATGAATGGGCAATGATGTCTCTTATATTGAGAGGTATGCCCTAACCAGTACAAGCAACATAAAATTGATCATGATGAGGTTTAATGCTATTACGATATTAGGATGAAGATTAACAATTTTTTATGCAACGAGATTATGCAACTTTATATAATAAACTTACAACCCCAGTTCCTTAAATAAAACAGATTGTTACAAAAATAACAAATCTATGCTAAGAAAATTTATATTATAAACTGCAGAAGTGTGCTCATAATTCCCCTCCCCCTCTTTTCCACACCCACCCATCCTCCAGCCCACCCACCCACTTGCTCTCAGACACACACACAACACACACACACACACACACACACACACACACACACACACACACACACACAAATAAAATTGCAAATAATTATAAGCAAGAAATTTTTCTGATTGTATTACTGATTTGTTGCAACATTCCTTGTTTTCTATCAACTGATTTAGGATATATAGGAATGGTATTGTATGTTTGACAGAATAAATTATGCAGAAGTTTACACATATTTTAAAGTGTGGTGCTGGGTGCAAGAGGCTATTGCTTCATACAGCTGCATAGTGGTCTTAGTAATAAAATTCCACTGACAGCTTCCATTGTCATTGCCTTTCAGTCACTGACTTAGGCATTACGCATTAAAGTAAATAAGTCAGAACTCTGCGTTTCCTGCCCTGCTTGGTTTTGTGTTGTGTGAGATTCTTTGTGCCTAAGGGTTTCTTTTTCTCATGCTTTTGCTCTATTAAGTTTTGTTACTATGTGTCATCTTTTTAGATACTAAAGGGAGAAGGTCACTGTTTCCAAAAAAATTGTGTTCTTGCTATATATCCTAAGTTCTCCATGCCAGATATGGGCTCAGATTTGAACACTTCAGGTTGTGAGAATTATAGTATTCACTTGCTACACTATTTTTCCATTTACTATGATATTTGTGAGACAGCAAGATTTGTGGAATGGCAGAGACAATACTTCAGTTGCCCCTTAGACAACAGATAGTGGCTTGTTCAATGCAAAAGACAAACAACCAGCCATCACAAAAAGTGGCTTTTATATAGTCACATGCCGCGAGTGTCAGTCTGGCTACATTAGACAGATGGACAGGTCAATCTGCTCCAGGTTTAAAGAGCATCATGGAAGCTGGAAATTAAAGAAGCCTGACCAGCCTTTGTGGAACATTGCCTTAACAATAACCACAAATACATAATAGATGTACAAGTCTTACACACAGAGGAAAAGGGGGCTAAACTCAACCCCCCATGAACCATGGACGATAAATAGTTTGGACAAGAAGAGAATAGAAGCTTTCAAAATGTGGTGCTATAGAAGAATGCTGAATATTAGATGGGTAGATCACATAACTAATGAGGAGGTATTGAGTAGAATTGGGGAGAAGAGGAGTTTGTGGCACAACTTGACAAGAAGAAGGGACCGATTGATAGGACATGTTCTGTGGCATCAAAGGATCACCAATTTAGTATTGGAGGGCAGCGTGGAGGGTAAAACTCATAGAGGGAGACCAAGAGATGAATACACTAAGCAGATTCAGAAGGATGTAGGTTGCAGTAGGTACTGGGAGATGAAGAAGCTTGCACAGGATAGGGTAGCATGGAGAGCTGCATCAAACCAGTCTCAGGACTGAAGACCACGGCAACAACACATCCACAGACCTATTATTAAACGAGCAAACCAATTCAATTATTCATGTCTTTTAGATGATATCACAACTCCAGGATAGAAGCAAGACTTTGGGCTTCAATCCATCAATAAATAAAAAGGTTTTCACTGATGCATTGCCTGATATGTTTAGTCACATTAGTGTAATTGCTGAATTGTGTATTTCTATATGTAATTTGTTCAAAAATTGTCATTGAAGTAATTTTACATTAAGCCATGAATTAAAACATTAAGAAGTTGAGTTTACTATCTTTGCCTTATCATCATGTTTATCTGTGCATTATCATCTTTGGAATCAGTAATGTACTTGAAAATGGGCTTATAACTTGAAACCTAGGTTGTGCAGTAACAACAATAAAATTTGTGAAACAAGGCAAAAAACTGTGTTTGTTTAGTTAATTTACAATGTTTCATCAAGAACCCACAGTTGATTCAATAAAATGATTAAAATACTGACAATATTTCCAGGAGTGAGACTGAGAGGTTGTGCAGCAATATGGAGAACTTCAACAGCTTCGGAAATGTATTGCACTGCTTGGATATTATGCATCTACAGGCAGTGCTGACAAAGTTCTTCACAGTCTCTTGCATGCTATGCAGACCAAGGAGGTTAGGTTATGTTTGGTTAAATTTGTGGTGGTAGTGTGGAAAATGAGTTAAAACAAGACAAAAGAGCATTATTATCACTATAATGCATCAAAAATTCCTGGATTGTGAGATATTATGGCAGATAAGTACAAAAACAAAATTGTTAAGAATAATGTATCATATGATTTGTTTCTCAAAAAACATAGGGAGAGCCATGAAGGAAGTGTTTCTAAAAAAGTAATTAATGCAGATGTATGAAGAAAAGTATATATAGAAAAAAACAAAGATGATGTGACTTACCAAACGAAAGGGCTGGCAGGTCGAAAGACACACAAAGAAACACAAACATACACACAAAATTCAAGCTTTCGCAACAAACTGTTGCCTCATCAGGAAAGAGGGAAGGAGAGGTAAAGACGAAAGGATGTGGGTTTTAAGGGAGAGGGTAACGAGTCATTCCAATCCCGGGAGGGGAAAGACTTACCTTAGGGGGAAAAAAGGACGGGTATACACTCGCACACACATATCCATCCACACATATACAGACACAAGTAGACATATTTAAAGACAAAGAGTTTGGGCAGAGATGTCAGTCGAGGCGGAAGTGCAGAGGCAAAGATGTTGTTGAGTGACAGGTGAGTTATGAGTGGCGGTAACTTGAAATTAGCGGAGATTGAGGCCTGGTGGGTAACGGGAAGAGAGGATATATTGAAGAGCAAGTTCCCATCTTCAGAGTTCGGATAGGTTGGTGTTGGTGGGAAGTATCCAGATAACCCGGACTGTGTAACACTGTGCCAAGATGTGCTGGCCGCGCACCAAGGCATGTTTAGCCACAGGGTGATCATCATTACCAACAAACACTGTCTGCCTGTGTCCATTCATGCGAATGGACAGTTTGTTGCTGGTCATTCCCACATAGAATGCATCACAGTGTAGGCAGGTCAGTTGGTAAATCACGTGGGTGCTTTCACATGTGGCTCTGCCTTTGATCGTGTACACCTTCCGGGTTACAGGACTGGAGTAGCTGGTGGTGGGAGGGTGCATGGGGCAGGTTTTACACCGGGGGCGGTTACAAGGATAGGAGCCAGAGGGTAGGGAAGGTGGTTTGGGGATTTCATAGGGATGAACTAACAGGTTACGAAGGTTAGGTGGACAGCGGAAAGACACTCTTGGTGGAGTGGGGAGGATTTCATGAAGGATGGATCTCATTTCAGGGCCCTGCTGGAGAGCCACATTCAGAGTCTGGTCCAGTCCCGGAAAGTATCCTGTCACAAGTGGGGCACTTTTGTGGTTCTTCTGTGGGAGGTTCTGGGTTTGAGGGGATGAGGAAGTGGCTCTGGTTATTTGCTTCTGTACCAGGTCGGGAGGGTGGTTACGGGATGCGAAAGCTATTGTCAGGTTGTTGGTGTAATGGTTCAGGGATTCCGGACTGGAGCAGATTCATTTGCCACGAAGACCTAGGCTGTAGGGAAGGGACTGTTTGATGTGGAATGGGTGGCAGCTGTCATAATGCAGGTACTGTTGCTTGTTGGTGGGTTTGATGTGGATGGACGTGTGAAGCTGGCCATTGGACAGATGGAGGTCAACGTCAAGGAAAGTGGCGTGGGATTTGGAGTAGGACCAGGTGAATCTGATGGAACCAAAGGAGTTGAGGTTGGAGAGGAAATTCTGGAGTTCTTCTTCACTGTGAGTCCAGATCATGAAGATGTCATCAATAAATCTGTACCAAACTTTGGGTTGGCAGGCCTGGGTAACCAAGAAGGCTTCCTCTAGGCGACCCATGAATAGGTTGGTGTACAAGGGGGCCATCCTGGTAGCCATGGCTGTTCCCTTTAATTGTTGGTATGTCTGGCCTTCAAAAGTGAAGAAGTTGTGGGTCAGGATGAAGCTGGCTAAGGTAATGAGGAAAGAGGTTTTAGGTAGGGTGGCAGGTGATTGGCGTAAAAGGAAATGCTCCATCGCAGCGAGGCCCTGGACGTGCGGAATATTTGTGTATAAGGAAGTGGCATCGATGGTTACAAGGATGTTTTCTGGGGGTAACAGATTGGGTAAGGATTCCAGGCGTTCGAGAAAGTGGTTGGTGTCTTTGATGAAGGATGGGAGACTGCATGTAATGGGTTGAAGGCGTTGATCTACGTAGGCAGAGATACGTTCTGTGGGGGCTTGGTAACCAGCTACAATGGGGCGGCCGGGATGATTGGGTTTGTGAATTTTAGGAAGAAGGTAGAAGGTAGGGGTGCGGGGTGTCGGTGGGGTCAGGAGGTTGATGGAGTCAGGTGAAAGGTTTTGCAGGGGGCCTAAGGTTCTAAGGATTCCTTGAAGCTCCGCCTGGACATCGGGAATTGGATTACCCTGGCAAACTTTGTATGTGGTGTTGTCTGAAAGTCCTTGATCTTTCCTCTCCCACATCCACACCGGCTGTTCAGAGCATCCTCCTACAGGCCAACCGCAAATTAGAACAGCATGCCACCCTCCACCTCAAAAAACTATCCAATCTCCTGGTTTCCCACCTCCAGAAAGGCAACTCACTCACCCTTCACAACCTTTCCAGCAAACATAACCTCCTCTCATTGCACACAAACCCAGTCTCTCCCATCTACTCAATCTCCCACTTCCAGCTCCACTCCCTCCAAAACCTCAAAATTCCAATCAACACAGTCTGGAATCACAACACCCTAATTCAGTAGTTAACCTTTCCTCCAAACCTCTCTCCCAATCCGATACCTCTGTCCTATCCAAAGGCCTCACCTTCAGCCCCACTCCCAGATTCAACCAAACAGCCCTCGTCAAAGATTTACTGTCCTACTCTTGTACTCACTGCTGGAAATATCACTTTGCCACGAAGAAAAATTATCCTAATCCTACTCCCAATGATCCAACTCCCCAGGACACTACCCAAATTGAACCCTGCCTGGAACAGTTCCGTCCTCCGTCGCAGCGGGACCCACCTCCTCTTCCTCAAAATCACCCTCTCCAAACCCTCCAGGAATTTCTGACTTCCAGCCTTGCATCTCAATCCTTCTTAAAAAAACTTAATCCTACTCCCAACATCACCACTGCTGAAGCCCAGGCTATCCTTGATCTGAAGGCTGACCGATCCATCGTCATTCTTCCGGCGGACAAGGGTTCGACGACCGTGGTACTTGATTGTCGGGAGTATGTGGCTGAGGGACTGCGTCAGCTTTCAGACAACACCACATACAAAGTTTGCCAAGGTAATCCCATTCCTGATGTCCAAGCAGAGCTTCAAGGAATCCTCAGAACCTTAGGCCCCCTGCAAAACCTTTCATCTGACTCCATCAACCTCCTGACCCCACCGACACCCCGCACCCCTACCTTCTACCTTCTTCCTAAAATTCACAAACCCAATCATCCCAGCCGCCCCATTGTAGCTGGTTACCAAGCCCCCACAGAACGTATCTCTGCCCACGTGGATCAACGCCTTCAACCCATTACATGCAGTCTCCCATCCTTCATCAAAGACACCAACCACTTTCTCGAACGCCTGGAATCCTTACCCAATCTGTTACCCCCGGAAACCATCCTTGTAACCATCGATGCCACTTCCTCATACACAAATATTCCGCACGTCCAGGGCCTCGCTGCGATGGAGCATTTCCTTTCACGCCAATCACCTGCCACCCTACCTAAAACCTCTTTCCTCATTACCTTAGCCAGCTTCATCCTGACCCACAACTTCTTCACTTTTGAAGGCCAGACATACCAACAATTAAAGGGAACAGCCATGGCTACCAGGATGGCCCCCTTGTACGCCAACCTATTCATGGGTCGCCTAGAGGAAGCCTTCTTGGTTACCCAGGCCTGCCAACCCAAGTTTGGTACAGATTTATTGATGACATCTTCATGATCTGGACTCACAGTGAAGAAGAACTCCAGAATTTCCTCTCCAACCTCAACTCCTTTGGTTCCATCAGATTCACCTGGTCCTACTCCAAATCCCACGCCACTTTCCTTGACATTGACCTCCATCTGTTGTAACAACAACAACACTATACTATAGTAATTATAATAAATTTTTCTTCTGAATTTCGATAAATTAATATAATCGATGTTCTGATTCCATTTCTTTTCTTTTCATGTCAATATGTTAAAGAAACTGTAAACAATTTTCGATGTAAATTTTAATATTTATGTAAAATTTCAAGCAATGTTATAACAAAATTGAGGTGTAATCCCTGCTGAATCTATTGTAACATGTCTGAAATTGTAATTGTGCGCCTGGTCCATGCGTAGGCAATGTATTAAGATATGTGGAATGTAAAACCTTTGGTGAATACCCTATCTGTAGGGGAGCGATAAAGGGTGGATGGCAGGCGAGCGCGGGAAAATGCACACAGGCGCGGCACGGCATAACGGGCTCAGCAGCAGTACTAGTCGGAGTTGGGCATCGGTCTCAGGAACATGTACCGGATCGAGGAGGCTATCCTGGAAAAAGTGGTTCCATTGAGCCTCGGATGTGCCGTGTCCGACGACTATACAGCATGGCTATATTCTAAAGGCACTGGATTGAAAAGGATTACGACGCCAAGAAGAAGCAAAGTGCCGCTACAGCAAAAGCCATAGCTGTGATTGTATGTGTGCTGTGCGTCTCACCATCTCGCCGCTTGCCAACCGTTTCAACACTGTGATCATAACAGTTTCAGGGTCCCCCCCCCCTCCCCCCCTCTTTCATTCTTTTCTTTTCTATTCATTTAAATTCTGAAGTGATTGCACTGATTTGACCAGCAAAGTTAAAGTCAAGATAAAACCTAAATTTATCAGTGTTTTACCATTATTAAAATTGACATTGTATGTGTGTGTGTCAAAAGTGCTATTTCTAGGGTGACCTATGTCCGATTTCAGTCGGATCAATAGACAAAACGCAGTTCGTAGTAATCATTGTAGTGTAATGTTGGGTATTTATAGCTTGTTCAAACTAGTACAAAAAGGGAAAATCTTAATTCAGTAGATTTTTCTGGCACTAAAATCCACCATATAATACAGTATTACTACGTGTGGTTATGCTTGTACGTACATCTACTTGTACAAGGGAAAAACTCACTCAATGCCTAATTAGGCTGGCGACCGTATTATTAACCATTAGTAGCATCTGCAGTGTACGTTTCTTACCTGTCCTAATGTGTAATTGCACTTATACTTACTTGACGTATCATTGTTGTTAGTGACTGGGTATAAGTCCGATTTTGCTTCCACTTAGGTACACGCGGTCAACATATGTACTAAAATCCTATCCTATAAGGGGAAGCCCGTCAACTTATCATAGTACAGGCTTTAAAGAGTTAACGTACGCCCGAGGGTGGACGTTACACTGTCCAATGGCCAGCTTCACACGTCCGTCCACATCAGACCCACCAACAAGCAACAGTACCTGCATTATGACAGCTGCCACCCATTCCACATCAAACGGTCCCTTCCCTACAGGCTAGGTCTTCGTGGCAAATGAATCTGCTCCAGTCCGGAATCCCTGAACCATTACACCAACAACCTGACAATAGCTTTCGCATCCCGTAACTACCCTCCCGACCTGGTACAGAAGCAAATAACCAGAGCCACTTCCTCATCCCCTCAAACCCAGAACCTCCCACAGAAGAACCACAAAAGTGCCCCACTTGTGACAGGATACTTTCCGGGACTGGACCAGACTCTGAATGTGGCTCTCCAGCAGGGCCCTGAAATGAGATCCATCCTTCATGAAATCCTCCCCACTCCACCAAGAGTGTCTTTCCGCTGTCCACCTAACCTTCGTAACCTGTTAGTTCATCCCTATGAAATCCCCAAACCACCTTCCCTACCCTCTGGCTCCTATCCTTGTAACCTCCCCCGGTGTAAAACCTGCCCCATGCACCCTCCCACCACCAGCTACTCCAGTCCTGTAACCCGGAAGGTGTAAACGATCAAAGGCAGAGCCACGTGTGAAAGCACCCACGTGATTTACCAACTGACCTGCCTACACTGTGATGCATTCTATGTGGGAATGACCAGCAACAAACTGTCCATTCGCATGAATGGACACAGGCAGACAGTGTTTGTTGGTAATGATGATCACCCTGTGGCTAAACATGCCTTGGTGCACGGCCAGCACATCTTGGCACAGTGTTACACCGTCCAGGTTATCTGGATACTTCCCACCAACACCAACCTATCCGAACTCCGAAGATGGGAACTTGCTCTTCAATATATCCTCTCTTCCCGTTACCCAGCAGGCCTCAATCTCCGCTAATTTCAAGTTACCGCCACTCATACCTCACCTGTCACTCGACAACATCTTTGCCTCTGCACTTCCGCCTCGACTGACATCTCTGCCCAAACTCTTTGTCTTTAAATATGTCTACTTGTGTCTGTATATGTGTGGATGGATATGTGTGTGCGAGTGTATACCCGTCCTTTTTTCCCCCTAAGGTAAGTCTTTCCGCTCCCGGGATTGGAATGACTCGTTACCCTCTCCCTTAAAACCCACATCCTTTCGTCTTTCCCTCTCCTTCCCTCTTTCCTGATGAGGCAACAGTTTGTTGCAAAAGCTTGAATTTTGTGTGTATGTTTGTGTGTCTTTCGACCTGCCAGCGCTTTCGTTTGGTAAGTCACATCATCTTTGTTTTTTGATAAATTTTTCCCACGTGGAATGTTCCCCTCTATTATAAAAGTATATATAGATATTTATCCCTGTATTGCCCAAATACAGTCCTTTATTGCACATATTTTTCCACAATGTATTTCCTAAACTGTGCCTCAAATAATTTAAGGTGAAACACACTTGCAAATTTCAAGTCTTTGAAAGAATTAACACTTTTATTTGTAATTCTTTCAAAGTTTCAGTGAGAAATATCCTTTATTTGAAGTGACTATTTTCAGATTTGATGGACGGGAACCACAAATAAAGTTTGCTTCTTACTGCAGCTTTGACAGAATTACATATGATGATTGTTATAAAAATAAGTTGCTGACCCATTTTTCCTGCATCACACTGGATGTTCAAAAGCACTGCCAGTAGCATGATATCATAGTGTAGTAGATAAGCACTGATTTGGTGGAACTGCATCACTCATTGCATTATTTTGTTTTTTGATGATGGGGATAGGGGTGTCCAGAGAAATTTATCTGCGAGAAATGGGGGTGGGCAAGTGCCTATGTATGGTGATGTCAATGTATGGGAAGAATCGTTTCCAGTAATGTTTAAAATGTTGGACCATCAACACACGGAAGATACAATAATGATTTTTCTTTGTTCGCCCTCAATTCTTCCAACAACTTATTGCGAGTGATCTTTGACACTCCTTAACCCAATTTCTCCATATATCTTTTTTCTGCTTGTCAGAAATTAGTGAACTTAGAAGTGCACAAGACAAAAGATAGGCTTAAAACAATCTGTAATAAATTTTACAATGCATCCCCTGGTAATTAATTGTCAAGGAAATTAGTCAAAATTCTCCACAAAGTGGTGTAAGTTTAGTCAAAACTGAACATTAGTACACTGAAGACCTAATTAGCATTAGTCAACCACTCTCCATGAAATTTTGCTCTGCCTTTAGTAGGGAAAACAAGTCTGGGGGTGGTGTAGCAATCTTCACTGTTAAAGCAAGTAATTTCAGTGTTATTGATGTAAGTGCATTCTGCATAGAAGTAATCACAGAATTTGCTGCAATTAATTTAAAATGAGGTAGAGAAACTATAGCAATTATTGGTGTATATAAGCCACTAAGGGCATGTATGGATACAGTTTTTTCAAAAATATATCTGATTTGCTGATATATATAGACAGTAAGTTTTCTGTGTTAAATGGCCATGTAAATACTATAATAACAGGGGATATAACTATGGACTTATTAACCAGTGATGCCAACACCAAAAGGCTACACCACCTACTCGATGAATTCAACCTGACCCCACTTATCCATGACGCAACTAAAGAGATTGGCAACAGCAAAACATGTCTGGATAATATAATAACAAACATGACCCATCTTTCTTATAGTACATCTGTTCTATAACTAGTCATCTCAAATCACCATGCAGTACAGCTTCAATTGGAGGCAAATGAGATGTCCCTTGTCATTAAAAAGAAGCTATATGTAAGCAAAAGAATTATGTATAATGATAACATCAATAGACTGGACTGCATGTCAGCACACATACCATGCTTTGAGAATGTTAGCGTTTCCTATGATAGCTTTGCTGCTGATTTATACTACTATTTTGATGCTGCATGCCCAGTTGTAGCCACAAAAGTTAAGCGAACTAAAAATATAAACAAAAGTATTTGGATAAATAATGATGTCATTGAAGCAAGGGAAAAATTAAAATTATTCCATAGTGCAATGTTGAATAATAGACAAAATCTTAAGCTAAAGGAGGCCTCCAAAACTTATCAAGAATACTATAAAGATTTATTAATACAGACCAGGAGCAACTACATTGCAAACAAGCTTCAGGCTTCACACAGTGCTACTACTGATGTCTGGGGAGTGATAAACAGTTTTAGAACAGGCAGAGACAAATCCTGTATGGACTTTATTATTGAACGCAATGGGATGGTAGTAAAAGATCAACCTGAAATTGCTAATATATTCAACTAATATATTTCTTCAGTGGGGAAAGCTATCAATGACAAACATAATAACCTGCAGTATAATTTTAAAGGCAATCTATCTGAGTGTAGCACATATCTAGCCCCCACAAATTGCAAAGAAATATCCAACATCATCTCTAAAATCCTCAAGTCTCACAGGCATGGTAGCCTCAGTATTAATGTATTAAAAGTTTGCAGACAAAATGTCTCTCCACCTCTGTCTGTAGCAGTAAATAATATACTACTGACCATTAAAATTGCTACACCATGTAGATGACGTGCTATAGATGCGAAATTTAACCGACAGGAAGAAGATGCTGTGATATCCAAATGATTAGCTTTTCAGAGCATTCACACAAGGTTGGCGCCGGTGGCACCACCTACAATGTGTTGGCATGAGGGAAGTTTCCAACCGATTTCTCATACACAAACAGTAGTTGACCAGCATTGCCTGGTGAAACATTGTTATGATGCCTCGTGTAAGGAGGAGGAATGTGTACCATCACGTTTCCGACTTTGATAAAGGTCGGATTGTAGCATGTTGCGATTGTGGTTTATTGTACCGCGACAATGCTGCTCGCGTTGCTCGAGATCCAACGACTTTTAGCAGAATATGGAATTGGTGGGTTCAGAAGGGTAATACGGAATGCCCTGCTGGATCCCAATGGCCTTGTATCACTAGCAGTCGAGATGACAGGCATCTTATCCACAAGGCTGTAATGGATCGTGTAGATACGTCTCGATCCCTGAGTCAAAAGATGGGGACATTTGCAAGACAACAACCATCTACACGAACAGTTCGACAATGTTTGCAGCAGCATGGACTATCAGCTCGGAGACCATGACTGCGGTTACCTTTGACGCAGCATGACAGACAGGAGTGCCTGCGATGGTGTACTCAATGATGAACTTGGGTGCACGAATGGCAAAACGTCATTTTTTCGGATGAATCCAGGTTCTGTTTACAGCATCATGATGATCACATCCATGTTTGGCGACATTGCGGTGAACGCACATTGGAATTAATACTCCTTGGCACTTTTAGCCCAGCACTTTGAACCACAAACAGTCAGCCTCTTCGAATGCGCACTAACAACCACTTACTTTCAGTGCAATAGGGAATTCTTCGAGCAGATCGACGGTGTGGCCATGGGCTCCCCATTGGCTCCTGCGATTGCAAACCTGTATATGGAACATTTTGAGGAGGTGGCCCTTCAAACTGCCAGACAGAAACCAAAGCACTTCTTCCACTATGTCGACGACACTTTGGTCGTGTGGGGACATGGCAAACAGGCAGTAGATGAGTTTCTTTGAACACCGCAACAGCATCCATCCGAACATCAAATTTACAATGGAAATGGAGGAAAATGGATACCTCCCCTTCCTTGATATTTTATTTAAGAGGAAGGCAGATGGTTCACTGGGCCATGCAGTACATAGGAAGAAGACACACACAGACCTATACCTTCATGGAACAAGCTGCCACCATCCAGCACAAAGACAAACAGTATTGATCAACCTGGTACATAGGGCGCGCGCCGTCTGTGACACAGACAGCCCACTATCCGAGCTGCAACACCTGAAGGAAGTCTTTCACCAAAATGACTACAGTGAAACGCAGATCAACAGGGCACTTAAAAGGAAGAAGGAAGCAGTGAGAACCCCAGAAGAAGAAGAAGAAGAAGAAGAAGAAGAAGACAAACGACTCGCATTCCTTCCGTACGTGGGTCCGCTCTCAGCCAAAATTGCACCACTTCTGGGCAAATATAATAGCAAAACCATTCTCCGACCACCACCGAAGACGAGGGAGCTCCTAGGTTCTGCCAAAGATGCGCTGAACCTTAACACACCAGGAATATACAGCATACCATGCGAATGTGGAAAACAATACATTGGGCAAACACAGCGCTGCATATCTAAACGCTGCAAAGAACATATCAGATGTGTGTGACTGGGTCACACAGAAACATCAGCCATAGCAGATCACAGCATAAATGAAGAACACACCTTCAACTTCGAAAACACGAAGGTACTGTGCCGAGCATCTGGCTTTTGGGAAAGCGTTATCAAAGAATCCATAGAAATAAGGATTCACGACAATCTGGTCTACAGAGATGAGGGATACCAACTCAGAGCAGCATGGAACCCTGTGATAGCGGCAATCCATCGGGCGCACGCCCGTCAACGTCCTTCACCGTAGACGCAGACAGAAGGCTTACACCAAGAACCGAATGTGGCTGCTGGGGGCAACCGCCATCACCACCACTGCGCGCATGCCGCTGGTCCACTGCAGCCACTGGAGGTCCAGTGGAGGGGGGCGGCCGCGCATATAAATAGCCCGCTCTCCATGAATCTCGACACTTTGCCAGAAGATGGGTAGTATGACACTTCCCGAAACGTCGCGAGATATCAAAACTATCACCCGGCTGGAGACCCGAGAAACCTTCATCAACAGTGATATTCATGATTATGATATCAGAAACAAGAAAGACTTACACTATCCTTTACTCAACCTATCTTTGGCACAGAAAGGGGTAAAAAATGCTGTTATAAAAATTTTTGACAAATTACCAGATGAAGTAAAATGTCTGACAGACTGCAGTAATAGCTTCAAAAATAAATTGAAATTGTACCTCCTTGACAACTCCTTCTATACCACAGATGAATTCTTGAATACGTATAAATAAATCTGTAAATATAGTATATGCATGTTGTGCCATTTAAGGGAATGGGGTAAATAATAGAAATATTAATCTTTAACACTGTACTGTAATGTATATATATTTAAAAAAAATTGTTTCATATGTGCATTTCTTGTGCACTTGACACATTCCACATCACAATGGCTACCATTAAGGGGCCTGGGTTCGATTCCCAGCTGGATCGGGGATTTTCTCCACTCAGGGACTGGGTGTTGTGTTGTGTTCATCATCATTTCATCCCCATCTGGCGTGCAGGTCGCCCAATGTGGCATCGAATGTAATAAGACCTGCACCAAGACGGCTGGACCTGCCCCGTAAGGGGCCTCCCGGCCAATGACACCAAACGCTCATTTCCATTTCCATGGCTACCATACCATGCAGTTGATCAATGGAACACGCAACCAACTAACAAACTAAAATAACATCTCCAGAATGAGAAAATCTCATTCTGGAAACATCCCCCAGGCTGTGGCTAAGCCATGTCTCCGCAATATCCTTTCTTTCAGGAGTGCTAGTTCTGCAAGGTTCGCAGGAGAGCTTCTGTAAAGTTTGGAAGGTAGGAGACGAGGTACTGGCAGAAGTAAAGCTGTGAGGACGGGGCGTGAGTCATTCTTGGGTATCTCAGTCGGTAGAGCATTTGCCCGCGAAAGGCAAAGATCCCGAGTTCGAGTCTCGGTCCAGCACACAGTTTTAATCTGCCAGGAAGTTTCATAACATAACATCTGTTTCTCTATTCAATCATACTGTGAAGTCAATTGTTTAAGGTAAAACACCACTGGAATTGTGCACTGGTAAAGTGTTTTAAGAGTTTCAGCAATCTATGCATTTTTGGATCAAAATGCTATTTTTATTTGCCAAAGAAATTTTGTTCTAAGTTCAATGACAAAGCTATATCTGGGCATTTCATTGGCTATGTTAATGATAAAGATGGTTACAAAGTGTGGATTCCATCAAAATATCATGTGATGAAATCACAAAATGTTGATTTTCACCTAGAAAAGCTACGTACAGCTAGAAATTTGATTGAATTGGAATTTAATTTCATACCTGAAGAAATAGGAGAGAAAAGCGAATCCACTGTTGATGAAATTGACAATAGTGTGCTGGTGAATGCCTTCGGCAGCACACTAGCACTAGGAAACATTGTATAGAATTTAGTTCAGCAACTAAGTGTACATGTGACAAGAGAAGAGCAAGATGTGCCCCCAGACTGTGCGCTGATAATGCCCCATGAGCAGCATACATATAGACTGCTGTCACCGACCAAGCTGTCTCAGTCCCTCACTCACTACTTTCGTATGTCGCATTGGGACTCAGTTCGCATTGCACCTCAATACGTCACACTGGGCTCATCTCTCACAGTGATAATTGCTGCCTCGCATCTTAGATAACTGTGAGGGAATGCTATACGTATATGGTTGTGATATGGACATGAACAAGATTCAAGAATTAGTATATGATATTTGATTGCTGTCAACCACAGAACTTCAGATTTTTTGGTAATTTGTTCTCGTTGTTGCATGTGTTACACGAGGGGAGCTGCAGAAGTAATCTATTTCTCTTTCCAGAGGCTTTGCACATTGCTTTTCTATTTGTCTTTTCATATTTTGTTATAATTTGTTAGTGTTAGAATGGCTACCCGCCGTTCCCTCCACCCCCTGCCCTCGCACCTCAGCCGCAGACTGCTCCTGCTCTGGAACTAAATCAGATTTTTCAGTTTCAGATCCAGAAAATCGCCACATTGCTGTCTACTGTACAGCAATTGCCTGCTGCACAAGATGCGTTGGCTGCCCAACCAACCAACCAACCAACCAACCGATCCAACAAGTGCCACCAAACAACATTCCATTGTTTCGGCACTTCGATGAAAATGAAGAGGAATTATTTGAGTATCTCACCCAGTTCCAGGCCCTCTGTCAAGACCATCGAATTCAGGGTACTGTAAAATCTCATTATTTCTGTCTGTCCTGGGAACCGCTGTGTTTCACTCAATTCAAAAACTCTTCCCTAAGTCGTCTCCTGATGCACTCCACTATGATGAAGCAGTAAGTGCATTAAGTCAATATTATGAACAGCAGATTCAGGTTGCAGCAGCCAGATTTAAGTTCTTTTGCCTTAAGAAAAAGCCAGAACAGATGTACCATCAGTGGTATACCGAATTACGGGGTCTCATTAGGAAGTGTAAATTCAAGTGTAACTGTGGCAATTTTTATAGTTACATGATGATCCTTGATGCAGTCACATACAATGTCCCTGATAGCAGAATTAGAGAACAGATTCTCGAGTACTCAGATCCTTTGCATCATCAAGTGTTGCAAATATTAGAACAATTTGATTCTGGCACCATAGTTGCCAAAAAATTTTATCAGAACCCAACTTGTCATGTCGAGTCACCTTTTGCCCGTGACTGCCCTACCCAGCCACCACAATGAGTGCTCACGCAGATGTGCAGACAGCTTTGTAAACGAGTAGCCAGGCCCATATATCTAGTGAAGTCTTGCCCTTGCTGTTTTGCTTGCCATAAGTGGTAAGACTGCCCACCATGGAATGTGACATGTTAATCATGTAGAAAGAAAGGCCATGTCCAGCAGTCTGCTTGCAACACAACAGCAAAAGAATGCCAATTCTGCCCACTCTTGCAACATCAGGTCTCGTGCATATTCTGTGAATGCAGTGTTTTCAAAACTGACTACAGCGGTAATTCAAGCAAGGTTGTGCCCTCATCTCGCCGCAGTACAGTGCAACACCATTCCAACAAATTATTTGAAACACAGCAAATTGCTGGCCATTGTGTTGACTTTCAATTGGATACAGGTGCTTCTGTATGTTTGCTTAATCATGCCACATACAAATGGTGAGGCTCACCACACCTGTCAAAATCTAGCACGCACATCACTGCATACAACAGACAAGAAACCCCAGTACTTGGACAGTGTAGTTTACCTGCCAGTTACAAATCTCTCATGACGACAGTGAAATTTACTGTGTTGCAATCAAGAGTCAGTGAAAATTATTTGGCTTAGCTTCATTTGACTTGTTTGGTCTTAACATCTAAGGCAATGTACTTTCAGTGACTGCTTTTAATCCAAAAGACAGTGTAGCTAGTTTGCTTAAGGTATTTGCTGAACCCTCTTCTGATGTAGCTGGAAAAGCTAATAATTTTGTAGTGCACATTATGCTGAAAGACAATGCACAGCCTAAGTTTTTCCAGACTCAGCCCATTCCCGTTACTTTACGAGACAAAGTAGCCAGTGAATTAAAAGAATTAAAAGTCCATGGTGTGGTTGCTCCAATGCAACTACTTAGTGGACAAGTCTGTTGGTTTCGATTCCCAAGTCTTCTGGTTGCATTCACATTTGTGTTGACTTCAAAACTACAGTCAATCCACAGACAATAACTGACAGTTATCCATTGCCTTGCACTGAGGAACTTATGGACAGGCTTGGCACAGGCTGTTAGTTTTGTAAGATAGATTTGTGTGATGCTTATTTGCAAATACCACTAGAAGAAGAATCACAGAAAGTGTTTGTTGTTAATACACACTTAGGCCTATTCAGGTTTTTGCATTTGCCTTTTGGCACCAGTTCCGCACCCATCATTTTTCAATGTTACTTGGAAGTGCTGCCTGCTCAAGTGCCATTCTGGTCAACTGGCTTGACGACATTGTCATCTCAGGTCATATGCTAGAGGAACTCATTGCCAATTAGTGTACTCTTTTTCGAGTATTGTCAGATGCAGGACTCAAGGGTTGTGTCAAAAAGTGTAACTTTTTTCAGACGGAACTATGGTACTTAGGTAATGTGATAAACAGGTAGGATGTGCACCCCTCCAATCTCACTTGCTTGCAATCCATGACTTACGTGTTCCTCACCATGTATCAGAACTGCAGTAAGTGCTAGGCAAGTTGGTATAGTACATTTGTTTCATTCTGAACACTTCATAGATCGTGGCTCCATTGCATCGCTTGAAAAGGAAAATTGTGTGTTTTGTGTGAAACAAAGAGTGTCACAACACATTTCAGAAACTCAAAAATGCCTTGCTCAGTGACAGATGTTTAGTACATTTTGATCCTGCCAAACCAGTGATTTTGCAACTAGATGCTTTCTCTTACAGAATCAGTGCTGTGCTTTTGGTGCACATTACAGGCCTATTGCTTTTGCCTCAAAAGTTGTTAACTCAAACGCAATGCAGATTCACAAATTGAAAAAGAAGCTCTCACTATTGTGTATAGTGTGACGAAATCCCATCACTATGTGTGTGGTTGCAAGTTCTACTTAGTGACAGATCACAAGCCTTTGCAGTCTTTGTTTCATCCATCAAAGCCAGTTCCTACACATACTGCCCAAAAATTGCAATGTTGGGCTTTGCTTCTATCCCAGTATCAGTACGAAATTGTATAGACACCTATGGAAAAGCATGGCAGTGTTGACACCCTTTCTCACCTTCTGATCAGCCCTGACACTGATTTTGATTCCTCTGACACATCTTGTTGCCAGATCACTGCACAGGACTCTGAATTGCTGTAAGCTTTTCCATTGAATTACAGAAAAATTGCACAGGCCACAGAAGTGGACTCTGATCTGGAGATTTTGTTGCATTGCATTTGATGTCTTGGTCTTGCTTATTAAACAGCATTCAGAAAGCAGTAGTGCACTGATACTTTGCTTGTTGGCATAACCTTTCAGTACAATGAGGTGTAATTGTAGTACAATCGGACAGTGGAAAATTGCGTGTACTCATTCCCGTAGTGTTGCAAAACAATGTGTTACAACTGCTTCACCAAGGACATTGGGGAATTGTTCACACTAAACAGTTAGCGGGCCGGCACTGTACTTGGCAGAACAGTGAGCCCACATTGAACGGATGATGTCACAGTGTCATGCATGCATGGAAAACCTATCCCTAAGACTCAATCCCCAAGGCAACAAGTGCACCTACACTTTCCACAACCATTTTGGAACACTCGTTGGCTCATAGTGGTCGACTCGTTTAGCAATTTCCAATTTGCAGTGCCTATGAACTCACCATGTCATGTAGCACCATTCAAGTGTTGTCCTCAATTTTTTGCATTGAAGGATTACCTAAAGTCATTGTTTGGACAATGGAGTTCAGTTTATGTCACATGACTATGACTTTGAACAGTTTTGTGAACGAAATGGCATTCGGATCTACCCCCACTCCAATGGAGAAGCAAAATGCTTCATACACACTTTTAAACAATAAAGGACCAAGCTTTGCACCTCCCGCATATGGTAACAGACGCTGAAACTCTTTTTTGCCTCTTATCCCTCCCACCCACATGATGGACGATCACTGGCAGAACTTCAGCGTGGCCACAGCCATTGGACGCTGCTCCACTTGCTCCACCCAGCGCAGCATCTGGTGCTGCAGATGGTTCACAAGTATTGCTTTGTGTGATGTGATCTTGTTCTTTACTGAGTTTTTGGTCAACATCAGTGCTGGGAGTGAGGTGAGGTCCAGAAATGCATTGGCACATATATTTATCTAACTGCAAATCATGACGGTTTGCAGCACTGTCACCAGAATTAAATTTGCATTTGTCATTTGCCCTGTGATTCTGCTGCTTTCTTCCCCCAGATCCATGGCCTCACGGCAACACAAACCTTTTGCCATGGCACCCCAGGACAACCCAATGGACGTTGCGCCCTCGCCTCCACCATCGCCACTCTCTGACCTGATGGACCTGGACCCATCATCACCATTGCCGTCACCGTTATCACCCCAGGAGACGCCCTCAGGACTGGATGTGTATCCTGAACGGTGTTTTTGGGAGGACATTCCTCTGCTCTCACAAGCCAGATGGTGGCATATGGCTGGGAGTATGCCATTCTCCATAGCTACAGCTCCCGTCTCGTCTCTACATCCAGCTTCCTGTCCCCCCCTGTTGTCGTTCGCATCTCTAGTATATGAAAAAAGTGTGGTGTTTTGTGGGGGAGGAATGTGCTGGCATACACTTTTGCTAGCACACCAGTTGGCACTAGGAAACTTCATATACTAGGCACTGAACTAAGCATGTGTAAGACGAGAAGACCAAGACACGCCCTCAGGCTATGCACCAATAACGCCCACTGTGCAGTGTACATTTAGGCCGCAGCTGCTAACTGAGCTGTCTCAGTCTCTCACTCAGTATCTCATTGTGCCACATCAGGACTCATTTCACATTGCATCTCATACGCTGCACTGGGCTCTAGTCTTTCACAGTGATAATTGTCACCTCGCACTTTAGCTAGCTGTGAGGGAACGTTAGCCATTGTATATAGTTGTGATATGGACACAGACATAATTCAAGAATTAGTACATGATATTTGATTGATTTTTAACCACAGAACTTCAAATTTTACATCACTGAAGTTAAGTACTCAATTTGTTCCTGTAATAAAGTGTATTTTAACCATGTGTGCTTTAACCAGGTGTGCATTTTGTGTTGTAGTTAGAACAAACTGGCCACCCACCTATCATACCACCCTCTCTTCATCCAGTCAGGAACCACAAAACAAAAGGGCACAGCCACAGCAACTAATGACCAAGAATATTCGAATGAGTTACCAAATCAACTTCCAGTTTGTGAAATACATCTCCCGGTAGAATTTAGTGACTATAAATTAGCATACCAGTCTCATCAGTCTCAAGAAGCAAATGCGTTAATTTGCCTGATAAAAGCAATCCATGAAGAGCTCGCACCGGCAAACTTCAATGAAGGTGTGGAAAGTGGTAATTCTAATATATGGTTTTATGTCATAAAAGAAGAAATGAAGGCATTTGGAGAAAATGATACTTGGGGCTTGGTAGAACTGCCTAAACTTAAACACATTATTGATAGTCAATGGGTCTTTAATGTTAAATATTGACCTGATGGATTGACTGATTGATATCATGCTCACTTGGTTGTGTATGGTATGTTTCAATGTGTTGGACTTTTTTATAATGAAACTTTTAGTCCAGTAGCTTATTATGATGCTATTCGTGCTGTAATAGCGATTGCAGCAGAGGAAAATTTTAAAGATGGTCAATTCAGCGTTAGAACTGCATATCTTTAAGTGACTTGGATACAGAAATATATATTCCTCAACTAGGTGGTTTCAGTGATGGACCAGATCACGTCTGTAGCCTCAAGAAATCATTGTATGGACTTACGCAATCACCTCTTAACAAGTTCCACTCATTCATGAAAAAAAGGACTTTATTAGTTCTACGGTAGATCCTTGTATTTACTTGCAACAAAAAAATTGCTGATTGCTATTTATTTCATTGGTGGACTTACTGCAGGAACAACTCAAAGCAAAGTGAATTCATCCTTAGATATGTTAAAGTCAGAATTCAAAATAACAGTAGGATCTTTCGATTCATTTTTAGGCATGCAATCACAGCAACGAGAGTGTGGCTTGTTTATTTCACAGTGAGCATACACAAAGAAGATTCTACATCATTTTAATGTGGCTGATTAGATACCATTAAAAACTCCCTGTGATAATGAACAATGTGGATTATGTATGTTCTGAAAATCAACTTGGTGATGTTCACAAAGCCTTTAAAATCAAACAAATTTGGAGCGTTATGTACCAATATAGGACTTTGTAACTAATGTGTTTTGATCTCTTATTTTTGATATAAAAGTTGTTCTGTGCACCACAGTTTGATTTAGGGGGAATTATTAAAGTAAATAAATCAGAACTGTGTGTTTTATGTACTCTCCTATGGTGGTGCTCGGTTTTGTGCCATGTAAAATTCTTTGCTCCTAAGAGTTTCTTTTTCATGCTTTTACTCTATGAAGTTTTGTTGCTACGTATCAACTTTTTAGATATTAAAGGAAGATGATAAATGTTCCTGAAAGTGTTGTGTTCTTGCTATAAAATTATATCCTGAGTTCAGCACAACAGCGATGGAGGGGGGGGGGGGGTCACCTTGTCAGGACATTGCTTTCTGGTCACTGTCAGCTCTCCAGACTTTTGAGTTGCTACTTTTCATTCAAGTAGCTCCTAAATTGGCATCACAAGGCCCCTCCCAAAAGATGTGCAGCAGGTGTTTTCAAAAACAATGTATTTTGTAAGCCATTTTATAAAAAAATGGGTGTTGTAAAGGGACACCCTCCTCTAGCATTACTTTTCTTCAACAGAAGCTATCGATACTAAAAGTACTTTCTATCTTTTAAACATGTTGTAATGGGGCACCATCTTCTAGCATAGCCTTTTTTATAATAGAAATAACCGATACCATGTATACTATCGATTCCTGTATAGGTGAACATTCTCGTCTGTTTCACTGAAAGAATTTCGTTTGATTTCGTATGTGATGTATTATATTTCAGGCTAAAATGTATCAAAGAAATTAATTTGGTAGTATTATGTATGTACAGTTAAAATTATTCTTCTTATAGAAATAGTTGAAATTATGAAATTTCTGGCATACTTAAAATTCCTATTATTAATTTACAGAATCTGACGATATTTATTAAATTTACTTCTGGACTCATTTATAGAAGAATGCTATAACCTGGCGAAAATTCTTCTTTTGTCAAGAAAGTTTATGAACTCTCTTGTTTTGTAAACTCTTTGGAATATTGTGGGTACCGCAGAATGTAAGGAGTAGTGGGCATGCCTCTGATGGAAACACATGTGGCTTTTAATTTTGTGTACAACAGTGTAACTGATGGTTGTATGAAAATGGAAATTGTGAAGTCAGTGTGATATAGAAGAATGGGATAAAATAAAAGAAAATCATAGCAAGAGATAGTACTTCATCAGTTATTTAGTCATCTGGAGCCCAGTAAGTCAAAATTTCAGCTGCAAGAATGTACCCCTGGATGCAAGAACTGGAGCCAAAATAAGAGAAAATCAAGATAAGTAAAAAGTATTTCTTTTGTATACCTTACGTCTCTTGACGCTTTCAAAACTTGTGTAGAGACAGAAAAATTTAATAGTAATGTATGGGAGGATAAGATTACAACTGGGAGCTCAGCCGGGATCTGTTGACTGATAACAAAGTTGTGTCTGTTGCAGAAGAAGAAAGGACAATTATTTGTGTATTTGTAGTTTTTATGTAAATGAACTTCAATAACTTGACAAAACAAACCCGAGGATGGCCCAACAATGTTGTATCAACAGTGACGAGATAATATCAACTATGACGGACTGGACGAACTGAAAGAGGACGTTACAGCTACAATGAGGGACATCAATAAGAAAAAAAGATGAGTACAAACTATTTGAGAAATTAATTTCTTTTCGGTGGACTCATGCAATAGCTAGGAAAATGAATAGAGATCAGTGAAGTGATGTAGATGTGAAACTGTAGTCAGCAAAGAAACAGTGAAAACTGATATTTTGCAGCTGATTTTAGCAAAATTGGAGGAAATGAAGACAGATAATTTTTTATTTTTATTTGTTTATTTGGTATGCGTATTCCATAGATCCGTACATGCGAGTGATTCGCCTGGATGTGGAACGTGTCAATACAATTGTACAAATACAATTAATGCTACAGAATAGTAATATAATTCAATGAATTAGATATTACAAGCTGTCATTAAACTAGTATAGCAATTCTCAATATAACATTATAACTATAACATTAACACTATAACATTAACACTATAACATTAACATAATATTGTATCATCCATCTAATAACTAAGAGACTAAATACATCTATTATTAAGGGAGGGCATTACTTCTGGAAAAGAATTCATCTAACGAGTACAGTGGATGGTCGAGCAGGTATTTTTTTAACATACCTTTGAACAGCGTTTCATTTTCTATTGTACATTTAATATAATTAGGCAATGCATTAAAAGTCTTTATAGCCGCATACTTTACTTCCTTCTGTACAAGTGTTAAATTTTTTAGTTCAACATGTAGATCATCTTTACCTCTAGTATTGTAGTTATGGTATGAACAATTTGTTTCATACTGAGCATAGTCTTTATTAACTACATTCATCAGAGAGTATATGTACTGACATGTTGTGGTCTGAATACCTAACTGTATAAAAAGTTTTCTACATGAGGTTCGTGGAGGAACCCCACACATGATTCTGACTGCTCTCTTCTGAGCAGTTAAGATTTTTTTTGAGGCTGGTGAATTACCCCAGAATATTATTCCATAACTCATTAATGAGTGAAAGTACCCAAAGTAAGACGATTTTAAAATGTTGATGTCCCCAAAATGAGTAATTATTCTTAGAGCAAAAGTTGCTGATGAAAGCCTTTTTAGAGTAAGGGACACATGCTGTTCCCAGTTGAGCCTACTGTCAATGTGAACCCCCAGGAATTTAGTGGATTGCACCTGTTCTAGTTCCTGGTTGTCATGAGCAATTACTATACTTTCTAGAGTTTTATTTTTTGTGTGGAACTGTATAAAATTAGTTTTTTTAATATTAACTGAAAGAGAATTTATTGAAAACCAAGCTGTAACTTCTCTGAGTATATCATTAACATCAGTCTCCAGATCAGCAGTAGACTGACCATCAACGACAATGCTTGTATCATCAGCAAACATTGTGAATTCACAATTTTTACTAATGGACAGGGGTAAATCATTAACATATATTAAAAACAGCAAGGGTCCAAGGACAGATCCCTGGGGAACTCCATGCTGAATTTTGCCCCATTCAGAATCCACTAGATTAGGAGATCCTTTGTTGCAGCCATGTAGAACCACCTTTTGTTTCCTGTCTTGAAGATATGATTTTAGCCAGTTACCTATAGGCCCTTTGATTCCGTAATGATAGGCCTTCTCCAAGAGTATCTTGTGGTTTACACAATCAAAGGCCTTGGAAATATCACAGAAGACACCAACTGGTGACTTCTTACTATTAATAGACTCCAAGACATCATTTGTGAGTGAATATATGGCACGCTCTGTGGAAACCCCTTTTTGAAAACCAAACTGTCTGTGGTTAATAATATTAAGTTTATCAAGATGTGCCACAATCCTGTTATACACTGCCTTTTCAAGAACCTTTGAGAATGTTGTTAAGAGAGAGACAGGACGATAATTTTTTACATCTGTAGCATCGCCAGACTTGAAAAGAGGTCTCACAATGGCATATTTCATTCTCTCTGGAACAACTCCCTCATAAAGAGACATGTTGCAAATGTGAGCAAGTACTACACTTACATCATTACTGCAGGCTTTCAACAGTTTATTAGAGATGTTATCTATACCTGAAGATCCTTTACTTTTCAATGAGTGAATTATTTTTTTTATTTCATTAACAGTTATGGGTGTTATATTTATATCATTAAAACATTGTGGGAGGTTAAGTTTCAGAATATCTAAAGCTTCTCTTAGGTCACCACTGCAACCTATTTGAGAGGTGACACTCAGAAAGTGGTTGTTAAATGTGTCTGCTATCTGTTTACTATCAGTTATTTCCAAATCGTTAATTTTTAGGACAGCAGATTTTTCATTGTCAGATGGTGCAGTACCTGTTTCCCTCTTTATTACATTCCAAATCGTTCTGATTTTATTGTTTGAACAGTTAATTTCAGATTGCATGCACATACTTTTAGATTTTTTAATGACTTTAGTTAAGATTTTGCAGTATGTCCTATAATATTTCATCTGCAGGGGATTATTGGATTGTCTAGATATTATATACAGTTCCCTTTTTCTCTGGCATGATATTTTTATGCCCTTGGTGAGCCATGGTTTTTTGCTTGATTGCCTGTTCTGTAGTCTACAGACCTTTTTTGGAAAGACATTTTCAATAGCAAATTTAGTGCTGTTAACGATCAGCTAACCAAAATAAAAACAGATAACACTACAAAATTTAGTGCAGTTAATGAGCAGTTAACTGAAATAAGGATGGACAATGATAGCAAATTTACTTCACTAAAACAACAATTAAACAACCTAAAAACTGAAAACAATTGTAAAATGGACAGAGTACAATACCAAATAGACCAACTCAGTAATCAGGTTTTGGAGCTAAAAAATGGGTTGTCAGATTGATTAAAAAGTGTGGATGAAAAATTCAATGTATTAGATAATAAATTTATTGTTTTGGAAAAAGAGTTAGTTGCACAAACTGCAAATCAGGAGAAGAATGTTAATGATGTAAGTGTTCAACAGAAGGCCATAGATAAAAAAAATGGAACAGAACTTTAGTGGTTTAGATTAAAAAATTTCAGTGGTTTAGGAAAATTGCATTCACAACAATCTGTATTCAAATAATGGTATTGCATGGTCCAACATTCCAATCAAAAGTTTTCCATCAGACAGTTTACATCCAATGGATTTTTTGAAACCACTGTAGAGACAGTTCTGTGTCAAGCATGAGTGACGAACAAAAGATTAAATTTGTTAAAAGATGTCTTGAAGGTGAAGCTCTGTCTTGAGTAAATTAAGTTTCGGTAATTTAAATCAGTGGGGAACATACCAAAGTTTCAAAAAAAGTTTTTTAAATAAATTTTGGTCAGGAGCTGAACAAGGGAGAATTAAAAGTGAATTTCTAAATGGTCCAAATTATTGGAATAGGGATGGTACTCTGAAAGAGTTTTGTACGAATCAACTTAAGAAACTAACTAAGGTTGGCAAACCATTTGACAAAATGACTTTGACTGATTGATGCACTCAAAAGGAAATTTCCAGAGAGATTGCTGTGGGATTTAGTACATGGACCTGATGATTGCTTTGAACAATTTTTACAAAATGTTGACAGGCTGGGCAGTAGAAAGAAGCATGTACCACAACAATTGAAATGATAGAGATCACAATGGTAATAGAGACAAAAATTTTGAACATCAGCAGAATAGGAATAATGGGCATAATCACGGTCAATTTAATAGAGGAAATAATCATAGAGGTGGCCCTTCAGGAAATGGAAATCTGCCTTAATGAAGGTCTACAGTTTTGGGGTGAGGAAACACAAGTACAAGACCCCAATTTACACTTACAATTAGACAATAATAACAGTATTAGTAATGTGGCACAGGTATCTGAAGTTGAACAGAAGGAAAATCAGATTTCTTGTTTATGTTTTGATCAAAAGTTTTGGAACACTGTGTTTAATTATAATAATGTAGGTACTAATCGCAATCAGAATGTGAGAGTAATGAGAATTTTGATGTAATGTGTACTAATGATTTCTTCTCTTGGTCAGAAAACAGTGTTATTGAAGTATGTAAATCATGTTATGACTATATAGGATCTGAACTAGGTGGTATTTTTGAGTAGATGTGAATGAGAGCTGTGAAATAACTGAGGTTGGTGTGTCTGAGACTGGTAGCTTACTGCAAATGAATGTAGGTAAGGTATGTGAACTTGATAGAGGTGAGACTTGTGTTGTTAATGATTTTGTTGGTGCAGTAATTTTGGAAGAAGAAGAAGATGATGATTAGTATCAGGTATTTGTGTAATTCAAGAACAATAAAGTTTCAGAGTTATTTGTGAATGATGTTGACAATACACATAAGGTGAGTGATGTATGTGATGATGAAAGTGTGAGTCATCATATACCAGTCCAGTGAAAGATTTTCATTACAGTGATGTTGAGTAATGATCCAAACAGTAAAGTTGAGTTATCTGTAAGTCTAGAGAATAAAGTTGACAACTTTTTGAAGTTTGTTTGGGACCAGATTGATGATAACATAGATAAATGTGCATTCTGGAATAACTTATCTGTGGTTACTCAAAAATTCTATTCAAATTAGCGGAATGAAGTGAAAGAAGACCCAAGTAGGAAGTTTAATTTTGACAGTAATATAGTTTGTGTTCCTTCTGTAATAAGAGACATTAGTTGTGCTAAGGAATCCATTCACTGTGCGGTTCTAGGCGCTTCAGTCTGGAACCGCGTGACCACTATGGTCGCAGGTTCGAATCCTGCCTCGGGCATGGATGTGTGTGCTGTCCTTAGGTTAGTTAGGTTTAAGTAGTTCTAAGTTCTAGGGGACTGATGACTGCAGATGTTAAGTCCCATAGTGCTCAGAGCCATTTGAACCATTCACTGTGTTCAATCTTTACCTGACAACATGAGAAACCAAACTAATACTATGATACCATTAAAGTTGATAAAATCATGTAAAGCATTTGATGAAACTGAAAGCAATCTTTTACATGAAGTGTCTAATAACATAGATGATGATTCAGATTTTGGGTGTCTTTACATTAAGATTAAGATTGATTGATGGGAAGGGAACTGTTTGATTGATACAGGTAGCCCAATTTGTGGTACATCTGATCAATTTAGGGACAAGATTAAGTACAGTAAGAATGCCCATTGTACATGTAAAGATAAGAGGAGCTACTGGTAAGCAAAGCAAGTATGTAAAATGTCAAGTACTATTAACATTTAGTATATGGGACAAGACCTTTGAACATGGGTGCTTAATGAACCATTGTCTGGAGAGATATATACACTATGTTTGCAGCTTCATAAGACTATATAATTGTGTTTCGTTTTTGTCATGAATTTAGTATGTAAGATGATGTGATTTCTAAACTTCTGTCTTAACTAAGGACTGAGTTAAAATCTATGATACACTGTATAATTATGTTTTGTAATAGATTTGTGCTTTAGAATTTGATACATATATGCCAGGAGACTAAATGAGATCTTTTTGCAATTCTGAAATGGGACAATGTTCATAATTTGTACTGTAAAAATTAGGAATAGCATCCACGCATATCTGTGTGAATCACCTGGTTAATTAATTTTTTTCACTGTATTTAACTCTGTTTATTAAAGTTTCATACGTGAACACCTTTTAATCTCAACTGACGTAAATCCTACATAATTGCTTTTGGAATATAAATAGAGAGAGCACATGTTCTGTGATATGATGATGATATTGAACAGCATATTTAGTGCATAAAACAATGTTTCAGGATTTTATGTGAATGCTAGACAGGAATTTACCTGTCTGTTGGAGTGTGTAATGAGAAGTCTAGGGAGAAAACAAAAAGATGTGGGTGGATCCACTCCCCACACTGCTGTATGGCTATACCCTGCTGGACCAATCAACTTACAAGGGATCATAGGTGCTGGCTAATGTATTCAAGCATCTGTCAACTACATCAGTGTTGTGACAGAGATATGTAAATTGTTAGCCAAGACTGCCAAAGACAGTGTTATTCCAAATAAATCCATGTTTTTTCAAGTAGAGGGATTAACTTCCCAATACAGTATGTAACATGAAATCAGTATGTATTTTTTTTATCAATTATAAACGAATTTTCTAGGCTACTATGTACACTGGTTAGTTTGTATGAACCATTAGCAAGTAGTGTGGAAGACATTTACTAGTATAGACAATATAATAAGATGTATACACTGATTTTGGTCCTCAAGATACTTGATTATGTCTTCATTCAAAGCTATTTGTGACTCTGTTTACCTGTATTCATCCTTAGTACTGCAATACTGTATCTGACTGAAACTTGAGTTGTGGCCAGACTCACACTTAACTCTGTTTCGGATACCCCTAGTCATCATGACTGTTAGTGTGTATTCAAGGAGAGTGTGCAACTATTGATGGAGGCTAGATGCTTCTTATAATTACTCTTGCATATGATTGAACTTATTGATGTGATTATGAACTTTGTCATGTCAAAACACTTTTTGCTGGTTAGTACCCAGTGTGGTCTGGATTCATGGGTCAGTCCCCACATCATAAGCTTATCCCCTAATATTTTTTTCATTATTTTATCATTTCATGAGTCAACATATCCTTAAATACTATGGTTTATGTGGCTGATGGCTTTTGTGCTATATTCCTACTCATAATTGAGTATGTTCTTCTGGTCTGTACCCGTCGTGTTTTTTGAGTCGGCTCACTCGGTCCTACACTTAGGCTCTGAATTTTTTCTCTTCTCTTTTGAAGATTTTGAAGGTGTGATTTTATGGATGTAAACTTACAATTTGTAATTCTAGTAATTTACATTGTCTCTGCATTTATTCATATAGTTCAGTGTTGTAATGTTGTAGTTTTGACTTTGTACTATTTGCCTTGTTACTGAATGTTCCAAAGACCTGACAATCAGAATGCCATGTCCTGATATATGTATAGATTATGACTTGTATGGTAGATATTTTCCTTATGTTTTCTGTAATATGTTATGTATAGGATACCTGTATACATTTATATTCTATCTTTTGGCATCATTTTGTACACCGTTTGGCAAACCTTATAGTCTGTCACAAAAAATTGCAAATACATTGTTTCCAAATTTTGTGAGGGGGATATTGTCCTGTTGTGTGTTATGCTGACGATACAACACTACTTACCACACATCAGAACATTTCAGATCTGAATAACCTAACAAAAGAAACACTAGATAAGGCCCTGGACTGGTTTGCAGCCAACAAGCTCCTATGCAACCCTGACAAAACACAACTACTTTTAATGGGAACATCAAATGAAGTAGGCAATAAGTCAGTAAAACTCTTAGGTATTCACATTGACTCAAAACTATATTGGGAGGAACATGTCAATCATGTATGTGAAAAAATATCTCGGGTGGCATATCTTCTCTTGAAACTAAGGGAGGTAGTGAGCTTGGAGTACCTCAGGGTGACATACTTTGGGCTATTTCAGATGGTCTTATTATATGGGGGCACTCCCCTCACACCAAAAACGTATTGAAATTACAAAAAAAAGTCATACGTATAATATGTAAAAGAGGTCATAGGGAGCACTGTCGTCCTCTTTTCTCCAGACTCAGAATACTTACAATTATAAATTTATACATCTATGTGTCTGTACTCTATATTAAAAATAATATTTCAGAATTTATTGCCAGAAAGGAAATACACGAACACAACACCAGGGCGAACGGTAATTTAGACATACCGCGCCACAGATTAGAGAGAACAGGAAATTCCCACAAAGTTAACCCACTGAAAATGTTCAATAAACTGCCAATTCATGTTCAGTCTATGGATAAAAATTCTTTTAAAATTAAGTGGTACAGCTGGTTGTCAGATCATCCATTCTATGACATTAAAGAATTCTTTGAGATGCCTGAGGAGAATATAAGCATTTAAAAGTTGTCTGTAGTTAAACATATTATTTTCTGCTGTGGTTAATCGTGTGTAATTACAAAGTTTATACTATAAACAATAAAATACCTTATTATATTAGATTATAAGATAGCTTGTTGCGTTAGCTTTTAAAAGCTATCCTTTGTAATTTGGTACACTGCCATGCTTCAAATGTATTTATAATGTATTGACAGAAGTTTATTTTGTTATTCTGTATGTACTAGTACATCTTGTATGACGAAGCCAATATCATTGTAAAATGATCTATGGTGAATAAAATTCTTGAAATTCTTGACACTCTCCTCTAGCATTACTCTTCTTCAATAGAAGTTATCAATACCAAGGATACTTTCTGCCTTTTAAACACATTAATATTATCTCAGCTGTTTAACTAAAAGAATTTCATACAATTTTGTACACAATGTGGTATATTTCAGGCTATAATCCACAAAAAGAAATTGTTTTGTTGTTATAGTCGATATATGCTAGCTTTGAATGTACGGTTAAAATTACTTTTCTTTTAGAAACATTTGAAAACTACAAAATACCTGGCAAACTTAAAATTCCTGTTATTAATTGTGCAATCACACAATATTTATTATGTTTACTTCTTGATTCATTTATAAAATAATGATACAAATTGGTGGAGACTCATTTGTCAAGAAAATTTGTAAACTCTTTGGAATATTGTTAGTACCACAGAATGTATTAGTAGTGGGGATGCATTTGATGTGATCCAACGTGTTTTTATTTCTGACAATAACAATGTAGTTTTCGGTTTTGAAGAGGAAATTGTGAAGACAGTGTGATGTAGAAAAATGTGAAAGAATAAAAATCAACATAGAAACAGGCAATGCTTCACAAGTTATTTCGTCAATTGGAACCATGAGAATCTACAATGTCAAATATTTCAACTTCAAGAATCATTTCCTAGACGTGAAGAACTGGAGCCAACTATGAGAAACGAAGGTAAGTAAAAAAGTTTATTGTAAATCTTACCATTCTCAGAGATTATTAAAAGAGTTTATTATGATGTCAGTGACAATCAACAAATGAGGGAGGGGTAGATTACAGTGTCATGACAGCCCCATCATTATTTACACTTAGTTGCCTAGTCCATTGACACTAAAAGAGCTACAAATTAAGGCAGTCATATTACTATCAAAATACGCATCACAAAGAAATGATTGACCAGCCCTTTTGCTAGATTAAGCAAGAGTTGTAATAGCTATATGTAGCATGGAGTTAAACTGTTCGCTGGACTGCCTCCAGAAGCACACACTACCTCCCGAAAACTTTCAGAAATGGTATAAGAAACTGGCTTAAAAAGAAGGTTTTTTTAGGCCACAGAAGAATACTTGGACTATGAAAAAGATCTTAAATTTTACCTTATACTTGTTGTACATCTGCATGCAAATATGCGTGAATAAACTGCTATCTTTATTACTCAGTTAGATTATTAGATGTTTCTTCACATCTTTTTAATTTGTACAAACTATTGAAGTTAAAGCATGCAAAATGGGTACTACAGAGGACTGTTGGAGATTGTATGGGTACATCATCTAACTAATGAGGAGGTACTGAATAAAATTTGCAGGAAAAAGAATTTGTGACTCAACTCAACTAAAAGAAGGAATCAGTTGAAATGTCATGTACTGAGACATCAAGGAGACACCTACGTAGTGTTGGAGGGAGGTGTGTGGGAATAAATTACAGAGAGAAACCAAGAGTTGAATACAGTAAGCAGGTTCTAAAGAATATAGGTTGCAGTGGTTCTTTAGCGATGAAGAGGCTTGCAGAGGTTAGAGTAGCAGAGAGAGCAGTATCAAACCAGTTTTCAGACTGAAGACCACAACAACAACAAACAATAATAATCAATTAATGGACCACAAAGCATGGTGTTGTTATTCAAAGGCAGGTTGTGCAAGTGTTCGATACAAAGTCAAAAATGGAATTTCACTGACCTTTTCAGGACGTATCTTGTATTCTGGGACTCTGTCCATCAATTTTCGCATGTCCTCCTTTGACTGGACTACACTACGAGACAGGTCCAGCACTTGAGGAGCTTCTTTCTTTTTCCCCAGCAGATCATCAAGCTTGATGGTTGCCATTTTGTTGTTGTTTTTTTTACTTTAATATTTAATGAATAAGTTAACAAAATTAGCACAGGCTATTAAGCAGAAAGAAGATTCATCCTCAATTATTTTGTTTCAATTCGCTGCAAGAGGTTTGTAAATATTAATCTTCTTGTAAATATAAATCTTCTACTACAGTCACCTTCCAAATTAACAAAAAACTTGTGCATAGGATGACATGAAAGTCTTTACAGAAATTATTGTGTGCTGTTCAATGATCATCTGTGATGTAAGTAAGCATCACTGGTCTTCACAACCCAATAGCTTCCATTTCCATAGTTTAATTTGAGCAAGATGTTTCTATTTCTTCAAAGAACAGATCCCTGGAATTAAAGAAAGACAATTCATCTCATAGAATTCAAAACCTTGAATTCTAGAATTATTTGTTTTACAACATGGTGATAAACAATTACTTGGCTACAGCTGGCATTTCACTTACATAAACTGTAAATTCAAGGATGCAGAAATATCTGACCAAAGACTGCATCTTTTGCAATAGTCAAATGATTGTTATAATATTAAATACTCTTGAAGAAAAGGAGACCACTCACTGAAAAGCAGGAGAGCTGAGTTATTGATAGACCCACACACACACACACACACTTCTCTGAACCTACAAGGTGCTGGCTGGACTGAGAGTGCCAATGCTTTGTTTCTCGGAAGGTGCACTGGTTGTGCTGGGGGTAGTGTCAGGTGGGATGGGTAGAGGGAGAAGGAGATGGGAGACAGGGAGAGGGACTGTGGGTGGTGGCTAGTGGCTCAGAGGGAGGCAATTGATTCAGCTAGGAATGTGTAAGGGAGACGTGGTCGGTATATTGGCTAGGCAAGTAATGCGTGATTGTAAAGGTCATTGGGAAGCAGCACACACCGAAGGCGATGTGGGAACATAAGTTCAAAGATGAAAGGGGAAACTGTTGGGTGAAGGGTTTAGGGCAGTGGGTTACCTGAGATTGAGGCCAGGATGGTTATGGAAGCGGAGGATGTGTTCTAGGGATAATCCTATCTGCACAGTTTAGAGAAGCTGGTGGTGGAGGGAAGGATTCATATGGCCTAGTTGTGAAGCAGCCATTGAAACTGAGCATGTTGTGCTCAGCTGCACGATGACTTTATTTTTGGCAACAGTTTGGCAGTGGCCATTCATCCTGGTGAACAGCTGGTTGGTAGTCATGCATCATTTGTGCAAAATATGTACCTAAACACAATTTACAGGGCCAATAAAGAAATACAAATACAAATACAAATGCAAAAAGCTGTGCAGTGTTTGCAGCTGAGTTGGTACATGACATGCCTGCTTTCACAGGTGACCTGGCCTCTGATGGGGTAGGATAAGCCTCTGACAGGATTGCATTAGGAGGTGCTGGGTGAGTGGATTGTGCAGCTCTCTGCCGCATGGATATGATCCCCTTGGCAAGGAGTTGGGATTGGGAGTGGCATAGAGATGGACTGGGATGTTGTGTAAGTTGAGTGGGTGATGGAATACCACTTTAGGAGGGCTGGGAATGATCTTGGATACGATGGAGCTCATTTCAGGGCAAGATGAGAGATAATCAAAGCCTTGCTGAAAGGGTGATATTGGGTGACGGGGTTTACAGCTTATTGATAGTAACTGGCATTTGCCTCACCACAGCTGTTATTAAAATGGCATATGAAATACATCATTGTAATTAAACAAACTGACAATTTAATGATTAAGTCATACAACAAATTCCATTAAGATTACTAAGCAGTGAATGTATAATAATGAAAATATATTGGAAGTAGAAGCTCATTTCAGAATTGAAAATACAAAATTAAAATGTAATACAGTAATCTTTCAGAATTCAGTGCTACACAAGTAATATGGGACTTTAAAAAGAAAAAACAAAGGTATATTTCAAACAATTTCAATCATACAAGGAATGCAAGAGCTCTTCAAAATTTGAAAGTAATGTACATAATAATTTGTGAACAATATATTTAAAGACAGTGATTTGTTAAAAGATTGTCTTCTCTAAATCACTTGACTAACAGTTGTCTGATGAATATCAACATATTCTCAGTGTGGATTAGAGATTTCATGTTGTAGGAGAATTAGTGAAAAGATTTCAGTGTCAAGATAACTGATTACATTGGTGACATGATGCAAGAGATGTACAGCCAATTTAAGTTGTACTTTCTCACTAGACAACCATACAATCTACATGAGGACTGATCAATACAGTTCAAGAGAATGAGACAAAATTATGTCATTCCTATTAAAAAATGTATGCAGGATTTAATTCCACCACTGGTTCATTTAATAAACTGTGTTTTCCAGGAAGGCATATTCCCCAGTAATTTGAAGCTGACAATTGTGTGTAGCCTTTGTTTGAATGTGGAGATAGTAAACTTCTCTAAAACTATAGACTTTTGTTCTAATTTCCCACTTCAGTAAGCTTTTTGAAAACAGTATAGGAAAACACTTGCTGGATTATTACAACATAAGGACACATTAGGGGGTTTTCCACATAGTTTCAGAGCAAGGAGGGGCACAATATCAGCAGCTGTGCAGTTTATGCATAAGTCTCTACAAGAAAACTGATGGGAACATTTTTAGACCTTCCAAAAGCTTTAGACAGGGTAATTCACTGCAAATGATGATCTCTATGGAAATATTATGTGCCTACTAAAGTCATATTTGACAAATAGCCAACAACACACTGAAACTGTCTATGACAATGGGAACATCATGGACAGGAAAATGTTTAGAATGAGAACAATTAAATTTGGTGAGCCACATTGCTCAATATTACAACCTTTATTATTTTTCATTTATGCAAATGACCTTCCCAAGATTCACAATAATGAACTACTCTTCACCATGGATGCCAACAATACATTTGGTCTTGGCTGGGAAAAAGATTCAGGTAATCTTAACAAGGAAGTGCAAAAATGAATAGGGAAAATACAAGATCATTTGGAAAGTGAAAATTTAATGGTTAATTTCTCAAAAAGCAAAGTAGTGTACTTTCAGTCTCATGGATCAAATAACCAAAAAGTGATAAATGGAAGTCCACTGAACAACACAACCATTGTTTGCAACTATTTGGCATGTGTAAAGGTACTAAACTGACTTGAAAACATCAAGTTAATAATGTGTGTAATAAGCTAACATTTAATCTATATGTCTTAATGAGGATAACTCCATATCTAAATTCAAAATTAAGTATAATAAATTTTGGACCAGGAGAACAAGGCTAAGTCAAATGAAAATCTGAGGCAGAGGGGCATATATAATTGGAAAGAAAAAGCATAAGATAGAAGCATTTGGAGGCAACATGTGAGATTGGAAATCTCAGAGCCCCCTGGAAGCCAAATAGAACCTTTTTTGTCGTACAATATTATAATTCAGGGTGGAACATATCATACGTACATCAACAGAGTTTTTGTGTTAAAGGAAAGTAGCTTAAGTGAGAGAATAAACTATGTATAGATATATTTTTAATTTGCAATTATCATGGCTGTATAGGCAATATATATGTTCCAAATGATTACAGTAGTAATAAAGGAAAGAAAAACTTCCAGCAGAAATGTACAATTTCATTATTATAATAAAGAAGTAAGGAAGACTTTTACCTAAACTGTAGAAGACTCAGACTAATTGAAAGCAGTCCATATTTGAAGGAGTCCTGTACTATAACTCATAAATAAATTTTAGGAGAGACCTCAAGAAATGGCTTACAGCAAAGTATCCATATGACCCAGAACCGATCAAGGAGCCAGATAAAAGTGAAATCTAAAGTATTCCGCTCCTACTGTTTTGTTAGTATTAAATGTCCTTGTATATCTTAAGAGTATGTGCACTTTAAATCCACAACGTTGTGCAGTTAATTTGCACATGAAAGGATTACACTGAGGCAACAAAAGTCATGGGATGCCTCCAATATTGTTCAGACCTCTTTTTGCCCAGTTTAGTGCAGCAACTCAATGAAACAAGGATTCAGCAAGTTATTGGAAGTCCCCTGCAGAAATATGAAGCCATGCTGCCTCTATAACTGCCCATAATTGCTTAAGTGTTGCCAGTGCAGGATTTTGTGACCGAACTGACTTCTCGATTATGTCCCACAAATGTTCAATGGGATTCATGTCAGGTGATCTGGGTAACCAAATCATAGGAAACTTTTTCACATGGACTATCTGAGTATATATGACAGCTCTGCCAATGCACTGCCCTTTTACACCTTCTGTACATGGTATAGCACCATCTGTGTGTGTGCATATCACTATCCCATGACTTTTGTCACCTCAGTGTATACACAAAAAATTATAAATTAAGCTCATACATGTTTTGTTGCTTGCTGGGAGCAAATAAATAAATATGAGCCATGTGCCAGAGGAGTGGTCACTGCCACCACAGGACAATAGGCCAAAAAGTTGGAGTTGATTCTGCTGCAATTGTGCTTGTCTTTTTAAAAGGATTTATAGGCAAAGACAATGTCATACAGCCCAACACTATTATTACCAAGAGGATTGTTTGGCAACATGTCTGCTGGAATTGTAAAAATGTCTAAATCTGTTATGCGGCTCAAGCCACAACAAAGTAATGTGGCTCTTGGTGGCTGTCTGTAGACAAAGAGTTTTACTGAGATGGAGACTCTGACACCAAAAAGAGATGAACAAAGCCCAATCATGAGCAACACATCACAACCAGTGATTGCTCCTCACCTGCCATCATCACAACCATTACCAACAAACAGCAAAATAGTAGCCATACTTAATGGATGGTAAAAGCAGTTCAGTCCTTGTAGCTGTTGACACTCTGACTAGGAACCACTGACACTAATTGGAGGGAGGGAGGGCACAATATGGACGACTTTTATGTTATAATCCATTTTATAACAATGGTCCCTTTTTATGTTAAGTGCTTGCATTTTAGTCCTTCTCCTGCTTTCTTTTTGTTCTGAATAAAGATTCCAGTCTTGTTTCACTTCATGACATAAATATGTGCTTAGTTTATTTTGAAATTAACATCTGTGCAACAATATCAATAACCTAACACTACATTTATATTCAGCACACACAATACAGATCATTCAAGATATTAGCAGGTCTATAGAAAGTATAAGCATTGGGAAAATTCAGCTATTATTTTCATCCAGAAACATACAACTGACAGGAACTGCAGAAAATTTGCTCTTGGTGCTTCATCTACATCTACATCTACATACATACTCCGCAATCCACCATATGGTGCATGGTGGAGGGTACCTCATACCACAACTAGCATCTTCTCTCCCTGTTCCACTCCCAAACAGAACGAGGGAAAAATGACCGCCTATATGCCTCTGTATGAGCCCTAATCTCTCTTATCTTATCTTGGTGGTCTTTCCACGAAATATAAGTTGGCAGCAGTAAAATTGTACTGCAGTCAGCCTCAAATGCTGGTCCTCTAAATTTCCTCAGTACCGATTCATGAAAAGAATGCCTCCTTTCCTCCAGAGACTCCCACCTGAGTTCCTGAAGCATTTCCATAAAACTCGCGTGATGATCAAACCTGCCTCTGAATTGCTTCTATTTCCTCCTTCAATCCAACCTGATAGGGATCCCAAATGCTCGAGCAGTACTCAAGAATAGGTCATATTAGTGTTTTATAAGCGGTCTCCTTTACAAATGAACCACATCTTCCCAAAATTCTACCAATGAACTGAAGACGACTATCTGCCTTCCCCACAACTGCCATTACATGCTGTTCCCACTTCATATCACTCTGCAATGTTACGCCCAAATATTTAATCGACGTGACTGTGTCAAGCGCTACACTACTAATGGAGTATTCAAACATTACGGGATTCTTTATCCTATTCATCTGCATTAATTTACATTTATCTATACTTAGAGTTAGCTGCCATTCTTTACACCAATCACAAATCCTGTCCAAGTCATCTTGTATCCTCCTACAGTCATTCAACAACGACACCTTCCCGTACACCACATCATCATCAGTAAACAGCCGCACATTGCTATCCACCCTACCCAAAAGATCATTTATGTAGATAGAAAACAACAGTGGACCTACCACACTTCCCTGGGGCACTCCAGATGATACCCTCGCCTCCGATGAACATTCACCATCGAGGACAACGTACTGGGTTCTATTACTTAAGAAGTCTTCAAGCCACTCACATACTTGGGAACCAATCCCATATGCTCGTACCTTAGTTAGGAGTCTGCAGTGGGGCACGAAGTCAAATGCTTTCCGGAAGTCAAGGAATATGGCATCCGTCTGATAACCTTCATCCATGGTTCGCAAGATATCATGTGAAAAAGGGCGAGTTGCGTTTCACAGGAGCGATGCTTTCTAAAGCCGTGCTGATGCATGGACAGCAACTTCTCTGTCTCAAGGAAATTCATTATATTTGAACTGAAAATATGTTCGAGAATCCTGCAACAAACCGATGTTAAGGATATTGGCCTGTAATTTTGAGGATCCGTCCTTCTACCCTTCTTATATACAGGTGTCATCTGCGCTTTTTGCCAGTCACTCGGGACTTTACATTGGGCAAGAGATTTGCGATAAATGCAAGCTAAGTAAGGAGCCAATGCAGTAGAATACTCTCTGTAAAACCGAATTGGAATTTCATCAGGACCTGGTGATTTATTTATTTTCAACCCATTCAGCTGCTTCACAACCCCAGGGATGTCTATCACTATGTCCTCCATATGGGAATCTGTACGAGACTCAAATGGCTGTATGTTTGTATGATCCTCCTGCGTGAAAGATTTCTCAAATGCTAAATTTAAAATTTCAGCTTTCGTTTTGCTGTTATCCGTTGTCAGGCCAGACTGATCAGTGAGTGACTGGATGGAAGCCTTCAACCAGAATTTCCTTGGGTTTTCAGCAAGATCTTTTGCTAAGGTATGAAGGTGGTAGTGGTTGAATGCCTCGCGCATCACTCTTTTTACAGCAGCACGAATCTCTACTAACTTTTGCCTGTCCTCATTATCTTGACCTTTCTTGTACCGCGAGTGCAACTGCCTTTGCTTCCTGAGCATTCTCCAAATTGCGCTGTTAAACCACGGTGGGTCTTTTCCATCCGTAACCCACTTTTTTGGCACATACTTGTCCAATGCATGATTTACAATGTGTTTAAAATTTTCCCATAATTCTTCCACATCCACCGTACCGGAAGTCGATTCATTTACTAAGTGGGATGCTAACAACTGCTTATCTGCTCTTTCTAGTAAGAATACTCTCCTAGCCTTCTTGACCGACTTTTTAACTTTTGTAACCATAGTCGTAATGACAACATCATGATTACTAATCCCTGTCTCAACACTGACCCCGTCAATGAGGTTTGGCATGTTCGTAGCTACCAGATCTAAAATATTTCCATTACGCGTTGGCTGTCGATTTAGCTGCTCAATGCAGTCTTCCCAAAATACAGTATCATAATTTGCAACATATTAAATAAAGTTTTGTCTTCCAGTCTCCTCTTTTACAACACTACCATTGCAGTGCATGGCCATGACGTCACACCTTCAATGGTGCAATGTGCTTCAGAAGCTACATTGGCTTCTAATATATTCACACAGTTTTTTACTTTAGTTGTTACCACAGTGATGCCTGTGATTGGTTACTTCTACATCTACATACATACTCTACAATCCACTGTATGGTGCATGGAACTACTAGTCATTACTCTTCCTGTTACACCTGCAAATAGAGCAAGGGAACAATGACTGTCTATACTTTTCTACATGAGCCCTAATTTCTCTTATCTTATGTTCATGGTCCTTACAGAAAATGTATGTTAGTGACAGTAGGATCATTCCATGGTCAGCTTCAAATGTGGATTCTCTAAATTTTCAAGGTAGTGTTTCTCAAAAAGAACATCGCCTACCCTCCAGGGATTCCTATTATGGTTTCCAAAGCATCTCCATAATATTTATGTGTTGATCGAACCTACTGGTAACTAATCCAGCTGCAGCCTCTGAATTGCTTTGGTGCCTTCCTTTAATCTGTCCACCAATAATAAATTTTGCATAAGTCATTTTGTATCCTTTTATAGTCACTCAGCAATGATATCTTCCCATACCTCACTGCGTCATCAGCAAACAGTGGCATACTGCTGCTCACTCTATCTGGCAGGTCATTTATGTAGGGAATAATAGCAGTCCTGTCACACTTCCCTGGGGCACTTCTGATGATACTCTTATCTCTGATTAACACTTGCTGTTGAGGACAAAGTACTGGGTCTTAAGTAACTCACACATCTGGGAAACTTTTCCGTATGCTTGCACCTTCATTCGCAGTCTACAGTAGGGCACCATGTGAAATATTATTCAGAAATCTAGAAATATGGAATCTGCCTGTTACCCTTCATCTATAGATCACAGGGTACCATGTGGTAAAAGGGCATACAAGTTTAACATGAGCAATACTTTCCAAAACCGTGCTGATTTGTAGACAGAAGCTTTTCCATCTCAAGGAACTTTATTACATTCAGACTGAGAATATTTTCAAGAATTCTGCAGCAAACTGATATTAAGGATGTTGGTCTGTAATTTTGAGAGTCAGTTCTTTCACCCTTCTTACATACAGGAGTCAACTGTGGTTTTTTCCAGTCATTTGGAATTTTTCTGGGCAGAGATTAGCAACAAACGAAAGCTAAGTAATGTTTAGTCAGCCATTTATGGTAATGCACTCAAATCACTAGCATACACTGTTAAGCCCTTCTGTACATCTGTTGGGAGACATGAATTCTCCTCAAAATAAGATTTTTTTGCAGCTTTTCCAGCTTGTATATGGAGCCATTGGGGTCAATGTACTGGGATGCAATATCCAAGTCGTTTCATTCATAATAATGTTTGTAGCCATTTGATAGGCATATGGGATAACTGGTTAATCAGTGTCTGCTTCATTATATTGTGTTTCTCTGTCGCTGGTGGTAATACCAGTTTGTAAAATATCTCAGTAGCCTCTGTTCATTGAGGGCAGCTACAGCATAATATACAAGACAGTCAGAAATCACTTTTTTAAACAAACTTACTTCCCTGTCACTTCTTAATATACCACAATGACTTGGTATTCCACATGAGAATACGCAAAGGTTCAAATTTGTGCAGGTTTCCTTTATTATCTGTGTCATCATCAATACACGAATGTATTAAATGTACAATGCTACCTTGTATCCCATCTCAAATTCCATATGTCTCTTATATGACAATAGAAACAATATGGACTGCGGACAAAGATTGAACATATCCTTCAGCTAGCATGACTACAAGCAAGATAATAATGTATGCAATTAAAGCTGATAATCCTAAGCATATAGTGAAACACACCATGATCAATGTACTTTGACAGTTGCTTTGGTACAAAAGCTGTCTTGTATCTTGATTGTTATGTCAACTTTTCTAAGCCATTATCATTGCCATCTGTATTCCTTATAATTCTAATACACCTAGAGCAATATTTGTTGTCTTTATGGAATTTTCTTACTTCATCCACATCCTTGTTTTCTGATTTTTTAAACTGCTTTATATTATTCATACCTCTTGACTAAATTTATCATTCTGCTCCCTTGATATATTTCCACCCTTTTTATTTCTCACATCTCTGGTGGCCCTTCAAATGCCATGCTTCATTTCAGATTATGTTGACTGTGACCCCTGAGCCAGTACGAGATTTGATACCAACACAGCAACTTACCTATCAAATTCGTCCATTCATTATAGCCATGCAAGATGGGCAAAGGTTAGATCACTAGGTTCATATCTACATCTACATCCATACTCCGCAAGCCACCTGACGGTGTGTGGCGGAAGGTACTTTGAGTACCTCTATCGGTTCTCCCTTCTATTCCGGTCTCGTATTGTTCATGGAAAGAAAGATTGTCAGTATGCCTCTGTGTGGGCTCTAATTTCTCTGATTTTATCCTCATAGTCTCTTCGTGAGATATACATAGGAGGGAGCAATATACTGCTTGACTCCTCGGTGAAGGTATGTTGTTGAAGCTTCAACAAAAGCCCGTACCGAGCTACTGAGTGTCTACCCTGCAGAGTCTTCCACTGGAGTTTATCTGTCATCTCTGTAATGCTTTCGCGATTACTAAATGATCCTGTAGCAAAGCGCACTGCTCTCCGTTGGATCTTGTCTATCTCTTCTATCAACCCTATCTGGTATGGATCCCACACTGGTGAGCAATATTCAAGCAAGATGTACTGTAACATACTTCCTTTGTTTTTGGATTGCATTTCCTTGGGATTTGGAAGGAGTGAGTTTCAATTATTACTTATCTGTACAACTTGATTTAACTTTCCCATTTTTTCCATGGATATTATGAGTTAAATGCCAATTCCCATCCATATAATTGTACAGTTTGAGTATTTGCTCTATAACTTAAGACAGAATGTTAAACAACAACCTTCCATACTTTTCTCTTCCATTTGCCTATATGGCAACTATCAATGACTTTTCCGTGTAGTCTCACTTTACATACAGTATAACTTTTACTACATAAAATGCATTTACACATTTATGTAGTCCCCTCTTCCAAGTTCTAATACACTAAAAGGGAGTCTTTTATCATTAAATTAAGTAAAAGGTCCTTAAAAAGAAAGCCTGTCACCAGCTACCTAAGCATAATTTTAGATGATTGACAGAATTACAGCACATAGACTGAAACATTGAATAAAAGAGGTGGGTATATCATGAACAAAATAATTAGCCTAGTCAGTCATCTTCAGAAAATACCTATGTAAATGGTAAGGATGTATTGTAATACTATCCTAATTACAATAATAGGACATTGTACAAGTGTTTATGCACAAAGCCTCCTGATAATGATACCACTGAGAACAGTTGTTAGCATGCTACATGGGATACATCTCCAGTTCACAGAGACTTTTGGTACTGTGTCAGTTGAGGTAGTGCAGTAATGCTCAGAGTACACCCATTTGATCTACAGATGTGAAATGACATGTGATGTACTACACAAAGAGAGAAGAATGTAATCGTTTGCAGAATATAATATGTACTGCAAGAAAATACCAAATTTTTAATAAGATGTTCTACCTGTGGTAGAAATGATGAGACGATGTCGAAAAAGCAAGGCACATGTACAGCTTCCTCCTCAACATAAAAAAGCCTGAGCATAGGTTCCTGAACCCCCCTCCCCCCTCTCCCTCCTCCCCACTAAGAAGAGTACATGCTTCTTGATGGACCATGATACTTATGCCACATACTGGCATCCAATTGGGAGAAGACATATCTGTGAACATGCATATTATGTAAGGGTACACCATAACACAGTATTTGGTGATGCCCACTGTATGTAGATGTGGTGGTTGCTGGCTAGCGGAAAATTAATTAACATGAGAAGACACATCTGGGAGATATTGGCATTATGAGACAATGTAACAGATCTTAGATGGTATCACCAATGCCACTTCAAGAAAGGCTTGCATAGTGTGTCATATTATCAATCAGTCTCCATCCACTGATCTGTATGAAGTTATAACAGAAGGCTAAGAAGCAGCACAGCAAAGGCGGATGAAGTCAACAGCCACAGCAGATGGATAACTAGAAGCACATGCTTAACTGACGTAACCATAACATCAGAGTGACAGTAGATTTGTAGGCCCATCTCATGCTACACAAGGAGCTATGACCTAAGCATTAATACTGGTAACAACCATGCTCTCTCAGAAGAGGGAAGCTGTCTCCTGCATTCAGGGAAGCAGGAGACAACACCATAATTAGATCCCACCACAATGCCATTTGTAATGCCCAAGGAACCAACAACAGGATGTACCTACGGACTTGGAAATTCCCTGTGGGATCTGACCACAAAATACTGTTGCTATTCTGTTCATAATGCATGAGGATGCACTGGAAGTAATGCCCCCAGATATTTATGTGAAAACTCTTAAAGAACTTAAAACATCCATCCCAAGAACCAACCACAAAGAAGCACCCTCTTTGGTCACCTGATACCACCCAGGACTGGAACAACTGATCCATGTCCTTCGTCTGACCTTTGATTATCTATCATCATGCCCTGAAATGAGGGACATTTTACCCAAGATACTTCTAACCCTCCCAAAATGGTGTTCTGCCACTCACCCGACTTCCACAACATCCTAGTCCATCACTATGCCACTCCCACCCCCAGTACCCTGCCACAGGGATCACACCCATGTGGAAGATCCAGATGGAAGACCTGCTCAAACCACCCATCCAGCACCACCTACTCCAGTCCCATCACAGGCTTATCGTACCCCATCAGAGGCTGGGACACCTGTGAAAGCAGCCATGTTGTATACCAGCTCAATGATATGACAACCAACAAACTGTCAACTAGAATGAATGGCCACCACCAAACTGTTGCTAAAAAGAAGGTGGGCCACCCAGACGCAGCAGAGCTTAACATGCAAGATTTAAATGGTTGCTTCACAATATGTGCCATCTGGATTACTGCCACCACCACCTGCTTTTTGGAAGCTGTGCAGGTAGGAACTATCCTTACAGCACATCCTTTGCTCCTGTAACCTTCCTAGAGTAAACCTAAGGTAACTCGCTGTACCCCCACCCCATGCTCAACATTGTGTGTGTGTGTCTGTGTGTGTGTGTGTGTGTGTGTGCGCGCACACCCTTACCCAATTTGTGTCAGCTAGTTGTGTGCTGCTATCTCAGGCCCTGATCTATGAAATCACGTGTCCTGCTCCCATTATTCTTCATGTCTACATATTTATTTCTCAACATGGTCACCTTGGCGACAAACACATTTCCACCAATGAGAGACCAGTTTGCTGATACAATCACTGTAGAATGTTTGACTTTGTTGAAGGAGCCACAACCTAACCTCTGTGTGCACCAATTCATTACTATGCAAGTGAAGTTCTTGAAGGTGTTCTTTAAGTTTTGAAAACAGGTGAAAATCAGATGGGGTCAAGTTTGGACAGTATGAAAGACAGTTGATGGCATCAAACCCCAGGTGCTGGATTGTTGCAGATGTTGCAGCACTCATGTGTGGTCTGGCTTTGTTATGCTGAAGGTGAGGATGCACCATATGTGGATGAAATCTCTGAATTTGAAACTCAATTACAACAAGCTGTTTCTTATGCAGTGAAATAGTTACTTTACACACCACTATGTTACGCACCACAATACAGACACCTCTAGCATCAGAGGGCTATAAATATCTAGTCATGTAGAATGTTAATAACATTTGTTTTACTTTAAAAAATTTACAAATTTCCACATAAAAAATCTGGAGGCATTACTTTTCACCATACCCTCGTATGATGTAAGATTCTAAAATTGCCATTTTTGATGCAAATGAATGGGTCGGTTTTGAGACCTGTCATGCCACAATAACTAAATTTTATAGTTGACACAAAAAACTTATTACGTACCACAGAACTGATGGTTATCTATTCAATAGTGTATGACAATTTTGTAATGAATATATTGCAGATTTGGGGGAGGGAGCACAATGGCTCCTCTTGCCCCCTCCCCCGTCCCTTGTAGATGCCTATGGAAATAGCTATGATGACAGTACTTAGTTTTATGTTAACAGTAATAGTAATGTAGATTTATTGGTTCCCAATGTAAGAAAATAATGTTAATTTTTGACAGTAGCATTCTTTAGTAAGCGCAAATACAGCTGCTGTTTAAATTATGTGTGACAACTAAATGTAATAAATACATAAATGTAAAGTTCTATTCTAAGTAGGCAGTATAGAATGTCTAGACATATCTCAAAAAAGCTGCACTAACAGCTTCAGACATTAAGTAGAAGTAGATGGAGAAGAAAAATAAAATAAAGTAAAATAAAAACCTATTGCAGTAATGTTTCATGGATGAATGAGGGACTGTGTAATGTTACTAATGTTGTTGACGTACAGGTTGTAGTATTAAAGAGAGGTACACACAGAAAATAAAATACTACTAGTATAACAATGGGAAAAATTTATCCTGCTCATACTCATTGCTCCTATGGGTTATGTTAGTGACTTACCACCTATTAAGTTCTGTTATAAATATATTTATAACTAATATTGTGCAAGATGTTATCACAGAAGTGAATTTATGGCACATATCACACTGTCACTCAAAAATTGTATCACCTGCAGCCCGGTGAAATAAAATAAATTCAGTTACTAGCTGATTGCTATATTATACTCTTAAGCATATGCAGTGGCTTTTAACACATATATGAAATGCATTCAAGTTTTGTGCTGATGATGTAATAAGTGATTTGTTTGAATTACTTTAGATAGTATATTTAGCAAAAGCAAAGGTACTTTAAATACTTCTACACATATTCACCCTACATTCAACATTTAAAACTTAGTTACAGTGGAAGTTCAATTTATAGAAATACATGCCACATGGTCTTATTTTATCTTGTACTGGGTACACAATGCTACAGTAAGGTATTTTATAATCTAGATCACATTTGAGAAATATAGAAAAATATTTTAGCTGGTGATGTGATACTCTTCTGGAAAGTTATATAAGAGAAATGTACAATGCTACCAATTTCTGTAATTATATTATTTATCTGTTTGTATTAAACAGCAATATTTATGAATGCATTTAAACACTGTGATTTTTGTTGATAATCTTAGTCATTTCAATTATCTGGGAATATCAGAGGTGAGATTGCAGAAATACATCAAAATGCATATTCTGGAAAAATGGCATCAGTTGCTGTAACTTACCTTGTTCATCATGTTTCCAAAAACAATACAAAATTTCACAAATTTAAATAACAGTTTTCTGTAAATACAGAACATAACTATATAACTAATGCAGTTCTGTTTCTGATAAAGGAGAAAAATGCATGAATACTGTTTGTACAAAAATGTATTTACTGAATAAACTTTTATGCTGGTGCTTGCAGATTACACAGTTACCAACAAACAAGAACAAGATCAATTGTGATAACCAAGGACTTGCCTAGTGTAGAAGACACACTTGTGCATTCTCATGGATAAGTGGTAGGTGAGAAATCACATCTCATGGAAAACCAGATCTTAGTTTACAATTGAGTTATTCACTTAAATTGTGAAATTATGCTCTGAGGAAATTCACTACTGCCATTTACTGTGTTCAGAGTTCAAAACAGAATTTTATGAACTGAAGTAAAGTAAGGGATTCAATAAACTCTGCCTTCACAGCCTTTACTTTCCATAGCATCTTACATATTAGAGAAATTCTGTTTTTTCCCATCAACTAACCTGACTGATAAAGGTAACAACCAATGGAAAGAATAAAGGCAACAACTCACCATATAGTAGAGGTGCTGAATGATTGACAAGCTCATACACAAGATTGAAACATAACACTCTAAGGACTGTTCAACATCAAGAAACAGCTGCATGTTAATATACTATGACACATAATTACTTAGCCATGTGAGCAGTCTCATTTCTTTTTTGTCCAATCTTATTTATTTTACAAGTGACCACATTTCTGCACAGTGTTGCCTGTGTTTTGATAAGAGAATATACAATATTCATGGTTATGCCACAGATGTAGATTTTAATAACCATCAACACTGAAGTCATGACTGTAGCACGTAACTAAATGACTTAGCATGGTACTATACGTCGGGATTCCTTTCTGTTCCAACCGTGTATGGAGCATGGAAAGACTGACTGTGTCATCGCCTCTGTGCTGCTGTAATTAGTCTAATTTTGTCTTTGTGGTTTGTACAGGAGCAATATGTAGGAGGCTGAAAGATATAGCTAGATTTTTCTCTTAACACTGGTTCTTGAAATGTTATAAGTTGGCTTTTGCGGGATAGCTAGAGTCTACCTCTGAGAGACTGCAGTTTCAGGATTTTCAACATTTCTGTGAAGCTCTTTCATGAGTCAAACAAACCTGTGACTATTTGTGCCACCCTTCCTTGTATACGTTCAATTGTAAGTCTACAAAGGAGACTGCATTTTCCCAGTATCTTGACAATGAACTGAAGTCTGCCATCTGCCTTACCTGGAACTGAACCACTGTGATCATTCTATTTCATGCAGCACATTACTCACTGATACTATGTAGCAACAATAACATCATCAGCTGTGTGTAATAGTTTTATTTAGCTGCAGCTGGTTTTGGTGATACAACTCACCGTCTGCAGGTGTCTCTGCAACATAGGGTGAGCACACTTTCAACAGGCATCATCATCTCTAATAAAAGGAGCAGAAACTACACGCATCCACAGAACTTATCATTTATGGATTGACTGACTGCAACAAAACTCAACAACAGGGTTTGTCGAAGGCTGTCCATACGAGTCATAACTTATATAACGCCACACACTTTTCAGAGCCTTTTGGTTTTTCCTTAATGTTGATTAATCAGTCAGGAATCTGTTGCCCTCAGTACTTTTGTAGAAATCATAATATTCAGGCAGCCTGGTATATATGCTGCATCCATAGCAGAGTGCTTATTATGGAAAGATTCATTTGTGGAGTTTGGAGTCCTTTGCATCTGAATCAATAACATTTGCTCCTTAGACAGCTGCAGTGCTTTGTTTTTTGTGTGTGCATTGGAATGTATTATTTTGCTAAAGTTGGGACTTCACAGAGCACCAAATCTGCTTGCTGTACACTCAATGTAGAACAAGCAGTGAAAGCATCAGCTAATTTAACCCAAAGTATTAATTTATGTTATAATTTTGATGCAACAGGAGGCATCATGAACACAAACAGTCAAGATCTCTAATGAAGCATTATTTGTCAGACTCTTCTTGGTACACAAACTCCTTCGTTCTGAATCAAGAGAAGGTGCTAGTTGTTGGAAACATTCAGGGAAATAAACTTCCTGGCAGATTAAAACTGTGTGCTGGACTGAGACTCAAACTCGGGACCTTTGCTTTCGCGGGCAAGTGCTATACCAACTGAGCTACCGAAGCACGACTCACGCCCCATCACCACGAGGTACTGGCAGAAGTACTCTTGAGAGACCGGAGGGTGGGGGGTGACTATGGCATCGGCAGGGGTGGTCCGCGGGAGCTGGACCACGGTCAGCTTGACAGCACCGTCGGGGAGCTGTGTGGGTAGATGTCGTGAAGGAAGGTTCGGCTGCTGAACCTGGAAGTTGTTGAAGCGAGCCAGACGTCGTACTGGGCGTGCTGGTTGTGCGGCGACAGGTAGGCCAGCGGTTTGTGGGTGGAACGGAGTGATGCCGACTATGTCTCCGGTGGGCATGGCGGCAAACACATGAAGCATGTCCAGGTCGACGTCGGGTGGGAGGAGAACACATTTCACCAGGTGGCAGGGAATGGCGGAGGTAGTGTCATGAGCACTGGATGAAGAGAAACACACGACGAACAGTGTATAATTGTGCAGTATTATTGAGATGTCGTGGATTATGTCTGGGGGGACAGGCACAACAACCTTGAGCGATGGCATGTTCAGGACGGGGGGGGGGCATGAGAAACCTCGACAAGGCGAGGCAGGCGATGGTGGAGAGGTTGAAGGGACCTGCGAAGGGCCCGGCAGTTAGGGCGTGATCGTAGGTAAGCTCAAGGTGGGGAGCATGTGGTCAGTCGATGGAGTGCGTGAGACCAGAGTAGAGAGCAAGGTCAGAGGAGAGCTCGACGACTGGAGCTGGAGGTCACTCGACGGAGTGTGTGAGACCGGCAGGGGGCAAGGTCGGCGGAGAGCTCGACGATTGGAGCTGGAAGTCACTCAATCGAGTGTGTAAGTCCGACGTGGAGGGAATGGTCGGAGCCTCGTGAGAGAGACTGTAACAGCTGAATCTTTCATCTGGATGTCATAGGTGTTGGCTGAGCACTGGAGAACTCTGTACGGGCCGGTATATGGAGGTTGGAGGGGAGCACGGACAGTGTCATCTCAGAGCATGACATACTCGCAATTGTCCAGAGATTTCAGGACGTGAACCTTAGGGCGGGAATGGCTGGTGGGCGGAGGGACATGGAGGTTGATGAAGTGGCGTCTGACACGGTCCATGAAGGAAGGTAAGTCAGACTGAGGGAGAGACGCAGAAGGGCTCACAAGTTCGCCAGGGAGAACAATGTTCTGGCTGTATACGAACTCGGTTATTGTGCCTTTGAGGTCTTCCTTATAGATCACATGAATGCTGAGTAGCACAAGGGGAAGGGCCTCTGTCGAAAGAGAGTTGTCGCATCGGAGAGCCGCCTTGAAAGTGTGGTGCCAGCGCTCGGCTAGCCTGTTACTTTGCGGGTGATATGCTGTAGTACGGATGCACCGGATGCCGCAAATGTTACAAATCCCGTTGAACAGGGCCAATCAAATTGTCTGCCCTGGTCAGTCGTGATGATAGCTGGACATCTGAAACACGATACCCACGACTCAACAAAAGATCGAGCAACAGTTTCTGCCGTAATATTGGGGAGGGGGACAACCTCGACTCAGCGAATTGTTCGGTTGATAGACGAGAGAACATAACGAAAGCCTTTAGAGGATGAGAAAGGGCCACTAATGTCAATATGAATTGCTGGAAACGCCCAGGAGGGATCGAAAAGGCACCGAGGGGCGGTTAAGTGTGCTTGTGTACTTTGCAGTGTTGGCACGCGATGCAGGAGCATGCCCATTGCTGGCAGTTCTTGTTGACATTTCTCCACACAAAGCGTTCCGCTACGAGGCGGGCGGATGCATGAACACCGGGGTGGGCTAAATTATTCAATGCGTTGAAGACAGCTTGACGGAGTGTGGTTGGGATGAGAAGGCTTAACATGCCCGTACTGTCATCGCACCAGATCTCACCAGAAATGTGTCAGAAGGTGGTGCGGACGAAGTGTAGTGAAGAAGTAGAGTCTGAAATCAGGTTTTGTGTTTCCATGTAGGTGGGTTGGATGTTAGACAGATCAGAGAGGTCTAACAGCAAATGGGCGGCGTCGACTCGTGAAAGGAAATCAGCAACTATATTGTCAGCACCCTTTATGTGTCTGACATCAGTGGTGAACTGAGATATGAAGTCCATGTATCTGAAGTGGCGAGGAGGTGGGTCAGCTGGTGGGTTTGTAATGGCCGCAGCCAGGGGTTTGTGGTCCGTTAAAACATAGAAAGGGCGTCCCTCAATGTCAGTCTTAAAATGCTTAATCGCTTCGTAGACCATGAGCAACTCCCTGTCAAACACGGAATATTTCCGTTGTGCATTGGTGAGCTTGCGCGAGAAGGCGAAGTTTGGCCGTCGAATGTCTGGCTAAGGACAGCGCCAATGGCAGTATCGCTCATGTCTGTGGTGATGAAACGCTGCGCATTGGGATGAGGATGTGCGATGGTTCAGGCCTTGGCAAGAAGATTTTTGTGGGCAGTGAAAGAGTCAGTCATAGCAGGGGTCCATGGAATGGGCCAAGATCCAGAAGTGTTGGTGCCTGCCAAGGCGTCCATCAGTGGAGCCTGAATCTCCGCAGCCCGAGGTAGATGTCGGCGATAATGATTAACCATCCCCAGAAAGCGCCGGAGCTCTTTGAATGACGAAGGTCTGGGTAGGTTTAGTATTGTTTGTACTTTCTCAGGGGGCGGTGAAATGCTGTTGGCAGAGACCCGAAAACCAAGAAAAGTGACAGCAGGTTGATTTAGCTGCAATTTGTCCTGGTTGGTCTCGATTCCTGCTGCTGCAAGAGTGTTCATAACATTTTGCACATGTCAAATGTTGTCCTCAATGGAGGAGCTGAACACAAGAACGTCATCAAGATACGCAAAGCAGAATTTTAGGTTTAATAGCACTTCGTTGATGAAGTGTTGCCAGGTCTGAGTTGCGTTTTTCAGACAGAGGGGAATGAATCGAAACTGAAATAATACAATCGGGGTGGTGATTGCTGTCTTCTCGATGACTTCAGGTGCCATGGGGATCTGGTGGTAGGTCTGTTTGTAATTAATGACAGAGGACATGGTCACACCTGCGAGGGAAATGGTAAAGTCAGCAACGTTGGGTATGGGGTAGGTGTCCATAATTGTTCGTGCGTTTAGTCGATGGTAGTCTCCGCATATGCGCCAGGACCCGTCTTTCTTGGGTGTCATATGTATGGGCGTAGACCAGCTACTGGCAGAGGGTTCAATGACGCCGGAGCTTAGTATTTCAGAAATCTGATTTTTAAGGTCGGAGAGGCGCTCGGGACAGTCGTCGTGGTTTACTGGAGATCGGGGGACCTGGCGTGAGGCAAAGCTTGTGAACCATGCCGTTGGTGATGACGGAAATGTTGCCAGCGGCATAGGAGGCGGTTTGTTTACGATGTGTGGTGGGCGGGGCAGGCGAGGCGTGGTCGTAGCGTTCGGAGCCACTCGGCGGATCCGACGGGAGCCGAGGCGGCAAAGTGTCCCAGGAGTCAATGCGACAAGATGGCCGCTAGCCCGAAGCAGTGGCATTGTGGTCGGGTGAGCTCGGTAGAGCTCGTGAGCTGTTAGTGAGTCCACTGTCCGAGGTCGCGGCCTGTGGCAGCACTGTCACGGGCGAAACGCTTGGCGCGAGTGCAATGTTTGTGTTGTCAGTGGCAGTCGCATGGCGGCACGCAGGAGCCAAAGTTGCATAGTTTGAGGTGCTGTCTGCAAGGGGTGGGGTAGGAGCTGTCAGTTCAGGAACACGTGACAAATGGCTCTGAGCACTATGGGACTTAACATCTATGGTCATCAGTCGAACACTTGACACTTGTCGCACATGCGCACTTGTGTCCTGCCGTGTTAGGAGGGTGTGGCCCTGCGGAACTGTCAGTACACGTTATGGCAGTCTTGATAGCACAGTTGCGAGGGATAGTGGGAGGTAAACACAGGGAGGCTCGATTGCTGGGATTGCAAGCAGATTCGGTGCACTTACTGACCTTGCTTTGTCCTTGCTGTAGTGTCTGTAATTCCTTTGCTGCATCAGAGAGCTGGAGCTGTGTTTTGTGGAGCCGGAGGGAGAGCTCGAAGTTTTCCTTGTGTAGGCGAGCAACGTGTTCAAGCTTGACAAGGAACTTGTGCGTGGCTTCTTGTAACGTCGCCGACAGAGATGAGCATGCATGGGTGAGATGAGCCCAGACCGATGTGTCACGGGGAAGGGGGGGAGGGGGGGGGGCGGAGCACAGTGGAAGTGAGTCTTGGACGATGATGAAACACGTTTCGCACTTTCCGGGGAAAGTTTGTGGTGTCGCAAGAAGTCAATGCCTATTATAGGTTTGTCAATTTCGCACACTAAAAAAGTCCACTCGAGTTTGCAGTTTGTGGAGAGTGAGACGATGTGGGAAGTTGAACCCGAACATTGTAGTTTAGATGAATTCACGGCTTGCAGTGAAGTATGATGAGGGTGGATGTTCGAGGATGCTAAGGACGTAGGCAGCAGCGAAATATCAGCGCCTCTGTCCACTAGGAAAAAGTATCCCGACCAAATGTCTTTACTGTAAAGTCGTCCACAATTATTCAGTCATTCCTGGACAGAATGGAACACCGGGGGGGTGCCTGTCATGTTATGCGCAGGAGGCGGCACCCGGACCTACCTGCAATTGGCGTTTGGGAAGTGGCAGGGTGGTTTGTAGTTCTGTGCCGCCTCACCAAACCGTGTGTGGAAGTAACAGTACAGTTAGTGCGGTTGCATATCCTGCAGAAATTTCGTTGCCAGTGGCGGTGGCCAAGGGTTGGTGGCCGCAGCAGGTTCAGTTGCAGGAGGGGGGAGTGACAGTGGGTGGAGCCGGTGACGTCCCAGTTGCTTGTTTACTGCTTCCCGGAGCAAGCGGAACAGTTGGCACAGTATGGCCCCGACCGCGTCTGGCTGCAGGGCGATGAGCCTGAACCTGAGACTTGTCAGGTAGGCAGTGGCTGGCGAAATAGAGCAGTGATGCATCATGTAGCTTGTCAGCAATTGTCATTCTTTGCTCAATAGGTTCAGGACACCTTTGAGCCAGAGCAAAGCAGATGTGAGGAGATAGTTTATCTGGCCAGATGGCGAGGAGAGCTGTGTGAGAGAATAGATTGGCGCTGACCAGGGCATGTAGCTGTCTCCAGAGCTGGGAAGGTTTGTCGTTGCCTAGTTGCTCGATGTGGAGCACTTGCCGTATTGCTGCCTCAGTTGAGCATGCAAGCCGACACAGAACTGTCATTTTGGTTAGAGTGTACCGGGTAGATGAGTCCGTGGCGTCGACAGGTCAGCAATCAAGTCATCCTGGTCGTGCAGGTGGGTGATGAGGCACAGAAACCTGGTTGACTCATTGAGTTTGTAATGGTTGAACACTTCATCCACAATTTTGAACCAGGTTGTTGCTCTGTCGGGATTAAATGGTGGCAGTGTCGGCAAGTGTTGTAGAATGTTCGGAAGAACAGGTTGAGTTGAGTTCGTCACGGCACTACCTGAATCGAGCTGTTGTTGCTGTAGTATTTCAGGAGAGTGTGCCTCCATGGGATGTGGCAACGACGGCTGTTCGGGTGGCAGCGTGAAGGTGACACATTGTGGTTGAGTACGATCCGTCGTGACGCGGAATGCTGATGCAGGTGAGACACCAAGATGTGCTGAGAACGGTAGCAGAATCTCGACTGGAGCCGACGCGGGGGCAATAGGTTAGAAAAAATTCAATGTTTGAGAACACGTGTTAGTCCGCGGAAATCTCGACGTATGATCAGAGCCGGGGCCACCTGTGTTGCAGGGAGGCTGCGGAGGTGCGGGCTGTCCAGAAGCACAGTGTGGGAAATGATGTCGAACGTGGGGTGGAATGTGTGAATGTTCACTGTTCATAGTCACTCCACTCAAAACAGTGTGCGGATAAGGTGAATGTTGTGGCACAGAACACTGAGGCATAGCAGTGGGATGGAGTTGGACGTCAGGCACAGATAACAAGTTTTTGTTCCTGTTGCAGGCCGAGGTATCGAAGTAGGAAGGCATGTGCTGATGCTGAACTGAGGCAGGCGCGGGTGTGGTCGGATGCTGAGGAGGTAGACCGTGAACGAAGCAGTTCCAGCCACGTGGCAGGTATCTGCGTGGTACTGCATGAATTGCGGCGTGGCAAATCGTTCTCCTGGCGGTAGTAGGTTGTCTGACGAAGCATTTGCAGAAATCGGCATTGGTCCCGCACTGCACGGAGATCTGTAAGAGGTAACTGCACAGTCGATGAGGGAGGGCACATGTGGCAGGAACAAAGGCGTTTGATAGCCAAAGTCTTGCACACTTCTATCCTCACTTCTTGTTGCAGGCTTGAAAACGTCCGGCTAAATCGGCAGAATCATCGAGTGAGAGGCATCGTGTTGCAGTCCTGGTGGGTGTACATCACCCACAACACGATGCATGTTGATCACAAAATCCGGCATTAGGCACTGCGCCGAAGTCATTGTTCGAATGCTGTGTCGATGTAATACACGTGAAAATAACAGACGCGGAGGCCGTGGACACAGTAAAACGGCGAAAATGAAAGACGTTACAAGTCGGGGTCACCAGTGAGGAGGATTATCGGGTTGGTTGCACCAATAATCACACCTATTTAGCAATAGTTCGTTTATTAACCTTAACACATACAAGGATCACAAAGAACTGAACTGAACATGGCGGAACAGCCAAAGATAATGCTTAGAGTCCAAAGATGAACGCATATCGATGTTGGTGTCGATTTCATCGGCGCCACAGACTCAAACTAAAACCCATCACAGTAGTACAAGTCTAGTACAGTAGGTGATGAAGAGACTGAAAGAATGTATGATGAGGCAAAGGAAATTATTCAGGTAGTTAAGAGAGACAAAAATTTAATTGTGATAAGTGACTGGAACTCGATAGCAAGAAAAGAAGTGAAGGAAAAACAGTTGGAGAACATGGACTGGGGTAAAGGAATGAAATAGAAAGCTACCTTCTAGAATTATGCATGATTTAATAACCATGAAAACTTGGTTTAAGAATGATGACTGAAGGTTGCATATTTGGAAGAGACCTAGGGACCTGAAAGGTTCCAGATCAATTATATAATGGTAAGACAGAGATTTCAAAACCAGATTTTAAACTGTAAGACATTCTAACAGCAGATGTGGACTCTGGCCATAATTTATTGATTACAAACTGCAGATTTAAACTGAAGGAATTATATAAAGATAGGAATTACAGTAGATGAGACCTAGCTAAATTGAAAGAACCAGAGGTTGTTGAGGGTTTCAGAGGGACTTTATGCAATATTTGACTGAAAAGGGGAAAGGACTGGATACCTTTAAGAGACAAAATACTAATGGCATCTGATGATTATATAGGTAAAATGACAATGCTCAGTAGAAATCGTTGAATAATACAGGGGATACTGAATCTAACTGATGAGAAGAGAAAATAAAAATTCAGCATAAGAAACAGGTGAAAGAGAATACAGGCTTCTAACAAATGAGATTGGCAGAAAACGAGAACCGTCAAAGCAGAAATGGTTAGCGAACAAATGAATGATATAGAAACATGCATGACTAGGGGAATGATAGATGCTACTTACAGGACAGGTAGAGAGACCTTTTGATGAAAGCAAAGCAGCTATATGTGTATTAAGAGCTCAGATGGCAAGCCAATACTGAGCAAAGAAGGGAAAGCTGAAATGTGGAAGGAACATATAGAAGATCTAAATAAAGGAAATAAAATTGAGTCAACATTACAGACTGAAAAGAGGAAGTAATGGAAAATCAAACGGGACATATGATATTGCAAGAAGAATTTGCCAGAATGCTGAAAAACTTAACTGCAAACAAAGCTCTGGGAATAGGAGACTTTCCCTCAGAATTATTGAGCTCCATGGGGGAGAGAGTCAGCCACGACAGAATTATTCCACTTGATGTGTAGAATATATGAGGCTGGTGAAATACCCTCAGACTTCAAGAATAATTGCAAAGAAGGCAGGTGCTGACAGTCACAGTTTAATAAATCGTCAATTCCTGATATGATAATATCATCTACAGATAAAAAAACATAAACCTTAGTGTTTTAATACATGAAATATATTTAAAATTGTGAATATGGACAATCATCAGCTTTATAGTAGGATGATGACAATGAAAATCTGTGCTGGAACAGGAACAGAAACAGTATGCCCACTGGTGAGCCAAAACATTATGACCACCTGCTTAATAGCTTGTTGGACCATCTTTGTAACACAGTATAGCGCTGTTTCTGCATATTATTGATTCTACTGGTCTTTGGTACAATTGTTAAGGTATATGGCACCAGATATCTACATACAAGTCACATAATTCCTGTAAATAACTGGATGCTGATTTGTGAACACTGTGATGGGATTCACATCAGGCAAATTTGGTGGCCAAGACGTCAATGTGAGTTCACTATCATGCAACTCAAACCACTGAAGCATGGTTCTGGCTTTGAGACACATACAACATGCTGCTGAAATATAATGCCATTGGCAAAGACATCAAGCATGAAGTGATGCAGGTGGTCAGGAGTCGTTAGCTTGTCTTCTACTGCTACCATAGATCCCATGCAAGCTCAGGGGAATGTCTCTCATAGCATAACACTGCTCCCACTGCCTTGCATCCATGGTGCATTACACATTCCGAGCAGCCATTTGCCTCAATGATGGTGTTTGTGGAAACTTCCATCGACCTGGTGTAGTAAAAATGTATTTCATCCAATGAGCCAAGACATTTCTATTGATCCATGGTTTAATCTTGATGATCCCATGCCCATTGAAATCATAACTTATGATGTTGTTGGGTTAGCATGTGAACACATATTCAACATTGTGCACTGAACTGTGGACTCTGAAACACTTGTGACTGCACCAGCACTGTGCTCTTTCAGCAGAGATGCCACATATCACCACCAATCGTACTTTACAGAGCAGCAAGCTTCCAAGCCCCACATTCTGTGAAGATTCATGGCCATCCAACAATTTGGCATCTAGTGGTAGCTGCTCATGACTACAGCACACGAACATTCAACCAGCTTTTCTGTTTGTGAGATACTTGTTCACTGGCTCCAAGTGATAATAATCTGCCCTACGTCAAAGTCGCTGAGCTCAATGGTTTCCCCATTTGCAGTCCATATCACGGCTGGAATGGTATCCCAGCTGTCTTTGTTCTGTTTACATACTTTCCTTACTGCATCATGTTCCAGCAATGCCACCACGCAGACTCCAACTTTGTGGTGGGCAGTGGTCATAATGTTTTGGCTGCTCAGTGTATATTCCCGTACAGGGGACACATTTTAATCAAAAGTCACTTGCCCAGTGTCAGTGGATACAATATTTTGTATTTAGCTGCCAACATTGGGCAAGCGACTTTCAGTTAAAATCTCTCTCCTGTACAGGAATATACATAACATATGTACAAGTACAGGTTGTAGACACACATTTAATGACATGTGGAAGTTTGAGTTCAATCATGAGTCATGATCAGATGGACTAATGGTAAGGCAACCACTTGTGATAAGTGGGAAATCTGGGTTCGAGTCGCGATCCGGCACATATTTTCATTGTCGTCATTCTGTTATACAGCTGATGGCAGTTGATGGTTATCTATATTCACAACTGTGAATATATTTCATGTATTTCATAACAACTATAGTCACCAATGTGCCTGTTCCTTGGGACACACATCCATGTCTCAAGAAACATGCACCGTATTTCGGAATAACACAGGCACTGCAATATTGTATTAGTGTTTTAAGTTTCTCTAAGTATGCGGCCACACATCAGCACTGTTTTGAACAAAGCATAGATTTTTAACAAATTGTCATACGTTAAATTCCAATATTTTGAGGCCTGATTTAAACCATAAAGTGCTTTGTTTGGTTTATCTACAGTGCTTGGTCCTACATTAAATCATACTGGTATATTTACATAAATTTCTCCATCTAAATTTTCTTTAAGACAAGCACCTTTTACAGCCATTTGACTTGCAATTTGCTGTGGTCTATCCTCGATGTTATTCAAACTGTACATTAAGCAAGCAGTAAAGGGAATCAAGGAAATATTTGGAGAAGGAATTAAAGTTCAGTGAGAAGAGGAAAAAACTTTGAGGTTTTCTAATTCTGTTAGTGACAGCAAAGGATGTGGAAGAGCAGTTCAATAGCATACAGCCTCCCAGCACAAATGCAAGCAGTCACGGCAGTGCAGGCAGAAATGCAGCTGGATGCCACTGCAGACTTGGCCAATTGGGTGCATGATGCACTGCCAAGAGTGTTCCATACGACAGCCACAGCAGCTTATGATGGCCCAGCCCCAGCAGTTTTTGCTCCATATTAATGCAAACCCTCAACACCTCCAAACTCAGACACTGATCTACACCACCTAGTCCAGAATCTGGACACCCTTGGGACAGCACACAACATGCAAGCTGACCTGTTGGCACACTCATGGACAGAGGACAGTTGGCACTATAGTGGTAGCCAATCCAGCAACCAGTGACCCGGTTCGTGTAACCAGCACCAGCCATTCTAGTGGTATCCTATCAATGTCAGAGCAGCCACTGAATGGCTTTCACTAGTACCATGGCAGCTTCGGCAATAATGCGGTTAAGTGCCGGCTGTCCTGGATGCACCCAAATGCCAGCAGCAACCAGGTCTAGATGCCTTTGGCTGCAGTGCCATACCAGAGTGTCTTTTCGTTGTGAGCTGGCACTTTCAAATACCTTGTTGACAAGGGTTCTGTTCTCTCAATATTCCCATGAGCCATGCTGAGGAACCAAAGGATTGCCAAGGCACTGTCTCTTAATGCTGCCAACAATTCCTCCATAAAAACATATGGCACACATTACTGAAATTTGGACCTCAGTCTATACTGCACATTCACATGGACTTTCACTGTAGCTGACATCAACCATTCAATCCTGGTTGTGGACTTCTTTGGCTACTACAAGCTGCTAGCTGATATCACAAAAGACTACATGATCAATTTGACAACAAGTTTGAAGACAGAGAGTCAGCAACGACAGGCCACTTTCTTCAGCATTAAACTCATGAAGTTCCCGTGTACAGTACACAGACATTGTGAAGAAATTTCTGGAACTCACTTGCCCGCCTAGTGCACAGGGAGATGTCAAACATTCAACAGTCTATCACATCATAACTGTGTCTGGCTCATCCTCTCTGTGCCATCCATGGTGACTTACGTCTGAGTGACATGTCATAACAAAAGCTGAGATCGAGACCATGCTGTGACGGGGCACTGTTCAGCCATCAAGCAGCCTTTCGCCCTCTGCCCTGCTGTTCAAGGACAATTCATAGTGCCCATGTGGGGACTATCATGACTTAAATGCATGATTGGTGCCTGATTAATATCCTGTACTGCACTTTCAGTATGTCAGCTTCATTGATGGGCTCATTTATATTTTGCAAATTGACTGCATGAAGGCATTGATGCAGATTCCTGTCATGTCTGATGACATATGTAAAATGGCCATCATCAAGCCCTCTGGGCTTTTTGAGAGCATATACATGACATTCGGCCAAGACCTGGCTGTGCTTCTTAGATGGCATCTTGCAAGGCTTACTGTGGTGTTTTGCATACTTTGATGACATAATGGTATTTTCGAAGTTGCACGAATTCCACCACTGACAACTGACAACTGTCTTCCAGTGCCTGAGTGAACTGGGGATTATCATCAACTCCATGAAGTTAATATTCATCATACCTCAAACAGAATTTGTCGGCCATCTGATCACACTTAGTGGACCCATGTCATTACCAGAGAAGGTGCAGGTGACAGTGAATATGCCACATCTACAGTCACACAAGGAATTATGCCACTACTTTGGCTGATAAAGATTTATCAATGTCATCTGCCTAATGCCACCACTACACTAGGACCTTTGACAGCAGCTCTACATGGCCCCACTTCCAAAGAAACCTGTGACCTGGATGGACACACTGGAGGAATGCTTTACTGCAACCTCACAGGGCAAGACTACCCATTCGTCTGGTGTGCAACACTGAATTTTCCATGGTTTTGGATGCCAGCGAGACCGTCATAGGTGCAGTGCTTCAACAACGCATCAATGGCAGCTGGCAGCCCTCAGATTCTTCTTGTGTAAGCTATTGGATTTGCAATGTGCTCAGAGTGCTTATGATCATGAGATGCTTACAGTATTTGAGGTGATGAAATTATTTTGCCTGTCTCTGGAAGCCCATCCCCTCATTAGTTTTACCGACCATAAGCCACAACTCATGCATTTCAGAACAATCACAATAAGTGTTTGCTGCATCAGTTCTGGTCGTTGGAGTATGTGTCACAGTTCTCTGCAGACATCCACCACATTTTGGGAATAGATAGTATTATTGCTGACTAATTCTCCAATGCTTGTGCCATTGTCTCTACTCCTGTGAACAATGAGAATGTTGTCAAAGGTCAGGAGAGTGGAGAAAAATTGGGTAGCACCCACCATGACACCTCCAATGCCCTACAGCTCAAAGTAATCTCATTCTTGGCTTTACGCACAAGACTTGGTGTGACATTTCAAAAGGCACACTATACTGTTCCTTCAGGAGAAATTCTGATGCGGTGCCTTTGAAAGTGTCCATGGAATATCACACCCAGACATCAACACCACTGTGTAACTTGTGGCTGTGTGTTTCACGTGGCCAGGGCTACAGAAAGACTGCTATCTGTGGACACACAATTCTACAGCCTGCCAGCATGCCTGAGTTGGAAGTCACACCCGTGCAGCTGTCGGTGCCTTCCCCAATGAGACATGCTGCTTTGCGTGTATCCATGTGGACAACATGGGCCCACTTCACCCCATGAGCCCTCCTCCACCAGCTTTTCTGAACTGTGCAGATGGAAGTTATCCTTATGACACATTCTCCTCACCTAAGATTATCTCAGCCTCAACTAAAGTCATCTTCTGTTCCCATACCATCAACCTGACAGTTTGCACCACCTCTGGTCTATCGGCTCCTCCGAATTCATGTCCCCTCACCCTCATTGTGTGCCACTCTTCGCCAATGCATTCACCGGTCATTTTTCTCCTTCTCTGCTCCTCTCTTTTCTTCCCACCTGCACCTCCCCTCCACCACAGCCTCCTGATACTGTACCTGGCAGCCTTATCCTGCCACTGCCTAGTCCCTGCAAGCTCTGCCAGATGGAGCACTCTTCTCTTCCTCCACCCATACCCTGCTATCCCTCCCCTTCCTTGCCCCACTCTGGAGTGCTGCTTTCATTCAATTTGACAGCTGCATTCTGGCTATAATGGCCGGAGATAATGACCATTTGTGCGCAAGATGTGCTTGCTTGCATGAACGTGCATATATTTATTTTCTGAAGATTGCTTCAGCTGAAAGCTCATGTATAAAAGTCTTTTTGTTGTACTACTGAACGTGTCCCATTTACGATGAGTAGCAATCTATCCTTTTCGTAGTATTGTTGATGTTATATCTTGAAGTTCTTCAGGTTGGAACGTCAAGATGTCAGATGAATTTGAGTTCCACTTTTCAATGGAAACAATTTCAGAAACTGGAAATTTCTGCTAGACAAATTATATTTGTTGGACCACACTGCAGAAAAATACCCAGAGCAAATGAAGTTTATAGATAGTGACATGGAAAATAATTGAACTGAGAAAGACAAACAACTAAAAAAATCTCAGAAAATGTGATAAAAGTATTGTTCAAAAATAATAGAACAAATTGCGGACAGCCACCTGGAATACATGAAAGGTTGCAGCAGTGTGGCTTGAATGTGGAAAAACTTGTGTGACGCATTTGAAAGAAAAAACAACGCTTATTGGTTACTTCAACATAAACAGTTACTGCAATTGAAGTTAAGTCCAGCAAAAAGTACAATGACTGTGCATTTCTTAGGATTTGACTAGTTGGCACAGGCTGTGTGGTGAACAGTTGCAGTAGCTAAAGAAACTGATGCTATGTCATCTTTTGTTGACAATGCCTCAGGAATATGATAACATTGGAACTGCACTTGAGAAATTATCTACAGAAAATCTGAAGTTAAGCTTCATGAAAAGTATGTTTAGGGGTGAAAGTAAACACACAAAATCTAAGAAGAGACCTACAGTAGAGTCAGGACAGAACATAGTGATTAATATGTGCAGAAAGAGTTTATCTGGGAAAACTCAACGGAAAAACAAATTCACAAATATGGGCCAAAATGACAAGTTAAGTTCAGGCAGACAAAAACAGCTTTGTTCTAAAAGTCATAACAGTGATTAATTTAGACACAAAAGAGCTAACTGTAATAAAAGAAACAAAAACAGAAAAAGTGCTGCAAATTTAGTAAATTGTAAGTAAAATATTTTCTGAAAGTTCAGATGCATGTTGTTTTGTGAGTGGTGCATTTAATGAAACTATTTCCTGGTTTTTGGACCTTGCTGTGAGTGAACACTTTGTGAATGACTTAAAAGGTGTTGATACAGTGCAAACACTTGAAAGACAGGTAGTGTTTAACACTGCAAACACAGGAACTACTTTGAAGGCAATATAGTGCAATGAAACGAAAAAGAGCTTCCAAAATATGTGAATGGTATGAACATTGAAGATGTGAAGACAGCATAATTGTGCACCATCTATATGGAAAGGAAGCAAACAAGACTTTCACACAATCAGAAGAGGACTTGAGCACGATGTCCACTGGAGCTAGTACACAGTGACATTACTTTGAGTTACATCACTGTGAGATGGACGTGAATATTTGTCAAATGAAATGAAAAGGTTCTTTAAACAGAAGGGAATCCATTACGAACTGACAATGAAATAGGCATACACACCATAAAAAAATCGAGCAAATGAATGCACGTATAGGAAAGAAGTGGGAATGTGCAGGTATCACCACTTACATGTCACTCATGCAGTGAGCCGGCTTTACTGCTGCACCCTTGCACTATGCTCATGGAAGAGGGTGTCGTGACAGTATGGTGATGGGAGTTGATAGAGTATGTTTGCCATATATATTTATTTTCCACAAATGAGTAAACGAAACAACTGTCAAATGCAATCTGTTTACAATGTCTATTACCTGGTGATCACAGAAAATGGTGTTTACACAGTAGTTTCATTTAAACACTGATCCTGGAAGGAATAACTCCTCTGTGATACAAGTGCATTATCCAGTCACATGGCAACAGGAGGACAGTGGACATGTGCCCAAAATGAAGCAAATTTTCTTTGTGACCTGTGGCGTGACATGCACTTTGCAGATAAGATGAAATGAAAACAAAAACAAGTCGATGCACCAAATAAACATCCACACACATTGGTGAGGAGCTCGCATTAAGCTTGACTCACAAGGTCAATGGCTTGCAGAATCAGAACGGTACCATGCATCTGTATGGTACCATTTCTCAGCTTGCACTGCTCTGCTTCCTTTGCTCCCACATGCCACAGAATTGCCAGAATTTGGCAAATTTACTCATCAGCGGATTCCAAGTGCTGCACACTTTGTGCTGGCTGCAATGGTAGTTCTGCCATTTACGCATTTCTGTGGTACAGTTGCCACAAAGATCACACAGATCCCCCCTTGGAGACCACAGCTCAGGAGCTGCGAGAAAGTGTGGGCATCCAGCCTGTGACCAGCTTGTGTGACAGATGTTTGGAATGTGCACACTTCGTAGTGATGTCTGCACGAGCAGAATGGTGATGAGTCTGTCAGCAGTGATTGGGCACTGGCACATCACATCTGACCTCAATGCTTCAACAGTGGAGGCACAGATACTACGTGAAGTGGCTGTACTTGTTCAAGTATGGAACTATGACACATAAATCCAGCAATGGAGAGGGCTTGATGTGTGGACAATATTTCTAGTAAAATACTGAAACACTGTTATAAATTTGTTAGTCCCGTCTTATGCAACATATACAATACATCCCTACAAGAAGGGATTGTCCCTGACAGACTAAAATTGGCTGTAGTGATTCTTCTCTTTAAAAACGGTGATAAAAGCATTGTTACAAACTATCGCACAATATCCCTATTAACTACCTTCTTGAAAATTCTTGAAAAACTCATGCACAGGAGGATTGTAGACCATCCTTCCACAGTATCTTAAGCAAAAATCAGTTTGGGTTTTGTGCCGGTCTTTGTACTGAACAGGCAATATGCTCTTTCAGCAACCAAGTTTCGCAAGCCATTAACAAAAAAAAAAAAAAATGTCTCCAGTGGGTATTTTTTGTGATCTTATGAAAGCCTTTGACTGTGTAAACCACCAAATTCTTTTGAAAAAGTCAGAATACTATGGTTTAGGTGGTACTGTTGGCTTGTGGCTACAATCATATCTAAAGGATCGGAAGCAGTCTGTAATGCTAAATGGCTCTTCTGGAGAATCTGCCTCATCTGAATGGGGCACGATAACGTGTGGTGTGCCTCAAGGCTCCGTTTTGGCCCCACTGGGCTCCGTTTTGGGCCCACTGCTTTTCCTCATCTTCATTAATGATCTTTCTCTTTGTTCTGAGACAAACAGCAAATTTACCCAGTTTGCTGATGATACCACAATTCTAATTGACAATTTGATAGATCACAATCTTGAACAAACTACAAATACTGTTTTTAATGACATCTTTAATTGGTTCTCCTTACATGGTCTCTCACTCAATGCAAATAAAACTCATTATATGAGGTTCCATACATCACAAAGTAATCTCGATGAAATTAACATAAAATGTAGAGATAAACCAATACAGAAAGTTGAAGATACAAAATTCCTGGGTGCTTGTATAGACAGCAAATGTAATTGGTCAGTTCACATTCTTCATCTATGTAAAAAGCTTAGCTCGGCAACATTTGCATTATGGGTAATTTCTTCAGTGGCTGAAGTTGACACCATTAAGGTTGCCTACTATGGCTACTTCCACTCATTGATGTCATACGCTATCACATTCTGCGAGAACCAACCACTTGCAAAAAAAGTTTTCACCGTCCAACTGCCTCACAGTATATTTTTTCCTTGTCTTACTTTTGTGTGAAAAAATTATTCTATCTGCCAAGACAACAGTAAATTCCATAGCTATAACACCAGATACAAAAACAATCTACATTTCGAAATGAAATACCTCACTCTGGTACAAAAAGGAGTTTACTACTCCAGCATTAAGCTGTTCAATGATCTCCCACCACATATCAAATATGTTCCTACAGAACTGCCAAAATTTAAACAAGTTCTCAAAGATTACCTGACAGAGAAATCTTTTTATACTGTGGATGAATATTTGAAAGAAAATGTATACCATCACTAAACTTATTGTGTCTAGAAGTATAACAATTGATTTTATTGTGCATTTGAGCATTATCACACTTTTTGTAACAACAGGTTGGCTGTACCTGTATTTACTCTTGTAGGCCTAATATCTGATTTAACTTCGTGCTCTTATTTTTAACCTTTGTTTGAAACTCCTTTTTCTGTTAAATGGTTGTTATGTTATCTAGCTGACATTGTATCTATTGCTTTATTTATAGTATGTCTTACTTAAACTATGTACAATTTGGCATTGAATTACCCTTGTATTTATTGTAAGTTTAAATTGAAACCTGTACAATTTGACACATTCCATATCCTTGTGATTGACTCACTAACTGCATCTACGGAACATGAAATAAATAAATAACACAAAAACTGATGTGGAAGTTGATCCAGCTTTGATGCCCGACATGACAGAGGCACAGGGATGCAAACAGCAGTCCAAAAGCCGTGACAGATAAGCAGCTAGTTATGCAGGAGGTGACGTCTGAATCTCGACTGGAGACAATTTGCTGATGTGGTTGCCCACTGGAGACAGGGTCTCTACAGCAGGCGATGGCTAGGGTGCCAGATTTTAACCTATTCAGTGGCTGGGGCACATGTGGGCTGCATCCCATGGTGGGACAGTGTGTTAATGATGCAGCAAGGGTATTTGAAGCAGACACAGTGCTGGCGTGTGTGACGTAGCCCACTGGCGGCTATTGTGGGGGTGACCCTGGCATCTGTGGTGGCCACAGTATGGGCTGCTGTGCCAGCTGGGTGGGTGAAATGTTGAGGCTGAGGAGCATGTGGGGGTGTGATGATAGCTGGCAGTCATGGGTTCGGTCTCTGCCTGACTGATGGCAGAGGAAGCATTGTCCTTTGACGGGACTTCCACTAGGATGAAGGAGTGAATAGCAGTCTGAGTGGTCAGGACTTGGGCGATGGAGACTTTGGTCAGCTTGCTGTTACATTCAGTGTCAAGTGTTCTCTTGCTCATGATGATCACACAATGTAGCCCTGAGTAGGGCAGCCAAAGTGGTGGCTGTTACATGTAAGTATGCAATATCATGCATGTACAGCACTTAGACTGGCATGTACAAGTACTTTGATGGTGCCATGCCACATTGATGCATTGGTGCACATGTTCGAGGCCAGCCATGTGTGTGTGTGTGTGTGTGTGTGTGTGTGTGTGTGTGTGTGTGTGTGTGTGTGTGTGTGTGTGTATGTGCGCGCAGACATTCTTGCAGTGGTGGGGTTGAGGCACCATGAGGCTGTGGTACTTTCTCCACAATATCACCAGGGGTGGTGAGAGGTTGTCCGTATACAAGGTTGGCAGGTGAGGTACTGATCTTTTGTTTTGTGTTACTCACAGGCCAAGGGGTACCAGTGGGACTGCTCCCATCCAAGTGGTGTCGTGGTAAGTTAGGGAGGCTTTCAGTGCTCAATGGAGCTACTTGATCACGCTGTTAGACTCCAGATAGTAGTTAGTCTTCTTGTGTAACTGCATGCCACACAGTCAGATGATATGTGTGAACAGTGCACACACAGACTGGTGGCTGCTGTCTGTTATGATATGATTGGGACAGCTGAAGCATCCCACCCAGATGCTGACAAAGGTGGTGGCAGTGATCTCAGTGGTGATGTCCACTACGGACATTGCCTTCGGCCGGTGAGTTAAGTGGTCCACCATCATCAGTAAGTAATACTTGCCATGGGGATCTGGATCTTGCCCTCCATCACCAGCTTTTCTGAACTGTGCAGATGGGATTTATCCTTACAACACATTCTCCTCTCCTAAAATTACCCAGCCTCAACTATGGTCATCTACTGTTCCCACACAATCCACCCAACAGTTTCCATCTCTCTGTCCTATCATCTTTTCCCAATGCATGTCCCCTTCTGTTGCTGCACCTGGCAGCCTTGTCCTGCCACCATCTAGTCCCTGCAAGTTCCGCACGACAGCATTCTTTTCTCTCCCCATCCACACCCTGCTGTCCCTGCCCCTTCCCTGTCCCACTCCAGATTTCTGCTTTCATTCGACATGACAGTTCTGAGCTTGCTTGTGTGAATGTGTGTGTGTGTGTGTGTGTTTTCTTTTCTGAAGAAGGCTTTGACTGAAAGCTCTGGTGTAACAATCTTTTCATTGTGCCTGGCTGCTACTGAACGTGTCATCTTTATGGTGAGTAGCAATCTACCTTTTCCATAGTTGTTGACATTCCAACCTGGACTTTTCATCACAAGATATAACTTCAGTTTTATTATATGACTTTGTATCAGTTGTTATAAACTGTTACCTTTCTGACAGGGAATCATAAAGCCAGTCACACAGCTATGACAATATTGCATATGCACCATTTTGATTAGAAGCTGCCTGTGAGGGATGGTGTCAAAAGCCTTCTGGAAATCTTGAAATACAGAATCAACTTAGATTTCTTGATGAGAGCACTCATTACTTTATATGAATAAAGAACCAGTTGTGTTTCACAAGAATGATGTTTTCTGAATCCATGTTCCTTATTTGTCATAGATTATCTTCTTCAATGCATATTGTAATGTTGGAACACAGTATATGTTCCAAATCCTACTGGAAATTGATATTAATGATATAAGTCTATTATTCAGTGAATTATTTCTATTTCCTTTCTTGTGTGTTGGTGTGAGCTGTGTAACTTTCCAGTTTTTAGATAGAGATCTTCCATCAAGTGAATGGTTGTTAAAAATTAAGCTATTTAATCAGCATACTGAGAAAACAACATAATTTGTGCACATTATGGACCAGAAGACTTGCCAGTGATACTGTCACTGGTAGCATTTCCGTTGCTATCACACAGCAAAGACATTGATTACATCCTGTCACTTATATACCTTATATACAACCAGAATCTCTTCAGATTTGCTGCCAGATCTTGAGATGGAGTTTCATTATGGTAACTATTAAAAACATCTCACACTGAATTCTACACTGGGTCTGGAGCACCACCAGTGTTGTTTAAAACCTGGTAAGCTTTTTCCTTGCTTCTTCAACTACATCCTGACACATTTTGTGTACCATGGGGTCTGTTACGTCTTAGTAATTTAACTGGTATAAAACTCTCAGTTTCCACCAACACTATTTGTTTCTGATAGTTGGAAGGTTGTAGGAATGGGCAGAGTAGAAAAGTTTTAATTTTTCATATGTGAAGGCTGTTTGTGTCCCATTGCCACATCTTAGGGACTTGAACGCGCAGTCCCAGAACACACCAAATATTTTATGTACATTAGTCATAGTATGTGGCCATGGTGGTCTACCTTGCTTATTACCTGTACAAACCACAAACATATATATGGGAACATGCTCAGAATATTCATACTAAATGTGCTCCATACACCTGATAATTGTGGATTACACACATTGGAAAAAATGAAGTGAACATATAACAGACAGACCAGTTGTATTGATACAAGTTGTAACTATGAGAGACATTATAAGGAGCTTCAGCCAAATGGAAATACTACTTATATAGCGAATGATGTCATTTACTTCTGTCAAGCAGACTTTTTTCCCAAAGAAATATTTGATTTAGAAATATTTAATTTCCAAATAGCATATTGCCTTTCATGGACTATTTTGTCTTTTAGAAAGAAGATTCGGTTTTCCTTGCTGAGGAGCAAATTCACAATGGCAGTGTTGTCACTGCATTTTGTTCCTACAAAATGAAATTTTGTTTTCAAGAAGAATATCTATTTTTTTTTAAGAACAGAAATTTACTTTTTTTAAGAAAGAAGAATACACTTATTTGCAAATCTGAATTACAAAGACAAAGAAAGGAAGCTATCCCTTTACCTTATTAATAATAGTACATGGGGAATAAATTGAATCTAAGTGCTCCACATTCCAGAGCCTTCAGGCAATCTTGGTTTGGTAATGTGTGTGTAGTGTGTAGGTCTGAAAGACACTCATATTCGAAAAGTTTGTGAATGTGGGGAAATGGGCAAGTGTACCAACCATCCAAGGAGGCATGCTGGGAACACAATGTGTTGTTCCACTGCAGGCTGTCATAGTGATATTGACTCAGAGAGACATCAGAAGAGGATCTGCTGACAGTTCAAAATAATTTACACATGGCTTCATTCCTTGGCAAGAGGACCCTCCTGTCTGTGATACCTATGGTATGCAAACCAGTGTATGCCAAGACTAAGAGCATTTCATATTTTGACTGGTTTGGTTTTAGACCATAAGTTTTGGTCAAAGGTTCAATGGATACAGTAGTTTTTGAAATGATTTTCAGCAATGGCATGTTCTTCTCACTTAATAATTACATACATAAGATCATAATGTTCTTCCTGCTCAAGATCATAGTGTTTCACCTGCTCAAGAAGATGTACATATGTTTCACAACCTGTTTTGAAGTAGTCTTGAAAAGGATTTCTGTTACTGTAACAACACAGTTTCATAAACAAAAATTAGACATATAATGGGGACCCAAGGGTATCTAGAATTACTTTCCAGCAAATTAAGGGGCATTAGTGATTGTTTCTCCGGTTAAATGCCTCTACTGAAAACTCCTGCATGACCCCATGTGGAAAGAAGCTGCACTGTAAATATCTAAGGATTTGCTCCTCTACCTTGATAATGCTCTTGGTCACAAACATTGAGTGTCGGAAAGGTTTTTGGCCAAAGGAAACAGTATTGCACCCACCCTCTTCACTGGATCTGGCTCCTTGTGACTTTTCCCTGTTCCCTAAAATAGAAAGGGAACTAAAAGGAAGTGTTTTCATGATACATAAGACATGAAACAAAAAAACTGAGCATATGAAACAGCATTTATTATGTAGAATAGCAATGAAAATAGGCCATAAGGTGAACTGTAAAATATAAAGCTGCAAAAGGTGTTTCTGAGTTCTTTGGAATTTTAGCACAAACAATACTGGATCCCATTACTTGCTTTGGTTGAACCCATCCTCTGTTAATTGCATCATCACTTGCAGCAGTTGAAGACAGTCTTGCTGATGACACAGTCCGGGAGAAGTAGTAATGCAGAGCCTGGTATTTCGAAGTCCATCCCATTTACTAAGCTATATTTAGCCAGCATAAGCATAAACCATACTAAGCAATATAGTGATAGTTTACTGTTAGTGCAATACACATATCAAGTTTCCTTTTGTTTATACCTTGGCTCATTCCAAATCCCTGGAGGCTCTCCTTCTACAGAAAAGAATGAATGAATATCTTGTAATCAGACAATGCTTGTCATGAGTTAAGTTTTCCATCTCTTAAATGTGTATGATACTAGTGTACCTCACATATATCTCTAACGGTGTGAGTCTGACCAATGTAGGATTTCCCACGGTAGCCTAGAATCTCAAAGGTTTCCGTCTGAGAGCCAGTGTGTCTGTAACCAAGCCCCATGTGTGCTACTTGTCAAAACCACCTCAACCATAGAAGATGATGCTAAAAGAGAACTGAGAAGCCATTACCTTGTGTTTTCAGAATCTTCAGCTCATCTGACAGCCTGTTTTCAATGCCTCATACTAAGTATACTGTTACCAAGATAATGGGATTAATGGTTGTTAGCACTTGTGGACTCATATTAACATTCTGATGGAGTTTCCCACCAAAAATTGATATCATCACCTGATGATGACAAGCAGGTGCTTTGTCAACATAATATAGAGTTTTGAGTTAAATCAACTGATGTAATACCTGAGAGGCTCAACAACATTTGTTATGTTGGGAAAGTTTAAAAAAATACAAACAAATAAATACTTATATATGCCATAAACTCTTGCCACACACAAATTGAGGAATTCATTCAGTAAAACTGGAAATTAAACTGGTGAGTGCATTAAAAATGAACAACAATGGTTTGTGTATGTTTAAAACAGAAGCAGAAATATGTGAAATATCCTTACACTGAAATCTTATAAACATTTATACCAAAAGCATTGTAGCATGTATGAATTGCATTAAAATAAAGATTATACTCATGTTGAGAAAAAAAACCTGTTTATAAAATACCAAAATGTAAAGAGGCAGTTGTAAATTGAAAGGTCTCCTCTTACCAGTTTCAAATGCCATGTAACTCCCATAGTCCAAGACTGTGGAAATCCATTATGACTGCCAAGATTGTTCTGAGTATGGTGTCTGACTCCGAGAAACTTCCCATTCTTGTTGTTTTTGAAGTAAACTCTGAAAACACACAATGTTTATATCTAAGGGAGAGAGTAGAAGATATTTTGAGGACTTAAGTGCTAACAGTATAACCTCCTCTTAAAAACAATTTATACTGATAGCCAAAACATTATGACATTGCCCACTGCAAGGCTGGATGCTGCCTGGTGGAGTTATAGGCTCCTTTTAAACACAATTTACACTGATAGGCCACATGGAAGAATCCTGGAAATACTAGAAGGTATCAGATAGATTATATAATGGTAAGACAGAGATTTAGGAACCAGGTATTAAATTGTAAGACATTTCCAGGGGCAGATGTGGACTCTGACCACAATCTATTGGTTATGAGCTGTAGATTAAAACTGAAGAAACTGCAAAAAGGTGGGAATTTAAGGAGATGGAATCTGGACAAACTGATTAAACTAGAGGTTGTACAGAGTTTCAGGGAGAGCATAAGGGAACAATTGACAAGAATGGGCGAAAGAAATACAGTAGAAGAAGAATGGGTAGCTCTGAGGGATGAAGTAGTGAAGGCAGCAGAGGATCAAGTAGGTAAAAAGACGAGGGCTAGTACAAATCCTTGGGTAACAGAAGAAATACTGAATTTAACTGATGAAAGGAGAATATATAAAAATGCAGTAAATGAAGCAGGCAAAAAGGAATACAAGTGTCTCAAAAATGAGATCGACAGGATGTGCAAAACTGCTAAGCAGGGATGGCTAGAGGACAAATGTAAGGATGTAGAGGGTTATCTCACTAGGGGTAAGATAGATACTGACCTTTGGAGAAAACAGAACCACTTGTACGAATATCAAGAGCTCAGATGGAAACCCAGTTCTAAGCAAAGAAGGGAAAGCAGAAAGGTGGAAGGAGTATATTGAGGGCCTATACAAGGACGACGTACTTGAGGACAACAGTCTGGAAATGGAAGAGAATGTAGATGAAGACAAAATGGAAGGTACAATACTGCGTGAAGAGTTTGACAGAGCACTGAAAGACCTGAGTCGAAACAAGGCCCCGGGAGTAGACAACATTCCATTAGAACTACTGACGGCCTTGGGAGAGCCAGTCCTGACAAAACTCTACCATCTGGTGAGCAAGATGTATGAGACAGAGCGAAATACCTTCAGACTTCAAGAAGAATAATACAATTCCAATCCCAAAGAAAGCAGGTGTTGACAGATGTGAAAATTACCGAACAATCAGTTTAATAAGCCACAGCTGCAAAAAATTAATGCGAATTCTTTACAGACGAATGGAAAAACTAGTAGAAGCCAACCTTGGGGAAGATCAGTTTGGATTCCATAGAAATATTGGAACACGTGAGGCAATACTGACCTTGCGACTTACCTTAGAAGAAAGATTAAGGAAAGGCAAACCTACGTTTCTAGCATTTGTAGACTTAGAGAAAGCTTTTGACAATGTTGACTGGAATACTCTCTTTCAAATTCTAAAGGTGGCAGAGGTAAAATACAGGGAGCGAAAGGCTATTTACAATTTGTACAGAAACCAGATGGCAGTTATAAGAGTCGAGGGACACGAAAGGGAAGCAGCGGTTGGGAAGGGAGTGAGACAGTGTTGCAGCCTATCCCCGATGTTATTCAATCTGTATATTGAGCAAGCAGTAAAGGAAACAAAAGAAAAATTCGGAGTAGGTATTATAATCCATGGAGCAGAAATAAAAACTTTGAGGTTCACCGATGACATTGTAATTCTGTCAGAAACAGCAAAGGACTTGGAAGAGCAGTTGAACGGTATGCACAGTGTCTTGAAAGGAGGGTATAAGATGAACATCAACAAAAGCAAAATGAGGATAATGGAATGTAGTCGAATTAAGTTGGGTGATGCTGAGGGAATTAGATTAGGAAATGAGACACTTAAAGAAGTAAAGGAGTTTTGCTATTTGGGGAGCAAAATAACTGATGATGGTCGAAGTAGAGGATATAAAATGTAGACTGGCAATGGCAAGAAAAGCGTTTCTGAAGAAGAGAAATTTGTTAACATCGAGTATAGATGTAAGTGTCAGGAAGTCGTTTCTGAAAGTATTTGTATGGAGTGTAGCCATGTATGGAACTGAAACATGGACGATAAATGGTTTGGACAAGAAAAGAATAGAAGCTTTCGAAATGTGGTGCTACAGAAGAATGCTGAAGATTAGATGGGTAGATCACATAACTAATGAGGAGGTGTTGAATAGAATTGGGGAGAAGAGGAGTTCGTAGCACAACTTGACAAGAAGAAGGGACCGGTTGGTAGGACATGTTTTGAGGCATCAAGGGATCACAAATTTAGCATTGGAGGACAGCGTAGAGGATAAAAATCATAGAGGGAGACCAAGAGATGAATACACTAAGTAGATTCAGAAGGATGTAGGTTGCAGTAAGTACAGGGAGATGAAGAAGCTTGCATAGTTTAGAGTAGCATGGAGAGCTGCATCAAATCAATCTCAGGACTGATGACCACAACAACAGCAGGCCAAGACATTATGACCATTGCTCACCACAGCGTCGGATGCTGCCTGGTGATGTTGCAGGCACATGACGTGCAATGAAAAGTATGTAAGTGGAGCAGAGATGGATGGGGATGACCCTAGCAAAGCTGTGGGCTGAAAATGGGGAAATCCATTGAGGTAAGTGATTTTGTCAAAGAACAGATTATTATTATGCAAAGCCTGTGAGCAAAAATCTCAAAAGCAGTGAAGCTGATCAAATGCTCACACGCTGCTGTCGTGAGCTTCTACAGAAAGAGGTAGAAGGACAGTGAAACCAGCACTAGGTGCTATATGGTTTGATGTCCACGACTCTTCACAGAATGTGGGGTTGTCTGCTCTGTAAAGTAGGATAGGATCTGTGGCATCTCTGCTGAAAGGCCACACTGCTGGTGCACGCACAACTGTTTCGGAACACACAGTTCATCATGCATTGTTGAAAGCTCTGCAGTAGACTACCCTATATTTTCTCATGTTGACACAATGGCATTGTCAGTGACGATTGCAATGGTCATGGGACCACTGGGATTTGACCGTCAATCAAAGGAAATGTTTTGACTCTTTGGGCGAATCACATTTTTGCTACACTAGGTCACTGGTTACCTCCACAAATGCTGTCACTGAGGGGAATGGCAGTTCAAAACATGCAGTGAGCCGTGGATGCAGGCTGCTTGGAGCAGTATTATGCTATGGGAGGTATTCTCTGACATGGCAGGGGCCTGTGGCAGTAATCAAAGACACACTGATAGCTGCGAACCATGTGCATTCCCTCATGCATGATGTCTTTCCCAATGGTGATGTCACCTTTCAGCAGACTAACTGTCCATGTCTCAGAGTAAGAACCAGGCTACAGTGGTTTAAGGAGCATCATAGTGAACTCACATTGATGTCTCGGCGACCAAGTTCACCTGAAGTAAATCCTATGGAACCTATCTGGGTCGCAATCGGGCACCATCACCACATATGCAAATAAATGACCCAGTATTTACACAAATTACATGACCTGTGCATAAAAATCTAATGTCACATACCTCCACAAACCTAGCAAAAAACTGTTGGCTCTGTGATAAATAAAATCAGTGATGTATTTCGTTCCAAAGACAGACAAACAAGCCACTAAGCAGGTGGACATAATGTTTTGGCTCATGGTGTACATACAATTTCATTGACTGTTTACCTGTATGCTTCCAAAACATTAAAGATAATTAGTTACACTACTTAAAACTTACTTATGAGAGTCAATGCGTGACTGCATGATTTGTACATTCGTATGAAAATGTCTGAATTATAACTAACATTTTTTTATCACTGTTGAACTGAGTACCCTTTTTGTCTTTTCTCAAAATTTTGGTTAAGCAGGATCGTTTTGTTGTTAAAAGGTAGAGATTATGTGCTGAGCTCTGTCAGATCTGTACAAAAGATTTATGATATTTCAAACTTCTTCTGTTCTCTAAGTAACAGTTATTTGCAAGAGCTTCAGAATGACGTAAGCTGGAACATCCAACATTTCAGAATCATTGCAATACACCATATGACATTATGATTCATAGAAGGTGGGATCTGAGGAGATAAGCTAGGGGATGTAATCAGAACATGCTATGGTCTGAAAAAATGGGGAAGATGAAGCAGTGTTTGGATTGATTGAGATTGCAAAGAAACTGAGAATGGTGATATATAGACAAAATAAAAAGTGGCATAACATGAGGTAGTAGCTCGTGCAAATTACAGGGGGAAAATGATATTGTGGAAGAGTGACTACTACACGGCAAAGTGTAAAGAAGTGGGAAGCACACAAAGTATGAAATAGGAAAAAAACATGAAACTCTTCATCAGTATGTGGCTAGCAGTTTATTCATTTTGACAAATATATAACTAAATCACTGTGCTCTGTATTACCTCTCGAAGTGTTGATAGGCGCGTCAAAAGTGGTCGCTTCAATTCCCAGTTTTCACTTCCTTCTGGAACACTATCTTGTACTATAGTTGGTGCACTTTCCTGCAGTCTCCTATTCAGCAGTTTTACTGAGACATTTCCTTGAAATGAAAAATATAAACATACACAAATATTTTTGTTTATAGTGTCCCCAGATAAGAAGAATCAATAATATCATAGTATTGTGGAAAAGTCAGGAATTTTGCCAAGGAACACTATGAACTGGGCATGTATCATACTAAAGAACAGAATATAATAGAGGGAAACATTCCACATGGGAAAAATATATCTAAAAACAAAGATGATGTAACTTACCAAACGAAAGCGTTGGCATGTTGATAGACACACAAACAAAAAACAAACGCACACACAAAATTCAAGCTTTCGTAACCAACGGTTGCTTCATCAGGAAAGAGGGAAGGAGAGGGGAAGATGAAAGGATGTGGGTTTTAAGGGAGAGGGTAAGGAGTCATTCCAATCCCGGGAGCGGAAAGACTTACCTTAGGGGGAAAAAAGGACAGGTATACACTCGCACACACACACATATCCATCCGCACATATATAGACACAAGCAGACATTTGTAAAGCCAAAGAGTTTGGCCCAAACTCTTTGCCTTTACAAATGTCTGCTGGTGCTGGTGAAAGTAAAGTTGTGACAATGGGTTGAGAGTGATTCTTGGGTGGCTCAGTTGGTAGAACACTTGCCTGAAAAACATGAATGTCATGATTTTGAATCTCTGTACAGCACACAGTTTTAATCTGCCAGGAAGTTTCATAGCAGCATACACTCCACTGCAGAGTGACAAATTCATTCTGGATCAACATGCTATGTGTGGATGAGCAGTGCCCTGTTGAAAAATGACACCATGATACTGTTGCATGAGAGGTAACACAAGAAGCTATAGCTGATTGCTCCCCACACTATAATGACAGGAGTAACACTGCTGTGCTTCTCCTGAATTTTGGAAGGAGCGGACCTCTCCCTTGGTCACCTCCATAATCAATAATGATGGTTACCTGGGGTAATGGAGAACCAGATTATTGTTGTACACAATGTGATACCATTCATCAGCAATTCATGCTTTTCAATCGTGGCACCATTCCAAATGCAGCCATTTGTATTGTGGTTTTAATAGCTGCCTAAACATGGGGTGATAATTCCATAGTCTGGCTGCTGTTAGTCTCTCACCATAGCTGTGGGAAACAGAATATTACAGGGAGACCTCAAATGGTAGATGCAGAGAGGAAGAGGTTAAAACGAATTTTGGTGGTTGGACAGGGGTGACCTAAAGCTTAAGAATGAGTATCCATGCCCTCACGCAGTCCAACTTTGGGTCTCTGTCACATCTGAGAGATGCACAAATGGAAATTGCAAGATTTGACCAGCCAGCCAAATAGAGACCCACAACGAGGTCCCTTTCAAACTCTGTCAGGTGTTGATAACGTTTTCTCATATGAGTATGCATCATCTTTGTCTCCTTCATAGTGATTGGTCAAAATGACACAGTAAATATCCCCTGTATGCCTTACCAGACCTTTTAACAACACTAAACATGCATACTAACAACCATAATGCTGTCTGTTTTTCATTCTACCCGTCACAGTGAATTGCAACTCTAATCAGTCATATATCCACCACTGGTGTACTGGTGTACATGTGTTCAAAGTTACAATGACATCTGACCATTTATTCTGGATGCTTCATTGTCTTTTGGCAGGTGGTATAGTACTCTTTAAAGTTAAATATACATTCTGAAAATTCATCACAATTTCATTCTATGTATCTGTTGTTACAGGTATTTCTCTTCCTAAACAGAATAAAATTATGTTCACAGTATAGATGCCTTTGCATGCAACATTCCTTTAAACATCTCAGAAAATTAATTGTTGGATTGGAGACTGACGAATGCAATTAATTATAATTACCTCAAATTGTAATAAAATTTTCACATTTTTGTGACAATATGGACTATGAATATGTGAAATTGATGTGCTAATAGTACTGATCACTTCAAGTCTGTGGACCATTCAGTTCACAAATTTAGTCTACTTCTGAAACATTCTATCAATTTAGATCTTCAGCTTAAGATCTCTTTTGCACCCTGTGTCCTCCTTTGCATTCCATAAATGTGTGGGAGAATCTACTCACTGACTTTTTGCAATGGGGCACATCTATTTTTATAGTTTCTCCACTCCTTCACACTAAAACTTACGTTTAATACTAGTCCATGCAAGGAAACCTATAAAACTTTGTAGTAGATACTTACTAATCTACAACTTTTGGTTCATAATGAATTCCATTTCAAGCCATTAATCATGCTACTGCCACTATTACATCATTCAACATAAATTGAAACAAATCTTAATGCACATCTCTGCATGGTCTGAAGATCCAAAATCAAATGTGATTGGTATAAATCTCATGCATATCTGCAGTACTACAAATCTGGTATGGTAATTGAAAATCATGCTTCATTCTTCTCATATGGGGATCTGAATGTAGTTACCACTCTATCATCAATTCTAGCAGACTGCTGTCCATGTGTTGACAGCTCACTTTAAACACCGTCATGATAATTACAAAGTAACAACAATATAGGGAAAAAGATAGATTTCTGCTCAGTGTAACAATGATAGCTGAGTTGCAGGCAGGCAGGCATGCATTCCAGTCCGGTCTGCCAGAGATGGCAGTCATACGTAAATGAGATGTGTTTGCTTGTGTGAATGAATGTGTGTGTGTTTCCTTTTCTAACAAAGGCTTTAGCCTAAAGCTAATGCGAAAGCGTCTTTTCGTTATGCCTGTCTGCAACTCAGTATGTCAAATTTACGGCATGTAGCAATCTATCTTTTACCTATATTGTTGATATTGCAACCTGGAGTTTCCATTGTTAGAATAGAAGGTAATGTAGCTTAGTTGATTCTCTTCATTTAATGTATCTGCTGAAGTTCAAGCAAACTGAATGCACTATCAGCATGATTATTGTTCCCTGGAAACTTTCTTGGCTTCCTTGAGTCAATGTGACCTGCTGCATACTGTACATATATATCTGGGTAACAGCCTTTTCATCATATTACTGACCATCATAGTTAGTGTTAATTATTAATTAGTTTGTAGGAACAACAATATCACTGCCCAGTGAAAGGTATAGTGCAGACTCTGTCTGACTGAACAGTTCAGTCTGTGGCTTCGTAGCACAAGATGGTGGAGTCCTGTATGTGTCACATCATTTCCTTAAAGAAAGTGTGTTTTGTACTCTATGTGCATAGTGTTCTTTATTATCTGTCATCACTACGCACTGGAATTCTACAATTGGTGATGCCGAGTACCATGTGTTGTTCATCTGTGCGAATTCATTTACTTCAGTCAGATATTGTGACCTTCCTGCACCCACTGTTCTGCAAATTTTGCAAGTCATGATGCTGTTCCACATTCTTTGCTAATAGAAAACACAGACAGTGAACCTTATGCTTCACGAGTGATAGAAAGTGACAGTGACACTCCACATAACAGTGTTTTGCTGACGAACATGACTGCACAACAATGTTGTACAGTGGACAATCCTCTTACTGACTTTGCTGCAGAACCGCCTTGTGGTGTGACTTCTGCAGCCCCACATAAACATTTGCATTGGTGCAGTCCAACTAAACTCCCAATTACTTTCGTGTTTCCATTTGCATGTACTAGACTTTGTACTCACTGGCCACATATCGTATTCCAATCGTGACACCTCATTCGGTCCATGTTCATGCATTACTGACTGACACACCAGCTGTATGCACAAATCACCACACACCACACACACACACACACACACACACACACACACACACACACACACACACACACACACACACAGGCGCGGGCGATTGCACAGCCTTGCTGCTGCTACACAGTCCAGGAGAACAACATGCAGCATCACATGTCAAGCTTCCACCATTCTGAGCTGATAACACTCATGTTTGATTTGCTATTGTGGAAAGCATCTTTGCTGTGAACATTATTTTCTCTGATGATATGAAATATGTAGCCATGATTAACCACCTGGGCAGCCAAGCAGATACCATCAACAACATCATTCTTGTACCACCGCCCAGTGACAAGTGCCTGACAGTGAAAACAATGCTCCAATGGTGCTTGTCATGCACCCTTGAGGAACAACTACATCATGTGATGCATGATGAACATTTACAAGATTGGACTCCATTACAACTGTGGCAGCGCCTCTGCATAAAGATTGACCCACATCTCATGTCTGATCAGGCCTTATGGACACATTGGGTGGTTAAACTCCCTAAGCAAGCTCCAATAACGATAGCGACAAGTGACCATCAACCTCCGGATGCCAATCTTCACCTGGCTGATCAAATTTTTGCCCTTATTCAACACTGACGGAATCAACAATACCATCAATAATGGTGCCAGGTGTGATGCATTACTACCACAGATCCATCTGCGTGCTGCCTTCAACTGCCGCCGAGCACTCCTAACACTGCCTGACACTGACATCACTGTACGTAGCACAGTGAATGCCCGGAGTGTTGACAAAACACACACTGCCACCACTGTTGTCTCCTTTGCACCAGATGCTATGAATGTGCAGTCGTTCTACTGGTGGTACTATGCACACTTTGGGTGCACTGCACACAGCTGCCAACAGCCCTGTCAACAAACAAACTTGGTGCATTGCAGGGGAGAGGCATCCCAAGCCATCAGATGCCTATGTCGCCTCGATCATCATAAAAATGACTCGCACTCCTCAATACAGTAAATAATAGATTCGATATTCTTGACCAATACAGTAGCCTTCATTTTCTCATTGTCACCAGTTCTCAGGTTAGCACTTCACTGCCTTCACCTTCCCTACTGATGTCAGACGCCAGCAGCTCCAGGCCACCAATGACTTCATCATTTCACCGTTCTCTCAATCCCACACACTCAAACTGAGATTTTCCACACCTTTCACTAGGATTTTCATAATTGCTGGCACGAGCAAACCGGTTCTCAGCACCGATTTCCTTCAGGCCTTCCAGCATGTTCCCTTACTGCACACACGTGAGTTTAAACATTCACCTTCTGGACATTATATCAAGAGAATCAGTGATCCTGCCAGCTCGCCTATGTGAAAGGGCACCGACCTGTGACTGGATAGTGCAACTAAATCATCTTCTGAGCAGTATCTGAGACAATGTGTTGATTATGTCAGACACATTCAGGATGTCCAACAGCTCCACGTGGACACTCATGTGGCATGGACTCAACTCCAGAATGATGATGAAATGCTCCACTGCCACATCTGCACCAATGAGGATGAACTTTCTGAGACACCCCAGCTCTTTGACTGCCTCTGTTCCTCACTTCCCATCAGTACCCACAGACATGCACCAGCCACAAACCAATAAGAGTCACCTGACACACTCACTGTGCCCACAGCGGTACTACAGCTTTTTGACATGCCTGCCACTTGTGCACTGACCCCTACCTCTCAGTGCTGCTCCACTTAGGACTTGTTTGTTATGGCTGTGATTAAGAATGGAACAGTGCACCAAATCAACACAACCTCTGGGCCCCTGGTGAGTCAATGCTCTCACAAACTAAGCCCTGAACATTCCCACACAGCAGAGGCTGCAGTTACTGGGCATTGCTGATCTGCTGCATCCCCTAAAAATGTGGTTCAGTCAGACTGTATGTTGATTATCGTGCCCTCAATGCTTGCACCGTCATAGACAATTATGCTGTACTTAACACTCAGGATTTCACACACTACCTCACCAGTGCTACAGTGTTTAGCATCACTCACTGCAAAAACAACTATCTACAGATCCCTATGTGCCCAGAGCACATCCACAAGATGGCTATAATTACGCCTTTCGGCATGTTTGAGTTCCTCTATATGCCCTAAAGTCTCAAAAATACTGCCCAAATGTGGCAATGGCGTGTTGACAGTGTGCTCTTCAAATTATTATTTTGCTGTGTGTATCTTAACAATGTATTAGAATCCTTGACCAACTTTGCCACTCATTTGTCTTGCCTGAAATGAGTTTTTTCAGCGGACTAGCTGATCACAGTGTCACGATAAACACAGGTGAGTGCCAACTTTGCCAGATGAAAGTTACATTCCTAGGGTATTCGACCCACTCCCCAGCTCATAGCCTGCTAGCCACCTACCTCTACCTATAACCTACCACGAGCTTCGAGGTCTCATGGGAATGGTAAATTTCTACCGCCAAGATCTACCCCATATGGTCTCCCTCCGGGTCCCCCTCCCACAAATGTAAAGGGCAAGAATGCCTCCAGCTGATGCAAACTAATGTGGATGCCAGATATGCAGCAGGCCTTGGAAAACATCAAGGATGCCCTTGTGCAAGCTTTCACCTTGGCACATCCACTCCCTGACACTCATTTCTCAATTATTGCAGATGCTAGTGACCTGGCCATCGGCACTGTGTTGCAATAGGAAGTCAATGGCTGCCCACAAACATTATGTTTCTTTTCCCACAAGCTTATACAATTGCAATGAAAATGGTCAACTTAGACTGAGAACTCTTAACAGTTTATGAAGCTGTGTGATACTTTCAAGAGGACGTTGAAGGGCATACCCTTGTTATGTACACTGATGATTGACTGTTTGCAGATGCTGTGTGTAACCCTCCCCAAGTACACTCCTGGAAATGGAAAAAAGAACACATTGACACCGGTGTGTCAGACCCACCATACTTGCTCCTGACACTGCGAGAGGGCTGTACAAGCAATGATCACACGCACGGCACAGCGGACACACCAGGAACCGCGGTGTTGGCCGTCGAATGGCGCTAGCTGCGCAGCATTTGTGCACCGCCGCCGTCAGTGTCAGCCAGTTTGCCGTGGCATACGGAGCTCCATCGCAGTCTTTAACACTGGTAGCATGCCGCGACAGCGTGGACGTGAACCGTATGTGCAGTTGACGGACTTTGAGCGAGGGCGTATAGTGGGCATGCGGGAGGTCGGGTGGACGTACTGCCGAATTGCTCAACACGTGGGGTGTGAGGTCTCCACAGTACATCGATGTTATCGCCAGTGGTCGGCAGAAGGTGCACGTGCCCGTTGACCTGGAACCGGACCGCAGCGACGCACGGATGCACGCCAAGACCGTAGGATCCTACGCAGTGCCGTAGGGGACCGCACCGCCATTTCCCAGCAAATTAGGGACACTGTTGCTCCTGGGGTATCGGCGAGGACCATTCGCAACCGTCTCCATGAAGCTGGGCTACGGTCCCGCACACCGTTAGGCCGTCTTCCGCTCACGCCCCAACATCGTGCAGCCCGCCTCCAGTGGTGTCACGACAGGCGTGAATGGAGGGACGAATGGAGACGTGTCGTCTTCAGCGATGAGAGTCGCTTCTGCCTTGGTGCCAATGATGGTCGTATGCGCGTTTGGCGCCGTGCAGGTGAGCGCCACAATCAGGACTGCATATGACCGAGGCACACAGGGCCAACACCCGGCATCACGGTGTGGGGAGCGATCTCCTACACTGGCCGTACACCACTGGTGATCGTCGAGGGGACACTGAATAGTGCACGATACATCCAAACCGTCATCGAACCCATCGTTCTACCATTCCTAGACCGGCAAGGGAACTTGCTGTTCCAACAGGACAATGCACGTCCGCATGTATCCCATGCCACCCAACGTGCTCTAGAAGGTGTAAGTCAACTACCCTGGCCAGCATGATCTCCGGATCTGTCCCCCATTGAGCATGTTTGGGACTGGATGAAGCGTCGTCTCACGCGGTCTGCACGTCCAGCACAAACGCTGGTCCAACTGAGGTGCCAGGTGGAAATGGCATGGCAAGCCGTTCCACAGGACTACATCCAGCATCTCTACGATCGTCTCCATGGGAGAATAGCAGCCTGCATTGCTGCGAAAGGTGGATATACACTGTACTAGTGCCGACATTGTGCATGCTCTGTTGCCTGTGTCTATGTGCCTGTGGTTCTGTCAGTGTGATCATGTGATGTGTCTGACCCCAGGAATGTGTCAATAAAGTTTCCCCTTCCTGGGACAATGAATTCACGGTGTTCTTATTTCAATTTCCAGGAGTGTATATTATCCATCTTTATCATATAGGCTTAGATGGTATAGATGGACAATACACAACCAATGTCCGGAATGTAAAAATGTGGATGACATTGTAGCTGATTACCTCTTGCACATTGTCACCAATTCCGTGCCCACTGATTACCAGGAATTTGCACAGGTGTAACATAATGACCAACAGATCCAATATCTGCTTAATGATCCCATGAAAAATCTTGGCACTGAACCCAGACTCTGACCGGATGTGACTCGTCCAGTTCTCTCTGACACCTCACAGGACCAGACACACCCTCTAGTCTCTCAACCTTTCCATTGTCTAATCTTTGAGCACTCTCGCAAACTTCCACAGTCTGGAGAGTAACCAACCACACACATTATCACCGAGCATTTGTTTGACTAAACATCAAGAAAGACTGTAAGCTGTGAGCAACAAAGTGTGTTAAGTGTGTTCCCCACCAACAGAGCACAATCTCATGACACGCCCAGCCACCTCTAGGCCATTTTTAAATACTGAAGGGTCTGTTCCAGCACATATACATCAACATTGTAGACACACTACCTCTTTCAGCTGGCTACTGTTATATCATGTCAGTCACTGACTGCATGATATGGTGGGTAAAGCTTCCCCCCCCCCCCCCCCCCCCCCCCCCCCCCCCCCCCCGCCCCAGAACTACAGGCCAAGGCAAACAGTTTGTATCTTCCTTATTCCTCAGACTTTGTAACTGGTGCAGAATCACTCACTACAGAACAACTTCATATCATACACAGAGTAAAGCGCTCATTGAGAGATGGCACCATACCCTCCCGGGAGGTTTTGTTTTGCACCAACATTCCTCCATGACAACTGCTCTATCCACCTCCAATGACTGAAGGAGAAAGCACATCTCCCGTCTCCGCATATATCCCCCTCTCTTCACTCCAATCTGAAGATCATTCTTTTTCACAGAGCTTGTGGACTGTCGTTTCATCATGCTTCTTGAAGATACAATATATGTGGCCACCGAATCCCCTTACTTGCACCCCCATGAAGTGCTTCGCTGTAATGCTCACATGTTTAATATCTTCTGCGTGGTAAGCCAGTCACTGTCTCCCTCAGCAGCCTTAGGTGGGCCTGGGTACTCAACGATGAACTCATGGCTACTGATATCTCAGCACCTACTGGGACCCCTCACCTAGTGCTTCCTTCCTTTGGAGGCATCAGTCTCCTTCTAAGTGTGCCTGGATGGATGGCGTTTCTGCCCTGAGGATGTCAAGTTTTCTGTGGCCAGTGATGAACTATTTGTCAAAGGGACGCATGCAGGCTGCAAGACTTGAAATGAAACTCACAAGCATCAATTTCATGAGACATACCCACTAACTGCAGACGCAAACGCTTCGAGCCTCTATGCTTGCTTCAGTGACAACAGCCGTCACTGTGTCATGCTTGCCACCTCACACCACGAGCTCATCTCAGTGCACCTGGACCCGACATGCCTACTGACATTCCCTCTTCCCTGCAGCCACAGCATTGTCTCACATGGGCCATGTCAGTCACGCGCCTGCATAACTGCATGATTATGAACTCTGTACCTTACAATGTACACCTACTACTTGTGGTATTGTCCCCCTGCCACTGCTCTGCATTATTGGGGAGGGGGAGGGGGGAGGGAAGGGAGCAGCTCTGTGAGAACAATATCGTTGACCACTGAGAGGTACAATGCAGATTATCTCTGACTGAGATGCTTGATCTGTGACTTTGTAGTGCACGGTGATGGAATCTTATATGTATTATGTTACATTTACTAAAGTGTGTTTTGTACTCCATACCTCAAGTGTTATTTATTATCTGTCACCATTATGTACTGGAGTTCCACAAGTTAATTAAATTGTATCTGAAAATTTTTCAGGCTAAAACAATCACTCGAGCCTGTATCGACTCAGTTAGCTTATAAGCACAACACAACACACTTATTGCAATCCAGAGATCTTAAACACACACAGAGAGATTAAAAACTACATAGTACAAAGCCTTACATTGGTCATTGTACACATAATGGTGCAACTTCATTTAGAGATCTACATAATAAACAAACAATGATTCAGTTTCAAATAAACTGTAATAAAAGATTTACTACAGAAGTTAGGCTGATTTCACTGAAATTTTCACAACTGTAATTCCTGGTTTTGAGAAAGGGGAACTGCAATGACTTCCACTATCTCAAAATTTCCATCAATTCTGGCTTAGTGTAAACAATACAGTCATGTAAGCAGAACTGGTGATAGTTTACTGTTAATACAGTATACAGATTAGGTTTTACAATTTGCTTTTTTTTTTTTTTTTTTTACTAATGTATACTTTGACTCTCCTGCGTGTGTAGAAATCAACCCATTACTGAACAAAGTGGCAAACATTCGCATTTGTGTAATACGGCTAAACGGCTAATAATACCACAGAGAACTCTGTCAGTGAAACAAGTGATAAGTATAAATGGAAAACAGTTTCCTATAATAAGAAGGACAAACGTAAAAGTGCAACGAACAAAGATGATGACAAAAACAATTTTCTGTTAATAGGTGATTCTATATTAAAAAATGTTATTGTGCCGGACTGCAAGGTCGATGTTCGACCTGGAATCCGATCACATCAACTCAACAAACATTTTAAGAATGTATTGTCCACGAAAAGAAACACGGGCGAAACTGGTAACAAAACTTTAAGTACCGACGATTACAGAGGTGTCTTAATCCACGTGGGCACAAACTCCATCTGCAGTAACAGTGAGGAAGAAATCGTGAACGAAACGCGGAATCTGATTAGATCGGCGGAAACTGTACACCCAACATCCAGGCTGGTAATTAGTGGAATCATTCATCGAAGATCAAAAAGTGATACTTACATCAACAGTATAAATACCCGGCATTAGGGAACAGTGCAACAGACTCGGTGCAGTATTCATTGACCCAAACAAATTCTTAAACTGCAAGTGTCTGGGAAAAGACGGCCTGCACTTGAATAGATTAGGCTCTGTGAACCTTAGTAAAATGTTCATAGACGTTTGTAAAGTCCTAAGAAGCAAGGGAAACTAATTCATTGTGATAGGGGTGACAAAGAAAAAATTCAAACTGAAAATAAAAAGTTTAGGTACCAAACAAAGGATGCACGTGAAATAACTAAAAGCAAAAATGATCTATTGATGCACTTGAATAGAAATGGCTTAGGGGCAGAACTACCAAATCGTAAATTCTCAAAAATCGACAAACTAAAAATTCTGCTTTCAGAATCCGTAAATATTAAAATAATCTGCCTAAATGAACACTGGTTAACAGAAGATAGTATAAAAGTACTAAATAGTATTAATAATTTTAAGGTAGCTGCTAGCTTTTGTAGAATAAGCAAATCTCGTGGAGGCTCCTGCATTCTTGTCAATTCTTCCATAAGTTATACAGTAAGAGATAGTTTTAATTATTTAAATGAAGAGAGCGTGTTTGAAAGTTGCTCTGTAGAGCTGAGTGATCTGAATACATTGGTTATAGTAATCTACAGAATTCCTGGATGTGCGGTAACAAAAGTGTTTTTAAACAAATTCGAATGCCTCCTGGAAAAACTCCAGAAAGAAAGTAAGAAAAAAGTTGTTATAGCAGCAGACTTCAACTTAAATGTCTTAGTTGAAAGCAATGATTCCACAAAATTTCGTGACTTAATTCAGAAATCTGGTTTCAAGCTAAATTTTTCTGAAGGCACTAGGGAAAACAGCAGATCAGTGACCTGCATTGATAATATTATTACTAACTACATATTTGACAGTGGAAATAAGCACAAATACTGCTTAGACTTGGGTATTTCAGATCACTCAGCTCTGTTTATTGAGCTCCCAAAAGCAAATAACCGAAAGCTTCTAGAAGTGTGTATAAAAAGGGATCTCAGTAAAAGTAAAACGGATTTATTCCACAGTAAATTAAGTATAATAAGCTGGCCTGTAGACTACAATAGTTCAAGCTCGATAAACTATGACAAATTCTTAAATTGTTTCTTAGAGGTATTTAATGAATCATTTCCTCGTAGATATAAGCAAAAGAAGGTTAATGATAAACTCAAATGGATTACAACAGGAATAAAGATCTCTAGTGCCAGAAAGAGAGAGCTCCACAATGAGTTAAAATCAAACAGAAATCCAGATTTTGTTATTTATGTCAAACAGTATAAAGCTGTATTTAGGAAAGTTGTAGCGGCAGCTAAAAACATGGCAAATAATAAATTCATACGAGAACACAGAAATAAGACAAAAGCAGTGTGGTCAGTTGTTCAGTCTGAACTAGGAGTCAAAGTAAAAATTCATGAGATTTTGAAAATTAGACATGAAAATGAAATTATAGTAAACCCTGTTCAGATGTCAAGTTGTTTCAATTAATTCTTCCTAAACGTAGTAAGATCGGATGTGGATATGACATTCTATCAGGGCATCACAAATTTGGAAAACAGCCAGAACACATCTTTTAAACAATTTGAAAAAATAACCCAAAGGGATGTGGAAAAAGAAATATTGTCTCTAAAAACCAAAACCTCACATGGGTGGGATGAAATAACAACATCTGTAATCAAGTATGTGTATGATATTATTTCCCAACCACTGTCAACTATTATAAATCAATCTTATGAACAGGGATGCTTTCCAGAGGTATTGAAATATGGTGAGATCAAACCTCTATTCAAGAAAGGATCGACAGAAGATATGGGGAATTACCGCCCTATCTCTCTCTTGCCGGTCTTCTCTAAAGTGTTTGAAAAGATTGCAGCAAAACAAATTAATAACTTTCTTACTGTAAATGATATAATTTTTAAAAACCAGTTCGGATTCCAACAGGATAAAAGCACTGCGAATGCTATAAATGAGTTTATCCAAAAAATATGCTCCACGTTAGATAAAGGTAGAAAGGTCACAGGTATATCTGTGATCTGACTAAAGCTTTTGATTCAGTGAACCATGCATTACTCCTCCACAAATTACAGATGTATGGAATCAGAGACACTACTTTAAAATGGTTTAGCTCTTACCTGTCAGGTAGGAAACAAAGAGTAATTTTAACTTCAAATGGAACCAATTATTCATCAGACTGGAAAACAGTTCCCCAAGGAGTCCCACAAGGTTCGATATTGGGTCCCTATCTGTTTCTTTTTTACGTAAATGACCTACCACTTGCTATTGATGCTCATTCAGTCTTATTTGCTGATGATACAACAGTTCTAATTGAAAATGAGGTATCTGAAAATATTCCAGAAAAAGCCAAAAATACTTTAGAAAAACTTGAGTCTTGGTTCTATCAAAATGGACTAAAACTAAATGTAACTAAAACCAAAATGATGCAATTTGAAGCTAAATCAGTAGAAAGGAGTGAAATAAAGATAACTTGCAATGATCAGGATATCACAGAAGCAAACCACGTGAAGTTCTTAGGCCTAAATCTTGACAAAAATTTAAATTGGAAGGTACATATAGATTACTTAGCAAATAAACTGAACAACTTAGCATTTGCAATGTGTATTTTGTCAGGTGCCACAAACATGGATACTAGAAAGATAGTTTATCACTGCTACTTTGAGTCAGTTATTCGTTATGGCATAATCTTCTGGGGAAATTCAGCAAATGTCACTAGGCTCCTAGTATTACAAAAGAAAGTAATTAGAAACATGTGTGTTGCAAAAAAACGAGAATCCTGTCGACCACTGTTAAAAAATTTAAAAGTACTATCTATCCCCTCACTTTACATATATGAGATGGTGGTGTTCCTATATAGGAATCAACATACACTAGACAATTTCCGTTTTGACCACAACTACAGCACTCGCCACAGAGATAACTTCAAACTTCCAACACATCGTTTAAAACTTTATGCCCAAACGCCAGAGTATATGGGGTTAAAAATTTTCAATAAAATAAAAGGGAGTAATATATTTAAAATGGAGAGTGGTTCATTGAAAAGATTGCTCTTTACTCTCCTGGTGGAAAAGTGTTATCATTCTGTCGATGAATTCATTGAGGAAAGCTTCACGATCTGAACACAGGGATTGTAATACATTTATTATTTTATGTACATGTGTAGCTGTAACTTAGAAATGTAAAATATAATGTAAACTTTTGTATTTCTCTTAAAAAAAGTGAAAAAAGTTTCTTTTGTAAACCTTGACAAGTCTCCTGTACATCAAATCAAATGATTTGAAAATTGTATGTAATGAGATGAATAAAACACATAACATAACATAACATAACATCCCTGGTGGACACCACATAGCATGATACATGAATGAATGAGCAGTTTTCTGTCTCCCTACTTCTTCAAAATGGAGCATTGTCATTTCCTTTCATGTTCCTTACATAACTATACAATCTTCTCATTTTATCCTCATGCATCACTATTCCATCTGCACTCTCTCCTTATATTTCTAAAGTTATTTCTAACCTTATTATGTTCTGTTCTACATTTTCTGAAATGGCTCTGAGCACTATGGGACTTAACATCTGAGGTCATCAGTCCCCTATAGCTTAGAACTACTTATACCTAACTAACTTCCCACGCCCGGGTTCCCGGGTTCGATTCCTGGCGGGGTCAGGGATTTTCTCTGCCTCGTGATGGCTGGGTGTTGTGTGCTGTCCTTAGGTTAGTTAGGTTTAAGTAGTTCTAAGTTCTAGGGGACTGATGACCATAGATGTTAAGTCCCATAGTGCTCAGAGCCATTTGAACCATTTTGAACCTAACTAACTTAAGGACATAACACACATCCATGTCCGAGACAGGATTCGAACCAGCGACCATAACGGTCGTGCAGTTCCAGACTGAAGCACCTAGAACTGCTCGGCCACTCTGGCTTTCCTACGTTTTCTGATGAATCTTATTATACCAAGTTATGTTATGTTGTAGTGTACTGACACTGTCCTTACTTTACCTTTGTGTATTACTGAAGCTGAGTTGGAGCTTTAATTAAATTCTGTAACCAGAATGGCAGTTTATTTGAGATGAGTGAAAGGAAAGTTTTTAAGTAATAAGCATCAAAATCTTGTAATTATTCTTTGTGACAATCAGAGTTCTTTTAGACTGTCACAAAATCCTGTGCTACTTTCTAAACTGAAACACAATTGTATTCAAGGACATCTTATTAGACAATATGTGCAAAAAGTGAGACTGTTTTTAGTTAAAGGAAACACCTGCTTATGTTTTAACTAAACCACTTGGTAGGGAGCAACACATTTATCTTATTGACAATAAGTTGAAACTGTTGCCAGATTAAGTGGTAGTGTTGTTATGTTGATAATCCACCACCTTCTTTCGCCTTTGTAATAACCATCAACAAGATGGTGGACTATCTTTCCATTGTTGTTCATTGGTCATCCTGTGTATACAATGTAATGCAGATACGTGAATAAAAGTATTATGAATGATGTAACTGTTATTAATCCACCCAATCATAAACACCAGCACATTCTAATACCTTCCCACATCATACTAACTTTGAAATTTCTGTCTCTTCTTAAACTTTTCCTTCTCTTAACAATGGAAAATTCAGGATGGAATAATGATAATATGATGAAAAAGATATATTGTTACTCACCTTATAGTGGAGATACTGAGTCACGGTCAGGCACAACAAAAAGACTGCTAAAAAAAATGAACTTTCAGCAAAAAGGCTAATTTTAAAAAACGACCTTTAGGCTGAAAGCTCACTTGTTTAGCAGTCTTTTTGTAGTGCCTTTCTGTGACTCAGCATTTCCACTATATGATCACTTTTCCATCTTCCATCTTCATGAAACATTTGTGTCTACATATCCAAGATAAATGCTTTATCTAAGTTGGTATAATTTCTCATACCTAAAGAAAATTCTAAGAATGCCATCACATCCTGTTCTGCTACTGTAAACTACATAATTTACAGAACACTTTCATAAATGTTCCTCAACAATACATTTCGGTGTATTTGTATCTGTGACGGTGTTTTGTAATATATTTACAATTTTTATTCTGGCATAAAATTAAACAAATACTACAAAACTAACAATTGCTAGTAACACAAATGATTAAACTGAAGACATACACAGATACATTCTTCTTTTTTTAAGAAGTTTCTGATTCGCCTGTTCTGGTCACAGACCAAGTTGTTGCCAGCATTTCCTTCATATTACATTATCTTTTACTATTTTGCCTTTGTAATAAAAATCTTTTGGTATTCTTCCTTCTTGCATCCTCCTCAGGTATGAGTGTCACTTTTTATTTCTATTAATTCTATCTTCTATTTCCGAAATAATCAGTTCCCTGCACACAATGTCATTTCTAAATCTGCCCAATCTTGTGCAACATTTCACAGATCTTAAAAAATCTTGTCACTGATACTTGTACCTTACTAAGCAGTTTACTACTCATTAACCATATCTCTGAGGGTGGAACAAAATTGACACACTCATCATTTTACTAAGTTTCATTCTAGTTTCTTTTCTGGTTTTCCTAGACAATGTTTTTTGGATTCTTTCACATACAATCTTGTATTTATTCAGTTTGTGATCAAGTTCAAAATCAATGTCTTAAGCTATGGCACAGCCCAGGTATTAGAAATGAGACACTTGCTCAAGTCTGTTACTTAGGGCTACTTTTGTTCAGAGTGGATATTTGCCTCCAGTAGCCATAGTTTTGATCTTTTGTGTAGAGATTTTCATGTTATAACCCAAGTAAATCCTTTGACAGCAGTACACAGAACTCTAAACATCATCCTCAGTTTGTTGATTTATAACCTGAACAACAACAAACGGTATTGTATTTCAGTGTATTTTTTCATTTCTTTTAATTGCTAGGCTTGTTCCAAGCTATTATTTTCAAATTTTTGCCTGACAAAAGAAGTGAAGCGCTTAGAAGACACGGTTGGATGTTGATGTAGCTTCATGCACGTATACGCCATTAGTGACAATGTAAATGATGAAAGCTGCAACTCTCTGTGACAGACATAAGGAATTTTTTTTTCACGCTACAACCAACAGCAGAAATATACGAGGGTCATTTGAAAAGTCTGTGCAAAGTCTGAGAGATGGCACCACTGGTGTGTATTGAGATCATGTTTAGTTAGTAGCATCTTTGGAAAGAACGCTCACCAAGTTTCAGCCATATTGGTCTAGTTCTTTGTGTTTTGCATTCGTGTGAATCAAGGAAGTTGAGTAATTGTCAAAAAACAGACAAAAAAGAATGTCGAGTGGTGATTAAACATTACTTTATGAAAGTCAAAACGTCTCAGGAGATTAAAGAGAAGCTTGATAAACATGACGGTGACTGCGCCTTCGATTAAAACAGTTTATAAGTGGTTTCAAAATTTTCGTAGTGGCCATATGGGCACAAGTGATGCTGAATGTTCTGGACGCCCTGTGGAGGTTACAACTCCAGAAATCATTGATAAAATCCATGATATGGTAATGGATGATAGAAGAGTTAAGGTGTGTGAGAGTGCTAGTGCTGTGGGCATCTCGAATGAATGGGTACATAATATTTTGCATAAACATTTGGACATGAGAAAATTATCCGCAAGATGGGTTCCGCGATTGCTCATGCTTGACCAAAAACAGAATCGTGTGAAGTGTTGCAAGGATGGTTTGTAGCTGTTCAGGAAGAATGTGCAGGACTTTAAGCATTGTTTTGTCACTGTGAATTAAACATGGATACATTACTACTCCTGAGACCAAACAACAATCTAAACAATGGGTTACCAAGGGAGAATCTGCACCAAAAAAGGGGAAGACCATTCATTCGATTGGAAAGGTTATGGTGACTGTCTTTTGGGATTCGCAAGGGATAATCCTCATTGACTATATGGAAAAGGGTAAAACTATTACAGGTGCACATTATTCATCGTTATTGGGCCATTTGAAAACCAAGCTGCAAGAAAAACGCCGGCGATTGGACCACAAAAAGTCCTTTTCCATCACGACAAGCACCAGCATACACCTCAGCAGTTGTGGTTGCAAAATTAATGGAAATAGGATTCCAATTCATTTCACATCCCCCCTATTCTCCAGACTTGGCTGTCTCAGACTACTATTTGTTCTCCAATTTGAAGAAATGGCTCGCAGGACAAATATTTTATTCAAACGAGGAGGTGATTGCAGAAACTAATAGCTATTTTGCAGACTTGGACAATTCCTACTATTCGGAAGGGATCAAAAAATTACAACTGCTTTGGACGAAGTGTGTAAGTCTAAAAGGAGACTATGTCGGAAAATAAAAAAGGTTTACCCCAAACATGTAAGTAGTTTTTATTTTTGTACAAACTTTTCAAACACCTCTCGTACCGTATCCTGTTGTGCACAGTAATTGTGACTGTAGTATGGATGGTATTCTCATATTTCGTGGTATATGTCATGTGAAGGCTTTATTGTTTTTTCTCTCTCACAAGTAGGCTACCAAATTACGATTGGTTTATTGCATTAGCTTTCAACATTGTACGTTTTTTAATTTTGTTCTTCTTTATTTCACATTGGTATAGATCCTGGATGATGGTAAAGGACCAAAGCTCATCAGAATAAATATGAATTTACAATAATGCAATGAGCTAATGGGGATGTGAGGGCAGGGATACTCATCATTAAGGCTCCAGTTGACCATATCTGGCAATCACTGTATTGTGCACAAAGAACATTGTACCGGTAACCATTCACATCTGCACTTGCCATCTGGGAACAAGTAATGGACTCCCTGCAACGTTCTGTGTCATCCAGAACCATTGGTTGGAAACTAGCAACAGCTGGACTAGATAATTACCATTCCAATCTTAGGCTGTCATTAACACCACAACACAAACGGACGTCTTTGGAGTGGTGTTGTGACTGGGAAGAACGGACTGCTATTGAATGGTGTCACATTGTGTTCACTGATTAATTGTGTTCTCCAAGACACCAGAGGAACAATGGTGAATATGCTGGTGACCTGGAAAGAGGTCCCAGATTTCCAATATAGTGGAGAGGCGTCACGGTCTGGTGATCCACTGGGTAGTTCAGGTTATGGCTGGTAGTGATTGAGAGAACACTACTGACACATCAGTATGTCACAGGCATCCTATGTCCTCATGTGTTATCTCTTATTTAACTCATTTAACAGTATTGTGGCACCGTTTTTCAACAAGATACTGATCGTTTTTGCACAGTATGTCTCTGTGAACAGTCTGTTTGGTGTTGAGGTACTCCCATGGCCAGCAAGATCCTCAAATCTGTGCAGGACCAGTTCGGACGTCAACTCTGTCACAATTCCAGTATACGTGGACACATACTGTCAAAGTTCTTCGAAAATTTGACTTGATTTTGTAATCACTAAAATAACATCACATACTCTCTAAGCCTGTGACCTTTAATTTTGTTTCCTCCTCCCCTTCTCGGTCTTTCACTGTTTTGTCGTGCAGTATACTACTTATTCACTTTCTAAAGAGCCACGGTGTGGTGACTGATAGGAGCTATGTTTCGGTATAACGGAGGAACGCCCAACTCTATGGTACCAACAGCTGTTTCTGTGCAACCTACTTACAACCAGTTAGGCGCGCCTTCGTACTCGTAAACAAAAGCAGACGTAGCACATCCAGTTCGTGATCACAGACATGTTTTATGTATTTCAATTTCTTCTTCTTCATGTGCCGTCTCCTCTAAGAAGGTTGGCTGTCATCATGGCAATTTCTGATCTTGATTTGGCTGATCTAAGGAGTTCTGACGTTGAACAGTTGTACCAATTTTTTAAATTGTCAATCCAGGATGTCCGTCTTCTACCCCTCGTTCTCTTCCCACAAATTTTCCCTTCTAGTATTATTTGCAATATTTTGTAATTTACTCCCCTAATAACATGGCCTAAATATTGTAGCTTCCTTACTTTAATAATTTTAATTAATTCTTTTTCCTTTCCCATTCTTCTTAGGACATCTTGATTAGTAATCCTCGACACCCAACTAATTCTAAGTATTCTTCTATATGCCCACATTTCAAAAGCTTCTAAACTGTTCATGTCCTTCTTTTTCAATGTCCACGCTTCCATTCCGTATAATAATTTTGAGAATACATAGCATCTTAGCAACCTCATTTTTGTGTTTAAACAAATGTCTCTCGAACAGAATGCATTTTTCATCTTATTAAAGATACTTCTGGCCTGTCCTATTCTCGATTTAATTTCTTCTGAGCTTTCAATCTCCTCATTTACAATTGTTCCGAGATATTTAAATTTACGTACTTGATCGACTCTTTCCCTATTGATTGTAAGATTTTCTTGTTGGTGTGTTTTAGATATCACCATGAACTTAGTCTTGTTTACGTTAAGAGTCAAGCCAAATTCTTCACTTTTTTCTGCGACTTTGTCAAGAAGTAATTGTAGATCTTTGAGGTTTCCAGCTAGTAGTGCAGTGTCATCAGCAAACCTAACATTGTTAATGTTTAGCCCATTCACTTTAATGCCAGCTATTTCATCTGATAGAGCTGCCTGGATTATGTCTTCTGAATACATATTAAACAATAAGGGTGAGAGAACGCAACCTTGTCTCACACCCCTCTTTATTTCTATATCATTCGATAACTCATTTTCTACCTTCACGGTTGCGGTTTGATTGTAGTAGAGGTTATATATAATGCGGATGTCTTTCTTATCAAGTGTTTTCTTTTCTAACAATTCTGTGAGATGATCATGACGAACTTTGTCAAATGCTTTATTATAATCCAGGAAGCACACATATAGTGGCTGGTTAACCTCCATACATCGTTGCGCTAATATGTTAAAAGCAAACAATGCTTCTCTTGTACCGAGGGAACTTCTAAAACCGAATTGCGTTTCACTTATACCTTCTTCTACTTTTTTGTATATTCGTTGGTGTATAACTTTTAGAAATATCTTTAAGGTGTGACTCATTAAGCTTATTGTACGGTGATCATTACAAGTTTTGGCATTAGCCTTTTTGGGTAATGTAACAAAGGTAGATGTCAACCAATCCCTAGGAATAATTCCCGAATTATAAATATCATTAAACAATTGTACAAATATATCTATATGGTCTATTCCTATGAGTTTCAGGATGTCATTTGGTATCTTATCCGGTCCAGGGGCTTTTCCTGTCTTTGATTTGTTGATAACATGTAATATTTCTTCTTTCGATATGCTTGGTCCTCGTTCTCCGATCATGTTATCATAAAATTTTTGATCTTTTCTTGTATCTTCAAATAGTTCTTTGACATATTCTGTCCACCTGTCCAGTTTACCTTTAACATCAGGAATTATTTTGTCATTTTTATCTAACAATAAACTTGTACTTTTCTTTTTATTAAGTCCAGCTAAATCTTTAACTTTTTTGTGTAAGTTGAAACTATCATGTCTTGTTTCATAACTCTCAATTTCAGAGCATTGTTCCTTGTACCATTCTTCTTTTGCTCACCGTGTTTCTTTTCGTATTTCTGTATGTAATCTTTTATACTCACTTTCATCTCTATTTTTAAGTATTCTTCTTTGTTCCATCAATTGTAATATCTTCTCTGTCATCCACTTCTTTTTCATGTTGTCGTGTTTGGTCGCCATTGTGTTTTTACATGCATTATTTAATGTGTCTTTTATAAGTTCCCATTTGCCATCAATGTCTTCTGTTTGATTATTCTTTATCCTAACTAATTCCTTATTAATCTCTTCAGAAGTCTTTTGTTTAGTCAAGGGGTCTCTTAGAATAGTTGTATTTATATAGTCCTTCTTTTGTTTCTTTTGTATGGCTTTCAGTTTCACATGGAACTTTGCTACTAAAAGGTTATGATCAGAAAATATATCAGCTCCTGGATATGTTTTCACACCATGAATAGAATTTTTGTACCTCTTGTTTATAAGTATGAAATCAATTTGATTTCTGCAAACTTCTTCATTACAGTCTCTTGGTGATTTCAAGTATAAAGTCTTTGTTTAGGGAGTTTAAAAAATGTGTTTGTAATAGACAGATTGTTTTCCTGGCAAAATTGTGACAGCAAATCTCCTCTTTCATTTCTTGTTCCTAAACCAAAAGGTCCAATAAGATCACCTTCACTTCCTTCACCTATTTTGGCATTAAAATCTCCCATGATGATAATAATGTCTCTGCTTTTTGAGGTTCCTATTGCTTGTGTTAATTCTTCATAAAATTTTCCTATTTCTTCTTGGTCTTTGTCGGCTGTTGGAGCATAGATTTGGATTAAATTAATATTTGTTTGTTTCGTTTGTAAATGTAGACTGATTACTCTATCTGAGATTGGTAAAATGCTTTTGACAGATTTACTAGCATACTCATCTAAAATTATTCCTACCCCATTCCTGTGCTGGCTATCAGAATTTCCCGAGTAATATACTTTCATGTTGTCAATGGTCATTTCTCCTGAGTCAGGCCATCTTGTTTCACTTACACCCAAAATGTTAATTTTTAGGCGTTTCATTTCTTGTATAACATTATTTACTTTGCCTGGTTGGTATAATGATCTTACATTCCAAGTTGCTATTGTTGCATTATTTTTGTATTTACTTGTGGCATTGTTCAAGGCTCTCCCCCCCGGAGATCCGAGTGGGGGAGTTGAAACTCCGGATATTTTGACATTGAACCCTGCCATGATGAGTTTTCCTGGGGATATCCATTGGATCTTTAATGCTGTGGTTTCCCGTTGCCTTCAGCATCCTATGCCGTTGACCACCCTTGGTGATTCTTCCGTCTTTAGGAGTGATTTCTCACTCCAAGGACAAGAGGGTGCCCTTGCTCTACCAGCTCATCCGCCCTCTAGAAGGTCGTTGGCTTAGTAGAGGGTTCTCCTTATCTCGGGAGAAACTCGGTCGCCAGAGCCTCGTTAGCGTAGCAGGGGATACCACGTGCCGGAGAGGTTGACATTTGTGTGGGAGAGGCTATTGGTGACGCATCCCACACCTTACCCCATTTCAATTTGAAATAGTTTAAATTTAATGATATGTTGAATGTAGCTACTCTGTGCCATAAAATATGCAAAAGTTACCGGTACTACATAAATTCGCCAGGGTGAGTAGTACCAAACTTCTGTATCCTCTTTAGGCTGTCACGCTTCACGCTTTCACCTTTACCTTTATACAACTTGTGAATCATAACTTAGCTCACGCTAAGCGGGAAAGGGGTAGGGGGGGGGGGGGCGGGAGAAGATACAGGATTTGCACTAGTGAGACGTGGAAATATGATTCTTCAGTTTGCTTTAACAACGTAGAGTATATACATAAGTTTAAGTCGTACACAGATGCGAAGTTTAGTATTGCATGTACGCAGTACAGTTATCACAAACCTGCATTTTGAGCTTCCACGAATTGCTGATAATCGGCTTCCTTTTCTGAACCGGAGCAGATGGTAATCCTCCCGTGGTGGGACAGCCTGTGCCGTATCGTCACTTATTTCCGAAAAAAAATGGAAACAACACAACAAAACACAGGCAGCGGCAGCACAGCTTAGCGACAAAGCCGACAACAATGTTGTCTACACCGGCTAACAATATGACACACAGTTGGCAACGAACATCTGCAGATCACTACGGCACGATGTCTCCCGACTAATGCCGATCAGAACTGGGAGGTCTGCTGCAATCTTAGTTAAGCCCTGGTCACGCATGTACGGGCCGTATCAGGACAGAGAGTCACGCCAGTGTTCCGGCCCGTTCCTTTAGCAACCACAAATAACTGAGGCTCGTCCGCGTTTCTGTTGTTCCTTGTAGTTACTCCGAAAGGATGGCCTGTGTTTCTGTTCGTGAAAGTTGTTAATATGTTCGCTAATTTTCGTAATAGTGAAGTAGGGCTTATTGCACTTGCTTTAGAGGAAGAAGAAAAAGACACAAGGCGCATAAAAGAAGAAATATGTGGATCCACAGTGCCTTGAAAACAAGACCATTACAGGGAGAGTTTCGAACATTATTTCCTCATCTCATGGATGATGAGAGAAAACTTTACGAACATTTGAAGATGACGCAGCTTTTAAACAAACTACCGTAGAAACAAAACTGACAAAAAACAACACTTTATGGAGACTGGTCGTAACGCACAGGAAACTTACGAATTTCCTCTATTAGCCTTTTCACATTCAGTTTTTGTACAGTCTACAGAACAGTTCTACGTCACGTGAAAAATTAAACAGAACAAATTCCGCCTGGCACGATTTCGGCTCACGTAAGTTCCTCGAGCACGGCCAGGTCATGTCTGGACTGCGATCCGATACTCGGACTTATCTCGGTATGGACACAGGTTGGACATTTGTGAAAGAAACCTTATTCTGCAGTTCCCACATACACTATGTGATCAAAAGTATGCGGACACCTCGAAAAACATACGTTTTTCGTATTAGGTGCATTGTGCTGCCACCTACTGCCAGGTACTCCGTATCAGTGACCTCAATTGTCATTCGACATCGTGAGAGAGCAGAACGGGGCGCTTCGAGGAACTCACGGACTTCGAATGTGGTCATACGTCTATACGCGAGATTTCCACACTCCTAAACATCCCTAGGTGCACTGTTTCCGATGTGATAGTGAAGTGGAAACGTGAAGGGACACGTACAGCACAAAAGCATACAGGCCGACCGCGTCTGTTGACTGCCAGAGACCGTCGACAGTTGGAGACGGTCCTAATGTGTAATAGGCAGACATCTATCCAGACCATCATAAAGGAATTCCAAACTGCATCAGGATCCACTGTACGTACTATGACAGTTAGGCGGGAGGTAGGAAAACTTGGATTTCATGGTCGAGCGACTGTTCGTAAGCCACACATCACGCCAGTAAATGCCAAACGACGCTTTGCTTGGTGTAAGGAGCGTAAACATTGGACAATTCAACAGTGGAAAAACGTTGTGTCGAGTGACGAATCACGGTACACAATGTGGCGATCCGATGACAGGGTGTGGGTATGGTAAATGCTTGGTGAATGTCATCTGCCAGCGTGTGTAGTGCCAACAGTAAAATTCGGAGGCGATGGTGTTATGGTGTGGTCGTGTTTTTTATGGAGGAGCTTTGCACCCCTTGTTGTTTTGCGTGATACTATCACAGCAATGGATTGTTGGATGATTAATGTCTACACCGATGATTACAGTGTGATTGGACAACTTACATAGAAGTGAACTGAGGCTTTTTCTAGAGTTTTTGGTTACATCACGAGATGAGTCTGGTACACGAGAGAAGGATCCAATTAGCATTTTATGCCCACCCCTCACACTAAGCCTTGCTCAAACAATCTCACATGCAGCTTCAATTTTTATGTTGGTGGAATTGAGTGTTTTTGTCCATTGCAGCAAATACAGGACTTCCATTTCCCGTTTGCTTATCCTTTCAGTATACACTTAAATTTTCTCCCAAAACCTCACAACTGTCAGTTTCAGATTTCAACCAGCTTTCTGTACCTAGTACTATGTGAGCTTCATTGCTTTTCATGAGCACTTCAAACTCTGGCACTTTGTTGAGAGTGCTTCAGCAGTCTACCACTAGGATTTTAATACTCTCACCCGTGCGAGGATTTCTTTGGATCTTTCACTGATACTTCTGTCTTTCCTACAGCTATCGTCATCTGGATGGGATGGAGAGTTGCCTAATGTAAAAAACCTTTACGTGCACCCCACACACAGTCAGCTACCCGAGTAGCAGCCTCTGATGTGCAGTGCCCATCTGACCCATTTACATTTCTCAGCTACATGGCACAAGTCCAGGAAGTTGCAGCCTAGCTTGTCACAGAACTTTAGATGTCTCTGAATCAGTCCTTCCACTCGACTCAGAACCAAAGGGCCACAATCAGTTCTGGGGACAATGTTGCAAATCGTGAGCTTCGTTGAAACTCCACACACACGGCTGGTCTTCTCAACCTCCTCTGCCAGTTGCTGGAATGAGCCACGAATGACCTCAGAACTCCGACAACAGGCATCATTTGTTCCAACGTGCACCAAAATCTGCAGTTATTTGCACCTTGGTTGCCTCTTCAATATGTTGAAAGAGGCTCCCAGTCATACACACTGAGTGCAGCTTTGTCATTTCCTGTCCCTTGCTGCCATTTCCCTAAGAGGTACCATCATTCGTTGTATGTTTGAACTGCCAATGATTAATAGACTCTACCCTTTTACGTTTGCCTTCTCCTGACACCGGACAAAACAGGTTTCCCCAAAACAGGTGAAGTGAGTCCCATTGGATCGGTTTCAGTCTCAGTTAAAGACAGCACCTCAAACTTGTTGGGATCTGCCCTAGGTGAAGACCTGGTACCTATGTTCTGCCTCAGTTACATGATTCCAAACTCTTAGAAAACTTTTATTTACTAGCACTTGAGTAACATTACATGCAAACAATTGCAATACACATATTCCACACAAGGGGGTAACAGGGTGGTGACAGTAAGGGCATCTAGTCGTGCTTTAATTTAACAATGCCAAATCCATTACTAACTGTGCTGACCCTGTGCCAAAGCAGCAAAGAGGCACAAGAAAAAGAAGGAGAGATGTTATTCTGAGAAGTAACTGGTAACTTCTGTAAATGTATGTCTGCGTAATGTTCTACAGGTTCGACAACAGTGGTAGATGTGGCAGATTGTGACTGTCAGTATGCTTCCTAGCTCATGACTATGAATCACTTTATTGGCAATCAGGAACTGTTGAAAGAAGACAAAGTTTGTTCTCCTTGATACTGATACGCATTAGCTCGCTTTATAGACTGAGCAAGCTAGTGTAGCAGTTCGTACTCCTGCTTTTAAATCTCACAGCATTTTACAACGTGTTACTCTTCCTGAAGCACCGTCAGTTTCGTCACTCAGTTTCAAACAAATCGATTCACAAAACATGTAAATATCCCTCCGAAGTTATACACAGTCTTTTGACTTTTATCGAAGTAGCGACTCCTGTCGGTCACTTCACTGTAGCTCTTTAGGAAGTTAATATGCAGGATATTAATTATGTAAGTATTAAAAACCGTAGAGGAGAAATCTACAGCTCTAAACTTAGGCTCTACTACTTGGTTCATGTAAATTCCCTCGGAGATTTTTCGTTTGTAATATCACTTGTATGTCACGCCACAAGCTTTCTTTGGCATCCATAAGATAGATAGACTGCCTTCATTTAATTATAACATTCCATAGTATGGAACTTTTGACCCTACCAAAGAACTTTTTCGTAATCAATGAACGCAAGGTATGTCTCAAGGCTAGATTTTCGTCTTTTTTCAGTCAGTATGCATGATCAAGCTATTCAGGATCCTTGTTCCACAAGCAATAAGTTTTTCATCAGGTATTTTTCACAAATTTTATACACTGTGTTTAATAAACAAATACCTGTAACTAAAAATTATACATTCACAGTATTACTGATTATATAAAGGCCCCCGTAAACGATCAAACATGTTTGGAAAAACTGCCTTGGCTTTTTCAAGCAAACCCGTACACGTTCAAACAAAGTTTTTCAGTTTAACCTCACTTTCAAGCAGACGCTGTCCGTCTTCGTAAGCAGTGAGAACGGCCACAAACGCAAGCAAACCATTCCTGGCATTGACTTTGGCACTGTGTTTAAAGACGAAGAAGAAGAATAAGAAAAAGACTGGTCCAGCGAATGACTTAAAATGAGAGATTTGCCCATGAATATCTACTGAAGGAAATATTACCCTCAGAACCCGATGATTACATCAACTTTCTTAGAACGGATAATGAAATTATTTTAAATTTGTTAAGGCCCGCTTCAAGGAGCAAACTTGTCTGTAGAGTTCACTCTTATCTAGCAACAGATGTGTCAAAGAAGCGCATACGCGTACCCAGAAAGTTTGTCAATGCAACCTTACCTTTGAAGCAGAAGCTTTTCGTGTGTACTGTATTCTGGCACTAGTAGAATGGCTAGAAATGCAGATAAGGCATTTTTAGTAACACGGAGAGCTGCACCAAACCAGCCTTCAGACTGAAGATCACGAAAACAATAACACTGACTCTGTCACTGTGTTAAAAAAAGAAGAAGGCGAGAGGACGCTAGTCAGGGGATGGTTTAAAGTGAGAGAGAAATATATAACTGAAAATTTGTTAATGGAAATACATCCAGAACCTGATGACTGCATCAACTTTCTGCGTATGGACAGGGACACGTTCAATAACTTCTTTACCGTTACTTTGCCCTCACACTGTAAAAGAAGACACGTGTATGCGAAAATTTATTATCTTCTACTTCTTCCTCTAAGACAGTTCATTAAAGTATCACAACTTAGGAACATATAGCCACATCGTCCGTGGAAGAACTTAAGATCTTCGATTTCTTTTACTTCTTTCACTTCGGCTTGTATATGACTGTATGCTTAAAATATTGATTTTGTTCATTCCCTTTTCAAGAGTAATATATGGCTGGGATACATGCTATACCTCTACCATTTTGGTAATTGTCAGTGCTAATTTATTTTTATACTTGACCGCAGTTTCCACGATTATGGAAACTCACCATATAATGAGATAAATTGTAATAAATCGATTTTTCACTAAACATATACGGCGAAATGTCATCACAGATAACGTCCTCCGTCTTGTCAAACATCAAAATTTCTGGCAAACATGTCAAACACGATTTATGCTTGACAAACACATCAAACAGCACAGTACAGGGTCAGATGTTTTGCAAGCATAGTTGAGTCTGACAAAATGTTTGATCGTTTATAGGGGGCCTTAAAAGACGTTTCAAGAGATTTTCGTCTCTGTGAAGCAGAGATTTACAGGAAATACCTTAACAAGCAGAAGGGGAGTGGGGGATTTTCTACACCATATTTATAACCCAATATAAAGCAATGTTAGCACCCTAACGACCAAAAAGTAAATATTTTACTGTGCGGCACAGAACTGAATGACCATCAGACAAATTTAAAAGCAAAAATGGATATCTTCGTCGATCTTCACTATCCATTCCTCTTAATGCTGCCACCTCACTGCACGCCGGCATGGTCCGGCGATGCTGAAACAAGTCAATTGACAAGGGGAGGCCACGACGTCGGGACCACAGATTTACTTCAAACTTTGTACACCTTTAGTAGGCCACTAAGAGTAGTAAGGGGTACTATGTTAAATCCGAGAAAATCCCCAGAGAAGGTTTACGCGTCTATTGTGTACCTGATGCGAAGGCAACGTCTACATAAGTCGTCGTGGTCTTACGGTCGGTACGCCTTTGGCTGTGGTGAGGCGCGCACGCCTTGTTTGCGTCTGGCTGTTGGGCTGCTTGCGAGCGAGAGCGCGTTTGTTTACTTCCACGTAGCGCATTGTCTGAGTCCGATTTCATTGACTATCTTGGCGTTTTATTGCTGCCCAGTCACAGTTACATTAACTTTCCCATCAGATCACGAACGACCGAAGGCGTATGATGTTGAACGTTTTATACGGGATGAAATGCGTCTCCCGCCACAAGACGTTTTCGGAATACGTGTTTCGATCCTCAGTACTACTGTTTACATCAGGGCCGGCCAGAAATTCTGCACGCGTGCGGTGCTCCTGCACATGTGCAACTTCCGGGTCACAGCGTGCACACCGCAGCCGCCAGTGTTCATGTAGTGCATGTTTCTACGCGCAGATGTCGCTTTATCCACTTGCTGAGATACTCTGTACCGGCGCATTCTAGTGCTCTTTCCACAGCTTGCAAGCCAACCATGGGAAGGTATTTCGCATATTAAACATTTAAAATACTGTCACAGTCTACTCCTTGAGGCGTCTACTTTTATGTTAACAGTTTAACCCAGTAAGACAAGTAATACAGTTAACAACCGTGGGTTTTTATTAAGGCAGCTTGACTGACAGCACGTAAATACGCGTAATGTTTTTGATCTAGTTTTTAAGAAGGAGCGCACTTAGCGACTTCCAACGAACCTTAGTCATGATTTCAAATAACATTAAACCAATGCAATTACACCCACATAATTTCTGTCTCGCTGACCTCTGAACAGAATGACAACCGCAGACTTCTCGACGATCACCTGTACCATTATTGCTATATCTTTCATCAGTTCCGTCTGAAATCTGCGTAATAACCGACAATTAGATGAATGTTATGTTTTATCGACTTCAACTGAGCGTAGCCCTTCACACATTTAAAAAAAAAACCCTAAATGTATGTATACAACAATCGGTTTAATGACCAATTTTCCTGATAATAATGTAACATGGAGCAGAATGAGGCAATAATGCACAGTTAGTAAACACTAATTTTTAATTATGAAAGGAATAAATCCAAACACGTTTATCACTGGTCATGCGAAATGATATAGTTAATATCGGGCACAAAAGCACGGCTCATTGACAAACGCAAGTAATTGCGGGAGATTTTCATCACTGATGCTTGATTGAAACGACCGAGAGCATAGATCTGCCGTCCTTTGCTTTTTCACAGTACCTGCCATTTCTCAGTACTTCTCTACCAAGGTTACGGTCACCAGGGGTAAACGAGACTGGGTATGTTGCGCTCTTGCTTGTACCACATAAACAGGGAAGAGGAGCCGCCGCCGTTTATTTAGGACACATGTCTAATAACAGAAGTCGCTGTCGCTCGCTGTCGCACACGTGCGCACATGTGCAGCACTTCTGCACACTGTGCAGCGTTTGGCCGGCCCTGGTTTACATGAAGCTGGCGAATGCGAACTGTGCGCCGACGTTGTGCACTGCCACGCTAACGATCACAAGTTCCGATACTCTGACGGACATATAGGGACTGTCGTGGTTGACCACGCTGGTTTTGGCCTCCGAACGTTGCGGGTTTTCGAACTCCCGTTTGAAGCACCGTCGGACGCCGTGGTGGCCACTTTTCAATCTTATGGCAACGTCGTCAGTCACGTGGCTGAAACGTGGAAGACGTTAGAAACATACCGTGTCCTCAATGGTGTCCGCCAGATAAAAATTGAACTACGGAAACACGTGCCTTCCTACTTGGTTATGGCTGGCTGCAGGGCTGTCGTCATGTACGATGGCCAGCCGTGCACCTGTTCAGGTTGTGGCCAGGAAGGCCGTGTCCGTTCTGAACGTCTTCGACGTAGACTGGTTCAGGTGCCGATTGGAGGCGTCGCTCCTCCTGCGGCGCACACTGTGTTACCTCTGTCTTAAGCTTCTGCGACGGTGCTGCCTGCTACGCCCCCTCTGAATCAGTTGGTACCGGTGGCGGTTCCTCTTGACGACACGATGGACCTTTCGCTTGTCTCTTTTACTCCCCTGCTGGGGGCAATACAAATGAACGACGACCGTCAGCAGGCACCGACCCCATGGTTGTTGATCGTGGAGCTGTACCCACCTTCGCCTTTCTGCCATCTGGCAGCCCGCCCGCCATCCAACATGGAACAGCATGTTAGGAAGCAACAGTCGCCTAGGAAACGGAAGAGACAATGCCGTACCCGTTCTGATGACTGCGTTCATCGGAAGTCTGCACAGGATGACGAACCTGCAACTAATGGTGTCCACCTTCAGACACCGACCTTCCCCCGCCTGCATATGATGCGGTTGCCTCCCTTTCTGTATCCGACGCTACCTGTGGGCGCACCTCTGACAATGTTCCAATGAACTGGCCCAGTGACACGTCTGTTTCCTGGGCGGACGACATCGATGCTGAGGATGGACATTCTGGAGTTTGCAGAACGATGGACCCCCGTTGGTGGGGTCGGCTCCCTCACTGTCACAGTGATGTGGCCTTCCGTGGGGGCCTAACAGGGAGTCCTCTGTGCTTCCCCTTGTTTGAATCGCCTTTCCTCCTGGCGATGGCAGCTTTCCAGACCTATCGCATAGCCATGGCCAATGTCAACACTATTTGCATATACCACTGGCTTTACCCCACGACATGCTGTATGCTGCGGATGTCGGTGTAGCTCTCCTTCACGAGGTGACTGTTGCAACCTTCTGTGCTCCAAATGATTTTACAGCACATGCCTCTCATGCTTCCCCAACTGGTGGTGGGATGGCAATCCTCTAATGTGACGGTATCTTCGCTGCTGCAGTTGCCTATCTCCCTGATGCGAGAGGTATGGCTCTCACGTTTACTGTCGTCAGAATCGTCAATGCCTATGCGCCATCTGGTTCTGGTCGCCGCCGTGAACGTTCCACCTTCTTCTCAGAGATGGTCACGTCTCTCTTTCTGGGTCGGCACGATGCATTGATCATGGGTGGTGGTTTCAACTGCACCCAGGCCCCCAAAGACCAACTACCACGTCACTCTCCGTGCGTGGCGCCAGCAACAATTCTCCAGCACCTCCGCCTAGTGGATTCTTGGGAAAAGGTTCATGGTGATCATCCGCGGTTTACACGTTTCTCTAGGCATTCTTCCAGACGACTCAGATGGCTCTGAGCACTATGCGACTTAACTTCTGAGGTCATCAGTCGCCTAGAACGTAGAACTAATTAAACATAACTAACCTAAGGACATCACACACATCCATGCTCGAGGCAGGATTCGAACCTGCGACCGGAGCGGTCGCTCGGCTCCAAACTGTAGCGCCCAGACGACTCGATCGTGTTTACATCTCTCGTGATTTTGTCAGTGAGGTGCAGGCTGCTGAGGTCTGGCCCACTGCGTTACTGTGTTCTCTGACCATGACACATATCCGAGGGTTGGAACTTTAATAGTGGAAACTATTTATTTACAACTTGTACAAAGTAGATACATGTTTCAAAGTTTCACTGACCTTCAGAGTAGTCACCAGCATTGCGTATGACCCGTTGCCAGCGATGTGGAAGTCGTAGGATACTCTTAGTAGTGCCAGTCGTGTTGACAGTTCGAGCGGCGCGGTCTATTGTCCGACGAATTTGTAGCAGCTCGGAAGCGAACGCCGTAAAGTGTTTCCTTCAGTTTAGAAACCGAGTTGAACTCATGAGGGCTTAAGTCGGGGGAGTGCAGTAGGTGGTATAGCACTTAGCAGTCCTATCAGTCAAACAAATCAGTAACAGCTTGCACTGTACGTGTTTGAGCATTGTCCTGCAAAATGATGGTCAGGTCCTGCAGAAAGTGTCATCACTTCTGTCTCTACACCGTTCATTTTTGGAACACAACCTACGACCAGCTTAGAGGCAGAAGTAATGACACTTTCTGCAGGACCTGACCATCATTTTGCAGGACAATGCTCAAGCACGTACAGTGCAAGCTGTTACTGATTTGTTTGACTGATAGGACTGCTAAGTGCTATACCACCTACTGCACTCCCCCGACTTAAGCCCTCATGAGTTCAACTCGGTTTCTAAACTGAAGGAAACACTTTACGGCATTCGCTTTGGAACTGCTACAAATTCGTCGGACAATAGACCGCGCCGCTCGAACTGTCAATACAACTGGCACTGCTAAGGGCATCCTACGACTTCCACATTACTGTCAATGGGTTATACACAATGCTGGTGACTACTTTGAAGGTCAGTAAAACATTGAAACACGTATCTACTTTGTACGAGTTGTAAATGAATAGTTTCCACTATTAAAGTTCCAACCCTCGGATATGTGTCATGGTCAGAGAACGCAGTGGGCCAGACCTCAGCAGCCTGCACCTCACTGACAAAACCATGAGAGATGTAAACACGATCGAGTGGGCTGGAAGAATGGCTAGAGAAATGAGTAAACCGCGGATGATCATGCTCCCAAGAATCCACTAGGCTGAGGCGCTGGAGAATTGGGAGAATTGTCGCTGGCGCCACGCACGGAGAGTAACGTGGTAGTTGGTCTTTGAGGGCCTGGGTGGAGTTGAAATCACCACCGATGATCAATGCATCTTGCCGACCCAGAGAGAGAGCAAGACTGTCTGTGAGAAGAAGGTGGAACGTTCACGGCGGCGACCCAAACCAGATGGCGTATAGACTTGGAAAATTCTGGAGTTTCACACACCTGTAAGCATGGTTTGTATGCTGTGCAAAATTCATCGAAGAATCTCCCTTACTTATGTAGAAAAGTGTACCTATAGCAACAAATGCAGCCAATGGCAAGTGAAAAAAAGGTGAAATAGAAATGTAAAAAAATAAATTATTTTCTTATATTTTTGAACTTCCACCACTATAAGTGTAAATCCTGAATCCTTTCTGGTTATTCTGACAAAGTTGTGTGAATTTATTTTTAAAAGTATAGGCAGTGGAAATTAAAAATTCCTGTGGTGTCTCTCCTGCTCCAAGTCGTCGCGTTTGACGTCCTACCGCCCTTCAATGCGAGAAAGTACGGAAAACGTGTAGAAACAAAAATGACGTAGAATACGAGCAATATGCTAACATTGTGTTTAAATACAGCGTTCACCTTCAGATTCGTAAGCAACAACAGATATATGTAAGTCCGCAGAACACCATGAAACGAAAGCAGCTTCTGTTTTATATGAAGCAAAAACGAATTTGGAATCATTTACCACAATCAATATTACGGATGCGAGTAGAGCATAATCAGAATACCAGTAAAATATTTACTAAAAACAAATATGGAAGACTAAATATCAGCCCATAAGAAAATGTGATGAAGGATAAATAAATTTGCAGCGCTCCAAGTGGCGTGACAGTGGCGTGAGCGTGTTACAAGAAGTATCTATATGAGTTTCTGCTGCCCCTGCCTACCTCCTGGGTCGGCTGGCCGTCGAGGCGTGCGGACCTCGAGGGAGACAACGCGCTGCAGGCTGCGGCGCCCAGGCGCATGCGCAGCCGTGGCTGCCGCTGCTGCTGCTGCTGCTGCACCGTCCTTCAGCGACCTCGCCGCTGGCGTCGTCGTCGCAGGCGGCGACGGCGACCTAACACACCAAAAGTGTCGCCTCTCCGTACATTTCCACATACATCATTCACATGTTTTTTGTACAACTGACAAGGGGACACTCCATGCTGTAAATCACGGATTTTATGCGCTTCAAATATGTTGCAGAGGCACTTACCCTTAGTACCTGGCAATCCGGTCTTTTAGCGAAAGGACTTCGTTTTTGAGAAAGTCGATTTTGAAGTTCATTATGTCCTTTGCATACCCGTAACATTACATACACTTCTGGCCATTAAAATTGCTACGCCACGGAGATGACGTGCTGCAGACGCGAAATTTAACCGACAGGAAGAAGATGCTGTGATATGCAACTGGTTAGCTTTTCAGAGCATTCACACAAGGCTGGCGCCGGTGGTGACACCCACAACGTGCTGACATGAGGAAAGTTTCCAACCTATTTCTCAAAATGGTCCAAATGGCTCTGAGCACTATGGGACTTAACATCTGTGGTCATCAGTCCCCTAGAACTTAGAACTACTTAAACCTAACTAACCTAAGGACATCACACACATCCATGCCCGAGGCAGGATTCGAAACTGCGACCGTAGCAGTCGCGCGGTTCCGGACTGAACGCCTAGAACCGCTAGACCACCGCGGCCGGCCCTATTTCTCATACACAAACAGCAGTTGACCGGTGTTGCCTGGTGAAACCTTGTTGTGATGCCTCGTGTAAGGAGGAGAAATGCGTACCATCACTTTCCGGCTTTAATAAAGGTCGGATTGTAGCCTATCGTGATTGCAGTTTATCGTATGGCGACATTGCTGCTCGCGTTGGTCGAGTTCCAATGACTGTTAGCAGAATATGGAATCGTTGGGTTCAGGATGGTAATACGGAACGCCGCGCTGGATCCCAACGGCCTAGTATCACTAACAGTCGAAATGACAGGCATATTATCCGCTTGGTTGTAACGGATCGTGCAAACACGTCTCGATCCTTGAGTCAACAGATGGGGACTTTTGCAAGACAACAACAATTTGCACGAACAGTTCGACGACGTTTGCAGCAGCATGGACTATCAGCTCGGAGATCGTGGCAGTGGTTACCCTTGACGCTGCATCACGGACAGGAGCGCCTGCGATGGTGTACTCAACGACGAACCTAGGTGCACGAATGGCAAAACGTCAATTTTTCGGATGAGTCCAGGTTCTGTTTACCCTTTATTCGATCCCTGCGAAACCCTACATTTCAGCAGGATAATGCACGACCGCATGTCGCAGGTCCTGTACGGGCCTTTCTGGATACAGAAAATGTTCGACTGCTGCCGTGGCCAGCACATTCTCCAGATCTCTCAGCAATTGAAAACGTCTGGTCAATGGCTCGTCACAATACGCCAGTCACTACTGTTGATGAACTGTGGTATCGTGTTGAAGCTGCATGAGCAGCTGTACCTGTACACGGCATCCAAGCTCTGTTTGACTCAATGCCCAGGCGTATCAAGGCCGTTATTACGGCCAGAGGTGGTTGTTCTGGGTACTGATTTCTCATGATCCCTGCACCCAGATTGCGTGAAAATGTAATCACACGTCAGTTCTAGTATAATATATTTGTCCAATGAATACCTGTTTATCATCTGTATTCCTTTTTGGTGTAGCAATTTTAATGGCGAGTAGTGTATATTCCGTGCAAGTCAGCGAAGCGCACCGGTAAAGGTAAAGCGCTACCGTGCTGGAGGTACTGTGTTTGACTCCTGCTCGTGTACTTTCCTTTTTTTTTTTTCAAAATCTAAAGAATTTATCAATTTTATTTCAACAGTGTATGGTGTACGAAATTATAAAGATAAATTCAGTTATTAATTTTTTTCTGTTATACACTATTACAAAATCTTATTTTTCATCATCCACATTGCTCGATGTTCTAGAACAATAGTGTGGGTGATACTTATCATAGAAACAACGGAAGCACAAATTTTCGCAGCACCATGCGCATTTTATGAAAGCAACCGTCTTGCAGGCACACAGTTTCTTCATGAGTGATACCGGGAAACACAATTCTTTTGCATTCAAAAAGATTTCTCTTTCATCCGCTAATTTCGATGCGAACCATGCTTATCTAATCATACTTTCAAAATTAAGTGCGCTGAATTGGTGTAGGATTAACGAATGTAATTTTATCGAATCTTCCTTAGAAGCTATCTCTCTATTGTCTTTCATCAAGTCGGGATCATTCTGAATATGTTTCATGAAGATTTTCACCAGTCGGTAAAAATAAACATCGCAGGGCTGGCAAAAGGAGTGCACTTTGGTGGGACCACTTCTAGGGTTCAGAAGCTCGCTTTCCTTTCATCAGTGAATACATGATCGTATAAAGTTCAATCGGTATGTCCTCCCCACGAATCGATAATGTACAAAAAAAATTTCTGGCGCACGTACGGAAGAATTACAGAACGCAAAAATTCTTCGTAGACCAGTTTCGTGAACTTCCCAGATTTCGTGCAGGACACGACTACATTTCTGTATTTCCCAGTTAATTCGTCTACTCGTTTTTGAACTTTAGGACCAAATTTTCCGGGCGGTTCTTGCATACATAAAAAACATGGGAGCAGGATCCGAACACGGTACATCGAGCGCGGTAGTCGTGAACATTTACCGCTGCGCTACGCGGATTACATGTAATGTCACGGGTATACAAAGCACGCAAAGAACTTCAAAATCGATTTTCTCAAAAACGATGGCCCGTCGCTAAAAAACCGGATAGCCAGGTACTCAGGTTCAAATGGCTCTGAGCACTATGGGACTTAACATTTATGGTCATCAGTCCCCTAGAACTTAGAACTACTTGAAACTAACTAACCTAAGGACATCACACAACACCCAGTCATCACGAGGCAGAGAAAATCCCTGACCCCGCCGGGAATCGAACCCGGGAACCCGGGCGTGTGAAGCGAGAACGCTACCGCACGACCACGAGCTGCGGACACAAGTACTCAGGGTAAGTGCCTCTACAACATATTTGAAGCGCATCAAAATCCGTGATTTACAGTAGGGAGGGTCCCCTTGTGAGTTGGTGAGTTTATAGCAGACACAGAAACAGAAAATTTATAACCCAGACAACCGACGGCTACCCCCGAGGCTCAGATTCCTCCAACGAGCCTGGGCATCACGCATGTGTTAGACTTATTTATGAGTGCGAATGTAAGAACGGCAAATTTGATTAATAGAGCTGCAGTTTATGGCACGAAGAACAAATACCATCACTCTATTAGAGAGTAGTAATAAAGGGTAAAAATAAGACACTAAGCTAGGGAAGATGGGTTTTGTTTTTTTCGTGACTCACTCTCTCTTCCATGTTTTTGAACTCGATGCCGTACCGCGCAACTAAACAAGGCGGCAAAAAAAAACCGATTTTCTGTTCCATGCCGACTACCATTACTGCCTACATTAACATATAACTTTCAAGCTGACTACTGACTGTTGAGGTAATTAACTTAACCATACTGTACATCCCTAAATAATACTATGGAATATACACTGATCGGCCAGAACACTACGACAACCGACCTACTATCGGCATACTGTTTGGTAAACCAGTCCAGGCTGACCAGGAATGACTGCTATAATCCGTTCATCATACGAATAAACCTGATGTAAACAAACACAAACGCGATGATTGGTCAGAAGCCGCAGCAGACGTACACTGGCGTTGTTACGCTCTTGGAAGTAGGTCCTACTTACGTATTACATAACTTATTACTAAGTTACGTTACATCAGACTTTAAGATATTCAAATATATTAATACCGATCAACATTTTTCTTATTCACACTTTAGCTACGTAGTTTTTATTTCAAATATCGTGTAGAGCCACAGCCTCTGCAGCGTCGTGCTGATTGTCGCACTTTTAACCCGCAGTATGAAAATGGCTGAGGCTGCTTTCTGTTCCGTAATGAAATAATCACGTGGAACGCGGTTAAAAAGTGACGAGAAATAGGCTGTTCTTAATGGTTGTCATATATTTACGGAGATAATCGGCTTTGAAGTTTCCCCAGACATGTAGACAATGCAGTTAATCAAGAATGAACGTGTAGCGCAGTCGGTAGAGTAATGTAATGTGAATTATATTGGACAATTGGTCCAAATCTCCCAACTATCAATTTTTTTCTTGTTCAATTTGAAATACCTACATCTCGTAATTATAAAACTCACTATCATTTTTTTAATCTCCTTAAAGTAAAGGAAACAAAAGAAAAATTCGGAGTAGGTATTAAAATCCATGGAGAAGAAATAAAAACTTTGAGGTTCGCCGATGACATTGTAATTCTGTCAGAGACAGCAAAGGACTTGGAAAAGCAGTTGAACGGAATGGACAGTGTCTTGAAAGGAGGGTATAAGATGAACATCAACAAAAGCAAAACGAGGATAATGGAATGTAGTCGAATTAAGTCGGGTGATGCGGAGGGAAATGAGACACTTAAAGTAGTAAAGGTGTTTTGCTATTTTGGGAGAAAAATAACTGATGATGGTCGAAGTAGAGAGGATATAAAATGTAGACTGGCAATGGCAAGGAAAGCGTTTCTGAAGAAGAGATATTTGTTAACACCGAGTGTAGATTTAAGTGTCAGGAAGTCGTTTCTGGAAGTATTTGTGTGGAGTGTAGCCATGTATGGAAGTGAAACGTGGACGATAAATAGTTTGGACAAGAAGAGAATAGAAGCTTTCGAAATTTGGTGCTGAAGATTAGATGGGTAGATCACATAACTAATGAGGAGGTATTGAATAGAATTGGGGAGAAGAGGAGTTTGTGGCACAACTTGACAAGAAGAAGGGACCGGTTGAGAGGACATATTCTGAGGCATCAAGGTATCATGAATTTAGCATTGGAGGGCAGCGTGGTGGGTAAAAATAGTAGAGGCTGACCAACAGATGAATACACTAAGCAGATTCAGAAGGACGTAGGTTGCAGTAAGTACTGGGAGATGAAGAAACTTGTAGAGGATAGAGTAGCATGGCGAGCTGCATCAAACCAATCTCAGGACTGAAGACAACAACAACATTTTTTATGAATTATGCAGGTCTTCTTGTTTCTAATTACAAATTGGACGCGAAATTCCTGTTTCCATTTCAAATACAAATTCTTAATTATCGACTTTTAAGAAAGACTGTTCATAAAAGTTGTTTAAATTAAGAAAACACTACAGAGTCATTTTTAAGGCAAAAATGAAAAACCAAATCCTCTTTATTTGGACTATGTCCACCATTTTATACCACAGAGGTAGGTAAGTAACGTAGAAACATGAAGAACAATCATTTTCACAGCATCAAGCATATCATACAAATGCTGTATTTTTACGTTTGCTACTGTACCATTACAATATGAACCCAACAGAACTGATCTAGTGCCAAGCGGCGGGATTTGACCCGAGAAGTAATACCTCCTCATTAGTTATGTGATCTACCCATCTAATCTTCAGCACCAAATTTCGAAAGCTTCTATTCTCTTCTTGTCCAAACTATTTATCGTCCACGTTTCACTTCCATACATGGCTACACTCCACACAAATACTTCCAGAAACGACTGTTGAGCCGCCAGCCGTACTGGAACTAACGCACGCAGCTTTTTCACACGTCACTGCCGAATGCTGGTGGGATATAGAACCGGCTCGTCATAAAAGAATAGAAAATGCTGCGTCTGGTTGGCTTCGTGGATTCTGTCGTTGATAGGCTCGTTAACAACGTAGCAGGTGACGCTTCCAGAACTGAAATGTATTTCTCTGTTTCGGATAAGGAAGGAGTTAAGAGGTTACCAGACAAGTGACCGTAAGTAATGCCTTCAGTGGCGTCAATATTTAACTATACGGTGAAATCCTTCAATACCCTCTTCCGTTACACACAGATTATGCAGAAAAATTACACTGTGGTTAAGTAAGGAATTTTCATCATTCTTGTTTGTAATTACAATTGTACGTTAGCTAAAATCGATAACGTGTTGCGGTTTTCGTCTAAGGAGCGTATTGTGGGAGATTTGCAGTGTATTATTCCATTTCTGTATTACTACTCTGCTCATCTCCTTTTACGTGTGAACTGCAGCTGGCCACGTCACTGCAGGCTAGCTGTACCAGCTGACCAGCCAGTGCTGTCCAAGTTAAATGCGCCAGTACAGCAGTTGTCCTGTATTATCGCTAAGTCGATGTGCGCGTAACGCACAGCACAAAACGTACCCTTATTATCTTACATGACAGTTTCCCACATCCCGCTAGGTGAATACCGGGCTGGTCCCCAAGTTCCGCCTCAGTTACACGCGTCGCAGACGTTTGAAACACGTCTGCACTCTTTCACGATTTACACTAGATCAGGGCTTAACAACTGGCCGGTTTTGAGCGCGAGTACTCGCGTCTGCTCAGGCACGTGCTCGCGAGCAGCTGCAAGGTCGCAGTGTTGGGAGGGAGGGGAGGGAAGGGAAATGCGCGCGCACGTTTGAATAGGGCCGCAGCGTGCCTATTGAATTCGCGCCGACTGTGTAACGTTTAAAGTACTACGATCAGCTCTTAACAGTCACTTCGCTGGTTAAGAATCATGTGAAGTCGCCGTTGTGTAACCCCAACCATGCTTTCGCAGTTCAACCCCCATTGGGAGGAATTGTATCCCTTTACTGAAAAAGATGGTGTTGCAAAATGTTTAGTACGTCACAAAACGCTGAATTCTTTTAGAAAATTTAACTTGCAGCGACATTATATGTCGTACCACGCGAAAGACTACGGAAGTGGAAAATGTGATGGACCATATCGTGCACAGGAAGTTATTAAACTTAAAAGGAAGCTATCCGAAGAAGATCTGGATGACGAAGAAAAATCAACTGAGGCAGCTCTCAGAGTGGGTTGCAAAATTGCTTTGCTTTTAGCAAAATCCCTGCGCCCCTTCACTGATGGCGATTTAATAAAAGAATGTTTGGTAGTTGTAGGAACATTTGTGTCCATCTCAAGTTGAACAGTTTCGGATTGCGCAATTATCTAACATGACCATTACGCGTCGCATACAGGACATGGCAGACGTCGTCCAGAGCCAGCTTGCAAATATCTATAAAGATTTTATCGCGTATTCTCTAGCTCTGGACGAAAGTGTTGATATCACTGGAACAGTGCAGCTTGCCATATTTATTAGAGGTGTTAATAGAGATCTTCGGGTGAGGGAGGAGCTGCTCGATGTAGTAGCCATGAAGAACACTACAACTGGAGGTGATATTTTAAGTAGTGTTGAAGAAAGTGTTGAAAATATAGGATTGTCGTGGAATTCTTTAGTTTCAGTGTCTACAGATGGTAGAGGCATAGACTATGCTAATAAAATTATGTGGCACATGTACATTCTCCTTTATTTGTTTCATTTGTCGCAGTAATAATTCGTGAGTGATATCCCTGCAGGTGGCCGCAGATTTACATCGACTGGCAGCAGCTGTTCTGTACCCCACGCGACTCTCCCCACTCTCCGCTCTGGTCCGGTAGTGGGGGTAGCGTGCTCGCGCTGCTCCGTGCTTGCGCCTTGCTGTTCACAGCTTGCTCCGCGAGCACGTATGTTGTGAAGCCCTGCACTAGATGCAGACAGCTGGGGTACACTGATTCCATCCATGGGGCTACGGGGTGGCGACAGGAAGTGCATCCGGCCACCCCTAAAACTAACCTTGCCACATCCGTTCTAACCGCGCCGACCCTGCGATCGCTGCGGGACTATGGCGTAAGGGAAAGAATTATCTTACTTGACAGTACTCGAGACAGCTTGGCTGCAGTCCCACTTGATACGGAAATCCAATGAGGTTCCAAAAAATGGTTCAAATGGCTCTGCGCACTATGGGACTCAACTTCTGAGGTCATTAGTCCCCTAGAACTTAGAACTAGTTAAACCTAACTAACCTAAGGACATCACACACATCCATGCCCGAGGCAGGATTCGAACCTGCGACCGCAGCGGTCTCGCGGTTCCAGACTGCAGCGCCTAGAACCGCACAGCCACTTCGGGCGGCAAAACAGGACAGGCAGCGAAATGTGGCGGGACCAACATCAGACTTTAATGCTGGGCAGAGTACAAGTGTGTCTGAACGCACAGTGTACGGAACACTCCTAACGATGGAACTCCGTACCCGACGACCCATTCATGTGCCAATGTTAACACCACGACATCGGCAATTGCGACTGAAATTGACACGTGACCATTGGCAGTGGACGTTGGTGTAGTGGCAGTGTGCTGCGTGGTACGATGCAACTGACAAAGTTATTTCTGCACTGTTATACGGTTATTAAACTTAATAGTTTTCAGCGGTGTTTCGTGCTGTTTGTGGCGAAATAAAGATTTAATAAACTTTTGGAAACGTTCGCTCGCTGTAGTTTTTAGAGTTATCTGTGCGTTGAAGTCGTTTAGTAAATTTCGTGCTTTAGTTTTCAGCGGACGTTTCTCATTGTTTCTTGTGAAATATTTCAGTTAAATTCTCATTCACTGTCCTGACCTCGTTGAGTTTTCCAGTGGAAGCTTGAATTTTTGGTTTTAGTTAGCAATTTTGTGAAGTTTTATTGGTAATGGTATTAGTTGTGGTATAGTAGTATTAATACAAGTAGTTGCTTTCTTAGTATAGAGAGAATTTCGAGACTGCTACTATTAGTTCTATAAATAGTTGGTGTAACTGAACTTAGGTGTCGTACACTTATAGTTTTTTTCAGTAATTGTAAAATTATACCATGAGTGAGAAGCGTGGGCTCTGTCGTAGATTTGTAACTAGCGGGTTACGGTGTGGGATTTGTTCAAAGTTTTTTCATTGGGGGGAATGCAGTGGGGAAGCCAGTGGGTATTCTAGCGAGATCCTTTCCTGGGAATGCAGTATCTGTAATAGAAATAAGTTGATAGAGGAGCAGGAGCGTAAGATCTGTGACCTTCAGGTGCAGTTACAACACGCAAAGCAGGAACTAGATAGGTTGAGGAGAGTGAAGGATGCTGGGGAATGGGAACTGCCAGTTGGCAAGAAGGCAGCTAGGAGGAGGAGGTATTTAGACAGTTATACTTTGCGTATATGCAATAGATTTGACCAGCTGAATGGAGAGGAGCCTCTTGTAGGTGTAGGTGTAGGGAACATGCAGCAGTCCTCAACAGTTAGGAGGCCTAGGTCACTTGCAAAGTCTAACAGAAAGAAGAAGGTTCTGCTGCTAGATAGTTCGCACTGTAGAGGTGTGGGCCTGTAGTTGCAGGAAGTGTTGTGGAGTGAGTACCAGGTCACCAGCATTGTGAAGCCTAGTGTAGTGTCAGGTGGCTGACAGGATAAGGGAGATATGCAGGAATTTTACAAAGGAGGATCAGGTAGTGATAGTAGGTGGAACAGGGAACAGTCTTGATAGGGACGGAGAATATGATGAAGGTGGTGACCTGGTAAAGATAGCTACTCAAACTGGTGGCACTAATGTGCACTTCGTGCAGCTGTTTCAGCCTCATGACCGGCCTCGTCTTGATGCGGCTGTTAGGCGCGTTAACATGGGGCTGGAGAGGGCGTTGATGGCAGAGGGCGTGGGTCAAATTTCAGTGGTGCCAGTTGGGTCTATCAGTAGATCGGGTTTCACTAGGCATGGCCTGCACCTCAATAGGTATGGGAAGGGGAGGCTGGCAAAGCTTATAGGTGACAGTGTAGTGGGTGGTGGTGGGATCACTCATGGAAAAATTCCTGTAGTAGTTAGTGTTCAAGCTGTACCTTTTTTAGATTGAAGTCAGCTGATAGAAATACCTGCGTAAAGGAAGTCCCTCTAACTCACCTTCAGAGGAGGTTATGTTTCCAAGAAGAGAAGAAATTAGCATATTTCATCAAATTATAAGCGGCATTAGAGATAATATTAGTGAACTGCTTATAGATGTTGACTCTGAAAATCTTGGTATATCGGAACACCACTAAAATAATTTGACAATTCAGAGGCTTCCTTTACCAGGGTACAGATTAGCTGGCTGTTTTTCAAAGAGTTCCTTGCGGGGTGGGATGGTGGCCATATACTTAAAAAACAGTACTCCATTTCAGTCCATAGACAATCACGGCACTGCACTGAACAGATACTTGAATATTGTGCAGGAACAGTTGAATTTAGTGAAACTAAACTTCTGATTGATGTTATTTATAGGTCCCCTAACTCTGACTTTAGAGCATTTCTGTTGAAGCTAGAGAGAGTTCTTAATTCACTTTATAGGAAGTACCAGCAATTAGTTATACGTGGTGACTTCAATATAAATTATGTATATGATGGTGCAAGAAAAAGGATGTTGGTAGATCTCCTAAATTCATATGATCTGATACACGAGTGCCTAGCAGAATATTAAAGTACTGTGCTGAACATGTTAGCCCTGTGGTTAGCCATATTTGTAATTTTTCCTTTAGGAATGGTCAGTTTCCTGAACGATTAAAGTACTGCCGGCCGGAGTGGCCGAGCGGTTCTAGGCGCTACAGTCTGGAACCGCGCGACCGCTGCGGTCGCAGGTTCGAATCCTGCCTCGGGAATGGATGTGTGTGATGTCCTTAGGGTAGTTAGGTTTAAGTAGTTCTAAGTTCTAAGGGACTGATGACCTCAGAAGTTAAGTCCCATAGTGCTCAGAGGCATTTGAACCATTTGATTAAAGTACTCTGTAGTAAAGCCGCTTTATAAGACCGAGAAAGGGATAATGTAGACAATTTTAGACCTATTTCTATGCCATAAGTGTTTGCTAAACTTATTGTAAAAGCTTTGTATGTAAGGATGATTAATCATTTTATATCACACGATTTGCTATCAAATGTACAGTTCGGCTTTAGAAGTCGTTTAAGAACTGAAAATGCTATATTCTCTTTTCTCTGTGAGGTACTGGATGGGTTAAGCAAAAGCTTTCGAACACTAGACATATCTCTAGATTTAACTAAGGCGTTTGATTGTGTTGATCACAAAATATTGCTCCAGAAGTTGGACCATTACAGAATACAGGGAGTAGCTCACAATTGGTTCATCTCTTACTTTAACAACAGCAGCAAAAGGTCATTATTCACAGTGTTGAGAATGACTGTGATGTGGGGTCTGAGTGGGGTACGGTCAAGTGTGGGGGGTTCCCCGGAATCAATGTTGGGGCTACTCCTGTTCCTTATTTACATAAATGATATGCCCTCTAGTATTATGTGTAACTCTAAAATATTTCTGTTTGCTGATGACACTAGCTTGGTAGTAAAAGATGTTGTGGTTCGGTTTCAAATAGTGCAGTTCATGACTTAAGTTTATGGATTGCAGAAAATAAACTAACGCTAAACCACAGTTACACTCAGTTTTTACAGTTTCTAACACACAATTCAACAAAACCTGACGTTTTAATTTCACGGAATGGACATATGATTAGTGAAACTGAACAGTTTAAATTTCTATGTGTTCAGATAGATAGTAAACTGTCGTGGAAAGTCCACATTCAAGATCTTGTCCAAAGACTTTTTGCTGCCATTTTTACGATTCGAATGGTATCTGAAGTGAGTGATCGTTCGACACGAAAATTAGTCTACTTCGCTTATTTTCATTCGCTTATGTCGTATGGTATTATATTTTGGGGTAACTCTTCCCATCCTAAAAAGATATTTTTGGCTCAGAAACGGGCAGTTCGGGAAATAAGCGGTGTAAGTTCACAAACCTCTTGTAGACTCCTATTCAGGGATCTGGGTATTTTGACATTGGCCTCTCAATTTATATATTACTTACCGTCATTTCTTGTTAAAAACATTGGCTTATTGCCAAGAACTAGCAGCTTTCACTCAGTTAATACTCGGCAGAAATCAAACGCGCATTTTGATCGGACTTCCTTAAAACTTGTGCAGAAAGGTGTGCAGTGTACTTGTGCATCCATTTTCGATAAGTTACCACTAGATTTCAAAAATATTAGCAGTAATTCACGCGCTTTCAAATTGAAGCTGAAGAGTTTCCTAATAAGTCATTCCTTCTATTCCGTCAAGGAGTTCCTTGAAAAATTAAGCTGATTCGTGTTGTATTGTTGATTGCGTTTACTTAAATTTATGGCTTTACTTTTTTCGTGTTCATAAACATTTTATTTTTATCTGTTATTAATTTTATGGCAACGGCCTTACCGCAGTGCAAACACCGGTTCCCGTCAGATCACCGAAGTTAAGCACTTTTGGTCATGGCCGGCAGTTGGATGGGTGACCATCCGGGCCGCCATGCGCTGTTGCCATTTTTCGGGGTGCACTCGGCCTCGTGATGCCAACTGAGGAGCTACTCGACCGAACAATAGCTGCTCCGGTCAAAGAAAACCATCATAATGACCGGGAGAGTGGTGTGCTGACCACACGCCCCTCCTCTCCACATCCTCAACTGAGGATGACACGGCGGTTGGATGGTCCCGATGAGCCACTGACGGGCTGAAGACGAAGTACTTTATTAGTTTTATGTTGTAATATCATGTACTGACACGTTCCATGACCTTGGAGATTTGTTCCTCTATTTGGTCCTACAGAACTTGACGTGTAAATAAAACAAAATAAATGACACCGATACCTTCTTCATCATGCTGGTGGGAGGTCGCGAATTCGTCGTCATCCAGGGGAACGTCTCCTTGACACTTGTACTGTGGAACGGAGACAAGCTGTTGGTGGCTCCATTATGCTCTGGGGAACACTCACGTGGGCATCCTTGGGTCCAGTAGAGCTCGTGCAAGGCATCATGACGGCCAAGGAGTATCGTATACTGGTAGCAGACGACGTACCCCCTTTCATGTTTCGCGATGGCAATGGCATTTTTCATCGAGATAATGCACCATTCCACAAGGCTAGGAGTGCGATGGAGTGGTTCGAGGAACACAGTGGCGAGTTACGATGGATGTGTTCCCACCTCCCCCTCTACTCTCCAATCTGAAACCGATCGAACACATTTGGGATGTGATTGAACGTGGTGTCAGAACTCATTGCCCCCTCCCCGGAATTCACGGGAATTAGGTAACTTGTGTGTGTAGATGTGGTGCCATCTCCTTCTAGCGACCTACAAAGACCTCGTTGCTTCCATGACTCGACGCGTCGCCCCTGTTATCCGTGTTAAAGGTGGACATACCAGCTATTAGGTAGGTGGTCATAATGTTCTGGCTGATCATTGTAGTGTAGGCATACTTTCTATGGGCTTCTGTAAGTGTAAGTACTTTGTTCCGCACATGTTGCAAATATATGCGCACTGACACTCTGCGAGGTGGCTGATGGGAACATTCGAATCGATGGAACTCAAGTGACAGCGGCTAGTATTAATGCGAACTGGCAGACAACACTGTTCAGTGCATCTTCATCTACGAGAACTGAAATGAAATGAAATGTCGTGTGACGAGGGCCTCCCGTCGGGTAGACCGCTCGCCTGGTGCAAGTCTTTCGATTTGACGCCACTTCGGCGACTTGCGCGCCGATGGGGATGAAATGATGATGATTAGGACAACACAACACCCAGTCCCTGAGCGGAGAAAATCTCCGACCCAGCCGGGAATCGAACCCGGGCCCTTTGGATTGACAGTCTGTCGCGCTGACCACTCAGCTACCGGGGGCGGACATCTACGAGAACTGATGTGGTATGATGAGCTGACGATCGCTGAAATGTGTGTAATCTTTTTCGAAATCAAATTATTTATTGATAAGTTAGACCCATTAATTAAAGTGTTGTCTGCTGTCTAAAGCTGCTACCGAACAGAAAGGAGTCAATGCCGATTACCGGCATTCAATTTCAATCGACGAAGCTACTCGCATCACTCAACCAACTTACTCTTAAGAACCTTCTTCGAGAGCACATATATTATTGTTACTCTTAAATGACACACTATGTAATGTAACAAAGTTTCTTTTATTTCGATATTACTGATTGAATCCCATCATCACATTCAATAAAGATATGCACTGCTTTTTGAAGCCAAATTAGAATTGTCGATGAGACCTAGTCCAGGTCCTGACCTGGCTCTCATTAGCCTGTACAGATGACTACAAAAATCATATAAAAACTGGTCAGCTGCGAGTAGGGGCGTTCCGTACAAACTTAATTATGTATACAGACAGTTCACCCATTCCGGCAATCGAGAATTTTTGCCTTTTATTAACACTGGCAAGATTACGAGCCCAGGGATTCCAGGATTTTCGAGTTTGTTTTAATTTCAATAATATAAATGTGACATGAGGTTATGCAGCAAGCAGGCGACCATATTGCTCATATGAAGCGTTTCGGAATTTATCCATCATCAGATAGCCAGGAGCGATTACTGCACGTAGGTATGTCGTTTCACAAACAACTTGAAACGCTATACCTACGTGTAGTAATCGGTTCTGGATATCTGGTGATGGATAAACTCCGACACGTGACGTAAGAGCAATAAAATCATTCCTTACCTGATGTTTGACCTTTACTATTGCGACCCAATCAACACCAATGAAGAATTACTAATTGTTTAATTTCAGGTTTGACGTCGGCTGACAAATGACAAACGAAATATTTTTTCGTGTAATATAATTACAAATTAACAATTTCCGGATTTTTTGCTCTACTTGTTCCGTGGAACATTACTTGTTGCCAAACTTCAGCATTTTAGATCAACGAGAAGTAACCTCTAGGTTTTGATGAATGAGTTTGCGAGTGTCAAATTATGACATAAATGGCCCTACCTTTTTATTGCAATGACTTAGAAGCCAACGTTTAGTATAGCGCTAAGGGACCGTAGAGCTTAGCATGTGACATAAGTTTCAGCTTGATGCGTCTACCCGTTCCTGAGAAAAGGGGGTCGTAACAGGCGGACGAACAGACAGAGAGTCAGATAAGAAATGACTAAATTTTTTTCGTTTAACGTAATTACAAATTTACAGTTTTCCAATGTTTTTCCTTTGGTTCTACTGTAAAGTGCTTCTTTTGCCAAATTTCATGATTGTAGGCCAACGGGAAGTACCTTATAGGTTTTGATGGGTGAGTTGCAAGTATTAAAATATATGACATAAATGGCCGTATCTTTTGATTGCATTGACTTAGAAGCTTTAATTTTTTATACCGCCAAGGGACCATGTGCTATAAATTTCAACACGATACGTTAACCCGTTCCTGAGAAAAAAAAGATTTTTACAGTCATCCAGACAGACGGACAACAAAGCGATACTATAAAGGTTTCGCTTATGCCGACTGGAGCACGGAACTCTAACAAGTAATTACCTTCTTGAGAAAAAGCGGAAAATATAGAAAAGCGTAATATACTATTTACAGCAAGTTTTCAACGAAGGATTTTTCTCCTGAAGCTTTCGTACGAAATCGACGATATCGCTCACACTACGGATTAAGAGATAGATAAAAATGTAGGAATTAATGTTAAGAAAGGTTCCCTTATTCTCCAAGGATTGACGGTTCTGCACAAAAGTTTTGCATCCACTGTAAGAAGCACACCTGCTGTATAAGATGACCGCAATTTTCGGGGCCCCGTCCAACGATCTGTTGTGTAAACATGAATAGTTTCTAGGCAATACCTCCGTATTTATAGCTGAAACATTCGCTGTTATGTAGGCAACAAAATACGCAAGATCCCTTAAAATCCCAAAGGCAGTATTAATAATCGACTCACAAAGCGTTCTGAAATCAATGAGTGACAGGAATCTGAACAAAAGAGCTAGTAAATATACTTCGACCTAATAGAACGCTATCATCAAGCATAGAAGACTGGTCACATTACAGGATTCGTATGGATTAAATCTCATTCCTGCATTAAATACAATGCCAAAGCAGATCGACTTACCGTGAGATGCAACTGAAAGTGGGAGACATACGGACATAAAACTCAGATATAAGGATTACCACCCGAAAATAAAACAAGCGATTCTTTCATGGCAGGAAGAACGGAATGGAAGTTAAAAAACCAGGGGTAAAAGCTATGCAAATATATAGCTGTTCATACGAAGACAGTCATGGTTGATAAATTCCAGACAGTTAGTGAAAATAATAGCGTCCATTGCGAGGATGCGTCTCCGTCATGGAGCTTTCCCCGCCCACTTACTTAGACTCAGCGTACTGGTTGCACTCGACTGTAAATGTGATGAAGCAATGACTGGTGAAGTAAATCACATCCTATTATTTACTGCAAGCGCTATTAGAAGCACAGTGTCAAATTTTTAAAGGAGCTCACGAGACTTGGTCATTGCCAACCACTCAACACTATCCCAGTTGTTGGAGATACAACCAAGAGTACGTTTAAAGCCAATAGCCAGATACACAGCACGAGAAGATATCAAAATCTAAAAGGAATTTTGACTATTGAACTTCATTCACGAAATGAGTTAACTGCTTTGATATAAAGTGGCTGTGAGCCACATCTAAAAGCCTTCGTGAATGCATATAACATTTCCAGTCTAAAGACAAATTTACGAAAGTATGCCCTAAAATATATGTATGACGAAGGCCAGCTGTTACTTTTTAATTTGTGATGGCTAAAACGTATGTATACTACAAGCCAACAATAAATAAATAAATCCATACATATTATAAAAATGTAGGTACACTATGTGTGCATGTATGTTCCGCATACCCTCCTAAACCACTGGACCGCTTTCAACCAAACTTGATACATATATCACTACTGCTTGAAAAGAATCGCTGTCGTGGTAAGAACCTCCTACCTATCAAAGGAATGGGGCTGGGGGAGAAAAATAAGTGTAGCTCATGACGTGCGGATACCCAAACTTTATTCATCAAGTATTTCAGAATGAGAGCATTATAGTTTCAAACTTTTACGAAACTTTTTATCGTTGACAACCTGCAAAAAATGTTAAAAGAAAAAAGTTTACAACTTACTACATTTTCGCTGTTCATGCAGTAAAACTGCCGGACCATACACAACGTTTTAATTTATTGCTTCTTTAGTACTAACTGTATTCACAACACACTTTGCAATCAGTTCTCACTTGTACCACCGAATGTACCTGCAAAATTATACAACTGCACGACACAAAGTTCAGGACGTATGGCGTCATAAACAACAAGATGTGTGAAAAATTGCCGCATCATATATGACGATTAAATTTATTACTTATTTGCTACTCACTCTATTCGTAACAAATTTCACAGACAACATCCATACATGCCGCTCAATGTACCTACAAAATTATGTCACTGTGCGACATACAATTCAGGAAATATGACGTCATAAACAGTGAGCTGCGTGGAAACGAAACTGTAGGGCGACATTCGCTAGAGATACAGGTGAAAGGTGTGTACAAATATGTGTGCAATATGTAAAAAAAATGTGAAATATTTGTGACATATGCATATGTGGACAAAGTTGTGAGTAAAAAAACTCCTCCTAAATCCCTGAGTCGATTTCAACCAAACTTGGTGCATATATTAATACTGTCTGAAAAGGGATACTGTGAGGTTAGACGCAGCAGCCTCCTGTTAGGGTGGGAGTGATATCGTGGAGAGAGAATGGAGGGAGGGGGGAGGAAGAGATGGACAGGTAGAGAGGGAGAAGGAGGAGATGGACACAAATATGGGGGATGAGGAGATGGACAGAGAGTGAGGGAGGAGCAAATGGACAGAGAAAGGGAAGAGAAGATGGACAGACACAAAGGGTAGGAGGAGGTGGGCAGAGAAAGGGAAAAGAAGATGGAAGAGAAAGTAGGGAGGAGGCGGTGGCCTGTTACAACAGGAGGAGATGGTTAGAGAGAGAGGGGCGGAGGATATGGACAGAGAGAAGGGGAGGATAAGATGGACAGAGAGAGGGAGGAGGAGGAGGAGAAGGACTGAGAGGGAGGGAGGAAGAGATGAGCGGAGAGGAGAGACAAGAAGGAGGAAGCTGACAGACAAAAGGAAGAGGAGAGAGAGGGAGAGAGAGAGAGAGAGAGAGAGAGAGAGAGGGAGATGGACTGAGAGTTGGAGAGGAGATGGATAGCGTGAGGGGGCAATAGATGGGGGCAGGAGCAGGTGGACTTAGAGGGGACGGGAGATGGACAGAGGGTGAGAAGTAGATGGACAGAAAGGGAGGAGCAGATGGGCAGAGAGAGTGGAGAGAAAGCCAGAGAGTAGGGAGGAGGAGATTGGCAGAGAGTAGGGGTGGAAGAGATGAACAGGGAGACGTGGGAGAAGGAGATAGACAGAGGAGGGAACAAGGAGGCGGACAGGGAGAGGGATAAGGAGTAGATGGACTAGTAGAATTGGAATAAATTGAAGTAAGAAAAAAAAAGAAAAAACCGACGCACCACGAAGGAACAATCCGATAGGGACGGAAATCGGTAGATGTGGTCTACCTGTACAGACAGACATGATTACAATTTCAGGAAGATTGGATGATTGTATTCAAGAGAAAGAGCTTCACAAATCGAGTAAGCCAATTACGCATAGGTCCACCTTTGGCCCTTTTGCAAGCAGTTATTCGGTTTGCCGTTGATTGATGGAGTTTCTGGATGTCCTTCTGAGGCTTTTGTGCCAATTCCTGTTCAATTGGCACATTAGATCGTCAAAATCCCGCGGTGGTCGGGGAATCCTGTCGATAATACTCCAAACGTTATCGAATGGGGAGAGATCCGGGGAACTTGCTGGCCAAGGTAGGGTTTGGAAAGCACGAATACAAGCAGTAAGAGCTCTCGCCGTACGAGGGTGGGCATTATCTTGGTGAAATGTAAGCCCAGGATAGTTTGCCACGAAGGGGTACATTCTATGTAACGACTTGACAGAAAATCCTACGAAGTTCTGGTCTTCTACATCTACATCTACATCTACATTTATACTCCGCAAGCCACCCAACGGTGTGTGGCGGAGGGCACTTTACGTGCCACTGTCATTACCTCCCTTTCCTGTTCCAGTCGCGTATGGTTCGCGGGAAGAATGACTGTCTGAAAGCCTCCGTGCGTGCTCTAATCTCTCTAATTTTACATTCGTGATCTCCTCGGGAGGTATAAGTAGGGGGAAGCAATATATTCGATACCTCATCCAGAAACGCACCCTCTCGAAACCTGGCGAGCAAGCTACACCGCGATGCAGAGCGCCTCTCTTGCAGAGTCTGCCACTTGAGTTTATTAAACATCTCCGTAACGCTATCACGGTTACCAAATAACCCTGTGACGAAACGCGCCGCTCTTCTTTGGATCTTCTCTATCTCCTCCGTCAGACCGATCTGGTACGGATCCCACACTGATGAGCAATACTCAAGTATAGGTCGAACGAGTGTTTTGTAAGCCACCTCCTTTGTTGATGGACTACATTTTCTAAGCACTCTCCCAATGAATCTCAACCTGGTACCCGCCTTACCAATAATTAATTTTATATGATCATTCCACTTCAAATCGTTCCGCACGCATACTCCCAGATATTTTACAGAAGTAACTGCTGCCAGTGTTTGTTCCGCTATCATATAGTCATACGTTAAATCAGTAAGTGGTTCGAAACAGCATATCTAGACACTCTGGGATGATAATGGCATTGAAACAGAGGATGACACGCGCAAAGCTGAAATACTAAACACCTTTTTCCAAAGCTGTTTCACAGAGGAAGACCGCACTGCAGTTCCTTCTCTAAATCCTAGCGCGAACGAAAAAATGGCTGACATCGAAATAAGCGTCCAAGGAATAGAAAAGCAACTGAAATCACTCAACAGAGGAAAGTCCACTGGACCTGACTGGATACCAATTTGATTCTACGCAGAGTATCCGAAAGAACTTGCCCCCCTTCTAACAGCCGTGTACCGCAAGTCTCTAGAGAAACGGAAGGTTCCAAATGATTGGAAAAGAGCACAGGTAGTTCCAGTTTTCAAGAAGGGTCGTCGAGCAGATGCGCAAAACTATAGGCCTATATCTCTTACATCGACCTGTTGTAGAATTTTAGAACATGTTTTTTGCTCGCGTATCATGTCATTTCTGGAAACCCAGAATCTACATGGATTCCGGAAACAGCGATCGTGTGAGACCCAACTCGCTTTATTTGTTCATGAGACCCAGAAAATATTAGATACAGGCACCCAGGTAGATGCCAGTTTCCTTGATTTCCGGAGGGCGTTCGATGCGGTTCGGCACTGTCGCCTGACAAACAAAGTAAGAGCCTACGGAATATCAGACCAGCTGTGTGGCTGGATTGAACAGAACACAGCATGTTGTTCTCAATGGAGAGACGTCTACAGACGTTAAAGTAACCTCTGGCGTGCCACAGGGGAGTGTTATGGGACCATTGCTTTTCACAATATATATAAATGACCTGGTAGATAATGTCGGAAGTTCCATGCGGCTTTTCGCGGATGATGCTGTAGTATACAGAGAAGTTGCAGCATTAGAAAATTGTAGCGAAATGCAGGAAGATCTGCAGCGGATAGGCACTTGGTGCAGGGAGTGGCAACTGACCCTTACCGTAGACAAATGTAATGTATTGCGAATACATAGAAAGAAGGATCCTTTATTGTATGATTATATGATAGCAGAACAAACACTGGTAGCAGTTACATCTGTAAAATATCTGGGAGTATGCGTGCGGAACGATTTGAAGTGGAATGATCATATAAAATTAATTTTTGTTAAGGCGGGTGCCAGGTTGAGATTCATTGGGAGAGTCCTTAGAGAATGTAGTCCATCGACAAAGGAGGTGGCTTACAAAACACTCGTTCAACCTGTACTTGAGTATTGCTCATCAGTGTGGGTCCGTACCAGATCGGGTTGACGGAGGAGATAGAGAAAATCCAAAGAAGAGCGGCGCGTTTCGTCACAGGGTTATTGGTAAGCGTGACAGCGTTACGGAGATGTTTAGCAAACTCAAGTGGCAGACTCTGCAAGAGAGGCGCTCTGCATCGCGGTGTAGCTTGCTCGCCAGGCTTCGAGAGGGTGCGTTTCTGGATGAGGTATCGAATATATTGCTTCCCCCTACTTATACCTCCCGAGGAGATCACGAATGTAAAATTAGTGAGATTCGAGCGCGCACGGAGGCTTTCCGGCAGTCGTTCTTCCCGCTAACCATACGCGACTGGAACAGGAAAGGGAGGTAATGACAGTGGCACGTAAAGTGCCCTCCGCCACACACCGTTGGGCGGCTTGCGGAGTATAAATGTAGACGTATATGTAGAATATCGTCGATGTGCCGCTGTTTTGTAAGGGTGCCGTGGATTACAACCAAAGGGTTCCTGCTATGAAATGAAATGGCACCACAGTTCTGATTCCCAGACTGTATGGCGGGTGACAGACAGGATCGCATCCCACTGCTGTCCAGGGCGTCCCCAGACACATCTTCGCTGGTCATCGTTGCTCAGTTCGAAGCGGGAAGCATTCTGAAGACAATTCTCCTGGTGTCAATGAGACTCCACTAGGCTCGACAACCAGGAGTGATGGTCTGGAGTGTGATTTCCTTTCATAGCAGAACCCTTTGGTTGTAATCCGCAGCATCCTTGCAGTATAGCGATACATCGACGATATTCTACGTCACGTTTTATTGCCCTTCATGGGAAGCCATCCTGGGCTTACATTTCAACAAGATAATACCCACCCGCATACTGCGAGAGTTTCCACTGCCTGTCTTCGTACTTGCCAAACCCTGCTTTGGCCAGCAAGGTAAGAGGATTTCTCCCCGATTGAGAACGTTTGGAGCATTATGGACAGGGCCCTCCAAACATCGCGGGATTTTGACGACCTAACGCGCCAATTGGACCGAACTTGGCACGATATTTCTCAGGAGGACATCCAAAAGCACTGTCAATCAATGCCAAGCCGAATAACTGCTTGCATGTGCGCCAAGGGTAGACGAACGCGTTATTGAAGTACTCAGTTTTAGAAGCTTTTTCTGTCGAATAAATCATCCAATTTTTCTGACATTGACATCTACTGATTTCCTTCTCATTCGGATAATTCCTCCGTGGTGCGTTTTTTAAAATATACACACATGCTCGTAAATTAAGGATAATGCTATTACATGGTGAAACAACGCTCTGGTGGGCGGTTTGCGGGTTTAAATCAACTCGGGGTATGACCATGCGGTGCATTTGACCTGCGGTCGTCGCACGGTGGTGCTGGCAGCAGTCCACATACGCAGAGGTGATTTGGTGCATGTCAGAGTACGGTGCAGTGAGTAAGTGTGCAGACATTTTCAGACGTGCTAATGGTGACTGTATTTTGAAAATGGCTCAAAGAACACATATTGATGATGTTATGATCGGTAGAATACTAGTGCGACTGGAGGCTGGTCAAACACAGCAGGTCGTAGCATGGATCGTCCGTGTGCCACAAAGTGTGATCTCAAGACTATGGCAACGATTACAGCAGACAGGAAACGTGGCCAGGCACTCCAGTACGGGACGTCTACAGTGTACAACACCACAAGAAGGCCGATATCTCACCGTCAGTGCCCGCAGACGGCCACGGAGTACTGCAGGTAGTCTTGCTCGTGACCTTACCGCAGCCTCTGGAACAGTTGTCTCCAGACACGCAGTCTACAGACGACTGAACATACATGGTTTATTTGCCCGGAGACCTACAAAGTGCATTCCACTGACCCCTGGTCACAGGAGAGCCCGTAAAGCTTGGTGTCAAGAACACAGTACAAGGTCAATGGAACAGTGGTCCCATATTGTGTTCACGGACGAGTCCAGGTATAGTCTGAACAGTGATTCTCGCCGGTTTTTCATCTGGTGAAAACCAGGAACCAGATACCCGCCCCTTAATGTCCTTGAAAGGGACCTGTACGGCGGTCGTGGTTTGATGGTGTGGGGGTGTGATTATAATTGGTGCACGTACACCTCTCCACGTCTTTGACAGAGGAACTGTAACAGGTCATGTGTATCGGGACGTCATTTTGCACCAGTATGTCCGCCTTTACAGGGGTGCAATGGGTCCCACCTTCCTCCTGATGGATGATAACGCACGGCCCCACCGAGCTGCCATCGTGGAGGAGTACCTTGGAACAGAAGATATCAGGCGAATGGAGTGGCCTGTCTGTTCTCCAGACCTAAACCCCCTTCGAGCACGTATCGCCGCACGTCTTCACATCCCAAGGACACTTCAGGAGCTCCGGCAGGCACTAGTGCAAGAATGGAAGGCTATATCTCAGCAGCGGCTCAAACCCGCGTCCAGCCATACTGTTTTAGGTTTTCCGTGATTTCCCTGGACTTCTCTAAGCAAATTCCGAGGTGGTTCCTAAAGAATCCGCTGTAGACGGAACTAAAGTGACTAATTTTTCACGCATGCAATTTATTGGATACAAATAGTCTGCTGATCTGCTCCGACGAGCCAAACCCAATTAACACTCAAAAATGACTGAAACGCTGAACGCCTTTCTTCAACACATCAAAGTCTCTTACTTGGTCGAGTTTTTCACAAACTATTATTTACAAAGTTTTGCTGCTGCACATGGAAAACAAGTTCCACAAGAGTTTTCTTTTAGTACGGCCACCGAGATATGGATCCTTGGAAAAACAGAATACATTCAACGTTCTACCAAAGTTTGTGAACAAGGTTAGGACAACTACGGAGACTGGAACGCTGTCGAAGCTCCAGAGGGCAAGAGGTGTTCGTGGAAGAGACAGCTGGTCGGCAGCAGACAGCGGCGTCGTAGTGGAGAGGGTGTCCTTCTGTGGCTCAGGCTCCACCTGAACTGACCCTGCACGGCGGTGCGCGGGCCAATCGTACTGTCGCTCGGCAAGACATTGCAGGAGCTACACTATGTGATCAGAAGTACCCGGTCACCTGGCTTACTAGTCCTCAGCGCCCTCCATCGGTAATGCTGGAATTCAGTAAGGTGTTGGCCCACCCTTAGCCTTGATAACGGCTTCCACTCTCGCAGGCATACGTTCAATCAGGCGCTGGAAGGTTTCTTGGGGAATGGTAGCCCATTCTTCACCGAGTGGTGCGCTGAGGAAAGGTATCGATGTCCGTCGGTGAGGCCTGACAAGGAGTCGGCGATCCAAAACATCCCAAAGGTGTTCTATAGGATTCAGGTCAGGACTCTGTGCAGGCCAGTCCATTACAGGGATGTTATGGTCGTGTAACAAATACGCCACAGGCCATACATTACGAAAAAATGCTCGATCGTGTTGAAAGATGCAGTCGCCTACCCCGAATTGCTCTACAACAGTGGGAAGCAATAAGGTGCTTAAAACATCAATGTGAGTCTCTGATGTGATAGTGCCAAGCAAAACAACAAGAAGTGCTAGCCCCCTCCATGAAAAACACAACCACGCCATAACACCACCTCCTCCGAATTTTACTGTTGGCATACACACGCTGGCAGATGACGTTCATCGGGCATTCACCATACCCACACCCTGCCATCGGATCGCCACATTGTGCACCGTGATTCGTCACACCACACAACGTATTCCCACTGTTCAATCGTCCAATGTCTACGCTCCTTACACCAAGCGAGGCGTCGTTTGGTATTTACCGGCGTGATGTGTGGCTTATGAGCAGCCGCTCGACCACGAAATTCAAATATTCTCTCCTCCCGCCTAACTGTCGTAGTACTTGCAGTGGATCGTGATGCAGTCTGGAATTCCTGTGTGATGGGTTCGGTAGATGTCTGCCTGTTACACATTACGACCCTCTTCAACTTTCGGCGGTATCTGTCAGTCAGCAGACGAGGTCGGCCTGTACGCTTTTGTACTGCATGTGTCCCTTCACGTTTCCACTTCACTATCACATCGGAAACAGTGGACCTAGGTATGTTTAGGAGTATGGAAATCTCGCGTACAGATGTATGACACAAGTGACACAAAATCACCTGACCACGTTCGAAGTCCGTGAGTTCCGCGGAGCGCCCCATTATGCTCTCTCACGATGTCTAATGACTACCGAAGTCGCTGATATGGGGTACCTGGCAGAGGGTGGCAGCACAATGCACCTAATATGAAAAACGGTTGTTTTTGGGGGTGTCCGGATACTTTTGATCACATAGTGTATTTTAGGTCACGTGGGTCGCGGCCTAGTGCAAAACATTTTTTTCTCGTGCAGAACGGCTGCGTGGCGTGTAGGCAACCCGCAACATGTCTGTCCTTTGAAAGGCCACGGCCGTTTTCCTTCCCCACCCTTGACACCATCCGCGCTAGTGCTCCGTCTTTAATGACCTCTATTTGGACGGTCCGCTAGACTTAATCTTCCTTCCTTATTCCAACGAGTACCTACAGGTAAGCCGAGACACGTGTTCGGTTATTTTGACCCCTCTTCGACCGAGCGGAGTTTCTGGAAAATCGGGTTATAGCACTTGCCATGTTCTCTTCGTCAGTTACGTGGGTGAATGTACATAGTGTTTTCCTGAAGTCAATGGAGTACTGACAAGAAGTTTCCGATCAGAAAACACAAAATACGCAAGTCTTGAGCGTATGCAAAACCTTTGTTTGGAGCGATTTACACTACTGACCAAAAAAATTACTGCACCGCGAAGATGACGTGCTACAGACGCGAAGTTTAACCGACAGGAAGAAGATGCTTTGATATGCAAATGATTAGCTTTTCAGGGCATTCACACCAGGTTGGCGCCGGTGGCGACACCTAAAACGTGATGACATGAGAAAAATTTCCAACCGATTTCTCATACACAAACAGCAGTTGACCAGCGTTGCCTGGTGAAACGTTGTTGTTGTGATACCTCGTGTAAGGAGGAGAAATGCGTACCACTACGTTTCCGACTTTAGGTAAATGTCGGATTGTAGCCTATCGCGATTGCGGTTTATCGTATCGTGACATTGCTGCTCGCGTTGGTCGAGATCCAATGACTGTTAGCAGAACATGGAATCGGTGGGTTCAGAAGGCTAATATGGAACGCCTTGCTGGATCCCAACGGCCTCGTATCACTAGCAGTCGAGATGACAGGCATCTTATCCGCATGGCTGTAACGGATCGTGCAGCCACGTCTCGATCCCTGAGTCAACAGATGGGGATGTTTGCAACACAACAACCATCTCCACGAACAGTTCGACGAGGTTTGCAGCAGCGTGGACTATCAGCCTGGAGACCATGGCTGCGCTTACTCTTGACGCTGCATCACAGACAGGAGCGCATGCAATGGTGTACTCAACGACGAACCTGGGTGTACGAATGGCAAAACGTCATTTTTTCGGATGAATCCAGGTTCTGTTTACAGCATTATGATGGTCGCATCCGTGTTTGGCGTCATCGCGGTGAACGCACATTCGAAGTGTGTATTCGTCATCGCCATACTGGCGTATCACCCGGCGTGATGGTACGGGGTGCCATTGGTTACCCGTCTCGGTCACCTCTTGCTCGCATTGACGGCACTTTGAACAGTGGACGTTACATTTCAGATGTGTTACGACCCGTGTCTCTACCCTTCATTCGATCCCCGCGAAACCCTACATTTCAGCAGGATAATGCACGACCGCATGTTGCAGGTCCTGTACGGGCCTTTCTGGAAACAGAAAATGTTCGACTGCTGCCCTGGCCAGCACATTCTCCAGATTTCTCACCAACTGAAAACGTCTGGTCAATGGTGGCCGAGCAACTGGCTCGTCACAATACGCCAGTCACTACTCATGCTGAACTGTGGTATCGTGTTGAAGGTGCATTGGCAGCTGTACCTGTACTCGCCATCCAAGCTCTGTTTCACTCAATGCCCAGTCGTATCAAGGCCGTTATTACGGCCAGAGGTGGTTGATCTGGGTACTGATTTCTCAGGATGTATGCACCCAAATTGCGTGAAAATGTAATCACACGTCAGTTCTAGTATAATATATTTGTCCAATGAGTACCCGTTTATCATCTGCATTTCTTCTTGGTGTAGCAATTTTAATGGCCAGTAGTGTATGTGCTGAGTACGCAGACACGCTGGCTACCAGACCTGCTGTTGTCGTCGCTGGAGTGCGGCACTGCCGGCGCCTGCAGTCGCGTCCTCGTGGGCCGCCTCTGCTCCGCCACCCTGGCGTGGGCGTGGGCGTGCGCGTGGGCGGGCGGCCGGGCGCCCCAGCGGGGGCGGGCGTCGGGTGCGGCGCGGGACTGCGACTGCGAGCGGCAGCGCGACGGCAGCCGCACCGGCCGCTGCGCACGCTCCAGGCTCGCCGACCTGCAAAGTGGCCAGGGCTGGCAGCGAGTGCGGCTGGCTGGTCTGACAAAGCTGTCACAGTGTAAGCTCTGTAGGGGCAGATGGGGGTAAGAGGCCACACCTGGCAATACTGGGATCTGGAGGGATACAATTGGACTTAGTAAGACATACGCTATCTGATCTAAAGTATCTGGACACCTATTGGTGGACATTACGAGGGCGGGCTACAAAGTAATGCTTCCCAATTTTTTATGTGACAACTCTTGAAGCTTTTTAAACGAAACAAACGTTATTAACGTTCTATATCTTTATTATTTGTGTCTACGTATTTATTTCTCAACGTACAGTAGTCACCCTGGCGATGAACACTTTTCTGCCAACCAGAGACTAATTTGTTGATGTCGTCACTGTAGAATGTTGACGGAGCCACAACCGCACCTCTGCTTGCACCGCTTTGTCGACATCAAAGTGAAGTCCTCGAAGGAGTTCTTTAAGTATATATGACGGTAGTATCTGTTCCCGAAAGAACAGTTACCGTTGATAACCATGCAGCTTTGCTAGAATGAAATGATAATTAAAATGGACACCCTAGCTGCAAACAGGCGTTGATATACTTCATTGGGGACATTTTGAAAATGTGTGCCCCGACCAGGATCTCCTGCTTACGTGGCAGACGCTCTATCCATCTGAGCGACCGAGGGCACAGAGGATAGTGCGCCTGCACGGACTTATCCCTTGCACGCCCCCCGTGAGATCCACATTCCCAACATGTCCACACCACTACATTTGTAGTGCACTTAATAGATGTTTGCCCATCATACTCATTACTCGTGGCAGATTAATCTACCAAGTCCCGTGCGAGTTCGAGCATAGCGTGTGCGTTCGCACAAGAAGGTCAAAGGCCGGGAAGCCATATTTTAATTATATATGACGGTAGTATCTGTTTCCGATGGGAAAACATTTATTAGGCGCACTACGAATGTAGTGGTATGGACATGTTGGGAATGTGGGTCTCATGGGGAGCGTGCAAGGGATAAATCTCTACAGGTGCACTATCCTCTGTGTCCACGGTGGCTCAACTGGAAAAAAAAAAGAAAAAAACTTGCTCGCCTTGTACGAGTGTAATGTTTTGTGTTATTTTCGCCGGAAGGATGGAATTTCTGTTGTATTTAAGTTTGTACCAACAAAGATCCTTTGTTCATTTCCCCTGTTCCTGGTAAAAATAAAAAATAAAACAATAATAATAATAAAACAAAATAAAAATAAATCAAAAAACTACTTTGAGGGAGTGATTCAGGGACGGGAGGAGGGAGACATCGCGGCCAGGCCTCGGGTTCCCTTGTGCGTTGCGGTGTTCGTACTATATGACTAAAAAAAATAAATAAAGAAAAAAAATTGGAAAGAGCGTCTGCCATGTAAGCAGGAGACCCCGGGTTCGAGTCCCGATCGGGGCACAAATTTTCAACATGTCCCCAATGAAGTAAAGTATATCAACGCCTGTTTGCAGCTAGGGTGTCCATTTTAATTATCATTTGTTCTTTAAGTTTTGGACACAGAAGAAAATCTGTTGGGGCCAAGTAGGGACGATAGATGACAGTGAAATCCAAGACGTCCCTTGTTCTAGATATCGCAGCGCTAGTGTGTGGTTTCGCATTGTCACGCTATAGGGAGTATGCTCCATATGTGGACGCCATATTTGAATTCAAAACTGGATTACAGCACGCTGTTTCTCACGCACCGACATAGTTACGCTACACAACGCTACGTTGTTGTTGTTGTTGTTGTTGTCTTCAGTCCAAAGACTGGTTTGATGCAGCTCTCCATGCTACTCTATCCTGTTCAAGTCTATTCATCTTCGAATAACTACTGCAACCTACATCCTTTTGAATCTGCTTGCTGTATTCGTCTCTTGGTCTGTCTCTACGGTTTTTACCCTCCACGCTTCCCTGCAATACTAAATTAGTGATCTACATCTACATCTACATGTATACTCCGCAAGCCACCCAACGGTGTGTGGCGGAGGGCACTTTACGTGCCACTGTCATTACCTCCCTTTTCTGTTCCAGTCGCGTATGGTTCGCGGGAAGAACGACTGTCTGAAAGCCTCCGTGCGCGCTCGAATCTCTCTAATTTTACACTCGTGATCTCCTCGGGAGGTATAAGTAGGGGGAAGCAGCATGTCTCAAAATGTGTCCTACCGAGATCCTTCTTCTAGTCAGTTTGCGCCAAAATTTTCTTTTCTCCCCAATTCTATTCAGTACCTTCTCGTTAGTTGCGTGATTCACCCATATAATCTTCAGCATTCTTCTGTAGCACCACATTTCAAAAGCTTCTACTCTCTTCCTTTGTAAACTGTTTATCATCCATGTTTCACTTCCATACATGGCCCTGTGTCGATTTAGGTCTTTCAGTGGTATGTCAAATTCTTCACGCAGTATCGTATCTCCCATCTCATCTTCATCTGCGTTCTCTTGCATTTCCGTAATGTTGCCCTCAAGTACATCTCTCTTGCATAGGCGCTCTGTGTACTCCTTCCCCGTTTCTGATTTCCCTTCTTTGCTTTGGACTGGTTTTCCATCTGAGCTCTTGATATTCATACAGCTCGTTGTCTTTTCTCCGAAGATCTCTTTAATTTTCCTGTAGGCGGCATCTATCTTTCCCCCATTGATATGTGGTTCTACATCCTTGCATTTGTCCTCTAGTCGTTTCTGCTTATTCATTTTGCACACTTCCTGTCAATATTATGTTTTAGACGTTTGTATTCCTTTTCGCCGGCTTCGTTTACTGCATTTTTACATTTTCTCCTTTCATACATTAAATTCAATATCTTTTGTGCTACCCAAGGATTTTCAGTAGCCTGCGTCTTTTTACCTATTTCATCCTATGCTACCTTCACTGTTTTATTTCTCAAAGCTACCCATTTTTCTTCTACTGTATTCCTTTCTCCTCTTCCTGCCATTCGTTCCGTAATGCTTCCTCTGAAACCCTATACAACCCCTGAGTCTTTCAGTTTATACGGGTCCCATCTCCTTAAATTCCTACCTTTTTGCTTTTTATTCAGTTTTAATCTACAGTTCGTGACCAATAAATTGTACTCAGTATCCACATCTGCCCCTGGAAATGTTTTACAATTTAAAATCTGGTTCCGAAATCTCTGTCTTACCAGTATATAATCAATCTGAAACCTTCCGGCGTCTCCAGATCTCTTTCATGTATACATCCTTATTTAATGGTTCTTAAACGAAGTATTAGCTATGATTAAATCATGCAAAATTCTTGCAGGCGACTTTCTCATTCATTCCTTTTCCCCAGTCCATATCCACCTATTATTTTTCCTCCTCTACCTTTTCCTGCTATCAAATTCCAGTCCCCCATGACTAATAAATTTTCGTATTCCTTAACTATCAGAGTAATTTCTTTTATCTCATAATACATTTCTTGAATCTCTTCATCTGTGGATCTAGATGGCATATAAACTTGTACTACTGTGGTGGGTGTGAGCTATGTGTCTATTATTTCTACGATAATACGTTCACTATGCTACATTACGCGCCTCAGTTCGAAGCCCTGTAGCGGCAGAGGACTACAAATATGTAGACATGAAGAATAAAGATGTAGAATGTTAATAACGATTGTTTTATTTAGAATGCTTCAAGAGTTTTCACGTAAAATATCCGGAGGCACTACTTTTCAGCATGCCCTCGTAAAGTGGGGTGTATCCAGCATTCACCTTTATGACGGCTCGAACTCTGCTGGCGACCCTTTCAGTTAGGTATCTAAATGGCTGTGGACGAATGACAGCCCATGCTTGCTCAAGAGCCGAAGCCAGATATAAGGTAGTGACGTCGCAGACTGGGTCTGGGGCGAAGTCAAACTAATCCGAAATGTGTTCCAATGGGTTTTGGTTGCAACTCTGAGCAGGCCAGTCTATTGCCTCTCAGATGCTACTTTGTGACAGGATACATTGTCATACTAACACAATTATCGGCTCCATACTATTCTTCTACCGTACAGTACTCAATGGTACAAAACGTCTTTATATCCTTTCTTATTAGCGTTTTCTTAAGCGCAACAGCCACGATATACACCCCACATCGTAACAGCACATCCTCCTTCTCCATTCTTCACTGCTGTCAATATACTTGATGGCCGGAATGTACGCCGGGCATTTGCCAATCTTTCAGTCGGAATGCCACAGGGTACAGTGTGATCCATCACTCCAGCCGGCCTCGGTGGCCGAGCGGTTGTAGGCGCTTCAGTCCGAAACCGCGATGCTGCTACGGTCGCAGGTTCGAAACCTGCCTCCGGCATGGATGTGTGTGATGTCCTTAGGTTAGTTAGGTTTACGTAGTTCTAAGTTCTAGGGGCCTGATGACCTCAGATGTTAAGTCCCATAGTGCTCAGAGCCATTTGAACCATTTGAACCATCACTCCAAATCATCCGTTTCCAGTCATCGTGTCTCTATACACCAACTCAAGCGTGACTTGGCAGTGATAACAGAAATGTGTGGCTTACGCTCAATCATTGAACCCCGTTCTTTTTAACTCGCCGCGCAGTTATCGTGCTAGCTAGACTACTGATAGCACTAGTGATTCCTTCCGCTGTCTTTAAGCGAACTTTTGACAACCAGCCCCTGAAATTCTCGACGGTCCCTGTCTGTCAGTGCACAAAGTCTGGCTGACCTTGGTTTGCCTGTGGTTGATCCTTCCTGTTTCCGCTTCACAATCACGTGACTGACAGTCGATGTACGTAGCTTTAGAAGGATTTAAATATCCATGATGGATTTGTTACTCAAGTGACATTCAAAAACTACTCACTGAACTCTCCTAACCGACCCATTCTGCTGTCGCCACTTCGCTAATGACAACACCACGCTCTCCACTTCTGTTTACATCTGCTTGCCCGCTTCTCGTTGATGCCTAGTGCTGAATTCCGCATTACGTAGGGGTTTCTAGATACTTTTAACTAGATAGAGTATGGAGCGACTGGGCCACAAAGTGTGAATATGATGCGATATAGGAAATTTTTTGTGGTAAGATCTTTTGGGATCAAACTGCTGAGGTCATCGGTCCCGAAGCCTGCACAAGACTTAATCTAACTTAAAGTAACTTACGCTAAGGACAACACACACACACACACACACACACACACACACACACACACACACATGCCCGAGGGAGGACTCGAACCTTCGACGGGGGGAGCCGTGCGAACCGTGACAGGACGCCTGAGACCACGCGGCTACCCCTCGCGGCCCATACGGTATTGTAGTGCCTACGTTGTTAGGAAGAACGATGAAATGTTCTTTCGGACATACATGCATGTTCGTAGTATGAAAAGTATTCGCAGGTGAGAATACGAACAACCACCAGGTGTACGAGGGTGAGTCAAATCAAAACCTTTAATTTTTAATAACAAATCGAAATTTCGCACCGTTATCCTGTAAGTTGGTAAGCGTGCTACAAACAGCGTGAAAAATGGCCTGTAGGTGGCAGCATAGTGCAGAGGCACACATACCGTCGTAGTATCAGTATAACAATGGCCGCCCCACTTGCGACTTGCACCGGGGAAGAACAGCGTTCTGTTGTTCGGTTTTTGCATAGTGAAGGTGTGAAACCCATTGAAATTCATCGACGAATGAAGGTTCAGTACGGTGATGCATGTTTGCCACAGTAGCAAGTCTAGGAATGGAGTAGGAAGTTCGCAAATGGTGTGACTTCAGTGGAAGATGCTCCTCGTCCAGGTCAGGCACAACGAGTTGTGACTCCACAGAACATTGCAGCAGTTGAAGTCACAGTGAAGGAAAACCGGCGAGTGACACTGGATGACATTGCAGCATGTTTACAGATTAGTCATGGGTCAGCACACCACATCGTGCATGATGTGCTCCAGTGTCACAAAGTGTCTGCAAGATGGGTGCCACGGCAGCTGACTCCTGAAATGAGAGAACGACGTGTTGATGCTTGTGAAGAACTTCTTCGGCGCTTTGAACGAGAAAAGTGATGGCTTCCTTGCAAGAATCGTTACTGGGGACGAAACCTGGGTTCACTTCCACCAACCGGAACCGAAGAGAGCGAGCAAGGAATGGCGCCATTCCTCATCGCAAAAACCAAAGAAGTTTCGAACAGAACCATCAGCAGGGAAGGTTTTGCTGACTCTCTTTTGGGACGAAGAAGGCTTTTGGAGCATTGCATGCCTAGAGGGACCACTGTCACCAGTGCATCATACACGGATCTCCTAAAAAAAAATCATCTGCGGCCTGCAATCAAATCAAAGCGACGTGGATTGCTGTCAGCAGGTGTCCTTTTAAAACATGAGAATGCAAGGCCCCACACTGCCCGTACGACAGATCACGTTGGAATGAAGCCTCGTCCGTAAAGAAAACATTTGCACTGAAATGAGGATTGACACATTGTTGGATGAACCATTCGCAGAAGTGTACCCGTGGAGGCTAATCAGCTGCTGATAGTGCCTGCACACGCTGTACATGGTGCGGCAACAACTGGTTCTCCCGTAGCACACTCCATACAGTGACGTGGTCAACGTTACCTTGTACAGCAGCAACTTCTCTGACGCTGACATTAGGGTTATCGTCAACTGCACGAAGAATTGCCTCGTCCATTGCAGGTGTCATCGTCGTTCTAGGTCTTCCCCAGTCGCGAGTCATAGGCTGGAATGTTCCGTGCTCCCTAAGACGCCGAGCAATTGCTTCGAACGTCTTCCTGTCGGGACACCTTCGTTCTGGAAATCTGTCTCGATACAAACGTACCGCGCCACGGCTATTGCCCCGTGCTAATCCATACATCAAATGGGCATCTGCCAACTCCGCATTTGTAAACATTGCACTGACTGCAAAACCACATTCGTGATGAACACTAACCTGTTGATGCTACGTACTGATGTGCTTGATGCTAGTACTGTAGAGCAATGAGTCGCATGTCAACACAAGCACCGAAGTCAACATTACCTTCCTTCTATTGGGCCAACTGGCGGTGAATCGAGGAAGTACAGTACATACTGACGAAACTAAAATGAGCTCTAACATGGAAATTAAGCGTTTCCGGACACATGTCCACATAACATCTTTTCTTTATTTGTGTGTGAGGAATGTTTCCTGAAAGTTTGGCCGTACCTTTTTGTAACACCCTGTATACAGTAAATAATATGTAAAAAATATTTAACGTTTTCATTTGACTCACCCTCGCATAAGGGAATAACGACAGTAAAAAGTTGTGCCGGAATGGGAGTCGAACCCTAATTTCCCGCTTTATGCCAGCGGTCACCTTCACCGCTTTGGCTATCCGTGTATGCCTTATGGCTAGAACCAAACTCCCATACGTCCTCACAACCTGTACTGGTACACACTTTATGTAATTCCCGTACAGGGGAAGACATTTTAATTGAAAGTCGCTGCCTTGCACCGGCCTATAAATACTATACTGCAGTACGTGTGTTGTTAAGAAGAACGATGCAATATTCCTTAGGACATGCATGCACGTGATTACATCGTTTTTCTCAACTACGCAGGCACTGCGATACCATATTTATCCGCCGATACTAGGCAGAAACTTTCAATTTAAATGTTCTCATATTATATAAATTGAAGGTGGAGAGGAGAGAAACGAAAGGAAAGGGAAGGAACTATTGATGTCGGGACTTTATGTAGAATCAGCGGAGACGAGTGAAAATGTGTACCAGACCAGGATTCGAGCCCGGGACACGCTTGCTAGGCAGTTGCGTTAACCAGTGCGCTACCCGGAGCAGTGTTTATGGCAGTTGCGCGGGCTATCTCTGCACGCTTCTCGGCCGACTCACATTCCCACCTAACGCCACCTATTCGCAATCCCCATCCATGCCTACGTGCTCGCTACTTTCAGATTTCTGCAGCAGGCTAAACGTAATTCTGCATCGGTACTGAACGTGGTGGATTCATTTCCCATCGAGGCGAATTAATTAAATATGAACGAATGGTGCCTGTTCTTTCGGACATATCTGAAGGAACAGACACCACGTATTCATATGTAAAGTATCCTCCCCTGTACAGGAATTACATAATACGAGGGTTGGAACTTTAATAGTGGCAAATATTTATTTACCACTTACACAAAGCAGACACACCTTTCAAAGTTTTCCTGTCCTTTGAGAGTAGTCACCAGCATTGTGTATAACCCCTTGCCAGCAATGTGGAAGTCGTAGGACACATTTAGCAGCGCCAGATGTGTTGATACATCGAATGGAGATGTCTACTGCCTCAGGAATCAAGCCCCATCGATCGACCAAATCAGTCGCAAGTTGGTGCCACACGAGACCGGGCATTGTCCTACAAAATGATGGGCGCATCCTGCAGAACGTTTCACCGCTTCTTTCTCTAAGCTGTTCATTTTTGGAACACAGCCTGCAACCCACCACAGTCCCAGGACTTAAGCCCTTGTGATTTCAACTTGATTCCTAAGATGAACGAAGCACTTCTTGGCATTCGTTACAGAACTGTTACAGAGATTCCGGAAATAGACCGCTCCTCTCGACCTATCAACACAACTGGCGCTGCTAAAGCTATCCTACGAGTTCCACATCACTGACAACTGGTTATACACAATTCTGGTGACTACTCTGAAGAACAGTAAAACTTTGTAACATTTATCTATTTGGTATAAGTTGTAAATAAACATTTGCTACTATTTAAGTTCTAACCCTCGTACAAGGTGTGTTTTTAAATAAGTGCCGTTTTGAAATTAAAAAAAGACGTGCTAAGATATCTGAATAATTTTATTTTTACATGAAAGCCTGTACCTAAATCTACTTTCCTACATAATTTCCGTCAATATTAAGGCACTTGGCATAACTTTGTACCAGTTTTTGAATACCCTCCTCACAGAAATCAGCCGCCTGACTTGTTAACCACTGCATCTCCACTGTTTTGACTTCGTCGTCGTCTTGAAGACGCTGACCGCCCAGGTGTTTCTTCAAGTGCAGGAACAGATGGTAGTCACTGGGCGCAAAATTGGGGCTGTACGGAGCGTGATCTAGAGTTTCCCATCGAAAAGATGTGATGAGATCTTTGGTCTGATTCGCCACATGCGGACGGGCATTGTCTTGCAGCAAAACGGTGCCCTTGCTCAACTTCCATGGACTGTTGCTTTGATTATGGTGTGACGTAGGCCACCCATGTTTCATCGCCCGTAACAATTTGGCTTAAGAAATCATCGCCGTCGTTGTGGTACCTCTGAAGGAAAGTAAATGCACTGTCTAAACGTTTGGTTTCGTGCACATCCGTCAACATTTTCGATACCCAACGTGCGCACAATTTTCACCAATTCAAGTGCTCGGCCACAATGCCACACAAAACACTGCGAGAAACTTTAGGAAAGTCATCCCGCAAGGAGGAAATCGTAATGCGTCTGCTTTCTCTCACTTTATTGTCCACTTCCTGCGCGAAACTTTCATTAACGACCGAAGGACGGCCACTCTGTTGTTCATCATGCACATTTGTGCGGCCATCTTTAAATGCTCTCACCCACTTTCTTACCATTCCATCACTCATAATGTTTTCTCCGTAAACTGCACAGATCTCACGATGAATATCGATTGCTTTTAGGCCTTTAGCACTAAGAAATCTTATAACAGCCCGTACTTCACAGTCGGTGGGACTCACGATTATCGGAGGCATTTTAAACACTCAGTATGTAAGCTACCGCTTCTGTTTTGCTCTTTTCTGCTGATGGTTAAGCCTGCGAGCCGAACGTATAAGTGAAAAATTTTGCACAACGGATTTTATAACGCTAATTTGTCGCCCTGACACTTATACGCTCTCCAGAAGGGTAAGCTTATCCTTTGCTCTATATGTGACATCAACTAGTATGCAAATCTGGTTGGTTTCTAACCATATCCTCAGTATACGCTAGAATGTTCAGATGTGCTGACCTACAAACACTGCTTCCACCAGGTGGTTGCAAACATGAAATACACAAATAAGTAGATAATAAAATGACAAACGAAAGTACTAGCTATGAAATGATACACTCAGTAGTGTTAAATTCTTTACTCTTCTGCAATTCACTCTATTCAAGATTACACAGTACGAGCAACATTATAGTTCTGCCTACTCACATTTGGTAATCGCTCTGTCTGGCACTGTCCTGTGATATATTCACGGTCGTAAATTCAAGAACGGAATACTGACATCAGCTATGGCGATTGCAATTATATTTAGAACTACACTCGCGACTAGCAACGTGAAGCCTCAGGATAGAACGAAAAAGACACGTGATCAGCAATTTACTTTACTTCCCTAACCGCCGTTGCGAATGCACGACCACTACAGTGATCTAACGCTTATCGCTGAAAAGGTTCTCGGCTCAGCGAGATAACGTAAATTCTACTTCACCAAAAGCTTCCGTGGGCACCTCCGCGGCTGCCGTGGAACACCAGACGATCCTCAGGCTCTCGCTACAAGTACTCTGTCCCAGTAACGAGGTCGCACACCTCGCCAGGACCAACCTCACTCCTCGACGCCCCAGGAGCAAGTGTTTCTCAGTCGCTACGCTTTTTCGTAGCTCCTGTTCTTTTTTCTTCCCCCTTTTAATGTGTGTGGCCAATCATGCTGCTGGAAGGCGTTCGTTTCCGAGCGCCGACCAATCTCATTTTTGCAACCGACCGAAGCTTCTAGAAGCTTCCAGACTGTTCCAGAAGCTTCCGCTCCGGCCGTTGGGAAAACCACCTACAAGCCGCCACGCGTTTTGTGAGAGAGCCCCTGTGGTGTCTTCTCCTAGTCCTCGGCCACGTGGCTGCCGCTAAGCCGCGGTCCACCCGCCTGGAGTTTCCAGGAGCTTACGGGCGCTATTGTCTTCAGCTTTCAGGCCTGCCTGCCATTCTTGTGTCTTTCCCGTTCTCCTGCCAGCCTCCCTTCTCCGCCCGCTTCAGTATCGCTCAATGTGCATATATTCTGCTACAAATTAAGATTCCTAGCCGATGTCAGTATCATTAATGGTTTCCTGTCTCGATGTTTACTATTAAAGGGTCTTCTTTCCGGAGTGGTAGTTGTAATGCTGCTCAAAATGATGCCGCCTTACAAGTACACAACGTAAACAAGAAAGAATCAGACTGTAATGGCGTCAGTGCGTAGATTAAGGTACAGGCTTTCATGTCAAAAAAAATTATTGAGATATCTTAGCCCGTCTTTTTTTAATTTCAAAACGGTACTTACTTAAAAAAAACGCGCCTCGTGTATGTACGAGTACAGGTTGTGAGGCAGGAAGGACGACATATGGAAGTTTGGGTCTGACCGTGAGACGTGTGCGGGTGGACAAAGCGGTTGGGGCGATGACTCGCGTAAAGCGGGAAATCCGGGTTCGAGTCCTGGTCCTGCGCAAATTTTCATTGGCGTCATTCCCTAACACAGCTGATGGCTGGTCGTATTCGGAACTGCGAATACCTTTCAAGTACAAAATGTGAACGTGTTTAGTGAACAGAGTTCCATTAGGGCGACGCACTTCTTGTCCGAGGCGCGTCCGGCGGCGGTGGTCTGCGTGGCGGCGTCGCGGCGCTCGGCCAGCACCTGCTGTGGCAGCAGCAGCGCCAGCTGCAGGCCTCCGCCCCCGCCGGGCGCCGCAGCCGCCGCCGCCCCCACCGCCTCCAGCAGCTCCCGGCCGTCCACCACCACCGCCACCCCGTCCGTCGCCACCACTGTCTCCTGCAACAGTCCGCAGTTAACACGCAGGCAAAACTCTTCTTCTATCTTTCAAGCAACTCTAAAAAGGTTCAAAAATTGGCAGAATGCGAGTAGGACTAGCACGCTGACGGTTTCTTGCAAACTCATACGTATAGTTCACCCATCCTGGGAATCGAGTATCTCAACGATTTTTGCCTGTTTTCGATATGGATACTGGTAAGATATCGGTCCATGGAATTCCAAGACCGTATCAAGATCTCTGCAGTAGAATGAGATTTTCACTCTCCAGCGGTGTGTGCGCTGATATGAAACTTCCTGGCCGATTAAAACTGTGTCTGGACCGAGACTCGAACTCGGTATCTTTGCCTTTCGCGGGCAAGTGCTCTACCAACTGAGCTACCCAAGCACGACTCACGCCCCGCCCAGGAGCGCTAATTGGCTCTGAGCACTATGGGACTCAACTGCTGAGGTCATTAGTCCCCTAGAACTTAGAACTAGTTAAACCTAACTAACCTAAGGACATCACAAACATCCATGCCCGAGGCAGGATTCGAACCTGCGACCGTAGCGGTATTGCGGTTCCAGACTGCAGCGCCTTTAACCGCACGGCCACTTCGGCCGGCTGAGCGCTAATTCTGCAAGGTTTTTAAGGAGAGCTTCTGTAAAGTTTGGAAGGTAGGAGACGAGGTACTGGCAGAAGTAAAGCTGTGAGGATGGGGCCTGAGGCGTGCTTGGGTAGCTCAGTTGGCAGAGCACTTGCCCACGAAAGGCAAACGCCCCGAGTTCGAGTCTCGGTCCGGCACACAGTTTTAATCTGCCAGGAAGTTTCATCTCTGCAGTAGTTCCTCAGACTAGACTGGACATACAAAAAGAAACGACCAGAGGACTTCATATATGTTGATAGAGAAGATTTGGTAAAGTTATTTTTAATTACTTACTAGAATCTGACTGCAACTTACATTTTATGTTTGCATGTACTAATAGTTGTCTATTAAGTTTTCGGCGAATGAGGAATGCGTTTATATTCTAATGGCAAAAAGACATTTTTATGTGATATAATTACAATTTAACAATTTTCACATTTTTCTACTTTAATTCTACTGTGAAATCTTGCTTCTTGTTAAATTTCATGACTCTACGTTCAAGGGAAAGTACTGTAAGTAGGCTGTTTAGGTTTTTATATTGGTAACGCCACGTAGCGCTCTGTATGAAAATCACTGGCTGTGCTGTGTGCCGTCTGTGGCTGGTTGGCATTGTTGTAATACTCGCCATTGTAGTGTTGGGCAGTTGACTGTTAACAGCAGTGGTGGATGTGGGGAAGTGAGATGGCGGATTTTTGAGAGCGGATGATCTGGACGTGTGTCCACCAGAGACAGTACATTTGCAGGACTGGATGTCATAAACTGATTATATATATATATATAATATGAATTTTGAACAATATTAAGGTAAATACATTGTTTGTTCTCTATCAAAATCTGTCTTTTGCTAACTGTGCCTATCAGTAGTTAGTGCCTTCAGTAGTTTGAATCTTTTATTTAGCTGGCAGTAGTGGCGCTCGCTGTATTGCAATAGTTCGAGTAACGAAGATTTTTGTGAGGGAAGTGGTTTCTGAAACGTATAGGTTAATGTTAGTCAGGGCCATTCTTTTGTAGGGATTTTTGAAAGTCAGATTGCGTTGCGCTAAAAGAATATTGTTTGTCAGTTAAGTGTTGATCAGAATAGGTAAAGAGCGAAATGTCTGAGTATGTTCAGTTCTGCTCAGCTGTTTGAAAATCAAATAATGAAGAGGTTTATCAGCACAGTAATTCATTAATTCTTCTAAGGGGACGTTTGAGTGCCCTATAGGTTTTGATGAGTGAGTTTGCGAGCATCAAATTATGTGACGGAAGTGGCCGAATCTTTTGATTGCAATCACTAAGAAACTTAAAAATTTTACACCATCAAGGGACCATAGACCTTATCCGTATGTGACATTAATTTGAGCTTCACACGTCTACTCGTCCTTGAGAAAAAACATTCTTAACAATCAGATAGACAGACAGACGGACAACGTAGCAATCACACACTACTGGCCATTAAAATTGCTACACCAAGAAGAAATGCAGAAGATAAACGGGTACTCATTGGACAAATATATTATACTAGAACTGACATGTGACTACATTTTCACGCAATTTGGGTGCATACACCCTGAGAAATCAGTACCCAGAACAACCACGTCTGGCCGTAATAACGGCCTTGATACACCTGGGCATTAAGTCATACAGAGCTTGGATGGCATCTACAGGAACAGTTGCCCATGCAGCTTCAACACGATACCACAGATCATCAAGCGTAGTGACTGGCGTATTGTGACGAGCCAGTTGCTCGGCCACCATTGACCAGACGTTTTCAATTGGTGAGAGATCTGGAGAATGTGCTGGACAGTGCAGCAGTCGAACATTTTCTGTTTCCAGAGAGGCCCGTACAGGACCTGCAACATGCGGTCGTGCATTGTCCTGCTGAAATGTAGTGTTACGCAGGAATCGAATGAAGGGTAGAGCCACGGGTCGTAACACATCTGAAATGTAACGTCCACTGTTCAAAGTGCCGTCAATGCCAACAAGAGGTGACCGAGACGTGTAACCAATTGCACCCCATACCATCACGCCGGGTGATACGCCAGTATGGAGATGACGAATACACGCTTCCAATGTGCGTTCACCGCGATGACGCCAAACACGGATGCGACCATCATGATGCTGTAAACAGAACCTGGATTCATCCGAAAAAATGACGTTTTGCCATTCGTGAACCCAGGTTCGTCGTTGAGTACACCATCGCAGGCGCTCCTGTCTGTGATGCAGCGTCAAGTGTAACCGCAGCCATGGTCTCCGTGCATATAGTCCAGGCTGCTACAAACGTCGTCGAACTGTTCGTGCAGATGGTTGGTGTCTTGCAAACGTCCCCATCTGCTGACTCAGGGATCGTGGCTGCACGATCCGTTACAGCCATGCGGATAAGATGCCTGTCATCTCGACTGCTAGTGATACGATGCCGTTGGGATCCAGCTTGGCGTTCCGTATTACCCTCCTGAAGCCACCGATTCCATATTCTGCTAACAGTCATTGGATCTCGACCAATGCGAGCAGCAATGTCGCGATACGATAAACCGCAGGCTACAATCCGACCTTTATCACAGTCGGAAACGTAATGATACGCATTTCTCCTCCTTACACGAGGCATCACAACAACGTTTCACCAGGCAACTGCTGGTTGTGTATGAGAAATCGGTTGGAAACTTTCCTTATGTCAGCACGTTGTAGGTGTCGCCACCGGCGCCAACCTTGTGTGAATGCTCTGAAAAGCTAATCATTTGCATATCACAGCATCTTCTTCCTGTCGGTTAAATTTCGCGCCTGTAGCACATCATCTTCGTGGTGTAGCAATTTTAATGGCCAGTAGTGTATAAAGTTACAATTTTTACGTACTGAGGCACAGAACCCTAAAAACATTCATTTTCATGCTTCAGGTCGCTTTTCTTTTCTTCCACTTGACCGGTTTCGAGCCAGATGCCCATCCTCATATCTATTAGAAAACATTCGAATTACAAATGGTTCGCATTGTAGATGACTTAAGAATTATGTTTGGGAAACGTCAAAATTCTTAGGAAATAAGTTACAGTACAACAGCTGAGCAACATACCATTTGTTGCAGTTATACAGCAACCTGTTGTATATGAACTGAAAGTTCACTGTCATAACTCGCTGCAGCTTATTAGCATTTTTAAGAAACCTGATTGGTGCAGCGCCTACTGCACTGGAAAGTTCCTCTATCTGGAGAGAACGGACTGACGATATTCATAAAAACGCTGCTTAATACAGCATGAAACACTGATGTGGAATTCAATAGAATTAAAATATTTTAAAAGGAGTTCATAAATATTTTTAAAAAATAAAATTTTTATACGGATTTTAACTGATCCAAAGTTTGTAGAGGTCAAAAGTGCCCTCCATGCACTAACAGAATACATAAAAGATGTTGCTAGATGTAAAATATGAAACAAAAGAAAAGTATCACAGCAAAGTGAAAAATTAGCTGCTGGGCACACAAACGGTGATGATAAGCGTGCAGAACGGAAAAATTAGTCAACCCTAGGATACGTTACATCAGTAACGATGATAGCACCTCTTGCCTTGATAATGGCCTCAACTCAGCGAGGAAGAGAATCCACAACAAATTTCGTGGATGTGTACGCTATGTTTCATCTGCTGTTGCAAACATTTGCAGACTTCTTCGGTGGGAGATCGGCTCATTTAGGGGGACAGCTGAGATACGATAGTGTTGCATCAAAACAGTAACGTACGGGTGCAGCTATGTGAACCAGGCTGTTTGTCATTTTGGAAGAGGGCAGCGTCTATGGCATACTCATAACACAGACGTAAAAGAAAGAGCATGAGTTTGTCACCGAGGATGTTGAAATAACGCTGACTCAGCTCAAGTTTATCTTTGTATACAAACCTTACTGTATAAAATGTGTTGCCGTTATCACAGCTGCAAAAATAGTAACTTTATATTATCAAATGATAATATTAATTATGTCCAAGATACATTGTTTTAATAAATTCAAAGGAATAATCAATGTTACTTGGAAAAATTTGTATGGTCTGTGTCGACGTAAAGCAATGTGGGGTTGTGGGTCCACCTCGATGCAAAACACTTTTGTTTAATTTCTTCCACAAACTGGTTTCAGCGAAATATCGCCATTGTCATTGGGTTTCTTTATTCGAAAACAAGCAAAATTAGCATCGTTACAAAACATTACGAAAACGTTATTAAATGTGCACTATTTGGTTCCATATACTGTACTGTATGTGTGAATACTTTTATAATACCTTTTTAGTTCTGAGACACTGCGTGATTTCTAAGTTTGTTGTCGTTTCTTCGGCTTTCAGCATGTCATATGCAACGGTATGAACGGCTGCTGTTAACATATGTGGACATACGAACTTGCAAACGTCACTGTTATATAATTGGGAATTGCGGTAGCGTTGTGAATACGGTTTTCGTGAGCACTAGATTGTAACGTCCCGTGAGTAATGACAGATTACCTTACAACCTAAAACCCACAAAAATCGCATTCACAACACTACTGCAGTTCCTAGTAGTATAACGCTGACGAATGAAAGTTCACATTTGTTAATAGCACCCACTCATAACGGTGCAGATGACATGCTACATGCAAAAAAAAAAAAAAAAAAAAAAAAAAAAAAAAAAAAAAAAAAAAAAAAAAAAAAGAAAAAAAAAAAAAAGAAAAAAAAACGACAACAAACTTAGAAATTACGGAGTGTCTCAGATTAAAAAGATATTATAAAACTTAAAGATTTCTTGAAATTATTGCAGCCAGTCACCTTTTGTTTCGTTCTTGAATTTTTATTATCCCATTACCGGTTTCGAACCGTCTAGCGGTTCATATTTAGGTGGTACATATTTATTGGTAGTCTGCAGCAGTGTGGGAGTCATATAGCTGTGGACGTATAAACAAAACATGTTAAGTATCGAGTGTGATTCACGATATGAGATAGATTAAAACTGAAGAAACTGCAAAAAGGTGGGAATTTAAGGAGATGGGACCTGGATAAACTGACTAAACCAGAGATTATACAGAGTTTCAGGGAGAGCATAACGGAACAATTGACAGGAATGGGGGAAAGAAATACAGTAGAAGAAGAATGGGTAGCTTTGAGGGATGAAGTAGTGAAGGCAGCAGAGGATCAAGTAGGTAAAAAGACAAGGGCTAGTAGAACTCCTTGGGTAACAGAAGAAATATTGAATTTAATTGATGAAAGGAGAAAATTTAAAAATGCAGTAAATGAAACAGGCAAAAAGGAATACAAACGTCTCAAAAATGAGATTGGCAGGAAGTGCAAAATGGCTAAGCAGGGAAGGCTAGAGGACAAATGTAAGGCCCCGGGAGTAGGCAACACTCCATTAGAACTACTGACGGCCTTGGGAGAGCCAGTCCTGACAAAACTCTACCATTTGGTGAGCAGGATGTATGAGACAGGCGAAATACCCTCAAACGTCAAGAAGAATATAATAATACCAATCCCAAAGAAATCAGGTGTTGACAGATGTGAAAATTACCTAACTATCAGTTTAATAAGCCACAGCTGCAAAATACTAACGCGAATTCTTTACAGACGAATGGAAAAACTGGTAGAAGCCGACCTCGGGGAAGATCAGTTTGGATCCCGTAGAAATGTTGGAACACGTGAGGCAATACGGACTCTACGACATATCTTAGAAGCTAGATTAAGGAAAGGCAAACCTACGTTTCTAGCATTTGTAGACTTAGAGAAAGCGTTTGATAATGTTGACTGGAATACTCTCTTACAAATTCTGAAGGTGGCAGGGGTAAAATACAGGGAGCGAAAGGCTATTTACAATTTGTACAAATGGTTCAAATGGCTCTGAGCACTATGGGACTTAACATCTATGGTCATCAGTCCCCTAGAACTTAGAACTACTTAAACCTAACTAACCTAAGGACAGCACATAACACCCAACCATCACGAGGCAGAGAAAATTCCTGACCCCGCCAGGAATCGAACCCGGGAACACGGGCGTGTGAAGCGAGAACGCTACCGCACGACCACGAGATGCGGGCCTACAATTTGTACAGAAACCAGATGGCAGTTACCAGAGTCGAGGGGCATGAAAAGGAAGCAGTGGTTGGGAAGGGAGTGAGACAGGGTTGTAGCCTATCCCCAATGTTATTCAATCTTTATATTGAGCAAGCAGTGAAGGAAACAAAAGAAAAATTCGGCGTAGGTATTAAAATCCATGGAGAAGAAATAAAAACTTTGAGGTTTGCCGATGACATTGTAAGTCTGTCAGAGACAGCAGAGGACTTGGAAGAGCAGTTGAACGGAATGGATAGTGTCTTGAAAGGAGGATATAAGATGAACATCAACAGAAGCAAAACGAGGATAATGGAATGTAGTCGAATGAAGTCGGGTGATACTGAGGGAATTAGATTAGGAAATGACACACTTAAAGTAGTAAAGGAGTTTTGCTATTTGGGGAGCAAAATAACTGATGATGGTCGAAGTAGAGGATATAAAATGTAGACTGGCAATGGCAAGAAAAGCGTTTCTGAAGAAGAGAAATTTGTTAACTTCGAGTATAGATTTAAGTGTCAGGAAGTAATTTTTGAAAGTATTTGTATGGAGTGTGGCCATGTATGGAAGTGAAACATGGACGATAAATAGTTTGGACAAGAAGAGAATAGAAGCTTTCGAAATGTGGTGCTACAGAAGAATGCTGAAGATTAGATGGGTAGATCACATAACTAATGAGGAGGTATTGAGTAGGATTGGGGAGAAGAGAAGTTTGTGGCACAACTTGACTAGAAGAACCTGTAGGACATGTTCTGAGGCATCAAGGGATCACCAATTTAGTATTGGAGGGCAGCGTGGAGGGTAAAAATCATAGAGGGAGACCAAGAGATTCAGAAGAATGTAGGTTGCAGTGGGTACTGGGAGATGTAGCAGCTTGCACAGGATAGAGTAGCATGGAGAGCTGCATCAAACCAGTCTCAGGACTGAAGACCACAACAACAACAACATGAGATAGATTTTCTTGTGTCACTAACAGTTATTAGTATCGGTTCGTTGGTTGTTGGTGCACACAGTATTCTGGAAAATATTTCCAGTGTGTATGTAGTGCATTAAAATTAACGCCACTGGAAAACACTCAATTTGTTTTCCAGAATACTGTGTGCAGCAATAACCAACCAACGGATACTAACAACTGTAAGTAACGCAACAAAATCTATCTCACAACGTGAATAATTCTTGCCACACTCAGTATTTAATTTTTCGTTTATACGTCTTGCCACTGCTACACGACTCCCACACTGCTGCAGACAACCAATAACTATGTATCACCTGGAGATGAATCGCTAGGCGGTTGGAAACCAGTAATGAGCTATGAAGAAAGTTTCCAACCGATTTCTCATACACAAACAGCAGTTGACCGGCTTGCCTGGTGAAACGTTGTTGTGATGCCTCGTGTAAGGAGGAGAAATGCGTACCATCACGTTTCCGACTTTGATAAAGGTCGGATTGTTGCCTATCGTGATTGCGGTTTATCGTGTGGCGACATTGCTGCTGGCGTTGGTCGAGATCCAATGACTGTTAGCAGAATATGGAATCGGTCGGTTCAGGAGGATAATACGGAACGCCGTGCTAGATCCCTACGGCCTCGTATCACTAGCAGTCAAGATGACAGACATCTTATCCACATGGCGGTAACGGATCGTACAGCCACGTCTCGATCCCTGAGTCAACACATGGGAACGTTTGCAAGACAAAAACCATCTGCACGAACAGTTCGACGACGTTTGCAGCAGCATTGACTATCAGCTCGGAGACCCTGCCTGCGGTTACACTTGACGCTGCATCACAGACAGGAGCGCCTGCGATGGTGTACTCAACGACGAACCTGGGTGCACGAATGGCAAAACGTCATTTTTTCGGATGAATCCAGGTTCTGTTTACAGCATCATGATGTTAGCATTCGTGTTTGGCGTCATCGCGGTGAACGCACATTGGAAGCGTGTATTCGTCATCGCCATACTGGCGTATCACCCGGCGTGATGGTATGGGGTGCCATTGGTTACACGACTCGGTCACCTCTTGTTCCCATTGACGGCACTTTGAACAGTGGACGTTACATTTCAAATGAATTACGACCCGTGGCTCTACCCTTCATTCGATCCCTGCGAAACCCTACATTTCAGTAGGATAATGCACGACCGCATGTTGCAGGTCCTGTACGGGCCTTTCTGGATACAGAAAATGTTCGACTGCTGCCCTGGCCAGCACATTCTCTAGATCTCTCACCAATTGAAAACGTCTGGTCAATGGTGGCCGTGCAACTGGCTCGTCACAATACGCCCGTCACTACTCTTGATGAACTGTGGTATCGTGTTGAAGCTGCATGGGCAGCTGTACCTGGACACGCCATCTAAGCTCTGTTTGACTCAATGCCCAGACGTATCAAGGCCGTTATTACGGCCAGAGGTGGTTGTTCTGGGTACTGATTTCTCAGGATGTGTGCACCCAAATTGCGTGAAAATATAATCACATGTCATTTCTAGTGTGTCCAATGAATATCCGTTTATCATCTGCATTTCTTCATTTTAATGGCCAGTAGTGTAGCTTAATTTGAAGATATCGTAGACTATTTGTGGGTAAGGGGCTACTTTTTCAATACGTTCTGGTCTCGTTTTTAAACTAACTGGTATTGAAATATCAATTTCATCAATTACATTCGATTCTGCTGTTAAGTATTAACGTTCCAATATTTAAGTAACTAATGTACATTTCTGTCTGTTCGTAACTAAGAGACGGATCATCGAAGTAAACACTGAACATCCCCTGTCGATCCCTTAGCGCACGATTTTCGTTACAAGCCCTGCTGCCACTGCTCTCTCGAGAAATGAATCAAAACGCCACCCGCTCCAGGCAGCGGTACCGCCGTTGGTATAGATGATGGAATAGGCGTCCAGAAGGGTGGCAAGAGGCAGGATTTGACTCCTCATGGAAACCGAGGTACAGACTTTTTTTTTATTCATTGCAGAATTCTCATACATTTCTAGATACGTTTGCCTTTGATTCTGCTTCAGCGCGACTGGGAATCTTGTGACTTTCGGAGTCTCTTTGTATCTTGAGTTCGCTTGGTTGTCAAGCTGTTAACCGGAAGTAGTTTCCTTGGTGCGGCGGTCGTTTCGACACTGTCCTGCCCTCGAGACGAATGTGAAGATTTACAAAACATTGCCACAACGGATTTCTCAATCTGTTTTCTGTCCCTTCCTCGTACAGACCTTAGTGAGCAACAGGAAGGTGCCTGAGCCGTGGTAAAAACTGCTGTTTTGAAGAGCGCACCGGAGAGCGTAGTGTGAAGCAGTGTGAAGCAGTCGCCCTCCGTTTCTGGCGGTGGCGCCCCTGTAGCAATCGCAGCTTTGGTGTCTCCCTCTGGTGGGAAAGGTGAAAGGTTGCCTGTTCACGTGCATTTAAGGGGCGCTATGAGCTCGCCAGTCGGCCAGTCGGGGTCAGTCTGGGCCAGTCTCTCGTCCGCTTTTGTGAGGCAGTTAGTGTCTGTCTGTCGGTCGGTCGGTCGGAGTGCTAGTATGTTTGTCGTTTGGATCAACCTTTAAGGTCGACAAAATGAGAGTCTTTCCACTTCGCCAGTAAGAGAACGCAGCGAGTGGTCACCCGGTCGGGGCTTAGTTCCTGCATTTGAGTCTGCGCGTTAGGCCGCCAGTCTGCTCGAGTTTGCTCAGGCATTGGTCATGGGAGGTTGGATCGATCGGTTGGTCGGTCGCGCACTGAGGCACAAGATGACTTGTCCGTCTTGAGCGTCGGCTCATGTGAGGTCGCCACGTGAGTCCAGTGGGCCGCGCCGTATAGCGAGCGGTAGTGGCTTCGCGGTCGACACGAGAGCAACAGGAGTCTACCCACGACATCAGTCTGGCCGGTGCGATCTGCGACGCCGTGGTGTAACTGGTTCTCTGAGCGCTTCTGGGCCTCTTCAGTTACCATCTTGTGGAGCTTGGCTCGGTCCTTTCCTGGTGCAGGGATGTCATTTTGCCAGTGGGCGTGTTTCCTCTGCATGGTTGGGTCCGAGCCAGTATTTCCGCCGTCGTGTGTCTGGAAGTGAGTGGGAGACGCACCAGCAGTGCAGTCGCGACGGAGCAGTAGTCGCGGACGGAGCAGCGGGCAGTCGGTCGGTTGGTGCGGACCAGGAAAGACGGGAGATAGGCGCGCCTTCCGTTGAAGCGGCTGGAAGCGGACGGTTCGGGAGAGCGATTTGGGGGTGGTTCGACTGGTCTTCTCGAGAAATCGCAGTTTATTAGAAGTTAAGTGATTGGTGATATGTTGTGTGATTTACTCTTCTTAAATTTTACTTGTTTTCTTGGCCAGTCTCTCGTCCCCAGTTTGCTCGTCTTTCTCTAGTCCGGATTTGTTAGGCAGTTAATGTCTGTCTGTCGTTCGGAGCTGCCTCTGTCATGTTTGTCGGATTCGGTGTGTTAACGAATTCATTGCTTGGAGTGTAACGGCCTAATTCCTGAAGCCTATCATCTCGAGAGGCGGTATCCGTGTACTGTAGAGCATCGTAACTTGTTTAGAATTTTATATAAGATTGCATTGCGTGGGCTTTTATTTAAATGATCATTTTAGCATATTAAGTTGCCTCCCTTTCACCATAAGACTTTTCTTAGAAGTTAAAATCAAGTTGCACCTTTGGTGGCAAAAATTAATATTTTAATTTTAGTGTTTTGTACCTTTTCCATCCTTCCTACGGGGTGCATAGTTTGTGTGCTTGTGTGCATTGTAAAACTTTTACTTTAAGGTAATCTGGTGTGTAGCAGATTTGCACCAGTGTAGTCTTTCAGAGGTTGTTGTGAGCGGTCGTGACTGCGGCCGTGTAAAAAGGGAGCGGCAACGTTCTCAGCCCGAAAGCTCATAGACTCAAAAATTTGTTTCTTTCTGCCTCTGAATAAATTGTAACTTGATATTTAGAGGGGTGCTTTCTGCTTATAGTTTTAAAGCTGTTTCTTAAAAAAAAAGCTTTTACGAATAAAATTCCCATTTGTTAAAATCAATTTGATTTTGATTTCATCCGTTACTCTCTGGCGGCTACTTCCACGCTCACATATTGTGACTAAATGTGTTAATGTTCTTGATGAATCGCTAGTAAGTAGAATAAATTCTTAAGAATATTCCTTGAAAATAAATTCACGGTTCAGGGCCATTCGAACACGGTGACGCCCAGACTCTGGCACCTGTCCCTGGCACAAAATAAACATGAATGCAGTACACTGAGGAGACAAACGTCATGGGATTTGCAGATTGCGATAGTATCGATTACAAAAAGTATGAAGGGGTAGTGCATTAGCACAGCTGTCATTTATACTCAGGCGACTCACGTGAAAAGGTTTCCACTATGATAGTGGCCGCATCACGGGAATTGACACACTTTGAAGGTGGAATGGTAGTTGGAGCTAGACACATGAGACATTCCATTTCGGGAGTATTTAGGGAATTCAATATTCCGAGGCTCACTGTGTCAAGAGTGTGCTGAGAATACCAAACGTCAGACATTACCCCTCACCACGGACAATGCAGTAGCCGATGGCCTTTACGTATTGACCGAGATCAGCGGTGTTTGTGTGCAGTTGTCAGTGCTGACAGACAAGCAACGCTGCCTGATACAACCGCAGAAATCTATGTGGGACGTACGGCGAACGTATCCGTTTGGACAGTGTGACGAAATTTGGTGTTAAAGGGCTACGGCAACAGACGACCGACGCCTGCCTTTGCTAACAGAACGACATCGCCTGCCTCTCCTGGGCTCGTGGCCACATTGATTGGACTCTATATGACTTGGAAGCCGTGGCCCGGTCAGATGAGTGCCGATTTCAGTTGGTAAGAGCTGATGCAGGGACTTTAGTGTGGTGCACGCCCGAATAAGCCACGGCTCCAAGTTGGCAACAAGACACTGCGCTAGCTGGTCGATGCTCCATAATGGTGCTGGCTACGTTTACATGAAACGGACTGAGTCCTCTGGTCCAAGTGAACCAATCATTGACTGCAAATGGTTATGTTCGGCTACTTGGAAACCATTTGCAGCCATTCGTGGGCTCCATGTACCTTAACAACGATTGAATTTTTAAGGATAGTAATATGCCACGTCACGAGGCCACAGTTATTCGCTATTGGTTTGAAGAACATTCTGATTTGGCCAACCAGATCACACGACACGAATCCGATAGGATATTTGTGGGACATAATCGAGAGATCAGTTCGTGCACAAAATCCTGGGCCGGCAACGCTTTTGAAGTTATGGGCGGCTGTGGAGGCAGCGTGGCTTACTATTTGTGCAAGGAACGTCCATCGACTTGTTCAGTCCAGGCCACGTGGAGCTGCTGCGCTACGTCCGGGAAAAGGACTTCCGACACGATATTGGGAGGTATCCCATGACTTTTTTCACCTCAGTGTATACCTGCCTAACATTTCGTGCCCAGCCCCCACGTAAGTACCCCCTCCTCCTGCTGCACAACTTAATCACAACCGTAGTTTGCAATTTACCTGAGATCAAAGAAGACCAAGAGAGATTGTCGTAGGTTTTAAAGAACACCGTCGAGCTATACCGCAGTTAAAATGGTTCAAATGGCTCTGAGCACTATGTGACTCAACATCTGAGGTCATCAATCCCCTAGAACTTAGAACTACTTAAACCTAACTAACCTAAGGACATCACACACACATCCATGCCCGAGGCAGGATTCGAACCTGCGACCGTAGCAGTCGCGCGGTTTCGGCCTGAAGCACCTAGAACCGCTCGGTCACCGCGGCCGGCTATACAGCAGTTCTATTTATTAAATTACATTAGTCGAAAAGAGAGAAAAAGTGTCATATTTCAAAGTCTAAAAGATCCGCACACAAGAAATTAGGTCGTTAACAAACTCCATGGAGTATAGCTCAGCGCAACATGCAGTTCTAGAATTACAAATTCAGCAGTCCAGTTAGAATATTTACAGAATAGTATGTCAAACTGCGGAGACAAAGACCATCTTGATTCAGTCGTAGGCTGTTAGGAGTCGGTTGGACCATTCAATCTGAGGTTACTTTGGGAACTTTTCCACATTGATCTCGTAGAACGGCGATTGTGATTACACTTTATCCATGCAACCTAAAAATGTCGTTTCTGAAACAGGTTTTGTTAAACTTTAGTTATGATTGTACGCAGTCGCAAAACGCTTGGTAATTCTCCGCTGGCCGGATCTTCCCACAGTCCAGACGAATGCATACGCTGTTTTCGAAGGAAAGACAGCTTGAAATGAAAGTACATTGTTAGTAAAAATTGATTGTATTTCTAACCATTCCGGGTAGTTGACGCCAATGTAGACACTGATCCTAAAACCGATCGCACGAGACACGGCACCCGCGTCACACAGTATGCGCTGGTTAACCCGATTTTCCTATATATGCTTTAGTGACCTGCAACTAAAGCGCTCTCCGTGGGTAGGTGCCATCTGTATCTGGTTTGCCAATCACAGACTTTGTTTACGAAATTTAGCGGGCATAAAATTCTTACGTTAGCTCTATTAAAACGCATGTTGTTCTGCCTGTAGCGTACATGAATAAAAACTTCAAAATATATGAACATGTTATAAGACAAAAAGGAAGTTCCATGTCCAGTCAGCGAGCACATCAGGTTATAAAAGTTCCATTACAAATGGCCTTCCACACAAGATAAAAATTATTTCATTGTTTCCACTTTTCAGTAAAATCCTACAGTCGTTCTTGTTGTGACTGACAATTCGCAATTTTCACAACACTACTTTTATTGATGCAAGTTCACAAGGTTGATGACTGAACATACAAACGGAAGGTAACAATAACGAAAAAAGTCTCCTAATTTAGGCAAACAAAAGTTCACTTCTTATTTTCCACAAAGGTTCGTGGTAAAACACACACACACACACACACACACACACACACACACACACACCTCTCTCTCTCTCTCTCTCTCTCTCTCTCTCTCTCTCTCTCTCTCTCTCTCTTAACAGTCCAAAGACGAAATCTTCGACGGTTGCAGTACACGAGGTCGGCATCCGGCGCGAACTGAACTTCGGGCCTGGTTCTAGCCCCTAAATAGCTGTCTCCAGCCAATCAGATTTCGGCGTAGTGATACTTCCTGCAGGCCGTGGCTTGAGCTCCCCCTGAAGGAAGTAGTGCTCGGAATGTCTGTTTCCATTATCTTGTGTGTAAATAGCCGGTGTTTACCATGGTGCTTTTCGGTACGCCTTTGGGCATAGACAACCTCGTCCCCTGTGGTGTTATATGTGTTGCCGGCTCTCAGGGGCTTACACTAAGCTGAAATTTCGTAAAACTTGCCATGTCTTGTACCTTGCCATCTTATGAAGGTTGTAATCACTGTTACGTTACTAAGTGATATTTAATTACTTCAAACTGTACAAAGAACAACGCATTTTTGATGGATCTTCATTGCGCCGTTGCCTTGAAATGCCTTCCATGTAATTCAGAAGAAGAACTTCTTATTTGACATCGCTATAAAAAACTTTATTCTGGATAACCGGTTTTGGTAAAACGAAGTTACCATCTTCAGATCTTCAAAAAGGTTATTACAAACATCTTGTGCCAGGTACACATAAAATCTTTCCACTGAATTTCCAGATACATAAAACATGAAAAGAGCTATGTGTTGGCATTAGTTTGCTCATGTTGAGCTCCGAAGGGGCCATCTCTAGTGGTTACTTAGGAGAAGAAGAACTCCTTAGCCGAGGGTACTATAAAACAGTTTTATTGTAGCTCGAACAGTCCACGGGTATACTGCCGGTTCATAGTGTCCAACGGGTAGAATATTTTGGCGATCAGACATGTCGCCATCGTCAGCGCACCTGACGATGGCGACATGTGTGATCGCCGAAATATTGTGCCTGTTGAACACTATGAACCGACACTACACCTGTGGACTGTTCGAGCAACAAATACGCCGGGAGAAACTGAAGAATCACAGCTTTATTGTAGATAACCAGTTTCGGTAAAACTAAGTTACCGTCTTCAGATCTTCATAAGATAAACCATTTGGTCGTCCTTACTTGATCACTGTTACCATTCAGCAGCAGAATTTAAGAACGTGTGAAATAGTGTAATATGAAAGTTATATAACCACCAATGTAACATTTCGTGCCATTTTATTACAACAAATCGTACCAATAACAACGCGATTTCGAGAGATCCTCCGTGTCCTGCTTGTTTTGAAAATCCATATTTTCATAGCTAGTAAGTAATAACATAAAACCCACCAAAAATGGGCTTCAACTTAAATCTAATATGGCCTTTGTCATCTCTGTGCTGAAATGAAAAATAGCGTGCATGTGGCGTAGGTGGCATTCTTTCATTTGATTGGTCTACTTTCAAATGGGATAATGGAATGTAGTCGAATTAAGTCGGGTGATGTTGAGGGTATTAGATTAGGAAATGAGACACTTAAAATAGTAAAGGAGTTTTGCTATTTGGGGAGCAAAATAACTGATGATGGTCGAAGTAGAGAGGATATAAAATGTAGACTGGCAATGGCAAGGAAAGCGTTTCTGAAGAAGAGAAATTTGTTAACTTCGAGTATAGACTTAAGTGTCAGGAAGTCATTTCTGAAAGTATTTGTATGGAGTGTAGCCACGTATGGAAGTGAAACATGGACGGTAAATAGTTTGGACAAGAAGAGAATAGAAGCTTTCGAAATGTGGTGCTACAGAAGAATGCTGAAGATTAGATGGGTAGATCACATAACTAATGAGGAAGTATTGAATAGGATTGGGGAGAAGAGAAGCTTGTGGCACAACTTGACCAGTAGAAGGGATCGGTTGGTAGGACATGTTCTGAGGCATCAAGGGATCACCAATTTAGTATTGGAGGGCAGTGTGGAGGGTACAAATCGTAGGGGGAGACCAATAGATGAATACGCTAAGCAGATTCAGAAGGATGTAGGTTGCAGTAGGTACTGGGAGATGAAGAAGCTTGCACAGGATAGAGTAGCATGCAGAGCTGCATCAAACCAGTCTCAGGACTGAAGACCACAACAACAACAACAACTTTCAAATGCGCGTTCAGAATGTGTGACAACCTGATATTACACTGCACATTCGGAAAGACCCCGCAGCGAGCTGCGTCAACATTAAGGCGACAGTCACACACTACGTTCAAGGTTGACTTTCGTATGCGTGGCCCGTGTGACAATAGCTAAAGATATTTCGCCAGCCTCATTCATCTTGTGCATCAGGCCGAATACTGAGACGAAACTATCAATCATTTTCAATACGTTTTATGTAAACTAACGAACCTGAAAACGCTTCACAATTGCTGAATATGTATGGGAATTGCTTAAGCATCCTAAATTTCTTGCCCCCTCTCTCTGGCCATCACCTCCTCCCACTCTCTATGTTCATTTCCGTCTAAATATTCATTATAGTATCGTGTAAAAATTAGAAAGAAATCGTTGAAGAACTTTTTGGAGATTTGTGGTAACAACGCTTCCCCCATGACATATACAGGGTGTTACAAAAAGGTACGGCCAAACTTTCAGGAAACATTCCTCACACACAAATAAAGAAAAGATGTTATGTGGACATGTGTCCGTAAACGCTTAATTTCCATGTTAGAGCTCATTTTAGTTTCGTCAGTATGTACTGTACTTCCTCGATTCACCGCCAGTTGGCCCAGTTGAAGGAAGGTACGTAGCATCAACAGGCTAGTGTTCATCATGAACGTGGTTTTGCAGTCAGTGCAATGTTTAGAAATGCGGAGATGGCAGATGCCCATTTGATGTATGGATTAGCACGGGGCAATAGCCGTGGCGAGGTACGTTTGTATCGAGACAGATTTCCAGAACGAAGGTGTCCCGACAGGAAGACGTTCGAAGCAATTGCTCGGCGTCTCAGGGAGCACGGAACATTCCAGCCTATGACTCGCGACTGGGGAAGACCTAGAACGACGAGGACACCTGCAATTGACGAGGCAATTCTTCGTGCAGTTGACGATAACCCTAATGTCAGCGTCAGAGAAGTTGCTGCTGTACAAGGTAACGTTGACCACGTCACTGTATGGAGAGTGCTACGGGAGAACCAGTTGTTTCCCTACCACGTACAGCGTGTGCAGGTACTATCAGCAGCTGATTGGCCTCCACGGGTACACTTCTGCGAATGGTTCATCCAACAATGTGTCAATCCTCATTTCAGTGCAAATGTTCTCTTCACGGATGAGGCTTCATTCCAACGTGATCAAATTGTAAATTTTCACAATCAGTGTGTGTGGGCTGACGAGAATCCGCACGCAATTGTGCAAGTACGTCATCAACACAGATTTTCTGTGAACGTTTGGGCAGGCATTGTTGGTGATGTCTTGATTGGGCCCCATGTTCTTCCACCTACGCTCAATGGAGCACATTATCATGATTTCATACGGGATACTCTACTTGTGCTGCTAGAACATGTGCCTTTACAAGTACTACACCACATGTGGTTCATGCACGATGGAGCTCCTGCACATTTCAGTCAAAGTGTTCGTGCGCTTCTCAACAACAGATTCGGTGACCGATGGATTGGTAGAGGCGGACTAATTCCATGGCCTCCACGCTCTCCTAACCTCAACCCTCTTGACTTTCATTTATGGAGGCATTTGAAAGCTCTTGTCAACGCAATCCCGGTACCAAATGTAGAGACTCTTCGTGCTAGCATTGTGGACGGCTGTGATACAATACGCCATTCTCCAGGGCTGCATCAACGCATCAGGGATTCCTTGCGACGGAGGGTGGATGCATGCATCCTCGCTAACGGAGGACATTTTGAACATTTCCGGTAACAAAGTGTTTGAAGTCACGCTGGTACGTTCTGTTGCTGTGTGTTTCCATTCCATGATTAATGTGATTTGAAGAGAAGTAATAAAATGAGCTCTAACATGGAAAATAAGCGTTTCCGGACACATGTCCACATAACATATTTTCTTTCTTTGTGTGTGAGGAAGGTTTCCTGAAAGTTTGGCCGTACCTTTTTGTAACACCCTGTATATACAGAGTGAGTCAGGAGGAAAGTTACATGCTTTGACGAGTGATACTACTGGTGATTCTGAACAAAAAACGTCTAATAAACATATGCCCTTTTCTTAACCGTCTCCGGGTAAACCAAGAAAACAGCCAGGAACGGGAAAGGTGCAGATGACGGTAAATTAAGATACTGTTATATTATGGTTTGTTTAATTGTGTACGTTTCCTCACAGAAGATGTTCAAACAGTCCACCGTCAACTTCAATGCATGTTGCTGCTCCTGTAGGCAAGTATTGTATCGCCGATCGGAGCTCAGTTTTGCATTCCTCTGCCTGGGCACACGCACGTAAAATACGAGCGAGAAGTTCCTCTCTTGCGTCCATTCTGCGCTTGTGGACGTCACTCTTCAGCCACCCCCACAAACAGTAATCCAATGGGGTAAGATCGGGTGGCCTCGGTGGCCAAGCAGTGACTCCACGGCGACCGATCCAACGACCAGGCCACGTTGGGTTGAGATACTGTGTCACTACCCTCACGGAATGTCTAGGAGCTCCAGCACGCTGAAAGTACATACGAGCTCGTGTTGCCAAAGAGATATCCTCAACGTATTTTGGTAACACATTTTGAAGAAACTCAAGATACCGTGTCCCAGTAAGACGGTTATCTAAAACAACTGGACGGATGGGTTGGTCATCAATAATACTGCACTACATGTTGACTGAGAAACGTCGTTGAAATTTCGTTTCCACAGTGGCGTGCACATTTTCATTTGCCCATTCACGAGAGTTGCGCGTGTTGTTGATTCCGTTGCGGATAAATGTGGACTCATCAGTGAACAGAATACGTGGAATTAATCGATCACTGGCAATGATCCATTGACAGAATTCTTGCGGGGCGGTAGCATCTCCTTCATGCAGATGTTGTACACTCTGCCGATGAAAGGCATACAGACCTTGCTTGTGTACTGTGCGTATTACTCGTGTTTGTGGAATACCAAGTTAGGCAGCAATTCTTCTACAGCTAGTAGTAGGGTTGCGTTCCACAACTTGAGGAATGTTCTCAACTTCATTAAGAGTTTGTTGTACGGGACATTCAGAGAGAACGTTAACGCTGGGAAGCGTACAACGCTCACACAATCCGCGAAACACCCTACTAAACACCCTGCTATCTGGCACTCTGCGATTCGGAAATCGTTGTTGGTACTCTCTCACAGCACCTCTGGAGTTCCCATTTGACAAACGATTGACAAACCCCATGTCAGCATACACTGCATGTGTGAAGATCCGTGGCATTTTCACTAAACAAAACTGTATTCGTTGTTCACGTAACAACACTGTACTACCGTGCGCTACGCGAGAAGCTCTATCGGACTGAGACTTGAGGTAACACATCTCCAGTTCCTAGTTCTTTTCATTGGTTTACCCGCAAACGGATAAGAAAAGGGCATATGTTTATTAGGAGTATCTGCCTATGTCCGTCCGAATGTTATTTCGAGTATCGTGTACACATTTTAAGCAAATCGGAGAAGAACTTTTCGAAATTTATGGTAACTACGCTTCCCCTTGTATATTACATATATATGTACATATTATATATACAGGGTGAGTCACCTAACATTACCGCTGGATATATTTCGTAAACCACATCAAATACTGATGAATCGATTCCACAGCCCGAACGTGAGGAGAGGGGGTAGTGTAATTGGTTAATACAAACCATAAAAAAATGCACGGAAGTATGTTTTTTAACACAAACCTACGTTTTTTTAAATGGAACCCCGTTAGTTTTGTTAGAACATCTGAACATATAAACAAATACGTAATCAGTGCCGTTTGTTGCATTGTAAAATGTTAATTACATCCGGAGATATTGTAACCTAAAGTTGACGCTCGAGTACCACTCCCCCGCTGTTCGATCGTGTGTATCGGAGAGCACCGAATTACGTAGGGATCCAAAGGGAACGGTGATGGACCTTAGGTACAGAAGAGACTGGAACAGCACATTACGTCCACATGCTAACACCTCTTTATTGGTCTTTTTCACTGACGCACATGTACATTACCATGAGGGGTGAGGTACACGTACACACGTGGTTTCCGTTTTCAATTACGGAGTGGAATAGAGTGTGTCCCGACATGTCAGGCCAATAGATTTTCAATGTGGTGGCCATCATTTGCTGCACACAATTGCAATCTCTGGCGTAATGAATGTCGTACACGCCGCAGTACATCTGGTGTAATGTCGCCGCAGGCTGCCACAATACGTTGTTTCATATCCTCTGGGGTTGTAGGCACATCACGGTACACATTCTCCTTTAACATACCCACAGAAAGACGTCCAGAGGTGTAAGATCAGGAGAACGGGCTGGCCAATTTATGCGTCCTCCACATCCTATGAAACGCCCGTCGAACATCCTGTCAAGGGTCAGCCTAGTGTTAATTGCGGAATGTGCAGGTGCACCATCATGCTGATACCACATACGTCGACGCGTTTCCAGTGGGACATTTTCGAGCAACGTTGGCAGATCATTCTGTAGAAACGCGACGTATGTTGCAGCTGTTTGGGCTCTGCAATGAGGTGAGGACCAATGAGGTGGTCGCCAATGATTCCGCACCATCACCATACATTTACAGTCCACGGTCGCTGTCGCTCTACCTGTCTGAGCCAGCGAGGATTGTCCACGGACCAGTAATGCATGTTCCATAGATTCACTGCCCCGTGGTTTGTGAAACCCGCTTAATCGGTAAACAGGAAGAACTGCAACGCATTCTCTGTTAATGCCCATTGACAGAATTGCACTCGATGATTAAAGTCATCACCATGTAATTGCTGACGTAGCGACACATGAAACGGGTGAAAGCGGTGACGATGCAGTATGCGCATGACACTACTTTGACTCAGTCCACCGGCTCTCGCAATGTCACGTGTACTCATGTGTGGGTTCATGGCAACAGCAGCTAACACACCAACTGCACCCGCTTCTCCTTTGACGGGCCTGTTACGGACCCGTTTGTATGCTACGACCATACCTGTTGCATACAGTTGGCGGTAGATGTTTTGCAATGTGCGGCACGTTGGATGCTCTCTGTCCGGGTACCGTTCTGCATACACCCTGCAGGCTTCAGCTGCATTTCGTCGACACTCGCCATAGATGAGAATCATCTCAGCCTTTTCAGAGTTCGAATACACCATGGTCACAGTTCCTACAACACTACACCGTCACAGACGTCTGGTAACACGGTGTACTACAGTTGGTCTGCGTGCGAAGACGAATGCAGAATAACAATAGCAGCAAGCGCTACATGCGGACACTGCGACAGCTAGACCAAACCACAACAGTGCATTACAGCCACACTCGTAAACACGGTCGTCATCGTAAACATGTCCCTGCAGATGCTGCTCGCCGACCGTGGCCCGTGTTTGTTACAACACGCAACTGAACGTCGGAGGTTTCAAGCGTCAACTTTAGGTTACAATATCTCCGGATGTAATTAACATTTTACAATGCAACAAACGGCACTGATTACGTATTTGTTTATATGTTCAGATGTGCTAACAAAACTAACGTGGTTCCATTTTTAAAAAACGTAGGTTTGTGTTAAAAAACATACTTCCGTGCATTTTTGTATGGTTTGTATTAAATAATTACATTAGCCCCTCTCCTCACGTTCGGTCTGTGGAATCGGTTCGTCAGTATTTGATGTGGCTTACGAAATATATCCAGCGGTAACGTTAGGTGACTCACCCTGTATATATTACAAAAATATGTAGCCTACTTCCGTCCAAAGATTCATTAGAGTTTCGTGTAAACATTTGTAGTAAATCGGTCAAGAACTTTTTGAGATTTCCGGTAACAAAGTTTCCCCTTTATATATTACATACGTATTTACATATCGTATGTATAACTGTGAAAATGATTTTTTTTTGTTATGAAATCATGTGACAGCAGAATTGTCAAACTAACCAAAACAAGTTTATTTATCCATCCACAATTAGGAACAAAAAGAAAAAAAATAAACCAAATCGGTCAAGCCGTTCTCATGTGATGATCTTTCATACAACTGATTTTTGTTGTTGCTGTTGTTGTGGTCTTCAGTCCTGAGACTGGTTTGATGCAGCTCTCCATGCTGCTCTATCCTGTGCAAGCTTCTTCATCTCCCAGTACCTACTGCAACCTACATCCTTTTGAAACTGCTTGTCTATTCATCTCTTGGTCTCCCTCTATGATTTTTACCCTCCACGCTGCCCTCCAATGCTAAATTTGTGATCCCCTGAAGCCTCATAACATGTCCTACCAACCGGTCCCTTCTTCTTGTCAAGTTGTGCCACGAACTCCTCTTCTCCCCAATTCTATTCAACACCTCCTCATTAGTTATGTGATCTACCCATCTAATCATCAGCATTCTTCTGTAGCACCACATTTCGAAAGCTTCTATTCTCTTCTTGTCTAAACTACTTTTCGTCCACGTTTCACTTCCATACATGGCTACGCTCCATAGAAATACTTCCAGAAACGACTTCCTGACATCTAAATCTATACTCGATGTTAACAAATTTCTCTTCTTCAGAAACGCTTTCCTTGCGTTGCCAGTCTACATTTTATACCCTCTCTACTTCGAGCATCATCAGTTATTTTGCTCCCCAAATAGCAAAACTCCTTTACTACTTTAAGCCTCTCATTTCCTAATCTAATTCCCTCAGCATCACTCGATTTAATTCGACTACAGTCCATTGTTTTCGTTTTGCTTCTGTTGATGTTCATCTTATATCCTCCTTTCAAAAGACTGTCCATTCCGTTCAGCTGCTCTTCCAGGTCCTTTGCTGTCTCTGACAGAATTACGATGTCATCGGCGAACCTCAAAGTTTTTATTTCTTCTCCATGGATTTTAGTACCTACGCCGAATTTTTCTTTTGTTTCCTTCACTGCTTGCTCAATATACAGATTGAATAGCATCGGGGAGAGGCTACAACACTGTCTCACTCCCTTCCCAACCACTACTTCCCTTTCATGTCCCTCGACCCTTGTAAATGCCATCTGGTTTCTGTACAAATTGCAAATAGCCTTTCGCTCCCTGTATTTTAGCCCTGCCACCTTCAGAATTTGAAAGAGAGTATTCCAGTCAACATTGTCAAAAGCTTTCTCTAAGTCTACAAATGCTAGAAACGTAGGTTTGCCTTTCCTTAATCGAGCTTCTAAGATAAGTCGTTAGGTCAGTATTGCCTCACGTGTTCCAACATTTCTACGGAATCCAAACTGATCTTCTCCGAGGTTGGCTTCCACCAGTTTTTCTATTCGTCTGTGAAGAATCCGCGTTAGTATTTTGCAGCTGTGACTTATTAAACTGATAGTTCGGTAATTTTCACATCTGTCACCACCTGCTTTCTTTGGGATTGGAATTATTATATTCTTAAAATCAGACGATCTGAAACTCAGCGTGTCAGGTATATTAGAAAACGCCGTTTTAGCAACTTTTTCCCCTCTTCGATAACCTGCAGCAGACGACCCTTGCGAGTGTCGTGAAAGAATGTGATTGATATGTAAAGTCCGTCGGGAATTTTGGTAACTCGGTCATTTGACATTGTTTTTCGAGAGTTGCGATTTTCGTAAACGTTGGTGCATTTGTGTGGCGCTCAGCTGACGCACCTGGTGCCGGAGAAGCTGGGCCGGCGTGGCGGGCGCGCCAGGCCCTGGAGGCGGCTGCTGCTGCTGCTGCTGCTGCTGCTGGGAGCGCGCGTGAGCCGCGGCGTCTGTCCGGCGCGCCGGCTGCCCCTGGCCGCGGTCCCGCTGCGCCCGCCGCTCCGCCTCGGCCAGCGCCTCCCGGATGGCCTGCGCGCGCCGCGCGTCCTGCAACTGCTGCCCCGACACCGACATTCAGACGCCACACCGACTCCAGCACACATTATATCCATAACAAAATCATATCTGCATCAAACTAAGGCAACACGAATCAGCACAGGCTCAGGAGCCGGCCGAAGTGGCCGCGCGGTTCTGGCGCTGCAGTCTGGAACCGCGAGACCGCTACGGTCGCAGGTTCGAATCCTGCCTCGGGCATGGATGTGTGTGATGTCCGTAGGTTAGTTAGGTTTAACTAGTTCTAAGTTCTAGGGGACTAATGACCTCAGCAGTTAAGTCCCATAGTGCTCAGAGCCATTTGAACCAGGCTCAGGAATACCACTCGGATGAAACACAAATGTTTCACTATTTGTTCTCACATGCATCTACCAGGGGCGCTAAATAAGCAATGCAATACATATTTTTTTCTGTAAGCAGGCTGACTCTTTTCTCGATTCCAATACACAATATTATCCCGCACTATTTTGGAAACAAAGTACACTACTGGCCATTAAAATTGCTACACCACGAAGATGACGTGCTGCAGACGCGAAATTTAACCGACAGGAATAACATGCTCTCATATGCAAATGATTAGCTTTACAGAGCACTCACACGAGGTTGCCGCCGGTGGCGACACCTGCAACGTGCTGACATGAGGGAACGTTTCCAACCGATTTATCATACACAAACAGCAGTTGACCGGCGTTGCCTTCTGAAACGTTTGCCTCGTGTAACGAAGAGAAATGCGTACCATCACTTTTCCGACTTCGATAAAGGTCGGATTGTACCCTATCGCGATTGCAGTTTATCGTGTCGCGACATTCCTGCTCGCGTTGGTCGAGATCCAATGACTGTTAGTAGAATATGGAATCGGTGGGTTCAGGAGGGTAATACGGAACGCCGTGCTGGATCCCAGCGGCCTCGTATCACTAGCAGTCGAGATGACAGGCATCTTATCCACGTGGCTGTAACGGATCGTGCAGCCAGGTCTCGATCCCAGAGTCAACAGACTGGGACGTTTGCAAGACAACAACCGTCTGCACGAACAGTTCGACGACGTTTGTAGCAGCGTGGACTATCAGCTCGAACACCGTGGCTGCGGTTACCCTTGACGCTGCATCACAGACAGGAGCGCCTGCGACGGTGTACTCTACGACGAACCTGGGTGCACGAATGGCAAAACGTCATTTTTTCGGATGAATCCAGGTTCTGTTTACAGCATCATGATGGTCGCATCCGTGTTTGGCGACAACGCGGTGAACGCACTTTGGAAGCGTGTATTCGTCATCGCCATACTGGCGTATCACCTGCCGTGATGGTATGGGGTGCAATTGGTTACACGTCTCGGTCACCTCTTGTTCGCATTGACGGCACTTTGAACAGTGGACGTTACATTTCAGATGCGTTACGACCCGTGGCTCTACCCTTCATTCGATCCCTTCGATACCCTCCATTTCAGCAGGATAATGCACGACCGCATGTTGTAGGTCCTGTACGGGCCTTTCTGGATACAGAAAATGTTCGACTGCTGCCCTGGCCAGCACTTTCTCCAGATCTCTCTCCAATTCAAAACTTCTGGTCAATGGTGGCCGAACAACTGGCTCGTCACAATACGCCAGTCACTATTCTTGATGAACTGTGGTATCGTGTTGAAGCTGCATGGGCAGCTGTACCTGTACACGCCATCCAAGCTCTGTTTGACTCAATGCCCAGGCGTATCAAGGCCATTATTACGGCTAGAGGTGGTTGTTCTGGGTACTGATTTCTCAGGAGCTATGCACAGAAATTGCGCGAAAATGTAATCACATTTCAGTTCTAGTATAATATATTTGCTCAATGAATACCCGTTTATCATCTGCATTTCTTCTTGGTGTAGCAATTTTAATGTCCAGTGGTGTATAATCTCCGTCTAATGCGACGGCCTTACGCCACCTATAACAATAGCATGATCGGGAAACTCATTCACGATATTCTTCAAGCTCTCTCTTCACTGTTCTGTCACTATAGCACTTGACGCAGGCGTCCCGTTAGAGCTTCCGATTACCATTTTTGACCAACCTGTGGTGTTTTGTTTCTCCCATATTATTTTACACTCAGAATGCCTAATAAACTCACTAGATATTATCAAATTCTTTACTGCAGTAAATACGCCGCCACCACCGGCGTCTCACCTGTTTTTGCGATGTGTGTGGTGCCCCCCTCCCCCCTCACCCAAAAAAATACAGATAACAATTAGTATGTTGTGTGGGAAGACAAAATGATCGGTTTTCACGAAGGTACCCATATCCGGAAACACACAAGTTGAACTCTGGAAGTAGTCGAAGTCTGAGAACGAACGGATGTTACGGCTTGTTCCAATTCTTTCTGGTAGGAAGGTACGCAACCGTTTAGCCATCTGGGTACTAAGGATGCACGACCTGAGCCTAATAACATTTCCTGCGTGTGCGCTACATTCTTCCACACATCCCTTGTTCGTATCTTTCTGCGGACCTCGGTGGTCTACCGTTGCAATAACTTCGTTGATAGCAGTACGACATGCACCAGTATGCAGCTATGGAAATGACTGACATGGTGCTTGCGTATGGCAGAGCGGATTGTAGTGGGAGAGATGCTGAAAGACTGTATATGGAATGTTTTCCAAACAGGCGTACACTACATCATTCCACGTTCGCGGCCATTGTGAGAGACGCCTCAGAGAAAACCAGAAAGTGGCACGTAGGTATTTTCTACCTGAGGTGTATACATTGCACAGCAAAGTGGTAGCTCTTTGTGTTTGGTACTTGTGAATACTATCCTTAGTCTACTGTTTGTCCTCTGTTGGGTAATGCGGGTCGTCCACGCTCGGCTCGAACACTACCGCTGGAGGAGGATGTGCTGACAATGTTCGAAGAGGACCCAGTCATTGGGACTCAGCAGGTGGCACAGGTGCTCCACACGGGTAAAAGTGCCGTATGGCTTCTTGTCCATGAGCACTAGCTCCGCCCATACCATCTGCAGGAAGTCCAGGCACTACGAGGACTAGCCATGATGGGTACAGTTTGTGCAGTAGTATTTGAACAATGCATACTCCAGCCACAGTTCCCAATCTTCGTGCTATCCACGTTTACTAGAGACGACATATTAAACATGCACAACGTGCATGTTTAGGTGGACTAAAATCCGTGCATACAGATAATTCAGAATCACCAACACAGTGTCGTTATTGACATCTGGGTTGAGATAATTGGTGACCGTATCATTGGGCCATACCTGTTGCCAAACAGATTGCCATGACTGATCTACCTCACATTTATTCAAGAAGTTTTACCTACCCTATTTGATGTAGTGCCACTAAATGTTCCGATAGACATGTGGCTTCAACACGATGGAGCTCCAGCATACATTGATGTTGATGTGAGGAATCACCTCAGCCTCACATATCCCAATCAATTGATTGGTAGAGGTTGATCAGTTGTATGGTCAGCACGCTCGCCAGATCTGCCACCTCTCGGCTATTTTCTGTGGGTTAGTATGAAGAATATGGTGTATGGCACACCCGTAACATCAGCAGACGACCTTATTGATCGAGTCCACGGAGTGATTGAAATACTTCAAAGACAACTGCACATATGCATGAGGCTTAGCAACGCCCTGCACTGACGCAGTAGATTCGCAGCTCAAAGCCCGTTTGTAGTGTAAACAGCTCGATGTGCAACTCATGTTGGGTTTGTTGACGTAATGTAGACGCACACCCATCTCAGACGTCGTTGTTCTACAGTGTCCAAGCTGTGCACTTCCGGATATGAGTTTCTTCTTGAAAACCGATCAGTCTGCCTTCCCACACAACATACTGAGCGTTATCGGTGTTTTCTTCTTTTGGGACACCTTGTATGCTGTAATCTACACTACTGGCCATTAAAATTGCTACACCAAGAAGAAATGCAGATGATAAACGGGTTTCATTGGACAAATATATTATACTAGAACTGACGTGAGATTACATTTTCACGCAATTTGGGTGCATAGATCCTGAGAAATCAGTACCCAGAACAACCACCTCTGGCCGTAATAACGGCCTTGATACGCCTGGGCATTGAGTCAAAAAGAGCTTGGATGGCGTGTACAGGTACAGCTGCTCATGCAGCTTCAACACGATACCACAGTTCATCAACAGTAGTGACTGGCGTATTGTGACGAGCCAGTTGCTCGGCCACCATTGACCAGAAGTTTTGAATTGGAGAGAGATCTGGAGAATGTGCTGGCCAGGGCAGCAGTCGAACATTTTCTGTATCCAGAAAGTCCCGTACAGTACCTGCAACATGCGCTTGTGCATTATCCTGCTGAAATGTAGGGTTTCGAAGGGATCGAATGGAGGGCGGAGCCACGGGTCGTAACACATGTGAAATGTAGCGTTCGCTGTTCAAAGTACCGTCAATGCGAACAAGATGTGACCAGACGTGTAACCAATGGCACCCCATACTATCACGCTTCAAATGGTTCAAATGGCTCTGAGCACTATGGGACTTAACATCTGAAGTCATCAGTCCCCTAGAACTTAGAACTACTTAAACCTAACTAACCTAAGGACATCACACACATCCATGCCCGAGGCACGATTCGAACCTGCGACCGTAGCGGTCACGCGGTTCCAGACTGAAGCGCCTATAACCGCACGGCCACACCGGCCGGCCATCACGCTTCCAATGTGCGTTCGACGCGATGTTGCCAAACACGGATGCGACCATCATGGTGCTGTAAACAGAACCTGGATTCATCCGAAAAAATGACGTTTTGCCATTCGTACACCCAGGTTCGTCGTTGAGTACACCATCACAGGCGCTCCTGTCTGTGATGCAGCGTCAAGGGTAACCGCAGCCATGGTCCCCGAGCTGATAGTCCATGCTGCTGCAAACGTCGTCGAACTGTTTGTGCAAATGGTTGTTGTCTTGCAAACGTCCCCATCTGCTGACTCAGGGATCGAGACGTGGCTGCACGATCCGTTACAGCGATGCGGATAAGATGCCTGTCATCTCGACTGCTAGTGATACGAGGCCGTTGGGATCCAGCACGGGGTTCTCTATTACCCTCCTGAACCCACCGATTCGATATTCTGCTAACAGTCATTGGATCTCGACCAACGCGAGCAGCAATGTCGCGATACGATAAACTGCAATCGCAATAGGCTACAATCCGACCTTTATCAAACTCGGAAACGTGATGGTACGCATTTCTCGTCCTTACAAGAGGCATCACAACAAAGTTTCACCAGGCAACGCCGGTCAACTGCTGTTTGTGTATGAGAAATCGGTTGGAAACTTTGCTCATGTCAACACGTTGTAGGTGTCGCCATCGGCACCAACCTTGTGTGAATGCTCTGAAAAGCTAATCATTTTCATATCACAGCATCTTTTTCCGTCCGGTTAAATTTCGCGTCTGTAGCACGTCATCTTTGTGGTGTAGCAATTTTAATGGCCAGTAGCGTATGTTTAGAATTCCGTTGCTGTTCATTTCCAGCCCCAACCAAATTACAGTTCCCACTGTTACGTCGGTATTTTTATCTTTAATAAGAGGTGCTATATCTGGGGTCCTTCTGCAGTTTATTAATATCATATTAACCTATTCTGTTTCCCATCTGAGAACACAAACGTTAGCTGAGAATAGTGAGGCTGATAAAAAACCATGTGCACGCCACAAGTACTCTGCTACTCTACCTGCCACATCATGCGTGTAATAAACACCTGTCCTATTAAGTGGGGCCTTACAGTTCTCCATGTGATAGCGGATGTCAAGAAATTTGCATCCCATCTCGTCGCTAAGTCGTCTGAGCCTCTTCTACTTTGCTCTGAACCAGAAGACCGCGGTCGACTCTAGGGCAGACGCTACAAATAGCTGAGACTGAGCTTGCAATCTGCTGCCTTCACCAAATCAGCGAATCGCTGTAAGGAAGCGAGGATGGCCTCAGAACGCGTACTTGCGCAGACACGAACCATAATTTGAAGCTGGTTGCCTGCAGTGCATTCGATGTGCGCTGGCAGAGTCCCCTCCGCATCTCGGGTGACGCCTCCTGGCAGACGTACCGAGTGTACACTGACTTTCTTTCCCGACCTGCCTGATGTTTCCCTGAACGGCTGATTTACCCAGCTAATGATGGAATCCCACTGAATATCATCCCCGGCTTCTGCATTTGCTGAGAAAGAAAATGTCTTGAAGGAGGGTTCCGCAGTTCCAGATCGGCTGAAGTCTTTAAAGTTGGTAGACTTCGGGTCATGAGTGTCCCGTGGCGGCCACAGCCAACATCTGTGATCTGAAATTACAGTACCTATGCGTGCACTAGCCGTTATGAAGTGACTGTCATGCCTAAACACTAAAGAAAAGTCAGTGGCGGAACTTCCACTCTTCCTAAAGCTGTCAATGTCTCGGGGTTCGCCGGTCTATGTGGCCGAGCGGTTCTAGCCCCTTCAACTCGTAACCGCGCTGCTGCTACCGTCGCAGGTTCGAATCCTGCCTCGGGCATGGATGTGTGTGATGTCCTTAGATTAGTTAGGTTTAAGTAGTTCTACGTTCAGGGGACTGATGACCTCAGATGTTAAGTCCCATAGTGCTTAGAGCCATTTGAACCGTTTTTGAACTTCGGGCTTCGATGGGCAGAGCTATAGTCCAGACGGCATGAGAAGATGAAACTTCCTTGCAGATTAAAACTGTGTGCCCGACCGAGACTCGAACTCGGGACCTTTGCCTTTCGCGGGCAAGTGCTCTACCATCTGAGCTACCGAAGCACGACTCACGCCCGGTCCTCACAGCCTTACTTCTGCCAGTATCTCGTCTCCTACCTTCCAAACTTTACAGAAGCTCTCCTGCGAACCTTGCAGAACTAGCACTCCTGAATTAAAGGATTTGCGGAGACACGGCTTAGCCACAGCCTGGGGGATGTTTCCAGAATGAGATTTTCACTCTACAGCGGAGTGTGCGCTGATATGAAACTTCCTGGCAGATTAAAACTGTGTGCCCAAGGACCGGGCGTGAGTAGTGCTTCTTTAGCTCAGATGGTAGAGCACTTGCCCGCGAAAGGCAAAGGTCCCGAGTTCGAGTCTCGGTCAGGCACACAGTTTTAATCTGCCAGGAAGTTTCATATCAGCGCACACTCCGCTGCAGAGTGAAAATCTCATTCTGGAGGCATGAGAAGGTCCCTGACAGCTCGCAGCGCTGTTGTCAGCTTTCAACTGCGAAGTGTTAACCGCTGCAGGTGTAAATAATAAACGTCTGTAGAGCTGTGACAACACCGAGACGTTGCCACTTAAATGTTTACAAAATCGCATTACGTTGTTGTTTGTGGTAGGCGCGCGGAGGTGGTGCGCCCAGCCCAGTGCAAGATTTCCATAAACCATTCTACAATGTGCCGCGTTGTCAACCACTAATCAAGAAACGATCACACTGAGTATCTCTGCTAATACGTAATGGACTCGAGGAATATATACTTAATAAAACCCAGTGCAGTAGTGGAAATCAGAATAAAGGTACGGTTCTTACGGAAGTAATATACAGTGTCTGAAGCATACTGTACATGTGTTGAATTTATTACGAAAGTAGTTGATACATGTAAGACATAAACTATCATAACAGAATTACATAGTTTCTTTCGTAACACGACTAACAAAATAAGGCGTTTGCATTGGTATGAAGCCACTCACTGTCCTATTATGTTACTGAATTGTTAGTACTTTTCCAACTTTTTTCTTCCTAATTATCTAAAAAATTCTCTCCGGCTTTGATTTTGTTTGGGTTTGTAGTTCACGCAGGGAAACTGTTGCCCCCTATTCTCATATCGCTCTTTTCATGTCACATACGGGCGTCAAATTGCCTTCCACTGCAATAAACACACCTTGCAAGTATCCTACAAAGGTTCTCCACGGGGTTCAAATCTAGAGCAACACATTGATATCTTTATTTTCAAACCACTTTTTTGTTGTGGCGGAGACATACGCAGATGCATTATCTCGTTGAAACATTAGACTTTCGTGCCCTAGGTCCTCATATATTGTAATCAATTCTGTATCTAGCATCTCAGTATACATGTTAGAGTTCATTTTAGTGTTCTCCCAGGCAATGCGTGATTTATCTTCAGCGCAGAAGGCTGTCCAAATCATAATACTTTCACTACTAAAATTTCTGCTCATTGTTGACTCAGAGAACGAGAACTGTTTGCATGAAAACAAAACAAGAAGTGTCAGAAAATGATGAAAATGAATCATAAGAAGAAGTAACTGAAGAGGACGTATGTTTTTCAGGAAAAGATGGAATAGCTGAATGGAGAAAAAGTAAATATCCTACAAGATCTTTTAAGATCATAGCGGTTACCTGAAGCTTAAAATGAACCTCGTATAATAACGACAGAAATAGTTATTACGAAGTTATTTTTAGATGAAGATATAACACCCATTATTGCAACATGTACTAATATTTACATCAGTGAAGTTCGAGGTAACTTTTGTAAGGAAGGGAATGCTAAAGAAAGAGGTGTTACAGAGACCAGAGCTTTCATTGGTTTGTAATATCTCTGGGATAACTAAAAGGATAACGGACTTGAATCATGCTACTTTGAGTGAAAACCGATTCAGGTTACATTTGAAATGTCTGATGTTTGATAGTATCCTTGAGAGACCTGTTCGCAGAGAGAATGACAAGTTGGTTGCTCTCAGAGAGGTATTGAAGCTATTTACAAACAATTGCCAAAAATGTCTATCACCTAGTGTAACAGTATGCCTTACGCATTTGTGTATTACATTTGGATTTAAGTAAAACACTCTTAAAATCATTCATATACGCCTTCCAAAGTGTCCAAATACACCGTTTATATTGTGGATGACACCCATTATTCGCGCGAGTGACTGTGTCAGAAATTATCGAGCGAATAACGGAAGGTTAAAAGTGTTAACTCTTGTGATCACAATTCCTGTGCAACTGTGGCCTATTCGGCAGTCCCGTGGCAGATGTACGGTACCCAACAAGTCATGGGACAGACCCGACTCGCGATGCATTTTCTACTTGTCGATCACCCTGTGCCGCTGCAGCTAGGCAACTCCGTGACTCACCTCCTTGTCCTTCCGCCGCCGCTGCTCGTCCCGTAGCCGCTGGGCCTCCAGCTCCCTGTCTCTTCGCAGCCTGGCCTCCTCCATCTGCTCCTCGCGCATGCGCCGTTCGCGTTCTTCTTTTCGCCGCCTCTCCCGCTCTTCCAACTGTAACAATCGTATTTTCGAATTCGTGATACACCCAGAAACTCGGAATAATGTAATGCAACGGAAAGAAGGCCTTAAGCCGTCGGCACACGGACCGTGCATCCGAACGTTGAGTGTTGGGCGTGCCGAGTTTCTGACGTCATTGCGTGGAACGGCACGTTCGGGAGTCTTTCCGAACGTGCAGAGCAATATCTGGCATGTCAGATATTCTGAGCGTGCGTCTGAGCGTTGACCAATGAGATGGCACAACGCCACCTACGTCACACGCACACCGTCTCCCTTCAGTAGAGTTGTGAGGCGCCATATTGGCTTTCATTTCAAGCCTATATGTATATATGCCGTTTCTGAGCACCAGCAAGTTGAGAATCACTGGAAAACCCGTTGTTAATTGTGTGATTCGTTCCAATAAAATATTGAGAAACATCATATTCCTGGCAAAAGAATTATTGTAACTTGCATATTATGAGAGTAGGCTATTTGAAGGCAGCGACACACTGAAGATCCACCCAAAATGCATTGCTCTTGGTACAATTTGTTATAATTAAATTTCAAATAGTAACATATCTACGATTAAGGTTCAAAAATGGCTCTGAGCACTATGGGACTCAACTGCCGAGGTTATTAGTCCCCTAGAACTTAGAACTAGTTAAACCTAACTAACCTAAGGACATCACAAACATCCATGCCCGAGGCAGGATTCGAACCTGCGACCGTAGCGGTCTTGCGGTTCCAGTACGATTAAGGTTTTCAGAAAGGTGTAACGTAAAATGTTTAGATGCACTGGATGTGGCGTGGGTTTAGCGTAATGAGTACCGTCTTTGACCTGTATAAAGTTGTTTGTGGGTGCGGTGGCTCGTGTTTTGACACCTCCATTTTTTTCCCTAACATTCCCGTTTTTATTAGGTTCTGATACTTTATTATTACTTTAAGATAAATAAATACTATAATAGTTGATGTTATGTAAGTATAAGTTCACCTTTTTTGAGGGGTGACTTTGTTCGATTGGCTTAATCTACAGGTCAGCTTGCGCTACTTGAATAACGATAATTTACTCCTTTTTGTTTTACGCTTCGTAATTCACATTTTGCAAAGATTCTGCTACTGGGTAGGAACAGTGGTCAAGTAAGACTGACCTTGGGGCTTTACTAAAATGTGGGAATGATGAAATAATGTTTATCTTATGCGGAGAAGTATTCCAAATTTGTACCCCACTGTTTGTAACGGAACTTTTATAAGCCTGTGTCCTAATTGAATGGACACGGTACTTTCCTTTTCGTGGACGATGGAGGAAATGTGCGTTTTAATAGAGCTAACGTGGGAATTTTACGCGCGCCTATTGAGTAAATAGTGTGATTTACGAACTTGAAACATCCGTCAACTACCGCTGCCGTTGCAATCGCGTATACCACGTTTGGTCCAACGTACCATATGCACAAGTCGCATCGTTCCTAAGGCCGTCGGCACACGGACCGTGCTGTCGAACGTTAACGTTGAGCGTGCCAAGTTCAACGTGCTGCTGAACGCTCAGGAATGATGCGACTTGTGCATACGGTACGTGGGCCCCAAAATGGTATACGCGATCGCAACGCACACCAGCGGCAGTTGGGGGACGTTTCTAGTTCGTAAATCACACTGTTTACTCAACGGGCGCGAGTAAGATTCCCACGTTAGCTCTATTAAAACGCACATTTCCTCCATCGTCCACGAAAAGGAAAGTACAATGTCCAATCAATAAGGACACAGGCTTATAAAAGTTCCATTACAAACAGTGCGTTACAAATTTGGAATACTTCTCCGCATAAGATAAACTTTATTTCATCATTCCCACATTTTAGTACAGCCCCAAGGTCAGTCTTACTTGATCACTGTTTCTACCCAGTAGCAGAATGTTTGCAACATGTTAATTATGAAGTGTAAAAGAAAAACGAGCAAAATGTCTTTATACTAGTAGCGCGAGCTGTCCTGTAATTAAGCCAATCGAACAAAGTCAGAAAAGGTGAACTTATATTTACATAACATCAAATATAATAGTTTATACTTATATTAAATTAATAATAGAATATCAGAACCTAATAAAAACGCGAATATTAGGAAAAAACTTTGGAAGTGTCATGACGCGAACCACCACACCAACAAAAACTCATTCGCTGATAGGGACGCTACTCATTACGCTAAACCAACAACACTGATCTTGTTCTAAGCCATATAATATTACGCCATGCTAAGAACGTAAATCGTAGATAATTCTCTTACTAATTGAAATTTAATTATAACAAATTGTACCAAGAACAATGCGTTTTGGGTGGATCTTCAGTGTGTCACTGCCTTCAAATAGCATACTCTCATAATACGCAAGTTACAATAATTCTTTTACCGCGAATGTGATCTTTCTCATTACTTTATTGGAACGAATAACACAACTAACAACGGGTTTTCCAGTGATTCTCAATTTGCTGGTGCTTACAAACGGCATATATACATATAGGCTTGAAATGAATGCCAATATGGCGCCTCACAACTCTGTACTGAAGGGAGACGGCGTGCGTGAGACGTAGGTGGCGTTGTGCCATCTCATTGGTCAACGCTCAGACGCATGCTCAGAATATCTGACATGCCAGATATTGCTCTGCACGTTCGGAAAGACTTCCGAACGTGCTATTTCGCGCTATGACGCCAGAAACTCGGCATGCTCAACGCCCAACGTTCGGATGCACCGTCCGTGTGCAGACGGCTTAAGCGTTCAGCAGCACGTTGAACTTGGCACGCTCAATGTTAACGTTCGACAGCACGGTCCGTGTGTAGAAAGTTTTAACGTTGACCGTGCCAAGTTCAATGTGCTGCTGAACGATCAGAAACGATGTGACTTGTGCATACGGTACGTGGACCCTGATGTGGTACACGCGATCGCAACACACTCCAGCGGCAGTTGAGGGGTGTTTCAAGTTCGTAAATCACACTGTTTACTCAACGGGCGTGCATAAAATTCCAACGTTAGCTCTATTAAAACGCGCATTTCCTCCATCGTCCACGAAAAGGAAAGTACCATGTCCAATCAATAAGTACGCAGGGTTGTAAAAGTTCCATTACAAACAGTGCGGCACAAATTTGGAATACTTCTCCGCATAGGATGAACATTATTTCATCATTCCCACATTTTAGTAAAACCCCAAGGTCAGTCTTACTTGATCACTGTTCCTACCCAGTAGCAGAATCTTTGCAACATGTGAATTACGAAGCGTAAAAGAAAAAGGAGCAAAATAGCTTTATACAAGTAGCGCAAGCTGTCCTGTAGATTAAGCCAATTGAACAAAGTCACCCCACAAAAAAAGGTGAACTTATATTTACATAACATCGAATATTATAGTATATACTTATATTAAACTAATAATAAAGTATCAGAACCTAATAAAAACAAGAATGTTAGGAAAACAAATTGGAAGTGACAAGACGCGAACCACCGCCCCATATCACAAGTCAGTACAACACAGTAAAGCAAGCTATTACGCTGAACCAACAACACGCTGCTGGTATCTAATCATATTGTGTAACCCCTTTCTGAAAACCTTACTCGTAGCTATGTTACTAATTGAAATTTAATTATAACAAATTGTACCAAGAACAATTCGTTTTGGGTGGATCTTCAGTGTGTCGTTGTCTTCAAATAGCCTACTCTCATAACACGCAAGTTACAATAATTTTTTTGCAACGAATATGATGGTTCTGATTATTTTATTGGAACGAATCACACAGTTTGTGCCGGCCGAAGTGGCCATGCGGTTAAAGGCGCTGCAGTCTGGAACCACAAGACCGCTACGGTCGCAGGTTCGAATCCTGCCTCGGGCATGGATGTTTGTGATGTCCTTAGGTTAGTTAGGTTTAACTAGTTCTAAGTTCTAGGGGACTAATGACCTCAGCAGTTGAGTCCCATAGTGCTCAGAGCCATTTGAGCCACAGTTTGCTGGTGCTCAGAAACAGCATATATACATATAGGCTTGAAATGAATGCCAATATGGCGCCTCACAACTCTGTACTGAAGGGAGACGGAGTGCGTGTGACGTAGGCGGCGTTGTGCCATCTCATTGGTCAACGCTCAGGCACACGCTCAGAATATTGCTCTGCACGTTCGGAAAGACTCCCGAATGTGCTATTCCACGCTATGAAGTCAGAAACTCGGCACGCTCAACGCTCAACATTCAGATGCATGGTCCGTGTGCCGACGGCTTTAGATCTGGTGGGAAAACGTTACACGTGAGCAATTTAATAAGAAGTAGGTATACTGCTGGAGAGAGACAACGCTCCTGTCCACAAGGAGAATGAAACTGTCGAATCATTTAGCTCTGGAGAGCAACACGTAGAAGAATTTAGGCTCATGTTTAGAAGAATTCTATTAATCATGAACTCGACAGATACGTATCCTGCAGAACAGTTCATGATGAAAGGTATCCACCATAGTGCGCAGCCACCATGAAGAAACTTCTAAGATACAGAGACTGCTGCATTACAGCTATTCGACTAAGCAAAGGGGTACAGACAAGGAGATTCTGAATGAATAGAGTTCGGCTGTCAGGATGGCAATGCCTGAAGCCTTCGACTACTGTAGCAGAATATTATCAAAGGATCTCTCACAAAACCCATAGAAATTCTGGTAGAATGTAAAGGCTGTTGGAAGAACCAAAGTTAGTATGAAAATTCTCATGGACGAGACAGGAGCAGAAATCGGATGCAGCAAAGCAAAAGCAGAAATGCTGAACTCCATTTTCAGATGTTTCTTTACCAAGATTTTCCTTTACCAAGGAAAATGCAGGGGATTGCCCCGATGTAATTCTTGCACTACTGTGTAGATATTATTGTCAGTGACATGGAACATAAAGAAAACTAATGCCATGAATTTCAGTTTGAAGAGGGAAAATGACAATGTTAAATTAAATGTAGGTGGCATCTCTATAGACTGTGTAACAAAAGCAAATTTTCTAGGAATGAATATTGTACACAAAGATACTTACAAACATAATGCCATCAGGATGCTATGCCCTTAGAATCCTATCATGCAGTGTCCTTTAGTTACATGCTAATCATATGCACACTCAGTTATTAGCTATGGCATTCTTTTTTGGGGAACAAATGCACAAAATATGAACACAATTTTCGAAATCCAGAAAAGAACCACCAGTCAGTTGTACACACCAAAAATAACATTCGTAATTACTGCACAAACAGCTCTGTCCACGACCATGGAAAAAGAGCTAGGCTCAACTTACATTTACCACTGAAAAATAAACATAAAAGTCAAAACAACATTTTCTACCAAGGAATAAAACTGTACAATAAATTACCAAAAGAGATTAAAGAAATTGCAAAAATACACTTATTTAAAAAGACAGCTAAAAAGTACTTGTTATTGTATATATTGAACGATTACTTAGATAAAACAGAGTAGGGTTTTCGTAAAAAAAATGTTATACAAATAAATAATAATAATGATTATAAAACATCGAACAGTCCAGATAACATCTTCACACTATGTTTTTTCCTTCTTTTTTTCTTCTTCTAGAAAAAGTTACCCTCAAGCTATGCATAAGACAATACTAACACCTTTTCTTCTTTTTGAGCTCAACATCTCACTCATTACAGAGGGATGCTAACTCAGTTTTTCAGGATAGCAAATGGGAAGTTGCGGTACAGAAAATGGCCCAGAGATCATCAATGTGTGTGTATGTGTGTTTGTGTGTACAGTGAATGAAGTGTTATGAAACAATGTGTGTATAGTGTGTGCAATGACTGATAGTGAGGTATGAGTGAGCAGTGTGGCATTACATTATTTAACAAGTTATTTGTAAAAGAAGTGTTGTATACCAGGAGTAAATCTAATGATTATCTCTGTAAATGTATGTGTATACAAATCAGTTTATTTTAAATTGGTCTAAACTTGTAAATACTTTGATATGTCCTATGTCCTTGTAAAATGAGATCTACGGGTGAATAAAGCAGCTGCTACTACTACTACTACTAGTACTGCTACTACTACTGCTAGAAACAGCTTAAGTCATTAAAACTGAACAAGACTCCAGGGTCCAGTACAATACCTATCAGTCAGTTTCCTCTTTTAACCATAATTACTTTAGATCCCTAAAAAAAAGAAGGTCGCAGAAGTTATTCACGAAACTATTGGGTAATATGCTTGACATTCATTTGCTGTATAATCTTTGAATATACTCTGAGATTAATCAGGTATCTCAAAGAGCATGACCCCCTCCATGACAAATAGCACGGATTCCGAAAATAACGGACATATGAAACTAAACTCACTCTTTTATCACACAGTCTCCTGAAAGCTATAGATCGAGGCAGGCCGGTAGAAGCAGTATTTCTAGACTTACAAAAAGCATTTAACTTGGCACCGTACATACGCTTACTATCAAAAGTATGATAATATGGGATATCAAACGAAATTTATTATTAGTTGAGAATTCCTTGGTAGAAGGACAAAGCTTGTTACCATAGATAAAGAGCCATCAACAAATGTAGAGTTACTTTACGTGTGCCCCAGCGAAATATGTTGGGACCCTTGTTGTTCGTTTTGTGTGTTAATGAAATATATTAACAGTAACCTAGCACTTTTCTAAGATTATGCAGTTATCTATAATGAAGTACTGTCTGACAAAGAGTGCACAAATATTCAGTCACACCTTGATGATATTTGAAAGTAGTGCGAAGATTGCCACCCCGCTTTAAATGTTAATAAATGTGAAAATATGTATTTCAGAAAACGAAAAAGAAGTAGTAGCCTATGACCACAATATCAGAGTTACAACTTGAATCAGTCAATTCATACAAGTATTTTGGTGTAATAGTTTGTAGAAATATGAAACTGGGAATGTTGGACGAATACTAAGAAGGCAGCACGAATGGCCAAAGGTTTGTTTGACCCGTCGGGGAGTTTCGCGGATATGCTGAATACAGTGAATTGGCAGAGACTTGGAGAGAGATGCAAATGATTCGAGAATGCCTATTCACAAACTTACAAGAACCGGTTATAAATGGTGAATCTAGAAATTATCTACTGGCAGCTGTGTACAGATGGCTGGTCTTTCTCCAAATGGCTAGTTGTGGATGTTCCACTTATCACATCGCAACGGAGGATGCATTCAAAATGGAATCACGTGCTGGACCATGAATCAATGACGACACAAGTTCTTGTATAACAGATGCTATAGAGTTTACACACAGTTTCGAGACACGTGATGTGCTGGAGAGGAGGATCACCAACAGGTGCCACATTACTCACCCTTCTAATGTGGAAAGACATCGGGGCAACCTGGCATTGTGAGGCTCAAGTAAAGCCCAGTTCTGGACTCACTCCATCTTCACTGTATGAAAAGCTGTTAGATGCCTAGGAATGAATAAAAGTAGCCATAAATATTACACTACTGACCAATAAAATTGCTACACCATGAAGATGACGTGCTACAGACGCTAAATTTAACCGACAGGAAGAAGATGCTGTGATATGCAAATGATTAGCTTTTCAGAGCATTCACACAAGGTTGGCGCCGGTGGCGACACCAACACCGTGCTGACACGAGGACAGTTTCCAACCGATTTCTCATACACAAACAGCAGTTGATCGGCGTTGCTTGGTGAAACGTTGTTGTTCAAATGGTTCAAATGGCTCTGAGCACTATGGGACTTAACAGCTGTGGTCATCAGTCCTCTAGAACTTAGAACTATTTAAACCTAACTGACCTAAGGACATCACACACATCCATGCCCAAGGCAGGATTCGAACCTGTGACCGTAGCAGTCACACGGCTCCGGACTGCGCGCCTAGAACTGCGAGACCACCACGGCCAGCAAACGTTGTTGTGATGCCTCGTGTAAGGAGGAGGAATGCGTTCCATCACGTTTCCGACTTTGTTAAAGATCGGATTGTAGCCTATCGCGATTGCGGTTTATCATATGGCGACATTGCTGCTCGCGTTGGTCGAGATCCAATGACTGTTAGCAGAATACGGAATCGGTGGGTTCAGGAGGGTAATACGGAACGCCGTGCTGGATCCCAACGGCCTCGTATCACTAGCAGTCGATATGACAGGCATCTTATCCGCATGGCTGTAACGGATCGTGCAGCCACGTCTCGATCCCTGAGTCAGCAGATGGGGACGTTTGCAAGACAACAACCATCCGCACGAACAGTTCGACGACGTTTGCAGCAGCATGGATTATCAGCTCGGAGACCATGGCTGCGGTTACCCTTGACGCTGCATCACAGACAGGAGCGCCTGTGATGGTGTACTCAACGACGAACCTGAGTGCACGAATGGCAAAACGTCATTTTTTCGGATGAATCCAGGTTGCGTTTACAGCATCATGATGGTCGCATCCGTGTTTGGCGACTTTGGTGACATCGCGGTGAACGCACATTGGAAGCGTGTATTAGTCATCGCCATACCGGCATATCACTCGGCGTGATGGTATGGGGTGCTATTGGTTACACGTCTCGGTTACCTCTTGTTCGCATTGACGGCACTTTGAACAGTGGGCGTTACATTTCAAATGTGTTACGACCTGCGGCTCTACCCTTCATTCGATCCCTGCGAAACCCTACATTTCAGCAAGATAATGCACGACCGCATGTTGCAGGTCCTGTACGGGCCTTTCTGGATACAGAAAATGTTCAACTGCTGCCCTGGCCTGCATATTCTCCAGATCTCTCACCAAACGTCTGGTCAATGGTGGCCGTGCAACTGGCTCGTCACAATACGCCAGTCACTACTCTTGATGAACTGTGGTATCGTGTTGACGCTTCATGGGCAGCTGTACCTGTACACGCCATCCAAGCTCTGTTTGACTCAATGCCCAGGCGTATCAAGGCCGTTATTGCGGCCAGAGGTGGTTTTTCTGGGTACTGATTTCTCAGGATCTATGCGCCGAAATTGCGTGAAAATGTAATCACATATGAGTTCTAGTATAATATATTTGTCCAATGAACACCCGTTTACCATCTGCATTTCTGTTTGGTGTAGCAATTTTAATGGCCAGTAGTGTAAAAAATGTATGTATGTATGTATGTATGCATGTTCATTTTTGGAACACAACCTACGATCAGCTTAGAAGTGATGACACTTTCTGCAGGACCTGACCATCATTTTGCCGGACAACGCTCAAGCACGTACAGTGCAAGCTGTTACCGATTTGTTTGACTGATGGGGCTGCTACGTGCTGTACCGTCTACTGCACTCCCCTGACCTAATCCCTCGTGAATTCAACTCTATTTCTAAACTGAAGCAAACACTTCGCGGCATTCGCTTCAGAACTGCTAGAAATTCGTAGGGCAATAGACCGCGCCGCTCGAACTGTCAACACAACCGGCACTGCTAAGAGTATCCTATGACCTCCACATTGCTGGGAACGGGTTATACACAATGCTGGTGACTACTCTGAAGGCCAGTAAAACTTTCAAACACGTATCTATTTTGTACGAGCTGTAAATAAATAGTTGCCACTATTAAAGTTTTAGCCCTCGTAGATAGTCAGTGTAGAGTGCACCACAGTCCACCACGTGACTTCGGCTATATGATTATCCCTGGTAGTGCCAACATTCTCGATTGAAAGTAATCGATCTTCAGTCTTACGTTGCGATGCTGACATCCAAATTTTATCTAATTTAACACCTTCTCTTTTCTATTAAAATTATTACAATGTTTAAAAACCCCAATAGCCTCTCTATCATACAGGCATGATATTGCGATGTTTCCAAAATGACACTCGTCTCATAGAATTTTATTTCATGATCACCCTCTTGAGCTGCGTGAAAATGAAACTGCAGGGCGAAATTCGCTAGAGATGCAGGTGAAATATGTGTACGAATAAGTGTGAAATATTTTAAATATGTGTGAAATATATTTGAAATATGCGTATGCAGGCAAAGTTGGGATTTTAAAGGGCCATCCTAAACCCACTGGAACGATTTCAACCGAATTTGGTACTCACATTAGTTACGACCTGAAAAGGAATACCGTGAGTTGAAGGACCACCAGCCTCCTACTGGGGTGAAAGTGAGAACGTGGACAGAGAAGCGGGTGTAGTAGATGAACAGACAGAGAGGGGGAAGGAGGAGATTGATACAGATAGGGAAGAGGAGCATACAGACAGAGAGAGGGTGATGAGGGAATGGACAGAGAAAGGGAAGAGGAGGAGATGGATAGCGAGAGGGGGAGCAGGAGATGGGCAGAGAGGGAAGGGAGGAGAAGATGGATAAAGAGAGGGAAAGGAGGAGATGGAATTAGAGATAGGGAGAAGGAAAACGACAGAAGGTGAAGGAGGAGATGAACAAGGGGAAGGAGCAGATGGACAGAGGGGGCAGCAGCAGAAGACAGAGAAAGGAGGAGGAGCATGATGGACAAAAAGAGTGTTAGGAGGAGATGACAGAGAGTACGGGGGGTGTAGGCGGTAGACAGAGAGAGAGAGGTTGGAGGAGATGGACAGAAAGGGAGGCAGGAGATGGACAGAGAAAGGGCAAAGCAGGATATGGGTTAACAGGAAATTGGGATAAATACATATCTGGGCAACGCTGTGTACTCAGGTACTTCTAATATAAAGCTCGTTAGTGAAAGAGAAAAATAAAGCCAAATGTTATTTTCCGGGTATACATGCGCTTAAGAAACTCTCGAGGCGTTAGAACACGAAGTCTACAGGAAGCCTCCTCACATAGATAACCTACCCTTACAGAAATTCCAGTCACTTTCCCGAGCAGAGAAGAAGAGTGATGGAAACTGGTGGACTGTACCAAAAGCATCTGTGAACCACAGTACTTTGAGGACAAGCTCATTCATGTAAGAACTCCTTTCACAAAAAATGGCTACTGTGACACTACATTAAAAAATAACTGGAGCCTCTAGTGAAAGAGAATCAACTATTTTTTTTCTCAGGACCAAGAAGACACAATGCTGACACACTGTTCCTTTCAAGAGGATAGGTGCGCGAATATTTGAAAGCTCCGAAGGACCTACGCTAGACGATTTCCATAGTATAAAATACTTCTTGTACATGTGATCAAGTATACATAGGAACTACAAAAATGAGCATTGACACCTTCCTTAAGGAACACAAGAGCAGTTTTCTTCTCAGCAGTAATAAATCGGTAGTGGCAGATCGTGCACGGGGACCAGAAAACCACCTACTTTTTTCCTAATATACTATAGTTTTAACCAGATCCAGTCATTACTAGGCTAGGACGTAAAAAGAGCCCGTAGAAATTCAGAAGCACAAAAAGAAGTCTAACACAAAAAAGAATTAAAATTAGACAATTTGCGAGTCTTAATGTAAAATAAAGCAAACAGAGCCAACTCTTTCCCATTACAAACTCCATAACAAACGTCGATGCTAGGATATGTGTGAAAATTAATGCCTCTGAATTTCATATATGACATTTCTGAAAGCTTTTTAAATAAAACAAACGTTGTTAACATTCTACATTTTTATTCTTCATGTCTAAATATTTACACTCCACTGCCGCTAGAGGGCTCCGAATTGTAGCGTGTAACATAGCAGTGTGTAACGTAACTATGTCGGGTATCTTACTGTAATCGAGTTTCGATTTCTAAGAGTTTGTCCACGCATAGAGCGCTGTATCCTTCAGCATGACAATGCCGGACTACACCAGCGCTGCGACACCTGCAACAATCCGACGCATTAGATGCGCTGTCACAGGTCATTCTGCATACAATTCCGAATTGACCCTACCGGATTTTCATCGCTTTCTTAAACTTAAAGAACAACTTCGAGGACTTCACTCTGATAACGATGAATCGGTGAAAACAGAAGTGAGGTTGCGGCTCCGTCAACAAACTAAAACATTCTACCGCGACAGTGTCAACAAACTGGTCGCTTGTTGGGAGGCTAACTATGTTGAGAAATAAATATATAGACGTGAAGAACGAAGATGTAGAATAATAATAAGGTCTGTTTTATTTAAAAAGCCTTAAGGGTTTTCCCATAAATAATTACTTTTCAGTGCGCCTTCGTATAACCATTTCGGCTTGCTAATCTTAAAACTGTTTTCTGAATCTTTACAGATTTTGTTAAAGTCTCCAGCAGTCGAAGACGAATCGAGATAATTACACCTTGGACCACGGCCTAACACACATAAAACTAATATCACCTAACACGAAAATACTGACCGTGGTAGCCTGCATTGTTTAGTAAATCGCCTACGCTGTTTCTCTAGTTCTGGTGTGAGCGTGGATCCACGGTACTGTTTTGCGAGGTGGGGGGGGGGGGGGGGCATCATTTGTTACCTTTCTACAAACCCATTCCACATGTAACTTGCGACCCCCTCTATCTCATTTTAGTGTGTCACACATGTGTCGATTTTAATAATAATAATAACAGTAAAATATATACATTGTTTAAATACCATATTTTGTTTGGATCAGTGCTTAGAATATCGCTTTAACATAACTTCCATGAAATTGCAGTTAAAAGAAATGCGTAATTTGAAACTCAATCATCCGAAAATTTGTGGTACTTTGGAAATTTGTGGTAAAATGTTATGGGACCAAACTGCTGAGGTGATCGGTCCTTAAGCTTACGCACTATTTAGTCTGACTTAAACTAATTTACGCTAAGGACAACACACACACACCCATGCCCGAGGGAGGACTCGAACCTCCGACGTAGGCAGAAAATTTGTGATTTACGTGTATCATGTAATTGGTTTAAGAACTATAATGCGAAGAAACTCTCAAAACGGCCGGCCGCGGTGGTCTCGCGGTTCTAGGCGCGCAGTCCGGAACCGCGCGACTGCTACGGTCGCAGGTTCGAATCCTGCCTCGGGCATGGATGTGTGTTATGTCCTTAGGTTAGTTAGGTTTAAGTAGTTCTAAGTTCTAGGGGACTGATGACCACAGCTGTTAAGTCCCATAGTGCTCAGAGCCATTTGAACCATTTGAAACTCTCAAAAATATCATAACTTATACAACATAAAATCAAAATAAGCACTCACTGTTATCAGTATTTCACTTAGCATTACGATTGTGAACACAGGTCTGTAGACTACAGCTAGGTATTCACGTGAATGGGTGGATTACTCTTTTTCAGTCATTTCCGCCTACGCTCGGGAAATTAATTCTCTCTGTTTTTTTCTGTCTGACCAAACTCCACTTCCTGTGGTTTGCCGGTTCCACTTTTTGACTCAAGAAGCGTGTCAGATTTGTTGTCGCAGCCAAGCACGGTCATCCTGTGGATGAGAGCTGCTTCCTAGCTGGAAAGTTATCTGCAGCGAGTCAGGCCTTAAGCTCACTCCTTGTGGACAACCGCCCAGGTAAGTAATTGAAAAGTATCCTTTGTTAAACATCATTTGTCATTTTATAGAATTCTTGCCATTTAGACTCGAGTTTACTATGCTGCTTTATTCTCCAAAAGTTAGCTGAGAAATTTGGAAATGTATTTTTTTGGGACTGGTTCATGACCACTACGACCCCCAACTCCGTAATATTCGCATCTGTCTCTACTCGTGAAACCTAAAGAAGTATTAGAGCGGAACAAGAACATCTATAAACTGGGAGGCAGGCAGGAATTGGAAGAGCACAAATACTTAATAGCTGTAAGCATTGGTCGAATTGCATATTACTTCTGATCAGTGACAAAAAGAAGGACAATTGGTGTGTATGAAGGTACGGAAGAGGGGCTGCATATACGAGAAGTTATCGGATGGTTGTTGGCTGTCTGATGTTACCTATTGCTGATCTGTTGAACCTTCTGGGATGTCGGTGCTGTGTCCAGTGACTGCGAGATCGACTGAGAACCCCGCGACTATGTACTCCTGTGGTCGTCAAATTTCTTTGCTCCAGAGCCAATACTGACTCTGTGTGGTGGCACCCCAGACAGCGTGACTGCCAGGCTTATTCTTAACTGGTAACCTAGTATGAAATGAAATGATCGTATGGCATTATTGGGCGGGAAAACCTATCTGGTGTTGTTCCGAACCTCCCCCCCCCCTTACCCCCACCCCCGAGAAAGACAGGCCGTTGCGCGTTCGTCACAGCACGTGACACTGCAGGTCGTACATGCCCCAGCAGCCGTCTGCGACGGAGATTGAGTAGCTATTTCAGACGATTATAATAATTCTTGACTGGGTGCTTAAATCCATGCAAGCTCTCGATAGCATACTCCAAACTTAGGACCTTTAGTGCGTACCTTTTGAACTACATACTGATTTCTCGTGGGCCCTGCAAGGAGTCGATCGTTCGCGAAGTGTGGCGGACAAGCCAACTAATGTGACGTTGCAGGGCCCATATGCCTCGTGGACCCCGAGTTGTTCGGTCGGAAAGTGCGAGTTTTTTTATTGACACCACTTCAGCGACTTGCGTGCCAGTTATGATGAGGACCAGACAATACCCAGTCCGCTAGCGGATAAAATATCCGACCCCGTTGAGAATCGAACCTGGGTTCCCTAGATGGCTATCACTCACACTAGCCACTCACCTACGGCTAACCTATATAAAGTTGTACGTCATGAGAATTCTTCCGGGTTGTATGGCCGTGGTCCACGGAACTCTTCTATTCCTGACGTTTCGTCCAAAGCTACGTTGGACATCTTCGAAAATGCTCCTGGTTGTGCTGAGCCTTGCCGACCGACGAGTCGGACGTCGAAGAACGCCCTAAATACCGTGGAAAGTGGGAGTGGTCTGGATTTCATGTGATAGCAGGGATAAACTTTGTCAATGATAAAATATAACTATCGATCATAGTACATCAAAGATGAAAACATCAATCGCAGGCTTTTGAGAAGAATGGGTACCCTAGTAAGGAAATAAATAGTTTTGTGACCGAATAACAGGAGGCCTAAGGACAACGATAGGACACAGCGATGGAAGAACACGGTTTCTCTACCATGTATCAAAAAAGTAAAGGATCAAATCGGTAAGATTTTAAGGAAACATAACGTTCGACCGACTTTCAGACCAACTAAGAAAATAGGCCAAACACTTCGTTCCATTAAGGATAAACGTCCCCCTCTGTCTGCAAGTGGTGTATACAAGATTCCGTGTACGTGTGGTAAGATCTGAAGAGGAGTGTGAAGGAACATAAAACTCCTTGCCGACTAGGGAAAACAGACAAGTCAGCCGTGGCGGAACATGGTCTTCAGTTGGGTGACGTAGTGAAATTTTCGGAAACTGAAGCTTTATGTACTATGTCGAACTATTATCCACGGCTATATAGAGAAGCCATCTAAATATATAAACATGGGGACAATTTTAACAGAAAAGAAGCCGTGAAACTCAGCGATATATGGACAGTGGAGCTACAGAATCGATGAGAAATTTTTATCCTTGACGTACTATGATCGTAGTTATATTTTATCCTTGACATGGTTTATCTCTGCTATCACGTGAAATCGAGACCACTCCCACTTTCCACGGTATTTAGGCCGTTCTTCGGCGTCCGACTCGTCAGACGGCAAGACAGCACAACCAGGAGCACCTCCGAAGATGTCTAACGTAGCTTTGGACGAAACGTCAGAGATAGAAGGGTTCCATGGACCACGGCCATACAACCCGGAAGAATTCTCGGCTGTTGAAACAGCCGGTCGTGAAAGCCTTCATTGTATGATGTACGTCATGAGCCTCCACTAGACTAGCGTATAGCAAGGGGGCGGTAAGCTAGCCGCCGGCCCACTTAAAAACTGATCATCAGAAGTCAGCACCATTCGGAAGACTTCGTGTCGACTGTTCTGCCAGCCCCAGCTTCCCCAAATCTGTGGCACTGTAATTGTTTTACAAATTTTTGTTGTGTTTTCTGTGTTATTAACTGATTAATAACAGTGTTGTACTTATATTTAAACGGATTATGAAATATGAGACAGAAATATTTAGTATATGTTTTTAGTGTCATTTCTCTGCTATGACTGTATTGCATTACAACAGCCTTAATTTAATTTCATATTGTTTGCTTCAAGTATGTACCGCATTTAAAGATGACCATAGTTATAATGTTCATTCACCAATCTACGTTACTTCGATTTGAAATTTATGTCACAGTGGCTGATTGGTATGAGGTACGCACACCAGTAACTTGTCAGCACTTGAAGACAGACAAGAAAACATTCCCTCAATCACATTCCATCACCCCGTGACGACAAGTGTACCTGCCCCCTCAGTACTGAGGTGACCGACCAACTTTTCGCGCTCCTGTTATAATTCCTCCAGTGTATTTTTGATTCGACGAAGGAGTCAGGTACAACGAACAGTTGCAAACGGTAAATATTTATTATTTACCAATTTCGGATATATTTAAGTTACCTTTTTTCACATGCTATTAAAAGTTATCGCCTGTTACAAATGGGATATACAGGGTGAACATTAATAAAACCGACAAATCGCAGGGACGGATTACTGACTGGAAATGCAGGAAAAAAGGTCCTGTGAATATGTGTCCGGAAATGAAAGGAGTGCGTGCAACGACAACTAATCGAGCCAGAATACAGTACAGAGCTGCATCGATCCACATCACAACCGATGTTGAAAGTGGCCTCCATAGGATGCAATGTACACGTCCACATGTCGCAACATGGATTGCCGCACTTTTTCGCACGTTCTGGCCTGTCTCCGAATAGCGTCACATGCGTCGTGAATACGCTGATGAAGGGGCTGCAAATCAGACACACATCTGCACAGTGAACACAACACTTTCCAGATGTCCCCAAGAGGTAAAAATCCAAAGGGTTTAAATCAAGTGATCTAGCAGGGCCTCCGCGTCCTATCCAACGTACGGGGAAAATGTTGTTGAGGAGTCAGCTAACTGTATTGCGGAATTGGGGAGGTGCTTCGTTATGCAGAAACCGCATAACCTGTCGCATTGCCAAAGACACATTCTCAAGCAGTCCAGGCAGAATATTCCACAGGAAGTCCAGATACATTCGTCCGTCGTGGCGTTGTGGAATAATAACCGGTCTAAATATGCGGTCGCCAAGAATTCCTGCCAACATATTGATACTGAACCGACGCTGATGAGACGCCTCAACCATTCCCCGAGATGATGATCGATGATTCCAGTTCTGGTAAAGATTGCTTCGTCGGTAAAGAGGGCTGATGACAGAAATCCCATAATTGTGATTGTATGATGTAAAAGCCATCGAAAAATACTTCCCATAGAGGTAAATTCGCTGCTGATAATCCTTGCACTCGTTGCAGGTGATAGGGATAGTGGCGGTTGTCACGCAGTATACACATAATCGTACTTTGGCTTACTCCATGCTCACTATGTTCTATAAACTGAGCTTTAAGCTGTTGTGCTGAAGTTCCATTATTCATTTATGATTTTTATGACATCCAATTAGAATGAAAGAGTATCCAATTTTTCTCTCGTATGCATATTTTGTTTTTCATTTCTTCCAGGGTTAGACGTCCACCGATCTACTTGTTTCCGCAACCGGAGGCGCCACATGCTTGTGATCGGTGGCGAACACACAGTCGCTGGACGGAGACACGCCCCTCTTGCCACGTTCCGTCACGTGGCTCTGGTGTGGGCCCGTCATCTCCAGAGCGAGAAAAAAAGTAACTCGCACAGCGACAACAAGCTAGTCTCGCATTCCCTATGGATGGCTACTAGATGCATAGCAGCTTCCTCTCCACTGACAAAACGGACATGGATCGGTCTGTTGTTTAAATCAGGTAGATTACTCGCAATACTACAACGGACTTTCACTTAATCCCGTGTTTCACAGCGTAACCGCATCCAGCCAGAGGTGTGAGATGTGTTTCGAACTCTTTACTTGTACAGAACTTGTCAACGGATTTTGTGTTCCTTTCAAGTAAAAGCAACGGTAACACCCTTTCAACAATAGTCGTACATCATCATCCACTAATGGTGATTCGTCATCAGCTGCATGACACGGTAGCGGTCCACTGCCCAACAGCTTCACGGTGTGGTGAGTCAGAGGCCGCCAGCACACCTAAGCAGGTGATGAACACTTAAATGGTAGCACAACGGCAGAGGAACTCTCGCTTTTGATCAGAGGCGACATCTCGCTCGGCTGATTGACAAACATTTGTGATGCACAATGAAGCTGCATTCAAGGTTCATAAGCACCAAAAAATGTGTATTACATCCTGCACCCAGCCGAAACGGTACTGAAAAGTGAACACGTGCATTAATAATGAATTAGTTTGTTATTACACTACTGGCCATTAAAATTGCTACACCAAGAAGAAATGCAGATGATAAACGGGTATTCATTGGACAAATATATTATACTAGAACTGACATGTGATTACATTTTCACGCAGTTTGGGTGCATAGGTCCTGAGAAATCAGTACGCAGAACAACCACCTCTGGCCGTAGTAATGACCTTGATACGCCTGGGCATTGAGTCAAACACAGCTTGGATGGCGTGTACAGGTACAGCTGCCCATGCAGCTTCAACACGATACCACAGTTCATCAAGAATAGTGACTGGCGTATTGTGAAGAGCCAGTTGTTCGGCCACCATTGACCAGAAGTTTTGAATTGGAGAGAGATCTGGAGAAAGTGCTGGCCAGGGCAGCAGTCGAACATTTTCTGTATCCAGAAAGGACCGTACAGGACCTGCAACATGCGGTCGTGCATTATCCTGCCGAAATGTAGGGTTTCGCAGGGATCGAATAAAGGGTAGAGCCACGGGTCGTAACACATCTGAAACGTAACGTCCACTGTTCAAAGTGGCGTCAATGCGAACAAGAGGTGACCGAGACGTGTAACCAATGGCACCTCATACCATCACGCCGGGTGATACGCTAGTACGGCGATGACGAATACACGCTTCGAATGTGCGTTCACCGCGATGTCGCCAAACACGGATGCGACCATCATGATGCTGTAAACAGAACCCCGATTCATCCGAAAAAATGATGTTTTGCCATTCGTGCACCAAGGTTCGTCGATGAGTATACGATCGCAGGCGCTCCTGTCTGTGATGCAGCGTCAAGGGTAACATCAGCCATGGTCTCCGAGCTGATAATCCATGCTGCCGCAAACGTCGTCGAACTGTACGTGCAGATGGGTGTTGTCTTGCAAACGTCCCCATCTATTGACTCAGGCATCGAGACGTGGCTGCACGATCCGTTACAGTAATGCGGATAACATGCCTGTCATCTCGACTGTTAGTGATACGAGGCCGTTGGGATCCAGCACGGCGTTCCGTATTACCCTCCTGAACCCACCGATTCGATATTCTGCCAACAGTCATTGGATCTCGACCAACGTGAGCAGCAATGTCGCGATACAATAAACCGCAATCGCGATAGGCTACACTCCGACCTTCATCAAAGTCGGAAACGTGATGGAACGCATTTCTCCTCCTTACGCGGGGCATCACAACAACGTTTCACCAGGCAACACCGGTCAACTGCTGTTTGTGTGTGAGAAATCGGTTGGAAACTTTCCTGATGTCAGCACGTTGTAGGTGTCGCCACCGGCGCCAACCTTGTGTGAATGCTCTGAAAAGCTAATCATTTGCATATTACAGCAACTTCTTCCTGTCGGTTAAATTTCGCGCCTGCAGCACGTGATCTTCGTGGTGTAGCAATTTTAATGGCCAGTAGTGTATATGACGATCCCTATCTATAGCTTTCCTTCCTATAATCTGTTATCGACTACATACAACTGGTCGTCTTCAGTTTTCTTCAGTGTCGTGGTGTCCAGTAATCATTAAACATGACTAGTAGATCAGCAGTGAAATGGTGCGTTTCTGGCGCCAGTTACCATCGATTCTCATTTTCATCTTTGAGTCGACTTCGATGCTGATAGCGCTTCTTCATATCTTTGGCGGAGGGCATTTAACTGCAGCGCGTGCGTTCTGCTGAGACTCCAGTGTAGGGATCCGCGGTGTGAGTTGCAGTGACGTGGGACTGTGTACTTAGGCAGCACGCGCAGAGGCCGTGTCGTCACGACGAAGGAGCGTGGCCAGCCGCTACGGCGTTGTTGAATCGTGCAACGCGATCCATTGCCCATGGTGATTTGGTTTTCCTAGAGGTTGGAGGGACAAGTTCCTTCGAGTCTGTTACAAGTTACACAGGCCGAATGAATCTGAGTCGTCTAGTTACTTCGGTGGGTTGCGTGCATATTAACTGAATATGCCAGTGTACTAAAAACTATTTGGAATTGTTCTAGTTGTTTATCACGCAACTCGGCGTCGCGAGCGAAGCGAAATGTAGTGTGAGCAGGGCTATGGGAGAGGCGTTCAATGAATTCGAAAGTAAAGTTCTATGTTCTGACTTGGCAGAAAATCCTAAGAAATTTTGGTCTTATGTCACAGCGGTAGGTGGATCAAAACAAAATGTCCAGACACTCTGTGACCAAAATGGTACTGAAACAGAGGATGACAGACTACAGGCCGAAATAGTAAATGTCTTTTTCCAAAGCTGTTTCACAGAGGAAGACTGCACTGTAGTTTCTTCTCTAGACTGTCGCACAGATGACAAAATGGTAGATATCGAAATAGACGACAGAGGGATAGAGAAACAATTAAAATCGCTCAAAAGAGGAAAGGCCGCTGGACCTGATGGGATACCAGTTCGATTTTACACAGAGTACGTGAAGGAACTTGCCCCCCTTCTTGCAGCGGTGTACCGTAGGTCTCTAGAAGAGCGTGGCGTTCCAAAGGATTGGAAAAGGGCACAGGTCATCCCTGTTTTCAAGAAGGGACTTCGAACAGATTTGCAGAACTAAGGACCTATATCTCTAACGTCGATCAGTTGTAGAATTTTGGAACACGTATTATGTTCGAGTATAATGACTTTTCTGGAGACTAGAAATCTACTCTGTAGGAATCAGCATGGGTTTCGAAAAAGACGGTCGTGTGAAACCCAGCTCGCGCTATTCGTCCACGAGACTCAGCGGGCCATTGACACGGGTTCACAGGTAGATGCCGTTCTTGACTTCCGCAAGGCGTTCGATACAGCTCCCCACAGTCGTTTAATGAACAAAGTAAGAGCATATGGACTATCAGACCAATTGTGCGATTGGATTGAACAGTTCCTAGATAACAGATTGCAGCATGTCATTCTCAATGGAGAAAAGTCTTCCAAAGTAAGAGTGATTTCAGGTGTGCCGCAGGGGAGTGTCGTAGGACCGTTGCTATTCACAATATACATAAATGACCTGGTGGATGACATCGGAAGTTCACTGAGGCTTTTTGCGGATGATGCTGTGGTATATCGAGAGGTAGCAACAATGGAAAATTGTACTAAAATGCAGGAGGATCTGCAGCGAATTGACGCATAGTGCAGAGAATGGCAATTGAATCTCAATGTAGATAAGTGTAATGTGCTGCGAATACATAGAAAGAAAGATCCTTTATCATTTAGCTACAATATAACAGGTCAGCTACTGGAAGCAGTTAATTCTATAAATTATTTGGGATTACGGATTAGGAGTGATTTAAAATGGAATAATCATATAAAGTTGATCGTCGGTAAAGCAGATGCCAGACTGAGATTCATTGGAAGAATCCTAAGTAAATGCAATCCGGAAACAAAGGAAGTAGGTTACAGTACCCTTGTTCGCCCACTGCTTAAATACTGCTCAGCAGTGTGGGATCCGTACCAGATAGGGTTGATAGAAGAGATAGAGAAGATCCAACGGAGAGCGGCGCGCTTCGTTACAGGATCATTTAGTAATCGCGAAAGCGTTACGGAGATGATAGATAAACTCCAGTGGAAGACTCTGCAGGAGAGACGCTCAGTAGATCGGTACGGGCTTTTGTTGAAGTTTCGAGAACATACCTTCACCGAGGAGTCAAGCAGTATATTGATCCCTCCTACGTATATCTCGCGAAGAGACCATGAGGATAAAATCAGAGGCATACCGAAAATCCTTCTTTCCACGAACAATACGAGACTGGAACAGAAGGGAGAACCGATAGAGGTACTCAAGGTACCCTCCGCCACACACCGTCAGGTGACTTGCGGAGTATGGATGTAGATGTAGACTTGGTACTTGACGGCAGTTAAGGAAGTGTGGCTACGTCCAACAAACCGAAATGAAGTATGGCTAAATATGTAGCTAGAAGTGCACCGCGTAGTGCGTAAGTCGGTGTCTGGCGTTTCAAGCCATGCCGAGATATTTCTTCCATTCTACCTTGTAGTTCATTATTGTAGTTTGGCGTTAAAATGTGTGCCGGTATAATTCTAGTCATTTTAACTTTAGGACATTTAGTGGTCCTTTTGCGAATTGGTGAACCAAATTTTAAGGTCCGTTACTGGCCAAGTAACTCACGGAGGCTGATTTCATTGAAAATATTGATCACCTTTTCCCTAGGCAAGATTGTGTATCTCATGCCTCAGAATAGTGTCCGCCGCTGATGTGCTTTGTGTTGCAGATAACTGGCAGTGTTCGACGCGAGCAAGCTGGGAACAGAGTACCACGGTGGCAGAGTGGTGATATTTAAGGCCCGCCCCCCCCCCCCCCCCTTTACATCTCTGGTTATGTTCTTGCTGTCTTATGAATCCATCCTTCCCGTGAAGAGTTATGGTGCCTGAAGTTCAATTCCAGTGCAAAGTTGAGTACATTTGTATTTCATTTGCTGTCTCGGGGATCTCTTGTATTGATTAAAATCCTTTGGTGTGCTCGCGTCTATCACTAATTCACACGCAGTATTGAAGCGGCCTCATTTTAGGGGCTATTATCATAATTAAGTAAACTTGAAAATTTGTTTGGTCAAATTAAAGCACATCCTTAGTCGTGGAAGTGATTTTTTATTGTAATAAAGCTTTTAGGAATAGAGTTTTATTTAGGAAAGTTGGCTAGCCAAATCTTACGAGATCTGTGTTCTGGCACTTAATGTATTCTTTAGCTGATTGGAAGTAAATAGAGTTCTGATAGGAACCGTGTGGATATTAATTCCATCTAAGCAATGAAGTTTATCTGAGTCAGTTTAACTAGTTATACTCAATTTTCAAGTTTATGGGTCTTTTTCTAGTTAAAGAAATTTGTTCGTCATTTATCCAAGTGATCTGGCTTTGAAACGTCCCCTTTGAAAAATTATACACGACTGTGCTTAAACTGACACACAATGTTTTTAGCGCAACGCAATCTGACTTTCAAAATTCCCTACTAAAGAATGGCCCTGACTAACATTAAACTATACCTTTCGCAAATCACTTGCCTCACAAAAATCTTCGCTGCTCAAGCTACTGCAATACAGCGAGCGCCACTACTGCCAGCTAAATAAAAGATTCAAACTATGGAAGGCACTAACTACTGATAGGGATAGTTAGCAAATAAAAGATATTAATAGAGAACAAACAATGTATTTACCTTGATATCATCATATATAAATATAGCAGTTCATGACAAACTTCAAATCTCCGCCATCTCTCTCCCCACATCCACCACTGCTGGCGGCTCACCTCTAACTGCGCAACGCTACGCGCTGTTCACAGCCAGCTGCCTAACACTACAATGGCGAGTATTACAACAATGCAAAGCAGCCACAGACTGCACACAGCATAGCCAGTGATTTTCATACAGAGGTGGCGTTACCAATAAAAAAACCTAAACAGCCTACTTACATAGCCCCCATGCTCCCCACAAAAAATTTTACAAATTGGTTTGGGCAGTGCCCAATACAGATTTGAAAAAATTTTTCATAATTACAATAACAAAGATATCAAATGCACACACTTATTGATACAACGTTGGTCAAAAGCTAAAATTTTCTCACAGTCCATAAAGATAGTCCTGATCATTGATCACACTAAAATTGTCGTGTTTTTCTCAAAGTCTGAGCAGTAAAAGACAATGCACACAGACGTAGTGGATTTCCATGCAGTCTTGAAGAAGTAGTGTTGTCCTTCCAACGGAAAGACAGTGCTGACTCGACGTGCAGACAGGTAATGGGCCACAACAGAGTAAACCCACAGCAGAGTCAGTCGACGTTTTGAAGAATATTGGTGGTTAGGTCATCACAGAGCAGACCCACTGTAGTCCTGGTAGAGATTACGGTACTGGTGGGGCACCAGAGGTGCAGACCCACTGCAGTCCTTGTAGAAATAATGGTATTGATGGGTCATCAAAGATGTAGACCCACTGTAGTCCTTGTAGAGATGGCCAGCAGCCATCTGTTGGAACTGTGCAGGTGCACAATCACCATCGAAGAGTCTTGTGGACAATATAGCAAGTCCATGAACCACCACTCGTGCACTCACAAAAAAATTTGTTTGAAATGTCCTTAGAACCAGCAATGCTGTTATCCAGTCCCTTGCTGAATTATTAACGCACGTGCAAACACTAACAGTCCCTACTTCTCGCATATTGTCCATATACTATGACCAACAGAAACGTGTGCAGTGAAATGTAACTAACAAGTTAATAATATCATGAACTGGTGACAATTACAATTTTATAACATAAGAATACAATAACAAAGGTACACAATACATCATTAAAAACATAACAATATAGATAACATTTGTAGTAATAGGGGCTTTACAAAAGAATAGAAATAACATATACATCAGTGTTACAGGAATTATGACATAAGTGAATATATAAAATAATGAGAATAGTTTTCAAAACATTAATTTCACACATGAGCATTAAATCAGAACAGTATAAATAATGTCTAAACATCTTTACAAAGAAAATAACATAGTATTTGAAAAATTCTACAACATAAATCTTATTAGCTAAACACATAAAGACAGGAAAAAGACAAATACACAAGGGTACACAAACATATAGTGGGATAACACAAAAGGGAAAGGACAGGGTTTGTTTTACTGCAGTATTTTGCATGGAGATCTCCCTTTGTTCATCATTATTCCCAAAAAGTCCTATCTGTACCTCTTTTCTGTATTCTAACCATATTTCTTTCAAAAGAAATATGGCTCATTGTACAATACTCACTTAGGCCCAAATCGTTTTCATATAACTTTCAAAGCATTCTTTCCCTATTCTCCATAGTTAGGTTCTTATATAGTCTACCCCCTCTTAAGCTAACTTAAATCTACTGAGCTCAGATACTAAACTAAGGGACGAGGCAATGCAGCAGCACATAACAAATTAACACAAACAGCAATGCAAAAAAATGGAAAATTGCAAAGCAAGCTACAGTAAATATAAATTACCAAGCAATGCAACATTACAACTAATATAAGGCACTGTGCAGGAAACAAGAACAACTAGCTTAGAAGAGTAACACAAAGTCAAATTCAGTAACACTATGCCTGGCAAACAGCAGCAGCAAATGCTATGACGTATACCTAAGCATGACAAAGCTCAAGCATAAAAAATATTTCAGGAAAAACAACAATAAGGGAAATGTATATTCACATCTTAATGTCTATGTAATTAAAGTGGTGCACCACAAGAAGTTATTCTACCAAAAAGTTACCAATTACTTGAAAAGAAAATTATGAATGCAGTTCCTGTGAAGGTAAATGTCATTTTGTGCTCCCTCATTTTTTTAAAAAAATTATTATTTACTCGATCTGTAGACTGAAAATATTTATATTAGTACATCTATAAAATTTTATTTTAACCAATGCTGCAGTGCAGCTAGAAACTAGATATCAAATGAAATAAGCAACTATGTACAAAGCAAAGCATAAGAACATCGTTCAATAGTCATGTGGCATTTCATAAGCAGTAAAAAAAATCTCTCATCTAGAAAGACAGTAGTCATAGTCAGGTGTGTAGACAAACTATTTCTTGTCATTTCATTAGGCATTTCAGTAAATATCAGAAAGTACGATATGTTTCCAAGTAATCAGCGTGTCGGATTTCCGATGCTTTCTCTAAAGGAATGACAATGGCCAGGATAATGGCCTCCCCTTTTTTTTTCCTGTGCTCTGAAAGGCACGCGCTAATGGCTTTTTCTCCAGGCGTCTGACACAGCTGGGTGCCCACGACGCATTACGTGCAGGTGGTCACTTAATTTTCTTGCGGAAATATTTACGACAACAGTTTCCGCTACAGTGGCAGTCTCATATAAAAATATTTCACAGGTCAAGAATTAGCGTTGCAAATCTGTAGAAAGAAAATCCTATAAATATAAGTGTCCAAATAAAATATTCGTCAGTATTGTGATACAGTCACGCATTTACGCACATTTCATAACTCTTAAAGTACGATTCTTGGTTTCCAACAACCTTTTCCACAAATCAGAGTCCCTAATCACTACTCATTACTCCTTACCTTATTACACATATACGTATCCATCGACACTCGTCAATATTTCGTCATTATAAATATGAAGCATAATCAAATAACTCATATAGCCTCAGCCTATTAATCATAAACATACCTCAGCAGCATAATACACATCGTCGTCGTAAAAATAACATCATAACACCTCAGTCAAATCTCAAAATCGTCGTAGCTTCCTCCAATAATTAAAAAAATTCTCTGCTCATGTCAAAAGTGTCATCTGCCTCAAACGTACTTTAAAAATCATGAATCCATACCAAATACATCATTCAAAGCTCTCATAGTATCACAATGGTTCAAAAAAAAAAAAAATATGAACAGTTTACAAAGTACAGACAAAATACAATTTCATAAGTGTGAAGTTATCCAACTCTGTAATTGCGTAAACATGTGTCACTGATGTAGTAAAATAAATGTTTGTCTCTCTCAGTTAAATGATCAGATAGCTGTGTAATTTGTGTGTTAGAGAAATATGGTACCGATGTGAAAAAGTTGTATAAGCAAATACCATATTAGCTAGGGTTCCTTGTGCTTGCCAAACACATGGTACACAAAGTAGGCGTATACCCCCCTGAGGATTAATGTAATTATACCCTCAGGTGTTACAGATTACAGCAATGGAATGAAATGTATCACGGAAAACTTTCTTTGTAATTCAAAAATCTTTAAAAATAAATGTTTTAAGTACAAAATTAATCACTCAAATACGTGTACTGTAGCGCTAAATGTGCGTCTTGTTGCAACATAATCTGTGTGGAAGTGTAGTAGTTATCGTCCTCCGAAAGCTAAGTTCTGCAGAAGTCAATGTACTTACCTCATAATACACAAAAGTGAAATGCTTTGCGTATAAATGTCTTAGTTATTACGCTTATTGCCGTGATGAGGAAAGTACTGTGCTGTAACGTATTGTTGTGCTATGGAAAAGGCAGTCTCATTGTAGCTATACCACAAAAGTTACTACTAAAACCTGTTTTACTTTCCAGAATAAAACAGAAAACTGTGCAGATATAAAACAGAAACACTGCAAAAGCAACATTGTAAATTGTCACTCATTAGTAGCGTCGTGATAAAATCGTGTAGCTGTCACATAAACTAACCACTGTGCCATCTGGTATCTCACTGAAAGTACTTTAAATCCAGAATATATTTTCAAGTAGACCAAAATGTTGCATTAAAATCTCATTAGCAGTACTGGTAAATGTTCTAAGTATGTAAGCCTTATAGTCGTTCCATAATCGTGCAACTAACAAGCAAGAATGTACACACACAATAACACTGTGACGTCTGTTCACTATAACAATGCATTCGTCATTTCTGTTTAAGTAAGTTCACTTGGTTCTTGATTGGATATTTAACTTCAAACATTGTTGTATGTTAACAGATTCTAAGTCTGACAATGCATATTAGTAATGTGAAGCGAAAAATTTTATGGCAAAGACTAAGTTAAAAAGCAGATTATCTTTCAATAAATGGTTTTACATGTGAAATGTGGTGTAAACCTTTACTCTTCCTAGTACGCAGAGTTTCAACTTCAACGCAATTATCATGTGGTATACGTTGGATTCTGTAAGGTCCATTGTAAACTAGAAAGAATTTGTGACTCAAGTGTTTCTTCTTATGTGACAATGAATGAGCTTTAATGAGAACTTTCTGACCAATATACAACTTCTTTGCATTTGATTTACCGTGTAGTTTTCTCCTTTTGTCTGCTGCAGATTTTATATTTTTAAGAGCCAAATCAATTATGTCTTTGTGTCGAAGTTTACGTGTATTCGGGAAAGGTACAAGCTCTCTGATTCTGTTCGGTGGTTCTTCATTCTTCAGTACAAGAGTAGGTGGTAAAGTAGTGGAGTCGTGAGGCATTTCATTCAGCACGTTTTGAAATAAGTGTAAATATCTGTCCCAATGCTGATGCTTTCTGTGACAATAAAGTCTGCAAAGCTTATTGATTTCTTTCATAATCCGTTCAGACGGGTTGCAATGTGGTGAGTACAATGAAACAAAAACGGGTTTGATTTTATGGTTGCGAAGCATGCGTGACCAAACAGCAGATCTGAATTGCGGTCCGTTATCTGAAATGACTTTACTAACGTGTCCAACTTCACGTAAGAAATTTTTAACAAAGGCGTTGGATACAGATCGTCCAGTGGCTTTACGTAACGGAGTGAAAGAAACAAATTTTGAAGTAAGTTCAACAGCGACTAGAGCGTACGAAAATCCATTAGATGTTCTGACAAGCGGTCCCAAGAGATCAACAGCAGCAAATTCTTTTAATTTAGAAGGAATGATAGGAAACAACGGAGCACGATGTGAGACAGTAGATGGTTTCGCCTTTTGACAAAGTTTACAAATAGACAAGACTCTTCGAATTCGCTTTTCCATATTGTTAAAATAACAAGTCGTTCGAAGAATACGAGAACATTTTCGTGGGCCAAAATGTGCGTAGCTGAAATGAATGTACCAAATGAGCTTATTAACAAAATCGTCTGGAATGCAAAGTACCCATAGCTTGTCATCAACAGTGCAGCGTTTGAAGAGTATGTTGTTTCTAACCAGGTAATAATGCCGAATCTGTGTGTGTGTCTTTTCATGCCATTTGCTCTTAATGTCTTTCCAAATCGGATCTTTATCTTGTTCATGAGCAATGTCCTTTAAAGATGTGGTGATGAAGTTTTCAAAGGCGACTTTCTGAATGTAAAGAATACTGAAATTTTTCTCAATGTTGCCTTCTGTGTTACTTTTCTCAAGCCCAGCCGCTGCGCGTGACAGTGCGTCCGCAACAATGTTCTCCTTGCCGGGAATGTAGACTATTGTGAAGCGTAATTCTTGCAGAAACAATGCCCAACATTTTAACCTGTCATGATTTAATTTTGAAGACATAAGAAATTGTAATGCACGATGATCACTGTATACTTTTACGTGCTTACCAGAAAGAAAGAAACGGAATTTGTTAAATGCCCAAACGATTGCTAAAGCTTCTAATTCAGTAACGGAATAATTTTTTTCAGATTTTGTTAGCACTCGGCTAGCAAAAGCAATGGTTTTCTGAACAGTAATGTCATTTTCTATGGCTTCTTGAAATAAATGGGCACCAAGACCGACTTTAGAAGAATCCGTGCTAAGGCAGAAATCTTGTGATAGATCTGGATGAGCTAATATTGGCGCATGAAGTAACGCTTCTTTTAAAGAATCGAATTCCAACTGTGCTTGTTCGTCCCAGTTCCAAATAGTATTTTTTCCAGTGAGAGAACAAAGTTTTGGTGTAACAAGAATTTGCATATTCAGAAAACGACGGTAAAAATTTACGAGACCTAGAAAACTGCGGACTTGTTTTTTTGTGGATGGAACTGGAATGGCTCTGATTGCTTCTAACTTTTCAGGATCCGGCTGAATGCCTTTAGAAGAAATAATATGTCCCAAAAACTTCACCTTTGTCCGACCGAATTCAGACTTTTCCAAGTTAACTGTAATTCCAGATTCTGCAAAAATACGTAACAAACTGTTGAGGATGCGATTATGTTGTTCCCATGAAGCTTCTGCTATTAGAATATCGTCCACATATAAGGTGATGTGAGGTTTTAAGAACTCAGGCAATATGGAATTTAGCCCGCGAATGAATGCTGCTGAAGAAATGTTAAAACCATGCTTTGCATTGTTGTAATACTCGCCATTGTAGTGTTAGGCAGCTGGCTGTGAACAGCGCGTAGCGTTGCGCAGTTGGAGGTGAGCCGCCAGCAGTGGTGGATGTGGGGAGAGAGATGGCGGAGATTTGAAATTTGTCATGAACTGCTATATTTATATATGATGATATCAAGGTAAATACATTGTTTGTTCTCTATTAATATCTTTTATTTGCTAACTATCCCTATCAGTAGTTAGTGCCTTCCATAGTTTGAATCTTTTATTTAGCTGGCAGTAGTGGCGCTCGCTGTATTGCAGTAGCTTGAGCAGCGAAGATTTTTGTGAGGCAAGTGATTTGTGAAAGGTATAGTTTAATGTTAGTCAGGGCCATTCTTTAGTAGGGAATTTTGAAAGTCAGATTGCGTTGCGCTAAAAACATTGTGTGTCAGTTTAAGCACAGTCGTGTATAATTTTTCAAAGGGGACGTTTCATATGTCGACCCTTAGCCGAGGATACCTCACTGGAATCTTCTGATTTTTTTTCTTGTAGTTTGTGTAAGTAGTGTAGATTTTGTTTATTGATAGCGCGTAATCATAGAGAGAATTTCCTTTCTAGTTGTAGTTTTTCATTGTTGTACAGTAAAACAGTTGTGGCATGCATGTAGATTTGCACCAAGTATTTCGCAGCTGCGCTAACAAAATATTGTGTGTCAGTTTAAGGACAGTCTTGTATAATTGTTCAAAGGGGACGTTTCAGCTTTATAAGGCAATCGCCTTTATTATTGTGATTTGATAATGCTTTATGATTGAATAAAGAATTGTGTGGCAACTACAACGGATTACTATTGTGATTTCGGTGTGTCCTTAAGATCCACACCCCAAGCAGCATATAACAAAATCGCACACCCAGATAGGGACCCAACAAAGTAAATGGTTAATAATCACAAAATATTTGTAGGACATTCTACTTTGGAAAGGTAAGGTCTACATATTTCTTTTTATAATGTTTTTTCTCCGATAGAGCCACTTACCTGCTCCCTGATGGCCTTTTGGTGTTCCAGAGCCTTCTGCCTCTTTGTCTCCCGCTCCAGCAGCTCCTCCGGTGAGATGGGAACGTTCTGGCCGCGGATGTACGTCCTGCACCGGTAGCACGTTTGTTATCACAGCTTCCCATGAAGCCCCATCCCGCCCTCCCGCTCTCTGTTATACATTAACAAATAAAAAGTGCAAAAATTGATGCACATACAGTAGTATGGAAATTAATTGGGACAAACTCATATTTTACGAAAAGCTGAAGTTGGTTAGTTGTAACCAGTTTCATGCACTTAGTTGTCGGACACTTGGGGGCTATTGTTGCCATGATTTCGAACAACAATTATGGGTAACCCCCCCCCCCCACCCCCCCGGTCAGTTGACTGCTTGTATGTGTAGCGACACCATGTATAAATTTTGCGGTTGTATTGGTGTAAGAAAGAGGCGTGCAAAGATATTTGCTCTTCATGAACACACATCGATGAATATAAGAGTTATTGCCTCCCTTGTTGGGGCTGGAAAAATCTAGTGGTCTCCAAAGAAAAAAAGATGAACGTAGACGAAAACGATAACCAACCCCTAGAACTGACAAACTCTATTTAGTAACAGTAGAATTCATCCTCACAAGACAGGTAAGGTATATCGCTGGGCTACTAGGGTTGAATCTGACTCTTCAATGGTACGGCGAAGGCTTCTCCACTGAGGGCGAAAGACACGGAAGTCAATAAAGAAGCAGTTGTTCACACCAGCCGTGAAGAAAAAACGGTTGGCTTGGGCAAAATATATAAATCTTAGACCTCCAATGACGGGAAAAATGTAATTTTCAGTGGTGAGATAAATTTTACAGTTCGAATACAGACCAACAGTTGTCAGGCGAAGCGCGTATGAGACAGTGAGAGCTAAGCATCTTGAACAGACTGTAAAATAACCTCCCACAAACTTTTTTGAGGTTTCTTCACGGCAAGTGCCCTGGGACACTAGTCTCAGTTGATGGCATGATGAATTCAACCAAATTCACGGAAATCCTTAGGCACAGGATCCTGCCATTCCTACAGACCTTAGCAGATGGCGGAGGAACATTTCAACATGATCTGGCTCAGTGTCATGTTTCTAAAGTAGTCAAGCCGCTTCTGGAAGAAAACAACATTAATGTGTTTCAGTGGCCTAGTAATCCCACTGAAAATTTTTGAAGTATTGCGAATAGGCGTCTTGGTAAAATGGACTGTTGAACAAAAGAAGACATAGAATGAAATTTTCACTCTACAGCGGAGTGTGCGCTGATGTGAAACTTCCTGGTATACTAAAACTGTGTGCCAGACCGAGACTCAAACTCGGGACCTTTGCCTTTCGCGGGCAAGTGCTCTACCAACTGAGCTACCCAAGCACGACTCACGCCCCGTCCTCACAGGAAGGTAGGAGGCGAGGTACTGGCGGAATTAAAGCTGCGAGGACGGGGCGTGAGTCGTGCTTGGGTAGCTCAGTTGGTAGAGCACTTGCCCGCGAAAGGCAAAGGTCCCGAGTTCGAGTCTCGGCCCGGCACACAGTTTTAATCTGCCAGGAAGTTTCAAAAGAAGACATGTCAGTAAATGCCATAAAAGTGTAGTTTCATAACGACGAGCTACGAAATAATTACTCTAATTTCGTCGAATCTATGTCACAACGTGTTCAGAAGGTCATTAAAGCAAAATGAGGACACCTTAGTTATTAACATTCAGTAAGTGACTAACTATGTTGTACATATAGTAATAAATGTGCACAGTTAAAGTTTAATCGCCTTGTCCCAATTAATCTTCACACTACTGTATACAGACACGCAAAAGCATATGTACGCATTCTCAAATGCGAAAGTACCCACAAATCTCATCAACATTAACGTTATAAGTACTTATCCAAAAGTAAAGAAATGTTAAGTAAATTCGCTATCGTCTGATACATCCAAAATGTGAGTGTAATGGTACTCTCGTTGCTACAGTTTCTCGTTTTTTTCTGCTATCAGGGAACTGGAGAGATAGGGCATCTGGAAAGGGACAAATAACGGATTAACCGGGCACGAAATTTTTTTGGGACAGTTTTTGTATTTTAACCATTTTGTGTTAGCGTTTCCTGATTCGGAACAGGCATGGAAAATATGTATGAGTGGCAGGACCAAACTTTCAAAGTTACTCCTGAGAAAAATCTTTCTATCGTATTAACTGCTGGCCCACATATAGAGGGTCTATACAACGGCGATGTACTTGAGGACAATATTATGGAAATGGAAGAGGAGGTAGATGAAAATGAAATGGTAGACACGGTACTGCGTGAAGAGTTTGACAGAGCACTGAAAGACCTTAGTCGAAACAAGGCCCCGGGAGTAGACAACATTCCATTAGAACTACTGACGGCCTTGGGAGAGCCAGTCCAGACAAAACTCTACCATATGGTGAGCAAGATGTATGAGACAGGCGAAATACCCTCAGACTTCAAGAAGAATATAATAATTCCAATCCCAAAGAAAGCAGGTGCTGACAGATGTGAAAATTACCAAACAATCAGTTTAATAAGTCACAGATGCAAACTACTTACGCGAATTCTTTACAGACCAATGGAAAAACTGGTAGAAGCTGACCTCGGCGAAGATCAGTTTGAATTCCGTAGAAATATTGGAATACGTGAGGCAATACTGACCCTACGACTTATCTTAGAAGCTAGATTAAGGAAAGGCAAACCTACGTTTCTAGCATATGTAGCCTTAGAAAAAGCTTTTGACATTGTTGACTGGAATACTCTCTTTCAAATTCTGAAGGTGGCAGGGGTAAAATACAGGGAGCGAAAGGCTATTTACAATTTGTACAGAAACCAGATGGCAGTTATAAGAGTCGAGGGACATGAAAGGGAAGCAGCGGTTGGGAGGGGAGTGAGACAGGGCTGTAGCCTCTCCCCGATGCTATTCAATCTGTATATTGAGCAAGCAGTGAAGGAAACAAATTTTTTTAATCTACTTAAAGTAAAGGAAGCATAAGAAAAGTTCGGAGTAGGTATTAAAATCCATGGAGAAGAAATAAAAACTTTGAGGTTCGCCGATGACATTGTAATTCTGTCAGAAACAGCAAAGGACCTGGAAGAGGAGCCGAACGGAATGGACAGTGTCTTGAAAGGAGGATAAAAGAAGAACATCAACAAAAGCAAAACGAGGATAATGGAATGTAGTCGAATTAAGTCGGGTGATGCTGAGGGAATTAGATTAGGAAATGAGACACTTAAAGTAGTAAAGGAGTTTTGCTATTTGTTGAGCAAAATAACTGATGATGGTTGAAGTAGAGAAGATATAAAATGTAGACTGGCAATGGCAAGGAAAGCGTTTCTGAAGAAGAGAAATTTGTTAACATCGATTATAGATTTAAGTGTCAGGAAGTCGTTTCTGAAAGTATTTGTATGGAGTGTAGCCATGTATGGAAGTGAAGCATGGACGATAACTAGTTTGGACAAGAAGAGAATAGAAGCTTTCGAAATGTGGTGCTACAGAAGAATGCTGAAGATAAGGTGGGTAGATCACGTAACTAATGAGGAGGTACTGAATAGGATTGGGGAGAAGAGAAGTTTGTGGCACAACCTGACTAGAAGAAGGGATCGGTTGGTAGGACATGTTTTGAGGCATCAAGGGATCACAAATTTAGAACTGGAGTGCAGCGTGGAGGGTAAAAATCGTAGAGGGAGACCAAGAGATGAATACACTAAGCAGATTCAGAAGGATGTAGGTTGCAGTAGGTACTGGGAGATGAAGAAGCTTGCACAGGATAGAGTAGCATGGAGAGCTGCATCAAACCAGTCTCAGGACTGAAGACCAGAACAACAAACAACAACATTTGGCCAAGATGTCGAAGAAGAAGGTCCCTTACGTAATGGTTGTATCGAGTGAGATGTGGAGACGGCGGTTTGAAAGCGGACAGAAGAAGTACGAGGAAGGGCGTCCCTTACCTGAGGGATCGCTACTCAAGCTACCCGGCGAAGGGGCAAGTGTGGCAGATGTCCGGCATTCGTCTCGCTCAGCAGAGGCGGTAGGTCGGCTGAGCAGTCGGCCTGTGTATGGAGCCTTGAGAGGAACGCGTAACGTGGGTGTAGGGTGACGCCCTACCTGTCGATGGAGGCGCAGCCAGACGGGGAGGAGGGTCCGCTGCTGGAGGCCCGGCCGCTGTGGCTGACCACCAACACCTGTGCGTCCGGCTGCGAGCCCAGCCGCCGCAGGCCGCGCTCCAGCCAGCCTGGAGTGTCGCCGCCCACCACCTGCACACCCACAACACCTTCAAAACTCACCTCATTACACTTACGTACGAGGGGTTGTCGTGAGGTTTTAATGGTGACCTAGAAAAATAAAAGTACGCAACTAATACGGTGTATAGCGTCCCCAGTGAAACAATAAGAAAAGACTTAAAAAACAGTATTTATAAAGAAGAGACATTTAAAAATTGAATAATATACATTTTTCTCATGTATCCGTATTATAATAATTTCTCTGTGTAAGTTTCGAGGGCAAAGAAATATAACAAAATTATCTAAAGAGACGACAAGATACGCTCTTTTGTCAATTTTTTAGTCGTCTTCACTTCTTCTCTTGTCTTGGTTGCGTGTAGACGGACATCTTGCGAGTGCTGGCAAATGTAAGCATATTTGTACTAATTAAGCAGACAATATATTGATTTAATATTATTGTGCACTTTTAATTTGTAAGAGGTGATCCCGATTTCATGTCTGCCATCCTTTAATTAACCTCCATTCGAGTAATTTACAGTGCACCAATCGCAGCGGCCGATGCAGCCAACGACGCCATTACGTGGCGATATTAACTTATAAAATTTAGCGGAATCGAAAAACTCGCCCGCTATTAACATAATATACATTTTTCTCCACAGCCCCTGATGCTGCAGAAAATACGTAGCTTTAAGATTCTTATTTTCAGTACCACAGCCGAGAGCCAGAGCCAGGACTACGACTACAATGCAATGGTTAACGGAGGCAAGAAGAAATACTCTCGCGCGTGTGTGTGCCGCAATTGTAAGTAATAAATAAAGATTTTTTGCTTTAAAGTGAACTGACTAGCCGAGGAAATTAATATGAAAAGCTTATTACAATGTTCAACTTATTTGCTCATGTTTTAAGATTCAGCGAGTCTAACGTTCATTAACGTAACAAATAATTTATACTGAAGATTAATATTGTTAAAAAATGGCTCTGAGCACTATGGGCCTTAACTTCTGAGGTCATCAGTCCCCTAGAACTTAGAACTACTTAAACCTAACCAACCTAAGGACATCACACACATCCATGCCCGAGGCAGGATTCGAACCTGCGACCGTAGCGGTCGCGCGGCTCCAGATTGTAGCGCCTAGAACCGCTCGGCCACCCCGGCCGGCAATATTGTTAAAAAAAAAAAGAACTTCACAAAAGCATTTAGTTGTAAATCAAAATTAAGTCAAATATCAGTTTCATTAAGGCCCACCACGTAAGTCGGCAACAATCAACATTACCATTAAATAATATATTAAATTACGACGGCCGACGGACACGAGAAATGTCTTTATGAATCAGTGATACAGTTTTAAAAATTAATGGTATATAGATTTATTACTTGATATGGGCAAACCTTACAGCATAAACAGCGGCAACAGTCCAAGTTCTTGATGCATTAATCATGATCCATCAACATGTGCGTTCTTGGTCGCACTACACACATCTACACAATAATCAAATTCTTCCCATACTCAGTATACATGTCCTCCGTGGCGGTGTGCAGTGAACGCTTTATCCGATCACACACTTCATCTGGGTACATTGGCATTGGCAGTCCAGATACTCCATCGTTTACAACACCCACATAAAGAAATTGCAAGGAGTTAAATCTGGCTAACGGTATGGTCAGGGTAGAAGGTCGTTGTTTGTTTATTTATTTACACGTCAAGTTCCGTGGGACCAAATTGAGGAGCAAATCTCCATGGAACGTGTCAGCACATGAAAGCACAACATAAAATTAATAACAGACAAAAATAAATGTTTATGAACCCGAAAAAAGTCAGTCCATAAGTTTAAGTAAACGCAGTCAACCATACAATAAGAATCAGCTTAATCTTTCAAGGAAATCCTGGACAGAACAAGAGGAGTGACCCATGAGGAAACTCTTCAGTTTCGATTTGAAAGCACATGGATTACTGCTAACATTTTTGAATTCGAGTGGTAGCTTATTGAAAATGAATGCACCAGTACACTGCACACCTTTCTGCACAAGAGTTAAGGAAGTTCGATCCAAATGCAGGTTTGATTTCCGCCGAGTATTAACCGAGTGAGAGCTGCTTATACTTGGGAATAAGCTAATATTGTTAACAAAAATGGTTCAAATGGCTCTGAGCACTATGCGACTTAAGTTCTGAGGTCATCAGTCAATATTGTTAACAAGAAATGACAGTAAGGAGTATATATATTGAGAGGCCAATTTCAAAATACCCAGACTCGTGAACAGGGGTCGACAAGAGGTTCGTGAAGTTACACCGCTTATTGCCTGAACCGCCCGTTTCTGAGCCAAAAATAGCCTTTTACAATGGGAAGAGTTACCCCAAAATATAATACCATACGGCATAAGCGAATGAAAATAAGCAAAGTAAACTAATTTCCGTGTCGAACGATCACTCACTTCAGATACCGTTCGAATAGTAAAAATGGCAAGATCCTGAACATGGGTTTTCCACAACAGCTTACTATCTATCTGAACACCCAGAAATTTGAACTGTTCAGTTTCACTAATCATATGCCAGTTCTGTGAAATTGAAACGTCAGATTTGTCTGCTGTTGCAGCGCATCCAGTCCCGATTTGATGAAGAATGTCATTAAGAAGCTCTTGTATGTTCCTGTGAAAATTAGGCAGAGCACCGTCCAGAAGCAAAATTTAATCATCATAACTGTTCGTCATTGGGGTAACAACCAGGTTTTCAGCGCGCCTCGAAATGAGTTACCTGTCACCATTTGTTGTTTTAAGAAAAATGGGCCGTGTACTTTCTCACGTGACACCACACAGAAAACATTCGCTTTTGGAGAGTCAGCATATACAGTTTCTCGCTTCCTCAGATACGAACATTGTGTGTGTTCACCTTGCCACTTCTGTGGAGAGTGGCTTCATTACAGGAAATGAGTCTTTCTACAAAACCAGTGACCTCCATTTTTAACTGCAGCTCTTCGCAAAAGTCACTTTTTTTCACTTTGTCTGCTGGTGTAAGGGCCTGCATGAATCCCAGTTTGTACAGCTTAAAACATAGCCGCTTAGGCAACACCTTCCACATTATAATCTTTGGCATGAAAAGTTCAACGCTTGCTTTACTGAGTGACTTCCGAAGACTTCGCTGAGACTCTTTCGACGTTCGCATCAGATATACGAGGTCGACCCAAAGAGGTTCTGGTCGTATGTAAAGTACACCTGTGGCAAAAAACAGTCAATACCGTCATCGCGCGATAGCGATGGAAATGTTACTGATGATGGTGCAACTAAAGCGGAGTTACTAAATACAGTTTTCCGTAATTCCTTCACGAGGGAAGACGAAGTAAATATTCCAGGATTCGAAACCAAAACAGCAGTTTCCATGGGTGACATAAAAGTAGGTATCTTAGGTGTTGCGAAACAACTCAAATTACTTAAGAAAGGCAAGTCTTCCGGTTCAGATGGTATACCAACCAGGTTCCTTTGAGAGTATGCAGACACAATAGCGCCTTTCTTAGCAATCATATACAACCGCTCACTTGACGAAAGGTCTGTTCCTAAAGACTGGAAAGTAGCACAGGTCACACCAATATTCAAGAGAGGAAGTAGGAGTACGCCATTGAATTACAAACTCATACCACTGAGCTCAATTTGCAGTAGGATTTTGGAGCGTACACTGTACTCGAACATTATGAGTCACCTTGAAGAAAATGACTTATTGATACATAACCAACACGGATTCAGAAAATATCGTTCTTGTGCAACACAGCTAGCTCTTTATTCCCATGAAGTAATGAGTGCTGTCGACAAGGGATCTCAGATCGATTTCATATTCCTAGATTTCCAGGAGGCTTTTGATACTGTTCCTCACAAGCGACTATTAATCAAACTGCGTGCATGTGGAGTATTGTCTCAATTGTGTGACTGGATTCGTGATTTCCTCTCAGAGAGGTCACAGTTCGTAGTGATAGACGGTAAATCATCGAGTAGAACAGAGGTGATATCTGGCGTTCTTCAAGGTAGTGTCATAGGCCCTCTGCTGTTCCTGATTTACATAAATGATCTAGATGATAATCTGAGCAGCCCCCTTAGATTGTTTTCAGATGTTGCTGTAATTTACCGTCTAGTAAAATTATCAGACGATCAATTCCAATTACAAAATGATCTAGAGAGAAATTTCTGTGTGGTGCGAAAAGTAGCAATTGGAACTAAACAAGGAAAAGTGCGAGGTCGTCCACATGGGTACTAAAAGAAATCCGATAAATTTTGGGTATACGATAAATCGCACAAATTTAAGGGCTGTCAGTTCGACTAAATACCTATGAATTACAATTACGAGCAACTTAAATTGGAAAGACCACATACAGGGTTATTACAAATGATTGAAGCGATTTCACAACTCTACAATAACTTTATTATTTGAGATATTTTCACAATGCTTTGCACACACATATAAAAACTCAAAAAGTTTTTTAGGCATTTACAAATGTTCGATATGTGCCCCTTTAGTGATTCGGCAGACATCAAGCCGATAATCAAGTTCCTCCCACACTCGGCGCAGCATGTCCCCATCAATGAGTTCGAAAGCGTCGTTGATACGAGCTCGCAGTTCTGGCACGTTTCTTGGTAGAGGAGGTTTAAACACTGAATCTTTCACATAACCCCACAGAAAAAAATCGCATGGGGTTAAGTCGGGAGAGCGTGGAGGCCATGACATGAATTGTTGATCATGATCCCCACCACGACCGATCCATCGGTTTTCCAATCTCCTGTTTAAGAAATGCTTCTGCTTTAGCCTTTTCCGTAAGATTTTCCAAACCGTCAGCTGTGGTACGTTTAGCTCCCTGCTTGCTTTATTCGTCGACTTCCGCGGGCTACGCATGAAACTTGCCCACACGCGTTCAACCGTTTCTTCGCTCACTGCAGGCTGACCCGTTGATTTCCCCTCACAGAGGCATCCAGAAGCTTTAAACTGCGCATACCATCGCCGAATGGAGTTAGCAGTTGGTGGATCTTTATTGAACTTCGTCCTGAAGTGTCGTTGCACTGTGATGACTGACTGATGTCAGTGCATTTCAAGCACGACATACGCTTCCTCGGCTCCTGTCGCCATTTTGTCTCACTGCGCTCTCGAGCGCTCTGGCGGCAGAAACCTGAAGTGCGGCTTCAGCCGAACAAAACTTTATAAGTTTTTCTACGTATCTGTAGTGTGTCGTGACCATATGTCAATGAATGGAGCTACAGTGAATTTATGAAATCGCTTCAATCATTTGTAATAACCCTGTAGATAACATTGTGGGGAAGGCGAAACAAAGACTAAGCTTTGTTGGCAGAACTCTTAGAAGATGCAACAAACCCACTAAAGAAACTGTCTACATGACACTTGCCCGTCCTCTGCTGGAATATTGCTGCGTGGTGTGGGATCCTTACCAGGTAGGATTGACGGAGGACATCGAAAAAGTGCAAAGAAGGGCAGCCCGTTTCGTGTTATCGCGCAATAGGGGTGAGAATGTCACTGATATGATACGCGAGTTGGGGCGGGGGGGGGGGGGGGCAGTCACTGAAACAAAGGCGGTTTTCTTTGCGGCGAGATCTATTTACGGAATTTCAATCACCAATGCGAAAAGCTGACACCCACCTACGCAAGGAGAAATGATCATCATCATAAAATAGGAGAAATCAGAGCTCGAACAGAAAGATTTAGGTGTTCCTTTTTCCCACACGCCATTAGAGAGTGGAATGGTAGAGAAGTAGTATGAAAATGGTTCGATGAACCCTCTGCCGGGCACTTAAGTGTGAACTGCAGAGTAACTACGTAGATATAGATGTAGACTCTTCTCCTTATAAAAGGCATACTACCTACCTATGTTATTCTTGTGTGGCGGGTCTTTGCTAAATCGTGCACGAAGCTCATGTTGCACTGTAACCACAAATCTGCACATCTCAAAACGGAGCACACAGAGAGCCTTTTCCTGTTGTGAAGCCATCTTGGAAACAGACACTACGCCTGCACGGTGTCTCATGCCAAGAGCAGACAGCGCATCAGTAACTTGAACAGTTGCTGCTGCTTATTTTGTAAAGTAATAAATCAATTTATTTTTAACTTTCAGAGCTGCACTATCCATTTATAAACAATCTTTATTTTCTTTGTTTACAGATACAGATCTGCACTGCTGATACGTATTGAAAAATTCATGCCTCATTACAACAGCACGATATCACAGGAGACAAAGCAAATTGCAGCTGCCCATTGACAGAACTCATTTCCACGTATTTGAAGAGCAACAACCCTGTACGATACACAATTGGTGGAAGTTTACAACAACAATGCATCATCGTGTGTCAGAGTGGTTAGGTGGCGAACACACTTCCAGTGTTGTCAGACAAATCTGACCAATGAGGAACAAAATGGCACAGCTTATTTCTGTAAGGAAGTGGGAATCATAAGAGAAGGGGAAGACAAAGTGATTGAAGGCCGCCATGTCAGAATAGAGAAGATAGTGGGGAAAGTGAAAATAAGTCACGGCTCTGTTTTCAATCTCTTGCAAGACATTTTGGATAAAGATCGCCCGCCCGCTGGATTCCACGATTGTTCACAAGCAATCAAAAACCCAACCGAACTGACGCAACAGCGAAAATGTTGCAGTCGTGTTAGGCCAGTCCAGATGATTTCCTTAGCCATTTAATCGCAATACACGAGTACTGAATTTATCGCTGTGACTGCCAGACAAAGCAGCAAAGCACACAGTACAAACATTTAGATCCACCACCACCAAAGAAGACGGAGAGACAAGCGTCATTAGATAAATTGCTGCAGACTGTTTTTGGGATAGCAACTGGGTGGTGTTAACACATTAGCTCATAAGATACAAACCGTCACACGAGCATACCACCGAAGTCTCCTGATAAGGTTATGGGAGAATACCAAGTCGAAGTGGTCTGGGAAGCAGTCCGAGGCGGTGTTTTGTCTTCACTATGACGCCCCACTTCATTTTGCACAGGAAACAGTCACACAAGCTGCTTCTTTGACCTATCAGATTTTATCTCACTCCGTATTATCCTGTCATGGAAGCCAGTGACTTCTTCCTTTTCCCACAGATGAGACATTTCCAGAATCATAACAGAAGACGAGGGGATTCTCAAGATGGACAACTGATTTCTCTAAATGCTATCTGTCCAAATTTAAGGAAGAACAGCTGTCAGTGACAAAAACTCGTTATTTATTGAAGATCTAGATTTCGACTACAACATAGTCAGTCGGTGCATTACCAGGATAGCCATACACGTGCGACTATGTTAGGGCATAAAGTTATGACAAATGACACTTTTGTTTCTGCCTTGTAAAGGTTAGTGTCATTTGTCACAAGTTTATGCTCTGACCTGTTGGAACCTATAACACTCTTCTGGCAATGCAGCGATGGTGACTATATTTTAGTCGAAATCTAGATTTGCAGTAAAGTTAGGATTTTTACGACTCGCTGATGTCCTTTCTTAAATTTGAATATTCAATGGTCGCTGTGCGCGCAAAACCCTCTGGTAGCTTCGACCGTTGGCGGCTGTCATTTGTGAAAAAGCGAGAATCAAATTACGTATGATCCATTAATGTTACATATAATCTAAGCATATATTTTTATTCATGTCACTACGGCGAGCTTATAGGAATTGACAACAGTCTGTGCGATGAAAATTGGCAAAGTTACAGCATACACACTAAATACACCTGATATAGATCAGTAAAACTTTAATTAATATTAAAGCTGTACATCTACAGAGACGTGCACTATTTCAAACGATGCTACTGTCAACAGCTACGTCTAATGCAACTCTCTTGGTGCTACAATACATATTAAAAGTATAAACAATAAGCAAATTCTGCTGAATCTCCGTAATTCAAAAATGTTCACTTACTAAGACAGCACGATGTAAACATACATATTATCTATCTTTCTACGTAACAACATTGTAGATTTAAGATTGATTCCTGGTTAAAATTTGCATCTAACTAAAATAACGATTAATAAAATCAACTTTAATTCAAAAGCAGTGTGAAACATAAATTTGACAGCTCTATTAAAAAGCGCGTTAAAAGTGGCTTCAGAATGATAGCACACATTAATCAGAAGAATAATATTTACCTTTGCTTTCTTTGTATGATAAAATTTTGATGGATTAACGAATTTTGTGAATGTAAGGGAACCAGCAAATGTAGATCCAGCTGTAAGGTCTCAAAATGAAATTATTGCATAAATTTGAAAAACGGCCATTTTCTGAACTTTACACAGTCAGTTGAAACAGTTCAGTACAAGTCAGTAGTGCGGCGGAAGCGATTCTCGTTAAGGAATCGCATCCCGCTCCTTGCAGTGTTAAATAGTTTCGCGATTGAAGCGGCACACACCGTGGCTAACAGTTCGACCTTGGGACTTCGTAAATTTTCAACGTGAGACATGCAGTACAAATCTGTTTTAGAGCGGCACGTTGCGCAGCTGAACTTAGAATTTTCATGAGGATCGTAGTTGAACTTAGGTCATTGCAACTGATTTCCATACATCAAAATTTTCGAGAGAGATGGACTGAATCTAGGCAACTCTCTTTTTCAGAATGTTGCTGCTGCTGCTGAATATGCGTTTATTTGAAACTTCTTAGCAGTGTTAATTGTGTGCCAGACTGGGACATGAATCTGGGACCTTCGTCTTTCGTAGGCATGTGCTCTACCGAATGAGTTTATCCAGTACGACGCACGACCCTCTGTCACAACTTTACGTCAGCTTTCCTGTCGTTCAAACTTCACAGAACTTCGTCTGCATAACTTGTGGAGATAGCACTCCAGGAAGGAAGGATGTTTCGGTGACATGGCTTAGCCACAGGCTAAGGAATTTTTTACAAAATTAATTTTGTGTCTGCAGCAGAGTGTGCGCTGTTTTCAAAATTCCTGCAGATTAAAAATGTGTACGAGATCGGGACTTGAACTTCGAACCTTTGCACTTCAAGGCAAAGTGCTTTACTGACTGAGCTATTCTCCTTTTAATTTTTATTTTTAATTTGCCTTACGATCGCCATGAAATTGCCTTCATCGATGCAAACTTGTAACTTTTAATCGAAATGTACCTCAAGGAATTTGTTCAAGTCATGTAGTTTGTATTGATGCAGCTATATCTTCCGAAATTAAAACTCTTCTTGGAAGTTCGTCTTGAAAAGCAAATAAGTGTACTCCTCTTGGGAAAAATTGAAAATAAATCATTTAAGATTGTTCTTAGAAAGACAAAGAAAAATTCCTCTAGAAAACAACGCATTTTTAAACAGAAAAATGAACAATTATCTTGTGTACAATTAAATTTTCTTAACATAAACATTGTTTCCTCTTCACCAAAAATGTACCCCCGATGTAAAACAATAAATTGTCTCTTTTGGTTTTCCCGTTAATGCAGAACTAAGTAAATACACAACTGGCCATTAAAATTGCTACACCAAGAAGAAATGCAGATGATAAAAGGGTATTCATTGAACAAATATACTATACTAGACCTGACATGTGATTACATTTTCACGCAATTTGGGTGCATAGATCCTGAGAAATCAGTACCCAGAACAACCACCTCTGGCCGTAATAACGGCCTTGATACGCCTGGTCATTGAGTCAAACAGAGCTTGGATGGCGTGTACAGGTACAGCTGCCAATGCAGATTCAACACGATACCACAGTTCATCAAGAGTAGTGACTGGCGTATTGTGACGAGCCAGTTGCTCGGCCACCATCGACCAGACGTTTTGAATTGGAGAGAGATCTGGAGAATGTGCTGGGCAAGGCAGCAGTCGAACATTTTCTGTATCCAGAAAGGCCCGTACAGGACCTGCAACATGCGGTCGTGCATTATCCTGCTGAAATGTAGGGTTTCGCAGGGATCGAATGAAGGGTAGAGCCACAGGTCGTAACACATCTGAAATGTATCGTCCACTGTTCAAAGTGCCGTCAATGCGAACAAGAGGTGACCGAGACGTGTAACCAATGGCACCCCATACCATCACGACGGGTGAAACGCCAGTAAGGCGATGACGAATACACGCTTCCAATGTGCGTTGACTGTGATGTCGCCAAACAAGGATGCGACCATCATGATGCTGTAAACAGAACCTGGATTCATCCGAAAAAATGACGTTTTGCCATTCGTGCACCCAGGTTTGTCGTTGAGTACACCATCGCAGGCGCTCCTGTCTGTGATGCAGCGTCAAGGGTAGCCACAGTCACAGTCTCTGAGCTGACAGTCCATGCTGCTGAAAACGTCGTCGGACTGTTCGTGCAGATGGTTATTGTGTTGCAAATGTCCTCATCTGTTGACTCAGGTGTCGAGACGTGCCTGCACGATCCGTTACAGCCATGCGGATAACATGCCTGTTATCTCGACTGCTAGTGATACGATGCCGTTGGGATCCAGCACGGCGTTCCGTATTACCCTCCTGAACCCACCGATTCCATATTCTGCTAACAGTCATTGGATATCGACCAACGTGAGCAGCAATGTCGCGATACGATAAACCGCAATCTCGATAGGCTACAATCCGACCTTTATCAAAGTCGGAAACGTGATGGAACGCATTTCTCATCCTTACACGAGGCATCACAACGTTTCACCAGGGTACGCCGGTCAACTGCTGTTTGTGTATGAGAAATAGGTTGGAAACTTTCCTCATGTCAGCACGTTGTAGATGTCGCCACCGGCACCAACCTTGTGTGAATGCTCTGAATAGCTAATCATTTGCATATCACAGAATCTTCTTCCTGTCGGTTCAATTTCGCGTCTGTAGCACGTCATCTTCGTGGTGCAGGAATTTTAATGGCCCGTAGTGTGGCCCGTAGTTTCGGGACAAAAACGACTAGTTCGACCGTGAAGATATGTGGAATGCAAGGTTCGGTAAGGCGCCCATTGTACATATCGACAACGTTTGTGCCTACTATGTCCCACAACGGATCATAGAATTCAACAGGAAACCCATCCATGCTGTCTGATTTATTCTTCAGTGTCGTGAAGCCGCGAAATATGTGGTCACCTGATGTCTTCCTGAGTCTTGCAATGTGTTTCCAGTTCGTCTGACAGCCGATCGAACAACCTTTTGTTTGGCTCTTTTGTTTTCTCTTGTTATGCGAAAAATTAACCTACCTTCGGTACTGACGTCGTAGTTATCGCCTGTGCGTTTTCTCCTTTCTTGTAGGGGGAGTCTTGTTAAGGCGATAATTTTAACTCTGATTTACTTTAGTCTATTACTGTTTTGCTGTAGGTTATCAGGTCTCAAAGACACATAAAACAGTATTCCTTGGTACTTCTGTGCAAGGATACTTTCTCTTTAGCACAATTGATAATAATTTGTTTAATTCGGGGGTTTGCAGGTTCAGGTCACAACTGCACGTGATTTCGGTATTTTGCATGCTGTAGTACACACATTTTCCACGTTTCTAAAATGGCTTGTTTTAGCGCTGGTTCCTGGAGGAGGGAGATATTCAGTTGCCAAGTATCGCATCCTCGAAATTTTTTTGAGGATGAAGTTTCATTCCAAATGTGGAATGCGCATTGACAGGTGACGTCTCCGCATTTGTCACGTCTTTCATTAAAGTCTGGGGAAAAGAGATTCTATTTTACTCGCGGAATTGCGTGACACTGAGACTCGAACATGCTCTCTTTGTATCGCATGGGCAATTGCTCTGCCGACGGAGCCATTCAAGCACGATTCACGACTCGTCCTTACAGCTTTGCTGCCGCAGTAACTCGTCTACTACCTTCCATAATTAACAGATGTTCTCCTGTATACTTTGAGGGACTGTCACTCTTGGACGAAAGGATACTGAGGAAACATGGGTTAGCCACAGCCTAAGGTATTGTTACCAGAATGAACTTTGTAGCGGAGTGTCGCAAATTTGAAATTTCCTTTTGGATATGGAAGAAAGGCTATGGGACACTGGCGGTAGTGAAGCTGTGAGGGCATGTTGTGCGTCGTGATTGGATACCTCAGTCAGTGGAACACAAGCAAAGAATCCAAGTTCGAGTCTCGATATGGCACACAGCTTTAATCTCCCAAGAGGTTTCAGATCAGCTTGTGCTCCGCTGCCGAGTGAAAATTCATTCTAGAAACAGTCTCTCAGGCTTTGATTATGTCATATACTTTGAGATTATTTACAATAAGATCGACACATTTTGTTTTCTTTTTCATTTTAATGTTTGATGTAAATATGTGAATTGTTTCTGAATTAAGTTTCGTAAAAGATAATCACAATCAGTTTACGCATAGTTCAGAATAATTGGTGGAAATAAAAGCAATATACAGGGTAAGTCACGTAAGACGTAACACTCCTTTTGTTTCGTGGGCGGTTACACATATCGAAACGCGGTTTTCAGCAAATGTTAGAGAGTCGAAGGGCACGTATTTTTTTGTTCGATTCATGTTTTTAGCGCTGGTCTCAAAGGATATACTGGAGTAAATGGATTTTTCAAATTGACCATATACAGGGTGTATCAAAAAGAATCATCCGATTTTGAAAAAATGTTTACTATAATGTTATTTGAGTCATGTGCGTGGACAAAGTACTGGTGGAAAGAGCAAACACTCGAGTTTTACGAGTGTTCCCGCTAGGTAGCAGCAATGTGCGCCCACTTCAGCTAGTATAAAATGGTGTCGTGGCAACAGAAAACGTTTTGTGTTCTACGTTTTGCGCAGTGCGGGTCGGTAATAACAGTTCAGCTGACTTTCGTACTAGGTATGGTATGGATCCTCCTACAGCACAGAGCATTAGACGATGGCATGAACAATTCCGAGAAACAGATTGTTTGTGCAAAGACAAATCGCCAGGCCCTCTCCGAGTGTCTGACAAACGTCAAACGCATCCGCCGTAGTTTCACAAGGAGTCGGCAGAAATCCGTTCGCCGTGCAGCTTGACAGCTCAACACGCCTCCGTTGTCCATCTGGTGTGTGTTGCGTCGACTTTTATATATGAAACCATACAAAATTCAGCTACTGCAAGCTCTTCGTGAAGGTGACATACAACAAAGTGTGGAATTTCGTTCTTGGAGAGATGGAGGATGTCAGTATACTTCCACGCTTGGTGTTTAGTGACGAGGCCACATTCCATTTAAATGGAAAGGTGAACCGTTATAATGTGAGAATATGGGGCACGGAACAACCACATGAAGTTGTATGTGTGTTTTATGCAGTTTCACGGGAAAATGTGTATGCTCCATTTTTCTTTGCCGAAGCACGTATCTCATTATGCTTGAGAACTTTCTTTTCCCACAGTTGGAGACTGATTCGAACGACTTCATTTACCAACAGGATGGGGCACCTTCACAATGGTATCTGGAAGTGCAGGAATTTTTAAATCAAAGGATTACTGAACGATGCATCGGTCGCACTGGACCAAATGATTCAGCCTTATATTACTGGCCTCCAGGGCCACTGGACCTGACTGTTTGTGATTATTTCTTGTGGGCTATTATAAAAGACTTGGTTTATGAGCCTCCTTTACCAACAAATATGAATGAACTAAGACATCTCATAACAGCAGCTGTGGAAGCTGTAGCTCAAGACATGCTCGCTGCAATGTGGGAACAATCTGAATACCACTTTGACATATGCCTTGCGTCTCAAGGGAGGAATACTGAACACCTATGAAAAGGTATGAAAAGAAACTTTTTGAGTTTCCCATTCACCAAAAAACAAAATTCATTTTATATGTTTATTAGTTTCAGAAATATAGATACCAAATCGGATGATTCTTTTTGGTACACCCTGTACTTTTTGTAACTGCATTCGGTAGCGCTTGAGAAGACAATTACAGTGATATAGAGTTTTTTGATGTTGACGTTGAAAACTGTCGTAACAAAATTCGAGAAATATCCTAGAATGTGAGAGCACGGTAGCCGGAAACGGCATTTGCGGTGCAAACACTGCCAAGGATTCGTGTCTCGGACCAGGCCTGCACTACGAGAATAAAGCTTTATTTCCCCTTGAACCAACTTACAACCTAGATGCAGCTTCACCTACGAATGTTCCATATGGAAATATGACATAAGCCAGAATCTAACATATCACAAAGGGCTTAGGAAAACTATTTCACATTTGTGTATCCTCCCAGATTTACGTGAGCTGAAACAGAGAAATCAACTGTTCGGTCTTCAAAAATAAAGACGCCTTATATGCTGCAAATAGCAACTGCTGTATCTAGCATGTAAATGATGGAAAGAAGATTTGACATTTCTTTTCCTGTACGTGGCTATGTGCTTCTGAGAGGTAAAATACATGCTGTCGGACAACTGTTTCCACCTACACTGCTCTAAATTATTTCATATGGGATATATTCGTTGAACTAAACACCTTATTAAAAGTATTTTGGTGACCACGAGTACGTCGCAAAATAAATATTCTTCTTAACGAAACGTCGTTTGATGCTGAACGTAAGCTGACAATGACAGTGTCACCATCTACGTGCAATACACGTTGTCGACTTATTTGACACTGCGGTCCAGTTTCGTGCACACGTAAATGAAATAAACAATTTACTAACAATGATTTGGTAACCACCCAAATCACATAATAAACTCTGTCTTCCAGAAAAATAACTTTAGTCCTTACTTAAACATGTGTTCAAATTGTTGACTAGGGATTGAAAGAACGATGAACAGATGTAATTACAATGGGTGACGACACATATCGTCTGGCGTAGCTAGGACTTCGTCATAGACTGAATCTTTGAGTGCTCCCCAAAGAAAGAAATCAAGAGAAGTCAAATCGGGGGACCTCGCAGGCCATTGACGACAGAACTTCGTTTTATCCAACGGCAAGGAAAGTTCTCATCCAGTATTTGCATTGCAACTCGTGACAAGCGAGCTGGACAACCGTAGTTTTGCAGCCACATCACTGTCGAATATCCAGTGGTATCTCTTCTAGAAGAACCAGCAGAATGATCGTCAGAAAGTGTGCATACGAATGTCCATTTAGAACGCCTGAGATGAAGTAAGGTCCCACAATATAATTTTCAATAATGCCGCACCATACCTTAACGCTCCACGGCCGTTGATGTTGCACCTCAAGTAGCCAGTGTGGATTTTCGGCTGCCCAGTAGTCCATGTTATCCAAATTCACATTAGCGTCTTTAGTAAACGTTGCTTCATCGGTAAAGACTACACTCTGGAAAAACTTAGAGTCGTCTCTGAGACGCTAAAGGTCAAACCGACAAAATTCTGTAAGACGTTCACGGTCGTCCAGTGCGTGATGTAGTGGTAGATGATACGGATGGAAATTCTGTCGATGCAGGATGTGAATGACACTCGTCTGGCTGACTCCACATTCTTTGGTAATATGTCTCGTACCACTGTGCGGATTCATTAGCGTCGTAGCCACAACAGCTTCTTCGCGTTCTCAGGCAGTTGTAGTCTTCTTTCTTGTTATCTTTTTGACGTCCAAGGATCCTGTCCACGCTAAATTGCCATCGACTCGTGCGTCAGATATTGGCGATCTGAATAGGTAGCCGCTGTACTGTTTTTCTGGCATTTCCTTCACATTCACCATATAGGCGTAGTATATCCAACTTCTCCTCCTTGGTCTACATGTCTGCACACAACGAATGTTGATGTAGAAATGAGCAGACAGCAGAGCAGACAAGTAAACGGACAAATGTTTTGGCATTCTGACACAACGTAGCACGAGAGCTCTGACTGGCGATGTCTGCTAGCACTAATGCCAGTTCCGGCCACCGCGCTCTCAAATTCTAGGACAGTACTCGAATTTTTTACGACAGGTTTCAACTTCAACATTAACAAATGTCATATCACTGTAATTGTCTTCTCAAGAGCTATCGAATGCAGTTACAAAAAGTACACGGTTCCATTTTAAAAAACGTACTTACTTCAATATCTCCGTTAATACCAACGCTAAAAACATTAACTAAATAAAAAAATACGCGCCCCTCGATGCTCTAACATTTGCCAAAAATTACGTTTAGACGTGTGTAACCGTTCACGAAATAAAAGGGGTGTTACATCTTATGTGACTCACCCTGTGTAACATACTCTGTTTACACCCCTGTAGCTGTCACAGCTAATTCTTTTTATGACATAGATTCCGGATTCCACACTCAGGTGCATTATATATGATTAATAAATTCATTCCTGTAAATAACTTCTCAAACTTCAGTCTAATGAGTCTATCGCCACTGAAAATGGCTACATAACGTGGAGATATCAAAACCTGCTATTATAGTAAATGCTGTTTTTAATGTTGGACTAGCAACGAAAAGCTCACTGTAATGACTGTATACCGTAATGAATAGAGAAGTTTGGAAGAGACCTCTATTCAGAAGCGCTAGTTAAATGGGTGTGTTGATTCTAAAGAAAATGTACAGAGAATGAGTAAATAAAGTGGATTAAAGGGGAAGGATGAGGGCTGTATAGATTTTAAAAAACTATTCATTGAAATATATTGGAGGGAGTAGTAATCAAGAACAAATTGATTACTTAAAGGGAAATATAAGTTTAACAATGACAGGTAGAAATGTAACACAGAGAAGAAGTGAGTCATTGCAAACGAAAATTGTTACAAAAGTTGCAAAGTAGTGGTGCCAGAAAGAAAATGTAGAGGAATAGGACAACAAATTATATCAGTGGGAGTGAGTACATTGGATTATGAAGAGAAAGGAGGATAGATTAAAAAGGGTAAGTATGCAAGGGATAAAGACGTAAAGGGAGGTTAAAGAGTAATAGAGAAGATAAAGAGGACACTGGCACTAACAGTAGACTGGAGGTGAGTAGAAGAAAAATCAAGTAGTGAATCGGTGTGTAAGAAGAAGTAACACGATGTGGAGGAATAAGTCAGGAATCTGGACGAATATAAATCAAGAGATGGAGTTTGGTGAAAAGAATGCTTCGTTAAAGGCAAATCTGTTTTGTAATGAGTAAGAGTTAATTACTTGTCCAACGAATAGTGAGGAAATGAAGTTCATCAGCTTGGATGTGTGATATGAGAAAGAAAATCATAGATAGATCATGGGCTAGAGAGACAACAGTGCAGGATGGTGCAGAGCAGAACTGGATGAAGCCACTACACAAAAAGGTGTTAAACTGTATTGCCATAGTTTTTAATGGAGCCAAGAAGCTATAAAGTATAGCCTAGTAAGAGAAGAATAACAAAAGTAACAAGTAACATTTAGTCAACATAAAACATGAGTATATAGAAACTGGATAAAGGAATTAGTGTTGGAAGGTATTAGCATTAGCGTCTATGATCAGCCAGAGAGTTATCATAGACTTGTTCAGAAAGTAGTCATCATTGAATTATCTTTGTTGGGAGATCTGGAGTAAAAGTTGTCGGAATGGCTGATAAATAAGACACAGATTCATTTGACTTTTTAAGTGGAAAATGTAGAAGTAGCATAAAACAGTTAACCTTCATAGAATACAGAGGGCTCCCCACGTCGACCCTATCTACTTACTCATTGCCCTGGGGAAGAGTTTTCTGAGAGAAAAGGTAGTCTGAAAAGCAAATTCATCACGTGTTGCAAAAAAAAAAAGGAAAATAAAAAGATAGTGCAGCTGTCGCAAAAAAAAAAAATGAAGAAACAGGGGCTTAGCTTCCTTGCCATATTTCGGCGGTATTTCCTGGATAATAGGTGGGATCAGCAACAGTCACAACATTAAATGTGTCTGTTGCCTCCACACAGAACCGAAAAATTTGTTGGGCCCTGTCAGTGACGAACATGTCTTTAAAGAAACAAGGCGAATACCAGATTTCGAGTAAGTTTGGAATTTATATATTGACAAGATACACCATTTACGTTATATAACAAATATCTAAGACTTCATAAGATAGTGCAGTACTGTGCAAACCTTAATGTCCGCATAAAGGAACAATATGGCTCTCGAATGACATGAAAGTTCCAGCGCGGCATCTTGCCGACATGGCCCGGTGTCACGGCTTCAGAAGCGTTCTATTAGCTGAGCAAGGCTTCAATATACACTATGTGACCAAAAGTATCCGGACACCTGGCTGAAAATAACTTACAAGTTCGTGGCACCCTCCATCGGTAATGCTGGAATTGAATATGGTGTTGGCCCACCCTTAGCCTTGATGACAACTTCCAGTCTCGCAGGCATACGTTCAATCAAGTGCTGGAAGGTTTCTTGGGGAATGGCAGCCCCATCTTCACGGAGTGCTGCACTGAGCGGAAGTATCGATGTCGGTCGGTAAGGCCTGGTACGAAGTCGGCGCTCCAAAACATCCCAAAGGCGGTTCATATGACTCAGGTCAGGACTCTGTGCAGGCCAGTCCATTACAGGGATGTTATTGTCGTGTAACCACTCCGCCACAGGTTGTGCATTATGAACAGGTGCTCGATCGTGGTGAAAGATGCAATCGCCATCCCCGAATTGCTCTTCGTGGGAGGCAGGAAGGTGCTTAAAACATCAATGTAGGCCTGTGCTGTGATAGTGCCTCGCAAAACAGCAAGGCGTGCAAGCCCCCTCCACGAAAAGCACGACCACACCATGACACCACCGCTTCCGAATTTTACTGTTAGCACTACACAAACTGGCAGATGACGTTCACCAGGCATTCACCATACCCACACCCTGCTATTGGATCGCCACATTGGCTACCGTGATTCTTCACTCCACACAACGTTTTTCCACTGTTCAATCGTCCAATGTTTACGCTCCTTACACCAAGTGAGGCGTCGTTTGGCATTTACCGGCTTGATGTGTGGCTTATGAACAGTCGCTCGACCATGAAATCCAAGTTTTCTCACCTCCCACCTAACTGTCATAGCACTTGCAGTGGATCCTAATGCAGTTTGGAATTCCTTTATGATGGTCTGGATAGATGTCTGCCTATTACACATTACGACCCATTCCAACTGTCGACGGTCTCTGACTGTCAACTGACGAGGTCGGCCTGTACGCTTTTGTGCTGTATATGCCCCTTGACGTTTCCACTTCACTATCACATCGGGAACAGTGGACCTAGGGATGTTTAGGAGTGTGGAAATCTCGCGTACAGACGTATGCCACAAGTAACACCCAATCTCCTGACCACGTTCGAAGTCCGTGAGTTCCACAGAGCGCTCCATTCTGCTCTCTCACGATGTCTAATGACTACTGAGGTCGCTGATACGGAGTACCTGGCAGTAGGTGGCAGCACAATAGAACTAATATGAGGAACATGTTTTTGGGGGTGTCCGGATCCTTTTGATCACACAGTGTATGTAGCAACACAAAATTTCCGTGGTTGGGACTGGCTGAAATGAGCGATGAGGAAGGTCTCATGTTTCGGCACGCACAAGGGGTGAAAGGGTGGCAGGGATTTTGGTAGCGGGGGCCACGGTGGTCAGATTTTAAGTAGTGGCTCTCGTGAATTGTTGAGAATTAGGACGTAAAGTACTGTTTGTGTTTGAATAGCCATAGGACAGTCTATAGTGCAGTTGCGAATGTGGCTTGGAAGTGATTAAAGTATAATCTGTCCATAACCGCAAAATTGTACGGATAACAAATATCTTGTGCAACATGTTAAGTTTAGAGTGGACTATCATGTGATTAAAACCACAGGAATCGATAAATGGCATCCCTAAATAAGTTAAACTGTGTGGTCTTTGCCGCAAACCAAGTAGTCACGGATTTCCTCCAATTATTATCATTACAATGCCACTCCGCTACCTACGCATGTACGAGCCCACGACTGAGTACATCTACTACAACAATAGGGACATCACTAGAGATGCAAGGCTAGTGACTTTCAGAAAAACCGCGAGATGTGGCGGATCTGCACATCTCCAACCACAACCTCGCAGCTGCTCTGTTACAACCAGAATGAGAAAGTTGATCTACTTACCTTAATTTCATTCCTGGATGTCATATTGCATAATATTTTCAGGCAACTCTGTTCGGGCATAAAAGACACTGCCATAGAAAAAGCATTTTGTTCGTGGCAAATAGTACTTTTTTAATATGCTGGGTATTCTTACATAGTCATCATAATACATCTGATCTATAATAAAAGTTAGTGTCGACAGCGTGCACTGAAGACAAACATCTACAGCCATTCAGTGAATGCTTCGTAAGCGGGGTGCACCTCCTTGCTTAAAATCCCGAAAATGAGCGGCAGCCTTTCAACAAGCTGTCGCAAAACGTGAAGGCAATCGTGTCTAGCTACATACTTTCAAGCTCACTTGGAAAGATTTCCTTTTGACAGATTGTAGCCCACTACAGTAATATCCAAAAGATCTTTTAACAGAGAATATAGTTATTTTAACTGACCAAAATGAATGGAATTTAAGAGTAATTGCTTTGTAATGAAGATTCAGGATTGTTACCTGATTCGTCCATCCTGACTTGGGCATTTCATGGTTTACCCAAATCATTCCAGGCGAATGCTGGGATGGTCCCATGGACGTCATCTTCCCCATTCCCTGCCCATTATTAATAATTCGCAATTAGCAAAGTACATAAACACACTGCCATCATCATCATTATTATTTTTATTGATATTATTATTTATTTAGTGTTTTTAGTTATTTTTTATTTAATGGAGTGGGATATTTCTTTATCTTGTCACAAAATTAGAATTGTCCTATAGGTTAAAAGATAAAAAAAAAATAGATTTTACATGAGATGGATTACAAAGTTTGAAAGTTACTTGAAGAAAGATCTGACGTACTCGGTCCCGGCTGCGCCTGTCGGGAACTGTTCTGGAGCCTGTCGATAATGTGCTGGTCCTTTCCTCATCCGCGTTAAAGTCGTGGTGGTTTGGATCGACCAAGCTGGTTTCGAAGGCGATTTATTTCCATAGGATGCCCAGATAACACCCTCCGGGAAAGAAACTGCCGATAGTATTGGCTGGAAGCAGCACCTTACAACAAGAACTGCCAGCTTTAGCAGAAAAGTCCAGTTCAAGTACCTACATTTTCCTCGAGAGGGTGATTGGAAATAATTTCGTGGGGCGGTTCTGGAGCTCACGAAATCGAGAGTCAGATGGCAGAGTAGGACGGATTTGGGGTGTTGCACGTATGAAGTCGGAAGTGGGTGGTCCACAGTGATCAGTAGAGTTTTTTTACGGTTTTTATGAGAAAGGGAGCGACCTAATGAGCGAGCACCTCTGTCAGATGTCAGATGTGTTAAAACGTGGAGACATAAACCAGCTGTAGTGGACTTGGCAAGGCCACATTGAAGGCAATGAATTTGATTTGTTCAATCGGAATCTTGTGGTTTTTTTGTGTGTGACCTTCTCCCTTTTACCTGTAGACTATTGTTTCGAGAGGGGAGGTATAAGTTGATAGGAGAGAATGTAGTGACTGTTTACGGTACTCCTTTTTCAGACCTGTAATTCGATTTGAGAGCGTTTTGTAACTACGAGGAGCGTCTAGTACGTGGGTAATCCCAAAAGTAAGGTCTCTTATTTTTTACAAGTACAGAACTCTGTTTGTGTGGCAATTGGTCACACTGTTATGAAGAGTGCTTCACGCGCTGCGTTTAAACATGCGCACGCCGCGCTGAGGCGCTCAGTCTTGGCTTGGCAGTCGTTGAGAATGGAACTCCCGTTGGATGTTACCGCCAAGTGCGAAATGCGCGTAGTTATTCGGTTTTTGAACGCAAAGGGCACTGCGCCGATTGAAATCCATCGCCAACTGACAGAAATATGTGGTGAGTCGTGCATGGATGTCAAAAATGTTCGTAAGTGGTGTAGAGACTTTGCAGCTGGTCGGACCGAAATTCACGACGAACAAAGGAGAGGGAGACTGTCAATTTCTGAGGAGACAGTGTTGAAGGTTGAGCAAAGCATGCCTACTGAGGACTACATGCGGCAACCAGTTGATGCTTCCCGCTATTTCTTCACCGCCTTGCAGCCAAACAGGACAACCTTCTGGACTCAATTGTCACGGGTGACGAAACCTGGGCATACCACTTTACACCTGAGACCAAGCAACATTCATGCCAGTGGCGGCATCCTTCTTCGCCAAAGCCGCGGAAATTCAAACAAACTCAGTCTGCCGGTAAAGTCATGACAACCGTTTTTTGGGATCGGAAAGGGGTATTGTTGGTCGACGTTATGCCCACTGGGACCACAATTAACGCTGACAGGTACTGCGAGACTCTGAAAAAACTCAAACGGGCAATTCAGAACCGGAGAAGAGGAATGTTGAGCAAGTGCGTACACATTCTCCATGACGACGCTCGCCCACACATCGCTCGGCAAACCGTTGCTCTCCCGCATCTGTTTCAGTGGAACATAATCACCCACTCACCCTGTAGTCCTGACTTGGCGCTCAGTGACTATCACCTGTTCCCTGAGTTAAAAGAACATTTGGCCGGAAAGCGATTCAGCTCCGACGACGAGGTGAAGGAAGTGGTTCATAACTTTCTGAACAGCATGGCGGCAAGCTGGTATGACATGGGCATACAAAAACTGCCACAGTGTCTACAAAAGTGCATCGACAGAAATGCTGATTACGTCGAAAAATAGCTAAATGTTCAAGCTATAAACTGATGGAAACCTTTGTTTACATCAGTACTTTTGGGATTACCCGCGTAAGTAAAGCACGTTGGGTTTGTTGAGAATCCCAATACACCATATTATTCCCCACTCTTTGGGCTACAAAACACTATTTTCCAACATGATTTCCGTCTAATGCGACGGTCTTACGCCATCTTACTCGAAGGGCCCGTACGTCAGCATGGTAACACTGTACTTGTCGACATTGAAGCCAACATCTGCAAAACGCTTCTTTTCATCATGATCTCCGTTCAATGCGACGGCCTTACGTCATCTTACTGGGAGAAATTGTGTGCCCCCATGCTACCATTCTACTGGTCGACGTCAGAATCAACGTCTTGCTTCATTGGTAACCTCCCCATCATCATACTTCCCGCGGAGTGCATCCTTCACTGAGAGCGTCTGCACGTTCCAATATCGCAGGAGTCACAGCTGTATGCAGCCGGCCGGTAAACGGAGGTCAGACAGTTTTGCGCGACCTTGTCGCGATGATGACAGACGTCTCGCCCAACGACTCAGCGTGCTTTTGTTCACTGCCAGGTCTCCGTACGCATTCTGCAAGCACCTATGAATATCCGTGATGCTCTGGTTTTCTGCCAAAAGAAACTCAAAGACGGATCTCCGCTTGGAGCGTGTCTCCGTTACAGACGCCAACTTCGAAGGCTACCTGTAGCGCCGCCGCCTATCGAAACTTCATGAAACTGCAGGAGCTGAAGTGCGAGTATTCTACAATGTCCCACAGTAAATACCACAATTTTTCAGCTGAAATTGCCTGAGAAAGAAATGTGTTACATTACTCATTGAATGCCCCTCGTACCTAGATTGATACAAGACACTGATTAGCAATATAGAAAACTTGACTCTTTAAACACTGTCACGCGGGTCAAAGCGAGAATGACGACCCTTACTTTGCTTGTTAGTCAAGCGTACCGGTGGGCAGAAATAATCCGAGTCCGTCAGCAAACGTTTCGGAGGAAGTCTACTGAGCAATACGTCACGCTGTTTGCCTCGCGCGGCGCAAGGTGCTAGGAGTGTGTGCTGCCTGATCGTCGCCGCGAGTCAGACCTCGTGCGGCGCTACCGAAGCTCAGAGACGACAGTCGAGAAGGACGGTTTTAAAGCCTGTAGCTTTCACAAAGAGCCAGTCTCTTAAGCCTAGTTTACACGACGACACTAGGTTGCAGGCAACTGCGCTACCGCGCGCCGCGCGTTTGCGCAATTCGTCGGTGAAACTAAACAGTTTCGGCGTGTTCCAATTTTGGTGACACTAGTTGCATGGGTTTTGGGTTATGTGTGTTCGTAGAGTGTAGACAAACTGAAATATGAAATGGGGAACGGAGAATAATGCTCGCTATTTAGATATCTATGCTTTGCATAGGTGTTTGTGGGATTTCAGTGATGCTGATTACAAAAATAAGTAACATATTACTGCTTGTGAGACCGTCACGTGCGATCAGAACATAGCTAGTTTGACAATATCTGACCAGCAGGGCAAAATTTGTTGAATTAGGAGCACATATACAACTTAATTAAGAAACATACAAGCAAATGTAATTCTAACTGTAGAAATGCTCTTATCTACAAGACTAAAATCCCACGTTCGAATTGGCCGACTCTTTTTTTTTTAAGGAGTATGTTGACAGAAGGGAAGGCTACACAGATAAAGAAGCTACAGTCTTTATTCAATATTCATCTATTTAAAACGTAGCAGCAGTGCTCCCCATTCACATATGTTTGAATTTTGAAATATTGCCACTGTACAGATCTATCTTTAAGACAGTAGTTTGCAAACCATTCTCTTCTTAATGCGGCCTGCTTCGAATAATTACTGCTGTTAATGTTAATAATTATTACTGTTAATAATTATTGGTGATAATGAAAAAGCGTCATCACCAACTAAAACGGCATCTTATAGCATGCCGAGTGTTCTCGATTGTAATGCATGCAATGAGATATGTAATTTCAGTTCTGGCGACAGTGCTTCAAGCATTACAATATCTTTATTCCTTATCGCATAATTAACTCTATTTAGAAGAAACGTTAACAGTTCTGGTGACAATTTAAGATAGTTAAAAGAACTTCTTGAGTCTCCCATTACAGATTATTTCAGCAAGGATGCTGAGCAACCGAGATAAGATCTTTTCTTCATCCAGTCACGAATAGAAATACGTTTCTTATTTATTTATTTATTTTTATGCAGCGATTCCACGCAACAAGCTTTAACTCCATCACAACTCGTGCGACGTGCAGCTGCCAAAGCTTTTATTTCAGACACGACTCAGGAAACCACAAAACGACGAAACTGGAGTATATACTGGTTTGGACGTGTCTACAGCCAAATATGAAACCATTTGCGTGCAACTCATTCCACGCAACGAGTGGCGCAACCCAATGTCGTCGTGTAAACTAGGCTTTAGTGCTTCCTCCGCACCACAGCTTCTCAACAGCGAAACAGCGGATGATTCGAAGTAGTTCGGTTCAATTACACGTGGCCGCTTTGTCCCGACAACGGACTGTGCGCCAAAACAGACTATTAGTGGCTTTCGCGTGTGCGAGCAGGTTGATCAGAGAGCAGACAAGGGTAGCGCTGATCCGTGTTAGATTGTCTGTCCGAGGCACAGTTTCCGTTGACTGCCAATGTCGGGTACTAGGGCACGACTCTCTGCTGTGCCAAGGTTGTCTCGTTCAGTTTAGCTTGTGCCTCCACCAGTAACACAAGTTCGTTTCGTTTTATACTTTTCTCGTTATCCAACACCAAAGAGCGTACGTCTCGTTGACAGTGCGATGGTGTTGCTCTATTGTACTGATGGCTTGCTTCTCACATTGTCCGGTACAATGCATCATCTGTCTTGTGTGCCAGGAGCCAAAAGGTCGGATCTTATGATGTTGAAGTTTCGTGCAGGATGGTTCCAGTAGCCTTTACACACGCCAACTGCATCCCTGCAATTAAGGAGAAATTTGTTTCCGAATTGATTTTTTTACGACGCATGTTCGGCAAGTAAGTATACTAGATTTTTATATGCTTTTTAGCAAAATCGTATTTGAAAAACAATGCAGGATATTGATGAAAAACTTCTTGACTATTTATGAACAGAATCACCATCGCCTTCAGCGCATGCGGTGAGTTGTGGCACGAGCTTCTTTATGCCCACCTCGAAGAACTCTCCCACCAGCTCCTTCCCCCACTTCAAAACCTGTTTCTGCACCTGCTCGTAAATTGAAAATTTAATTCCACTCATGTGTGCCTTCAGGGAGGTGAAAAGATGATCATCCCAACAAAATGAGTCCAAGAGCGCCTCGGTGGCTAAGGCCCTGTGAGGACGGCCGTTGTCGTGCAACAGGCACACTCCTCTTGTCAGCATTTCCCTTCTTTTGTTTTGAAAGCCACTTTTGAGTTTTTTTAGGGCCTCACAATATCGTTATGCATCGAAGGTCTTCCTCTGAGTCAGAAATTCGAGGAAAATGATGCCTTTTGGATCTCCAAGCTCTGAGGCCATGATTTCTTTTTTTTTTTTTTGCCCGAAATTGTGGTTTTGAATTTTTTGGCAGATGTTGAATTTGTGTGACGACTGTTTCTTTGTCTCGGGCGTGTAATGAGCCACCCACGTTCCATCTCCAGTCATAATAGAGCTCAGAAAATCCTCACCATCCACTTCAAGCCGCTCAAGAAACTCACGGGCGCTATTGATCCTATTTTTCTTGTGTTGCTCTATCGGTTGTTCTGAGACCCATCTTGCACCCAGTTTCCTGTATACCATCATGTCTCTAAGTTCTCGTATAAGACGGTTCTGGAGAGTTGTGGAAATAGCGCAGAAAATTTCATCCGCTGTCAATCGGTGGTCTTCACAAACAGATCCCTCTATTTTTTGCATCGACTCATCAGTCAAAATGAAAGGTCTTACACCTTTTAGTTCGTCACGAACATTTGTTCTGCCTCCACTAAACTCCCAACACCACTTACACAAAATCGTTCTGTTCATAACACCTTCGCCGAAAACCGTTTTGATTCTCGAAAACATTTCCGCAAGTTTTATTCCTCCCGTGAGTAGAAAGGCATGTGGGTCGCACTTGGCGGTATTTCTTACCGAGATCTTTCATGTAACTCGATACTGAGACGTGAGTTTATGTACTGCCATGTTCTTGCGAGACTCGCTCTGGTCAGGGGATTCCCCCCCCCCCCCCCTCCCCAACCTCTCTGCCACTCGGTGTTGCCAGCTCTCAAAAATAAAAAAAGCCACAGCCCATTACGGTCACAGTCACTTACCGTATTTCTGAATGTGCCTAGTATTTATGTAAAGTTCAAAACAACTTTGCGATATGCACAATCCCACGAATGACCTGTCCTTTTCTACGTGCTCTATGTGTACAATGACAGCGAAATTTGTTTGCGATGTGAGTTATTACTTACGGAAACTTGAAAACATCTTTGGAACATAAACAGTCCTTCGAATGACGTGTCATCGAATGCCATGTTCTGTGTGTTTGTTTACATTTCTTATAGGCACCCAACATCAAACACACTTAATGGAAGAAAGTGCAGAGTATTAGTGTAAGGTAATGAGAAGGTAGCTGAAAATAGCAGCGTACTGTCAAAACGAGTCGTGTTACTTAGTAAGTTATGTCCGAAACAGGAAACTGTCTTCTGATTTAATGTGCACTGAATTTTTGGTCTCGTCTTGGAAACAGTTATTTGTAATCTTTCTGGATCGGTACTAGGCAAGACTGTAACCGGGATCTGATTTCGGTTGAAGGGGCAACTCATCTTAATTTCGCAGTCAGTGACGAATTTCGCGACAAATGGTTCTGAGTACACTTGCTATTGGTCAGTATCCATTGAATTTTCTGGGTTCTTCAAACTGATACTGAACTGTCACGTCTCTCTGAATGGCTAAACAGTATGCGAGTTCGTCTTGCGAAATTTTTTTCTTTTCTGAGCGGCAGCTGCTCTCCGCTGCATCTCTGTGGGAACGTCCTCATTGCAATAATTTCAAGTTAAATGCAGTTGCCTTTCAGCTTGTGTTGCTAATCGAGTGAAGTTCAAAATTAACGTTTCGGTAATAGTCTACAATTCAGTTACAAGATTTCACTTGTTGTTTACTTGAGTATGTTCGTGATATCTTTCCACAACCGAATATTGATCATTTATTTAATAAACGAATTCCAGAAGCAAGAAATCTGGCATATTGCTTTGTGGTTACTGTAAAAAAACTGGTTAAAACAATGGACTAGTAAAAGTGAGAAAGGCAGTATAATCCCCTGACCGGAGAAAATGCTGGGATTGTTCCCTTAAATAGGAAACGTCCTCATTCCATCCCCAATCAGAATTCATGCTACGTCTACAGTGATCTCTGCGTCGACGGAATGTGCCTGGTCAGATAGCGCAGACCCAATTGGAAAGTCAAGAAATCTGGCAACTATGGTTTATTATTACTGTTATTATTGTTATTATTGTCTGTTAAGGGTAATAAACCCATAATGAATAGCAGATAAATACTCGGAGGATATAAATTTTCAGGATGATTTAGTGACTGCTTGAACAATGAGATAATATTTTCTTGATACAAAATTGTAGCCTGTTTGAGCTGGAATACAATGAGAGTGTCGCCCAGTAACTACGAGCCTTAACTCACGTAGGCGAACTGTAAGGCTCATTTTAGCTGTTCTTGCGGTTTTGTTATTATGTACGTTCATCTAAATCTTGAAAAATGTTGTCGGTATAATCATACAGAAAGTTTGAAACCCATGTCTGATGTACGCTATAGTTATCGAAGTTTCAGTACCCTGAATGAAACAAGCAGTCTATATGAGACTTCAGATCCACAAGTGTCATGTCCATACTAGGCGTACACTGTGTCCTTGACATTTCTCTTACAGTGCCCTACGGGTTCTAGGAGGCACTGAGTAGATATCAATATGGACATCCGTTGAAGTTCTGATTTCCTTGTTAGAAGAAATTTTGTAAGAGAATATAAGTTCAGGGAAACTCAATAAAAATTTTGAGGTTTGCCAATAACGTCGTAATACTGCCAGAGACGGCAAAGGATTCAGAAGACCAACAGAACGGAAGGCATACTGTCTTGAAAAGCGATTATAAGATGAACGCCAACAGAAGTAAGACAAGGGTAATGGTGTGTAGACGAATTAAATTAGGCGATGCTGAGAGAATTAGATAAGGAAATAAGCCACTAAAAGTAGTAGATGAGTTTTGCTGTTTGGGCAGCAAAATAAACTGACGATGGACGAAGTAGAGAGATACAGAAAGCAGACTAGCAGTATCAATAAAAGTTTTTCTCAGAAAGAGAAATTTTATAACAAAGAATGTAACTTTAAGTATGAGAATGCCATTTCTAACGGTATTTGTACAGAGTGCTATACGGAAGTGAAGTGTCGATAATAAACGTTACTGCCAAGATGAGAATGGGAACTTTTGAATCGTAAGGGTGTAGAAGAACGCCGAAGATTAGCTAGGTACGGAAGAGGTAGCGAATCGAAGCGGTAAGAAAATAAACATAGAATAGGTTGTTAGGACAAATTATGAGGCATGTAGGATAGATAATTTAGTAGTGGAGGGTAGAATGGGGAAAAATTTGTTGAGGGAGACCAAGACTTAAAATGGATGTAATGCAGATATGGAAAGAGTAGCAGGAGACTGGCTAGCCTGAGGAGGTGAGTCAAATCAGTCGACGAACTAATGACAACAATAACAACAATAATGACAATTGAGGTGCGAATCTTAGATTTAGGAAAATGTTTAAGTTTCGGGAGGCTTAATGACAAAACTGCTTGTATAAGAAGTGGAACTGACATACATGTTGCTAGTCTGGCGTCCATTCGAAAGGTATGAATCATGTTAGCAGCAATAAGACATTTATTAAACTGTCATATCTCAAAAGCTTTCTCTTCTGCTCTGTCCAACCACGCATGTAATTACTCCAGGTTAAAATTGTATGACTTTGCTTTGTCATCTACATATACACTACATCGCATGGCAGAGAGTATTTTTATAATTTTTTGTCAGAGATTTTCTTTCCTGTTCAGTCTGCAAATGGAGCGAGAGAAAAACGATTGCCTGTATGCTTTCGTACGATATCTAAAAGCTTCCTTACTTTGTCAGTGCAGTTCATACGCGAGATGTACGTTCGAAGCAGTAGAACTGATCTGCTGTCTATCACAGATATTGTTTCTCTATGCTCTAAACGTTTCATGAAAAGAACGTCGTTTTCCCATCAAGGATTCCCATCTAAGCCCACTGAGAATTTCCGTAACACTTGCGTACTGGTCGAATCGACCGGTATCCCACCTAGCAGCACACTTTTATACTGTTTTCTCTCATTCGACCCGATGGGAATTCCATACACTAAATTAGTACACAAGAGTCGATAGCACAAGTGTTCCGTACATAATGACTATTTACCAATGTAATAACCATTTACCAATGTTTGGCGTAGATTTTAATCGACATGATTGAGTCTAACAGCGTCCAATACTGAAAATTTTTTTATTTAATAGTTTTTTATTGTTTTCTATTTACTGATCGTATTAATTAATTATTAAATCGTGGCATTTAGCCTCAAGACTGGTTTCAGGCAGATCTCCATGCTACTCTATCCTGTGGAAGCCTCTTCATTTCGGATTGACTGAATCTGTATCAATTTGAACCTACAAACTATGGTCAAGTTTTTGTCTCCCACTACAGTTTTTGGGATATCTAACACTTAAATTTACATTCGATGTTAACAGACATCTCTTTTTCAGAAACGCTTTTCTGGCCATCGTCAATCTTTATATCCTCTATACTTCGGCCATCGTCAGTTATTTTGATACGCAAATAGTAAAAACACTGTTTACTAAGTTTGGTATCTCGTTTCCTAATCTATTTCCCTCAGCGTTATCTGATTTAATTCGAATACACTCCATTACCATTGTTTTTCTTTTACTGATGTTGATGTAAGTTCTTTTCAAGACGCTATCCATTCCATTCAGCTGCTATTTCAAGACCTGACAGAAACAGAACATCATCCGAAAATCTTAAAAGGTTTTATTTCTTTTCCTTGAACTTTAATTTCATTTCCATATTTCTTCTTAGCTACTATTACTGGTTTCCCAATGTACTCATGATGTCAACTGCCCCATAGTCAACTTCGTAGAAGATTGTCTACTCTTCACCCTCCAACGAAGAGACTTGCGAAGGATAGATTAGCGTGGAGAACTACATCTAACCTGTCTTCCATCTGATGAGCACAAAAGCAAAAATTTTAGAAACTGCTGCCTCTATCATTATCTAGTCCTCTACAAAAATATTGTAACTTTCAATTTTGTAACGTTATTTCATTTGACAAATATTGAGATACTGTCTTTCCGAGAAAATCTGCAATCAGTCGTTGTACAACAGATCTTTTTGTTCTTCTCGGCTGCATTCATTTTTAAGATCTTTACCAGTTTTGGCTACACTTTAACCATCTGCAGAGCTGTAGAGAGAAAAATAAAATAACTAACTGACACAAAATCCACGAAATAAAACGTTTCTATTACAACATATATAATATACCTGAATGTATCGGATACAAGAGTAATCAGAGTCAGAATATTTACACGCTATGTTAACAGACAATATATTGGGACAGTGGCATTCATGTTGTTCATACAGCCTGCAAGGCACCTGCTAACAGGTGGCGTCGGGTACATTCGTTACATGTACAGGGTGGTCCATTGATAGTGAACAGGCCAAATATCTCACGAAATAAGCAGCAAACGAAAAAACTACGAAGAACGAAACTTGTCTAGCTTGAAGGGGGAAACCAGATGGCGCTATTGTTGGCCCGCTAGATGGCGCTGCCATAGGTCAAACGGATATCAACTGCGTTTTTTTAAATTGGAACCCCCATTTTTATTACATATTCGTGTAATACGTAAAGAAATATGAATGTTTTAGTTGGACCACTTTTTTCGCTTTGTGATAGATGGCGCTGTAGTAGTCACAAACGTATAAGTACGTGGTATCACGTAACATTCCGCCAGTTTCCGCCAGTGCGGACGGTAGTAGCTTCGTGACACATTACCCGTGTTAAAATGGACCGTTTACCAATTGCGGAAAAGGTTGACATCGTGTTGATGTATGGCTACTGTGATCAAAATGCCCAACGGACGTGTGCTATGTAAGCTGATTTGCTCGGTATCCTGAACGACATCATCCAAGTGTCCGGAACATTCGCCGGATAGTTACGTTATTTAAGGAAACAGGAAGTGTTCAGCCACATGTGAAACGTCAACTACGACCTGCAACAAATAATGATGTCTAAGTAGGAAAGCTGCTGTCGCGGCTAATCCGCACATCACTAGCAGACAAATTGAACGAGAATCGGGAATCTCAAAAACGTCGGTGTTGAGAATGCTACCTCAACATCGATTGCACCCGTACCACATTTCTATTCACCAGGAATTGCATGGCGACGACTTTGAACGTCGTGTACAGTTCTGCCACTGGGCACAAGAGAAATTACGGGACGATGACAGATTTTTTGCATGCGTTCTATTTAGCGACGAAGCGTCATTCACTAACAGCGGTAACGTAAACCGGCATAATATGCACTATTGGACAACGGAAATTCCACGATTGCTGCGATAAGTGGAACATCAGCGACCTTGGCGGGTTAATGTATGGTGCGGCATTATGGGAAGAAGGATAATTGGCCCTCATTTTATCGATGGCAATCTAAATGGTGCAATGTATGCTGTTTTCCTACGTAATGTTCTACCGATGTTACTACAAGATGTTTCACTGCAAGACAGAATGGCGATGTAATTCCAACATGATGGATGTTCGGCACATATCTCGCAAGCGGTTGAAGCGGTATTGAATAGCATATTTCATGACAAGTGGATTGGTCGTCGAAGCACCATACCATGGCCGCACGTTCACCGGATCTGATGTCTTCGGATTTCTTTCTGTGGGGAAAGTTGAAGGATATTTGCTATCGTGATCCACCGACAACGCCTGACAACATGCGTCAGCGCATTGTCAATGCACGTGCGAACATTAAGGAAGGCGAACTACTCGCTGTTGAGAGGAATGCCGTTACACGTATTGCCAAATGCATTGTGGTTGACGGACATCATTTTGAGCATTTATTGCATTAATGTGGTATTTACAGGTAATCATGCTGTAACAGCATGCGTTCTCAGAAATGATAAGTTCACAAAGGTACATGTATCACATTGGAACAACCGAAATAAAATGTTCGAACGTACCTACACTTTGTATTTTAATTTAAAAAACCTACCTGTTACCAATTGTTCGTCTAAAATTGTGAGCCATATGTTTGTGACTATTACAGTACCATCTATCACAAAGCGAAAAAAGTGATCCAACTAAAACATTCATATTTCTTTACGTACTACACGAATATGTAATAAAAACGGGGGTTCCTATTTTAAAAAACGCAGTTGATATCCGTTTGACCTATGGCAGCGCCATCTAGCGGGCCAACAATAGCGCCATCTGGTTTCCCCCTTCAAGCTAGACAAGTTTCGTTCTTCGTAGTTTTTTCGTTTGCTGCTTATTTCGTGAGATATTTGGCCTGTTCACGATCAATGGACCACCCAGTATATGAAAAGTATATTTATAGATTTGAAGTTATGGATTTTTGTTAGCATAATTTTTTAAATCCATAATTAAAACATGTCGTTGGTATGGTTACCCCCGACAAACCATATGTTTTAACTTTTCTGCAGCGTAGCACGTAATTTTTCTCATTAATCGGACGAGTTACTCTCGTAACCGATACTTCTGATACGTTCTGGACATTTGATTTCATATATGGTGTAACAACAGCACAGTATGTCGTAGAGTATACATTGTTAGTTATTTTATTTATATTTCTGCACTTCTGGAGATGGTCACAACTTTAAAAATGAGTGCAGTCTAGAGGGATAATAAAATCTGTTGTTCTGTCATTTCTCCTACTTAAAGTCTCTCGTTTTTTGGAGTCACCTGTATTCAAGCTACATGAGTGAGTCAAGCGGCATACTATGAATACGTGTTTCTTGTTTGAGAAATTTAGTACTTAACGTTTCCCTTCCATTTTAATTGTAATACACTGCTCAAAGGAATTAGCGGAACACGTGTATCAGCGTCCGGTATTTTAAATATATTTTGTTGGAGGGTGTATGTTTGGTCATATTGCATAGTCTGAGATCTTCGCTTTCAATGTAGTCAACAACTAAAGCTATTCGGCATCTATCGGCTATGTTACGCATTACAGTAACAGGCGACCCGGCAGAAAGAAGTGAGTACCGGTGTCCTTGTGTTCTCTGTTGAGATACACAGTTGTCATTTGTGGACGTTCTATTGAATCAAGCGCATACAATGCGACATCTTAACGAACTGAAAGTTGCAAGGGCAGTGTGTTTGGTCCGACAAGGGTGGACTTTCAGTCGTACTGCAGCAGATGCTAATGTCTGCACATCTGTCATCCATAGGTTGTGGACACGCTACAAGGAGGCAGTTCAGTACTCAAGATGAGTTGGACAAGGTCACCAATGCATTACAGTTCCGTGTGAAGACCGGCACCTGGCCATCTCGGAGTTGCGTCGTCGCACGTCTACCGCCAGAGTGCTGCAAGACGATTGCAAAAGGATCGATGAAGACTGTAAGAAACATGTTAGAAGAAAGGACCTTACGAGCCAGAAGTTATGTTGAACTATCCCACTTGACACGACATCATCTCGCAGCTCGCCTTCAGTCCTTTCATTCCCATCTGGCAACTTCGGCCCTGTCGAAATGCGTTCACAGACGAGTCCATATTTCGTCTGACGCTAGGTGATGGCTGTGGCATGTGCGGAGACGCCGTGGTGAGCGGTACCTGCCAAATGTTGTCTAGAAAATCGACAGGTTCGGTCAACGTTCTGTGATAGCGTAGGGAGACATCAGTACAGTGTGCCGTACGGATCTTGTCGTTGTCCATTGTCGCCTTACCGCCAGGCAGTACATCGAACAGATCCTGTCTGACCATACGGTGATAGCCCCAAATTCCTTGCCGCGAACGACAATGTCAGGGCGCATGTGACTGGCATCATCAGAGATGTCTTGCGAAGCCTGGGCATTGAAGGAATAGAATGGGCAGCGGTGAGTCTAGATCTGAACCACATCGAGCACGTGTGCGACATGCTTGACAATGTTTCCGCGGTCGTCCTGTTCGACCACAGACTCTGCAATAACCCTCGAGGGCTCTCATTGAGGAGTGGAGTCAGATACCACAGGGAGACCGCTGTAGACTTATACGGTGCATGCCACGCAGGTGTTAGACGGTGAAGGCATACACGTTCTTGAAGCTCTCGAAGCCGAAACAAAAGCACTCAAGAGGACGGGATGACTGTTTCCACTTTGTCGGATATTTCAGTTCTTGTTATGCAGAGAGCGATGATGTACTGTTATTATTATTCTGTAGTATTCTGCCTAGTGCCGTCTTCGTACTGAGAATTTCTGATTCCACTGTTCCCTGTCTTCAGCTTCTTCCTTCAGTCTGTTGTATATTCTTCCATCTTTCATGTCGTCCAGATGTTGAATTCTTCTTCTTCCTCGTCCTGCGTTTCTTCTGAGTTTCACTTCGATGACATTATGTATGAGTCCCTCGTGTCTAAGTACATGTCCAATCCGGCCTTTCTCTGAAGAATTGTACGCAGAATACAGGGTTATAACAAATGATTGAAGCGATTTCACAGCTCTACAATAACTTTATTATTTGAGATATTTTCACAAAGCTTTGCACACACATACAAAAACTCAAAAAGTTTTTTTAGGCATTCACAAATGTTCGATATGTGCCCCTTTAGTGATTCGGCAGACATCAAGCCGATAATCAAGTTCCTCCCACACTCGGCGCAGCATGTCCCCATCAATGAGTTCGAAAGCATCGTTGATGCGAGCTCGTAGTTCTGGCACGTTTCTTGGTAGAGGAGGTTTAAACACTGAATCTTTCACATAACCCCACAGAAAGAAATCGCATGGGGTTAAGTATGGAGAGCGTGGAGGCAATGACATGAATTGCTGATCATGATCTCCACCACGACTGATCCATCGGTTTTCTAATCTCCTGTTTAAGAAATGCCGAACATCATGATGGAAGTGCGGTGGAGCACCATCCTGTTGAAAGATGAAGTCGGCGGTATCGGTCTCCAGTTGTGACATGAGCCAATTTTCCAGCATGTCCAGATACACGTGTCCTGTAACGTTTTTTTCGCAGAAGAAAAAGGGGCCGTAAACTTTAAACCGTGAGATTGCACAAAACACGTTAACTTTTGGTGAATTGCGAATTTGCTGCACGAATGCGTGAGGATTCTCTACCGCCCAGATTCGCACATTGTGTCTGTTCACTTCACCATTAAGAAAAAATGTTACTTCATCACTGAAAACAAGTTTCGCACTGAACGCATCCTCTTCCATGAGCTGTTGCAACCGCGTTGCAAAGCGTTTGACTTTGTCATCGGGTGTCAGGGCTTGTAGCAATTGTAAACGGTAAGGCTTCTGCTTCAGCCTTTTCCGTAAGATTTTCCAAACCGTCGGCTGTGGTACGTTTAGCTCCCTGCTTGCTGTATTCGTCGACTTCCGCGGGCTATGCGTGAAACTTGCCCGCACGCGTTCAACCGTTTCTTCGCTCACTGCAGGCCGACCCGTTGATTCCCCTTACAGAGGCATCCAGAAGCTTTAAACTGCGCATACCATCGCCGAATGGAGTTAGCAGTTGGTGGATCTTTGTTGAACTTCGTCCTTAAGTGTCGTTGCACTGTTTTGACTGACTGATGTGAGTGCATTTCAAGCACGACATACGCTTTCTCGGCTCCTGTCGCCATTTTGTCTCACTGCGCTCTCGAGCGCTCTGGCGGCAGAAACCTGAAGTGCGGCTTCAGCCGAACAAAACTTTATGAGTTTTTCTACGTATCTGTAGTGTGTCGTGACCATATGTCAATGAATGGAGCTACAGTGAATTTATGAAATCGCTTCAAACATTTGTAGTAGCCCTGTACTTCTCTTCTCTCCTACTCTTCGCAGTACATCGTCATTTTTTATGCAATCTGTCCACTTGATCTTTTCCATTCTCCTCCGGCACCACATTTCAAAACTTTCTAAGTATTTTTTCTGCTTCTTTCTCATGGTCCATCTCTCTGCTCCATACAGTGCAATGCGCCAAATGTAGCACTTTATCAGTTTTTTCCTCAATGCCAAATTCAACTTGCTGGTCAGCAGAGTCCTCTTCTTCTTGAAAGCAGCTTTGACAAGGGAAGTAGAGAAGGCGATAAAGGACATGAAGAGTAGGAAAGCTACAGGGGATGACGACATACCAGTGGATTTGCTTAAAGAAATCGGAAATGAAAGTTTGAAAGTTCTGACACAACTCATAAACAAAATCTATGAAACTGGTGAATGGCCTGAAGACTTTTTGGACGTCACAATGGTTATTCTTGAGAAGAAAAAGCAAGCCAAGAAGTGTAGTGATTATAGAACAATTAGTCTGATATCGCATGTGGCAAAGATCATGCAAGATTACGAAATAGGAAAACAAAATTGAAGAAGTGATGGGAGGAGACCACTTTGGCTTCAGGAAAGGGAAAGGGGCCAGAGATGCCATGATGAGGATATTGTCAGAGAGAGTTTTGGCCGTTAACGAAGAAGTTAGCGCTTGTTTTATAGACTGGCAGAACGCCTTCGACGGAGTCAATTGGAATATATTGATGAACATCCTTAAGGAAATAGGAATCAACTGGAGAGATCGGAGACATAAGGAACTTGTAGCTGGGACAAAGGGTAAAGGTACGACTGAACTATGAAGAAGCGAACAGTGTGGGGTCCGTAGCTCGTGGTCGTGTGGTAGCGTTCTCGCTTCCCGTGCCCAGGTTCCCGGCGGGGTCAGGGATTTTCTCTGCCTCGTGATGACTGGGTGTTGCGTGATGTCCTTAGGTTAGTTAGGTCTAAGTAGTTCTAACTTCTAGGGGACTGATGACCATAGATGTTAAGTCCCATAGTGCTCAGAGCCATTTGAATTTTGAGTTTGAACAGTGTGGAAATAGGAAGGGGAGTGAGATAAGGATGTTGTCTGTCGCCAAGTCTCATCAACCTGTATGGAGAAATGCTGGCGAGAAAAGCTCTGAAAGGATGGGGAAACTTCAAAGTAGGAGGACGTCTCATCAACAACATCAAGTATGCAGACGACCTGGTTCAAAATGGCTCTGAGCACTATGGGACTTAACTTCTGAGGTCATCAGTCCCCTAGAATTTAGAACTACTTAAACCTAACCAACCTAAGGACATCACACACATCCATGCCCGAGGCAGGATTCGAACCTGCGACCGTAGCGGTCGCGCGGTTCCAGACTGTAGCGCCTAGAACCGCTCGGCCACTCCGGCCTGCTAGACAACCTGGTAGTGCTCGCCAAAAATCAGAGACAGCTGCAACACATGATGAACAATTTGGTGGAAACGGGAAGAAAATACGGCACGGAAATCAACATCGAAAAATCAAAAGTGATGCGCATATCAAAAGGTGAGAAACACTTGAAGATAACCGTCGACAATCGGGAACTGGAAAATGTGAATCAGTTCAAGTACCTGGGAAGTTTTATCACAAAGGATGCTCACTGCACCAACGATGATGTAATGATGTTTTATTGCGTACTTAATGTATGAAAGATCTAATAATATACCCAATCCTTAAGTATTGCTTAATGGGGTATGGCAGACTACCAAAGTTACGTTCGCCTAATTCTTTTGAGCGGTGTGTTAGCTAATAGTATTGCTTGGTTTAGTTATTCAGGTGAATAAGGAACGTGAAGAGTGGCGCTGCGAGGGCGCTGCAGCACAGACAGGTAGGAGGGCGGCGGCCGACCTGGGGCAGGCGGTGGTCGGGCTGCAGCAGGCCGGGGTCCCACAGGTGGCCGACGCCGACGCCGCGGTCCCCCCAGCGCAGCCGGCTCGCCTCGTCAGCCGCCGCGCCGCGGACCGCCGCCGCCGACGACGCCGACGCCGACTCCGCCGACGACGCGCCGTGCCCGTGGCCGCTGCGGGCACACCGACAACACCTCACTCACTCCCATCCACTCTTTCTCTACCGTCCCACTGCTGCAGGTGGAGAAACATCACTAGGAGTTACGACAAGACGTGACCTTACCAACTAAGTGACTCGTCGAGAGTCCGCGGAAGATCACTCAAAAATACACTATTTGCCATTAAAATTGCTACACCAAGGGGAAATGCAGATCATAAACGGGTATGCATTGGACAAATATATTATACTAGAACTGACACGTGATTACATTTTCACGAAATTTGGGTGCATAGATCCTGAGAAATCAGTACCCAGAACAACCAACACTGGCCGTAATAACGGCCTGCCTTGATACGCCTGGGCATTGAGTCTAACAGAGCTTGGATGGCGTGTACAGGTACAGCTGCCCATGCGGCTTCAACGCGACACCACAGTTCATCAAGAGTAGTGACTGGCTTATTGTGACGAGCCAGTTGCTCGGCCAACATAGACCAGACGTTTCCAATTGGTGAGAGATCTGGAGAATATGCTGGCCAGGACTGCAGTCGAACATTTCCTGTATCCAGAAAGGCCGTACAGGACCAGTAGTGTGCATTGTGGACAATTCCAGTGAATAATTTGGCCATTCAAATCACCCAGTATGAATCCCATCGAAATTTATGGGACAGAAACTAGGGGTCAGTTTGCCCACGAAATCCTGCATCACAAACCACTTTCGCAATTACGGACGACATAGCTCAATAATTCGGCAGGGGACTGCCAATGACTTGTTGAGTCCATGCCATGTCAAGCTGCACTATACCGGGCAGAAAGAGCTCCAACACAATATTAGGAGGTATAGCATGACTTTAGTCACCTCAGTGTGCATACTGATGTGGTACCGACATGGAGAAAACGATGCAGTGAAAGGCGCCACCACACTAATACTGTCTCTGAAGAATGGAACAGAAGGATAAACACATTGGATAACGCCAGAAATCACTTCTGTTTTACTCGATGAGTAAGGTAGTGTTATAGGCCGTTTGTTGTTCCTTATCTATACAAACAATTTGGGAGACAATCAGAGCAGCCGTCTTAATTTGTTTGCAGGTGACGCTGTCGTTTATCGACTAATAAAGTCATCAGAAGATCAAAACAAATTGCAAAACGATTTAGAAAAAATATCTGAATGGTGCGAAAATTGGCTGTTAATCCTAAATAACGAAAAGTGTGAGGTCATCCACATGAGTGCTAAAAGGAATCCATTAAACTTGGATTACAAGATAAATCAGTCTAATCTAAAAGCCGTAAATTCAACTAAATACCTAGGCATTATAATTACGAACAACTTAAATTGGAAGGAACACATAGAAAATGTTGTGGAGGAGGCTAACCAAAGACTGCGTTTTATTGGCAGGACACTTAGAAAATGTAACAGGTCTACTAAGGAGACTGCACTAGGCTTGTCCGTCCTCTTTTAGAATATGCTGCGCGGTGTGCGATCCTTACCAGATAGGACCGACGGAGTACATCGGAAAAGTTCAAAGAATGAAAGCACGTTTTGTATTATAGCGAAATATGGGTGAGAGGGTCACTGTAATGATACTGGATTTGGGGTGGACATTTTTAGAAGAAAGGCGTTTTTCGTTTAGACGGAATCTTATCACCAAATTCCAACCAGCAACTTTCTCCTCCGAATGCGAAAATATTTTGTTGATACCGACCTACATAGGGAGAAACGGTCACCACGATAAAATAAGGGAAGTCAGAGCTCGTAGGGAAAGATATAGGTGTTCATTCTTTCCGCGCGCTATACGAGGTTGGAATAATAGAGAATTGTGAAGGTGGATCGATGAACCCTCTGCCAGGCACTTAAATGTGATTCGCAGAGTATGCATGTAGACGTAGATGTAGATAGAGACATTAATATTAAATGTACGTCCAAATGTTTGCTGATCAGTAAAAAAAATATTCAAGATGAGGCCACTAGTTTCACAGAATAATTTTAAATCTCGATGGGAAAACAAGATAGAAGTTAGCAACTAAGAGTGACGAGACAACTGCAAAGGCTTTAAAAAGACTCCAAATTGTAGGCAACTTAAGAAAAGCATTTCCACACTTGTATGACCTGGACACGGAAAGAAATTACAGTGAAGAAGAAAATGCCACAACAATTGGAAATTATGTAAACACTGAGAAGAAGTTTAATGCAAGTCTTACTCATTGTCAACCTTGTAAATAAGCTTAATGGGGGACGTGGTATTCCTTGGAAACGGTGAATGACTGCTAAAGGTCTCTTGCAGTTTGTAAAATATTCGCCAATGAAGACCCCATGCCTTTTCTAGGGAATCATCGCGGCATTCCACTTGAGAGGCTCTTAGAATCAGAATCTGTATGAGTGGACGAGGGATACAAAATCGTTGCAGCGGAAACGCAAGAAAATGGCTTGCAACTACGTCCATTCATTCGCCCTCTAATAAAAATATCTTTTTTTAACAATCAAATCGATAAATCAATAATAGACACCGCAGAGATGGAACATCTGATGTAGTATGGACATCTAGAAAGTTTGGACGATAGCCGTCGGCCAAAGAATGTATGGCACTGGAGTACAGCAGAAGAGAGCGCTGACGACCTGGCAGGCGCTGGAGTCGAGAGATCCGGGATGCGATGGATACCAGAGCACTATAAGAAGTGGAAAACGAGAGGCGGCGGTAGCCGTAAAATATTCGAACTAATAAAAAAAATTAGCTTTTAAAATTTTACTACCCTCGTTTAAATATTCTGCATGGTGGAAGATACGATAATATTTATTTAGCTATAACAACGACATCCTACACGAAGATGGAATGAGATCACGCTGTTTCTTTGGTTCATAAAATATTATCAAGAAAATTTCCTTTCGTATGAAACACCAATGAAATAAAACTTTGTAATATTTCATAACTTGTAATAATAAATATCCTTCATAAAATAGGTCCACTCCAAGCCTAAGTTACCTGTGATTTCGGCTTGTGGGATTGGAATTAGATCACGGAAAATATTTGACCGTGCCATCTATCAGGATAATCATGGAACATCTTTAACGTAATGTCTAAAACTGCAGCTTGCTTTTTCATATATACGGTATGCTTAAATGTCGATGAAGCCGACTCAGAACGCTTCCTCAAAGACGTCGTCTTTAACTTATGCTACCTATCTCACAGTATTTTTGAAATTAATTTGTAACTGAGATTTCATAAATAGTACACACAACTTAACACTTCGCTTTCAAATTACATTTTCAACATGCACTTACATTAATTCAGCAATGAACAACAATCAGAATCAATTCAGCAAAGGAACGCCATGCGAATGCTAATGAAAGAATCAACATTCTTTCGTCAATTACATGTATCAATTGCGAAAAACATTCCAGTCATGTTGTGGATGTAGTTTGTATTATGTCTCCCCGATTTAATGTCTCCTTGGTCTTAGATAATCTTAGCCACTGGGCTTGAACATTGACTGTTATTACTCATACGCAACTTAGAAACCAAACTACAACGTATATCTCTTAAACTTTAGAAAAGAGGAGCCACAATATTCACAACATGATGACGATGACGATGATGTTGTTGACAATAAAACACCTACGTTAGACGTTGCTTTATCCAGATTGACAGTTTTTTCAACCTTTGAGCATACAGGGCGTCCCATTTATCTTGACCACACTAGATAACTGTTTGTCCAGGTGCAAATTACAAAATGTTTTAAGTAAATGTTCTTCAGCCTTCAGGGGGACATCAATTAGCATGATTTCCTTCGTTGTAGCTTTGTTTTTTACAAAGATATGAACAGCGGTATGACTTTTTTAAATGGTACTCTGAATTTTTTATTCGGTAATTAATTCCCTCTCCTAAAGACCTATTCAAAAATGTATCACAGTGTACCATTTTCTGAAACATAGTCTTATTAATTACATAACACAACACTGACGTTGACGCTCCCAACGCTTAGTGTAGGTACTCGGGGTAATGGAACACATCCATGTGCTGACGTTGACAAAGGACAAATGAAGACATAAGTAGAATGCACATCCGTCATTCCGTCAACCATCGTCAGCTGAAGAGTTGTGTGATTAGAATGTACACCAACAAAGAGAACGTAGAAATGCTACTCATCTATGAGGAATGTAAGTTAGCAGAACAGTAACTGCAATACTGTTTTCTTATGTACGGGTACATTTAGTACAGTAGTTTAGTCCTTTTAAATACTGTTGTGTAGAGTAGGCATACAGTAAAGACTGTCCTTCCTACAAACTGCATCGTCATAACGTTTCTTTTATTGTTGTTGTTGTTGTTGTTGTTGAAGGTAGACGAAATACTACGCAGGCAGCGGAACTGTACAGAGGGCGATATTCTGACAAGAACCCTCCTTCGCGACGGATTTTTTTGTCTTGTTGCGACGCTTGAGGAAACGGGAAATTTCAACCCACGACAACGCAATCGTCGTAGCACACGTACAGACGAAGCTGCCGAAATTATTGTTCTGGCTTCTGTTGCTATGTATCAACATGTGAGCACACGACAGATTGAGCACGAGATTGGCATTCCTAAAACCAGTGTACATAGTAATCTTACATGTGACCGGTTCCATCCTCACCATGTACACCCACATCAAGAATTGCATGGGAATGATTTCCAGACTCGCGTACAGTTTTGTCAGTGAGCACAGCAGCAAATCCTCGCCAACCCGAACTTCTTCTCCAAAGGACAGGTAAATACAAGGAACATGCAATATTTGTCCAGCGACAACCCACGATAGCTTAGACAGGTGGAACATCAGCGTCAATCGGGAGTTAACGTCTGGTGTGGGATACTTGGTACTACAATTATTGGCCCTTATTTAACCAATGGTAGTCTAAACGGCACAGCGTACGCCAACTTCCTCAGACGAATTCTTCCTCCTCTTCTGGATGAAGTTCCGTGAAGAACCAGCATGCTTACGTGGTATCAACACGACGGATGTCCAGAACATAATGCCTTGTGTGCCCGACGTGTTCTGAACCGAAGGTATTCTGTCAGATGGATTGGTCGAAGGGGAACAGTTACTTGGCCTGCTAGGTCTCCTGATTTAAATCCTCTGGACTTTTTTCTTTGGGGATGCATTAAAGACGTTGTCTATCGCGATATTCCAACAACTCCAGAGGACATGCATGAGCGTATCGTGCTTGCTTGTAATTCTCTTCAGCAGGCAAGACTGGAAGCAGTAAATAATTCTTTCATTCAACGAGTGCACCAGTGTATCGGTATCCAGGGTTACCACTTTGAGCACCTTTGAAAACTCTACTCCAGGGCAATGGTACAGGACAGTCAAAGTCATTTTTGTGTTATTTTTTACTTGGTTTTCAATTGTTTTCTGACAACTCCAGCAAGTGGCCGAGTTTGTGATCTCGGGCCCAAAGTCAGTATTGTGTTATGTAATTAACAACGTTGTGTCTCAGTGAATGGTACACTGTGATACATTTTTGAATAGATCTTTAGGAGAGGAAATGAATTACCGAATAAAAAATACAGGGCGCCATTTAAAAAAGTCATACCGCTGTTCACACCTTTGTAAAAAAATAAAGCTACAACGAAGACAATCATGTTGATTGATGTCCCCCTGATAGCTAAAGAACATTCGCTTGAAACATTTTATAATTTGGATCTGGACAAACAGTTATTTAAGGTGGTCAAGATAAATGGGACACCCTGTATATTAAAAATAATTCCTTGTAACGTGTGTTGTGTGATGTCCTTAGGTTAGTTAGGTTTAAGTAGTTCTAAATTCTAGGGGACTGATGACCATGGATGTTAAGTCCCATAGTGCTCAGAGCCATTTGAACCATTTTGTAACGTGTGTCATAGAATACAGCACGCTGTGCCACACTTCTAGCCAGGAAACAAATTCTTAGTGCATCTGTATGGTACCTGCGAAAAGATGCTTATACCGGTAAGAGTCCAAGGCTCCGCAGAAATGTCTCTCCGCAGAAGTGCCATTTCGCAAGAGTATTCCAACCCCACAATGTAAGACTTTTTAGTAATACGATGTCATTATAGCAACTAAGATTACGAAAGTTAACAAATCAGTCAAGAAGGCTAGAGAGTGTTTCTCCTAGAAAAAGCAGAAAAGCAATTATTAGCTTCTCACTTATACAGTGAATTGGCATCACTTAGTTTCAGTAAGATGGATGAGAGGAATCATAGGCAAAATTTAAGCAGATTCTAAGCGGTCGTCTGGAAATTATGTACCTAGTAAGTGGATAAAGAATGGAAAAGACCCACCATGGCTTAATAACGAAATTCGGAGGATGCTGAGAAAGCAGAGGTTGTTGCACTCTCGGTTCAAATGGGAACACGCAAATGACGACAAAAGAAAGGTTAATAGGGATTCCTCCTCTGTGAAAAAATCCATGCGCGAAGCATGCAACAACTACCACCGTCACACCTTAGCAGAGAACCCGAGAAAATATTGGTCTATGTAAAATCGCTAAGCCGGTCCCTTGTTGACCAGTCTGGTGTGGCAGTTGACGATAGCAAAGTGAAAGGCGAAGTTTTAAATTTCACGTTCAAGAAATTGTTCACACAGGAGAATCGTACAAACATGCCGTCATTTGATCATCGGATGGCCTCCCGTATGGATGGCATAATAATATGCATCAACTGAAAGATTTGAAAGTAAGTAAATCACCAAGAGCGGATGGAATCGCAGTTCCATTTTAAAAACAGTACTCTACGGCATTGATCCTTTTCCTTCCCTGCTTTTATCGCGCCACGCACAAAGTCCGAAGCGACTGGAGAAAAGCGCGGGTGACTCCAGTGTATAAGAAGGGTAAAAGAACCGACCCACAAAATTCCAGACCAATGTCCCTAACTTCGGTTTGTTGCAGAATCCTTGAATATATTCTCGGTTCGAATATAATAAACTTTCTTGAGCCTGAGAAGCATACTTTTATAAAGTATCGTTCGTGCAAAACTCAACTTTCCCTTTTCTCGTAAGATATACTGCGAACAATGGATGAAGGGCAACAAGCAGATTCCATATTCTTAGACTTCCGGAAGCATTTGACACGGTGCCGCAGTGCAGGCTGTTAACGAAGGTTCGTGCATATGGAATAAGTTCACAGATATGTGAGTGGCTCGAAGACTTCTTAAGTAATAGAACCCGGTATGTTATCCTCGACGGCGAGTATTCAGCAGAGAAAAGGGTGTGGTCAGGAGTACCACGTGGAAGTGTGATATCACCGCTTTTGTTCTCTGTATACAGAAATGATTTGAAAGACAGGGTGGGCAACAATCTGTGGTTGTTTACTTATGATGCTATGATGTACGGTAAGGATTCGAAGTTGAATGACTGTAGGAAGATACAAAACGACTTAGACAAAATTTCCAGTTGGTGTGATGAATGGCAGCTAGCCATAAATATGGTAAAATTTAAGTTCATACGGGTGAGTAGGAAGATCAAACCTGCTTGACACAGTGAAGTCGTTTGAATATCTGGGTGTAACGTTGCAAAGCGATATGAAATGGCACGAGCATGTCAGAACAGTGGTAGGAAAAACGAATGGTCGACTTCGGTTTATTGGGAGAATTTTAGGAAAGTGTGTTTCACCTGTAAAGAAGACTGCATACTGAACGCTGGTGCGGCATATTCTTCACTACTGCTCGAGTTTTTGGGATCTGTACCAGGTCGGGTTGAAGGAAGACGTCGAACCATTTGGGAGGCGGGCTGCTAGATTTGGTACTGGTAGGTTCTAACGACACGTAAGTGTCATAGGGGTGCTTCGGGAAACCATAGGGGAATCCCTGGAGGGAAGGAATCACTATTGAGAAAATTTAGATACCCGGCGTCTGAAGCTGATAGCAGAACGATCCTACTGACACCAACCTACATTTCGCAAAGGACAACGAAGATAAGATATAAGAAATTAAGGCTCATGCAGAGGCATATAGACAATCGTTTTCCTCTCGCTCTTTTTCGAATGGAGCAGAAACGAAATGACTAGTAGTGCTACAGGGTACCCTCCGCCACGCACCGTACGGTGGCTTGTGGAATATCAATGTAGACGTAGATGTAGACGGGGTGGGTTGTGCGTCCGATGCCGTGTTCTTCCGACATATTCCAGCAGAAATAGCTCCTGATGAATTCGGTGCGGAAGTGGTGTTAGCTTGCTGGCACAGTGAGTGCCTTTGAATATATAGATCCGCCGATATGCAACCAGGAAAACTTTCCTGAACAGGCAGTGGTCGTCACATGCTCAGAAAAAGAAAACTACACTCATGCTCATAAATCAAGGATAATTGCAGAGTGTGGTGCCACACAACGTGGCACTGCACAAAACTGGTGCTAATAGCATAGGCACACAGGGAACACAGACACGACACAGATCTGTAAGTCCACGGTATTGGTGGTAAGTTGAGAAAACCGCCCCGAAACATATGTGCTACAAAACGCCACTGTTTCCTGCGCATGTACCCCGACATTAATATGGGATATGATCACCATGCACACATACACAGGCCGCACAACGGATTGGCATACTCTGGATCACGTGGCCGAGCAGCTACTGGGGCATAGCCTCCCATTCTTGCACCGGTACCTGTCGGAGCTCCTGAAGTGTCGTAGGGATTTGAAGACGTGCAGCGATACGTCGACCGAGAGCATCCTAGACGTACTCGATGGGGCTTAGGTCTGGAGAACAGGCAGGCCACTCTATTCGCCTGATATCTTCTGTTTCAAGGTACTCCTCCACGATGGCAGCTTGGTGGGGCCGTGCATTATCATCCTTCAGGAGGAAGGTAGGACCCACTGCACCCCTGAAAAGGCGGACATACTGGTACAAAATGACGTCCCGATACACCTCACCTGTTACAGTTCCCCTGTCAAAGACATGAAGGGATGTACGTGCACCAATCATAATCCCACCCCACACCATCAAACCATGACCTCCATACAGGTCCCTTTCAAGGATATTAAGGAGCTGCTATCTGGTTTCTGGTTCTCGCCAGATGAAAACCTGGCGAGAACCACAGTTCGGACTATACCTGGACTCGTCCACGAACATACCCTGGGACCACGGTTCCAATGACCATGTACTGTGTTCTTGACACCAGGCTTTATGGGCTCTCCTATGACCAGGAGTCAGTGGAACGCTCCTTGCAGGTCTCCGGGCGTATAAACCATGTCTGTTCAGTCGTCTATAGACTGTGTGTCTGGAGACAACTGTTCCAGTGGCTGTGGTAAGGTTCCAAGCAAGTCTACCTGCAGTACTCTGTGACCGTCTGCGGGCACTGATGGTGAGATATCGGTCTTCTTGTGGTGCTGTACACTATGGACGTCCCGTACTGTAGCGCCTGGACACGTTTCCTGTCTGCTGAAATCGTTGCCATAATCTTCAGATCACACTTTGTGCCACACGGAGGGCCTGTGCTACGACCTGCTGTGTTTGACCAGCCTCCAGTCGCCCTAGTATTCTACCCCTCATAACGTCATCAATATGTTCAATATGTTTTCTTTGAGCCATTTTCAACACACAGTCACCATTATCACGTCTAAAAACGTCTGCACATTTACTCGCTGCACCGTACTCTGACATGCACCAACACACCTCTGTGTATGTGGACTGCTGCCAGCGCCACCGTGCGACGACCGCAGGTCAAATGCACCGCATGGTCGTACCCCGAGGTGATTTAACTCGCAAACCGCCCACCAGAGCGTTGTTTCACCATGTTTCAGCATTTATGAGCATGAGTGTATTTCGTGTTGGGCATTCAGTGGACTCGACAATGTAATACTGGATAGAGCAAGTCATCAGTTCTCTGGTTGTAGAGGTATATTGTACACTTATATCTAATTTTCTTGAATTGTTGAGTATAGGTTATGACTGCATGAGCACCATCTGTCCCAGGAATATAAGGTCATAATGTACACATATTGTAAATTAAAGTCCGTTGCTAGCCTCAAGACCTAATTTAGGGATCTTCATACAGTTTTCACTAATAGATACACTGATTTACAAGGAAGCCTTGTGTTTATAATTTATTACGGTTAATCCAGACAAACCGTCTGGGCGTAGACACTTATTGTTATTCGCGAGAAGCCGTGGTCGGTCGCTACTTCCTATATACAGGGTGAGTCACATAACGTTACCGCTGGATATATTTCATAAACCACATCAAATACTGACGAACCGATTTCACAGACCGAACGTGAGAACAGGGGCTAGTGTAACTGTTTAATACAAACCATACAAAAATGCATGGAAACATTTGTTTTAACACAAACCTACGTTTTTTTAAATGGAACCACGTTAGTTTTGTTAGCACATCTGAACATATAAACAAATACGTAATCAGTGCCGTTTGTTGCACTGTAAAATGTTAATTACATCCGGAGATATTGTAACCTAAAGTTGACGCTTGAAACCTCCGACGTTCGGTTGCGTGTTGTAACAAACACGGGCCACGGTCGGCGAGCAGCATCTGCAGGGACATGTTTACGATGACGACCGTGTTGACGAGTGTGGCTGTAGTGCACTGTTGTGGTTTGGTCTAGCTGTCGCAGTGTCCGCATGTAGCGCTTGCTGCTATTGTTATTCTGCATTCGTCTCCGCACGCAGACCAACTGTAGTACACCGTATTACCAGACGTCTGTTATAGTGTAGTGTTGTAGGAACTGTGACCATGGTGTATTCGAACTCTGAAAAGGCGGAGATGATACTCATCTATGGCGAGTGTCAACGAAATGCAGCAGAAGCCTGCAGGGTGTATGCAGAACGGTACCCGGACAGAGAGCATCCAACGTGCCGCACATTGCAAAACATCTACCGCCAACTGTATGCAACAGGTATGGTCGTAGCACGCAAACGGGTCCGTAACAGGCCCGTCACAGGAGAAGCGGGTGCAGTTGGTGTGTTAGCTGCTGTTGCCATGAACCCACACATGAGTACACGTGACATTGCGAGAGCCGGTGGACTGAGTCAAAGTAGTGTCATGCGCATACTGCATCGTCACCGCTTTCACCCGTTTCATGTGCCGCTACGTCAGCAATTACATGATGATGACTTTAATCATCGAGTGCAATTCTGTCAATGGGCATTAACAGAGAATGCGTTGCAGTTCTACCTGTTTACCGATGAAGCGGGTTTCACAAACCACAGGGCAGTGAATCTACGGAACATGCATTACTGGTCCGTGGACAATCCTCGCTGGCTCAGACAGGTAGAGCGACAGCGACCGTGGACTGTAAATGTATGGTGATGGTGCGGGATCATTGGCGACCACCTCATTGGTCCTCACCTCATTGCAGGGCCCAAACAGCTGCAACATACATCGCGTTTCTACAGAATGATCTGCCAACGTTGCTCGAAACTGTCCCACTGGAAACGCGTCGACGTATGTTCTATCAGCATGATGGTGCACCTGCACATTCCGCAATCAACACTAGGCTGCCCCTTGACAGGATGTTCGACGGGCGTTTTATAGGACGTGGAGGACGCATAAATTGGCCAGCCCGTTCTCCTGGTCCTACACCTCTGGGCTTCTTTCTGTGGGGTACGTTGAAGGAGAATGTGTACCGTGATGTGCCTACAACCCCAGAGGATATGAAACAACGTATTGTGGCAGCCTGCGGCGACATTACACCAGATGTACTGCGGCGTGTACGACATTCATTACGCCAGAGATTGCAATTGTGTGCAGCAAATGATGGCCACCACATTGAACATCTATTGGCCTGACATGTCGGGACACACTCTATTCCACTCCGTAATTGAAAACGGAAACAACGTGTGTACGTGTACTTCACCCCTCATGGTAACGTACATGTGCGTCAGTGAAAAAGACCGACAAAGAGGTGTTAGCATGTGGACGTAATGTGATGTTCCAGTCTCTTCTGTACCTAAGGTCCATCACCTTTCCCTTTGGATCCCTACGTAATTCGGTGCTCTCCGATACACACGATCGAACAGCGGAGGAGTGGTACTCGAGCGTCAACTTTAGGTTACAATATCTCCGGATGTAATTAACATTTTACAATGCAACAAACGGCACTGATTACGTATTTGTTTATATGTTCAGATGTGCTAACAAAACTAACGGGGTTCCATTTAAAAAAACGTAGGTTTGTGTTAAAAACATACTTCCGTGCATTTTTGTATGGTTTTATTAACCAATTACACTAGCCCCTCTCCTCACGTTCGATCTGTGGAATAGATTCGTCAGTATTTGATGTGGTTCACGAAATATATCCAGCGGTAATGTTAGGTGACTCACCCTGTATACTGCTGGCCAGCCAAAATGCAACACCGTGGCAGAAGCATCCAAATTAGATGAAGTTTGCAGCAGGTTTTGAGGCGACGAGAGATGCGCGTGATTAGTATTTCAGCGCATTCACACATCAGGGGCGCCTGTAGCGCCCCGGTAAGCGGTGTGTAAAGGAACGGACGACCGTGTGCACGTTGGAATAGTTCTTTCGTGCGGTTGTTTCGCGTAAGCAGCTTCAGTATCACGTTTCGGAATTCGACAGAGGAAGGAGAGTTGCCCATATGGGTTGCGGATTATCCTTCAGAGAAATCGGTGATCGTGTCGGGCGGAACGAAGCAACTGTGATTCGAATTTGCAATCGCTGGGTGCGGGAGGGAACGACGAAAGGACGGGACCGATTGCACCCACCTCATTGCACCACTACGCGTGATGGCAGGCATGGATGGATGGATGGATGGATCGCTTTGCGACATCACGTGCCATATCACAAAAAATTCGGCCCGTTGCGCAAGCAGTGTCCAAGCATACCAATCGACGTCCTTTGCAACAGAGTGGACAATCCGCAAGGGGTCCATTGCTGCGTTTACCAATGAGTCAACGCTACAGGCGTTTCCGCCGGCAATGGTGTGATGAACGGTGGGCATTGGAAATGGAATGGAACGACAATGTTTTTACCGATGAATGCATATTCCCCCTGCACCACACTATGGTCAGATTAGAGTCTGAAGACAAAGTGGTGCGAGACTGATGAAATAGCCTTACGCATCGCCATATTATGAACTGTGCCTTTATGCATAACCGTACTGCTTCTGTATCCGGTATTATAACGTATTATGGTTTGGGATGGTACTGAATTCGCTCCCCCCCCCCCCCTCCGCCCCACCCCCCTCGTCCCACCTCCTCGCCCCCTAGTACGCAATGCCGGTACACTAACCCGCCAATGTTACGTCTTTGATGTGTTACAGCCGGCTGTCCTCCCATATCTTCGGAGCTTGCTGAGAGTCACATTGCAACAATATAATGCACGATCACACGTGACACGGAATGTTCAAGACTTCTTCGTCGCCCATTGGACTGCACTGCTGCCCTGGTCTCCCTGTTCTCCCGATCTCTCGCCTGTCGAAAATGTCTGGTCGATGACTGCGGAACAACTGGCCCGAGATACAACACCCGCTGCTACACCGGACAAACTCTGGCACTACGTGGAACCAGCATGGAGTGCTGTACCCAAACAACACATCCAGAGCCTCTTTGAGTCAATGCCAAGGCGCGTAGCTGCGGTTATGACCAGCAACGGCGACAATATCCAATACTGATTTCATCAACTTCCTCACTTCACATGGTGCTGTATTTTCAATCATGTGATCTCTGGACAACGTGTTATGTCCCAAATCAATTTCGCCGTGATATCTCCTGTCCTTCCTGGTGTTGCATTTTGGATGGTCAGAGGTGTAAATGCCACAGTACTAAAAGTGAGATAATCCTGATTTTTAGTATTGAGGTTTTTAGGATAGATTATTATTCCAGCTGTAGCAAACATATCAACACCGCATAATAATTGTACGTACGTCCTCTTTAATATTTGTATAACGAAAACTGCTTTACATAATGAGCCTGTAAGTTTAGTGTGTCAGCATCAATAAATAAATCAATAAATAAAACTTTCTACGATCCCATTCAGCGGCTGCAACAGCTTAGTGAACGCCCGCTCTAGCTACTTTCCAATAGAATAATTCGGCTCAAGCAGACTTATAACGCTAATCGAGGTCTACCTTCAGAGACACAACTACACGAGATTCAGAAGAATCTAACGAATAAAAACATAAAATGGTTCATAAAAAAAACAGTACAAAACTTTCTCACTGAGTTGACTTAGTTTATTTTTCCTGCCAATCCTCATGCTGGTCATCCTCTCATAGGACGCTGCACAGTTCAAAATAAGCTCTCCGGATAAAAATGCTAGTAACTCTCCTGAAAGCGCTCACCGGCCGCTGACTGAAGGCGTGTAGATTGTCTCGTTTCAGCTGATGCAGGACTTCGAGTGCATCCAACACCCAAAGAAGTGTTTAATCCATTGTGTGTACAGAGCTCAGTTCAGGTTCTAGGTGGCTGTGCAATAAATTTGGGTGTATTTCTGCAATGACTTGGGTCCATTCATTCAAGCTGTCGTGTACGTGAACCAGGATGTTTGTTTAACATTCTCTCTGACCTACCGGTGTTCTTTCTTCTAGGAGGTATTGCCTCCAAATATTTTGTGTGAAAACTTTCAGATTTTTTCGAATGAAACATACGTTATTAACAGTCTAGGTCTTTATTCTTCATGTCTCAACATCATCATCTTGATGACGAACACATTCCTCCCAATGAGAGACCAGTTTGTTGATACGGTCACTGTAGAATGTTTGACTATGTTAACGGAGTAACAACCTCATCTCTGCTTGCACCGCTTCGTCACTATCAAACTGAAGTCTTCGAAGGTGTTTTTTTTTTTTTAAGTTTTGGAAACAGGTGAAAATAGGATTGGTCAAGTCAGGACGCTGTGGAGGATGATCGATGACAGTAGTGAACCCAAGGCGTCGGACTGTCGCAGCGCTCTTGTGTGGTCTGGCATTGCCATTCTGAAGGAGACGGTGCTCCACGTGTGGTCCATCTCTTCGAATTCGGAACTCGGTTACAGCACGCTGTTTCTCACACACCAATAGTCTGTCCAGTCACTTTAATGTGAGCAGCTGTCAAAGGCCCGAACAACCACGCTTTGCACCGCGGGCCGCTGCGAAACTTGCAGGAAGAGAGTCAATGAGTTTCTGGAATGTACCGACACAGATGTCGAGCCAGACCACAGTACCGTACCCAGCTGTGCTGAGTTTCTCTTTTCAGGTTCCACGGCGCAACAGCCAGATAGAGATGATCCCAAAGATTTCCGATTGGATTTAGATCTCGAGAGTTTGGTGACCAGAGTGGTTTGGTAAATGCATCCTGGTGCTCTTCGAACCACACAATTACACTGCGAGCTGTGTGGTACGTTGCACTGTCCTGCTGGCATCGTGCTGAGGAAAAACAATTTACATATAGGGGTGGGCACGGTCCCCTAGGATAGATGCAAACTTGTGTTGATCTATTGTGCCTTCCAGAATGACGAGATCGCCCTGAGAATGCCACTAAAACATTTCCCAGATCGTAATCCTCCGGCCTGGAACCTTCCGACGGTTGATGAAGAATGTTTGCTTTCAGACGTTCCTCGCCGTACACACTAACGGCCATCTTTCAGATGGAGCATGAAACGTGACTCATCTGAAAAGACCACCTGTCGCCACTCGGTGGACGTCCAATTGAGGTACTGGCGTGCAAATTCCAGCCGGCCGCTGTGACAGAGTGGTTCTAGGCGCTACAGTCTGGAGACGCGCAACCGCTACGGTCGCAGGTTCAGATCCTCCCTCGGGAATGGATGTGTGTGACGTCCTTAGGTTAGTTAGGTTTAAGTAGTTCTACGTTCTAGGGGACTGATGACTTCAGCAGTTAAGTCCCATAGTGCTCAGAGCCATTTGAACCACTGTAAATTCCAACCTTCGTCGCCGACGAACAGCAGTCAGAATGGGTGCATGAACTAGGCGCCTACTGTAGAGACCCACACGCAGTAACATTCGCTGCACGGTCGTCGACGAGATTCTGTTGGCAACCCCTTGGTTCACCTGGGCAGGCAGATGCTCAACAGCTGGACGTCTATTAGCCCGTACACATCTACACAGCCATCGTTCACCCCTGTCATCTACGGCCCGTGGTGCACCACAGATACTTTGGCACCGGTTTGGAAAGCGCCATTTTGCCAGGAAAGTTTAAATGGTTCAAATGGCTCTGAGCACTTTGGGACTTAACAGCTGAGGTCATCAGTCCCCTAGAACTTAGAACCACTTAAACCTAACTAACCTAAAGACAGCACACACATCCATGCCCGAGGCAGGATTCGAACCTGCGACCGTAGCAGTCGCGCGGTTCCAAACTGAAACGCCTAGAACCGCTCGGCCACCACGGCCGGCCAGGAAACTTTAACCAAAGCGGCACGCGAATAGTTTACAAACTTAGCCATTTTGGAAACGCTTCCATCCTTGGCCCGAAAACCAATGATCATGCCCTTTTTTATGTCAGCTAAATGTCTCCGTTTCCGCATTACGAGAGAACTGTTTTTTCGCTTCCCCCTAAGACACTTTATATAGCTAAAATGGTTCAAATGGCTCTAAGCACTATGGGACTTAACATCTGAGGTCATCAGTCCCCAAGACTTAGAACTACTTAAACCTAACTAACCTAAGGACATCCCACATATCCATGCCCGAGGCGGGGTTCGAACCTGCGATCGTAGCAGCAGCGCTGTTCCGGACTGAAGCGCCTAGAACCGCTCGGCCACAGCGGCCGGCCTTTGTATAGCCTCCACTGCTAGTGGTGCCACCGGCCGTCTGTTAGCGGTTATTCCACGTTGACGTCCAACGTAGGCGATGGTCACGTGAATATGACTGGACTATGTAGTTCGTTACACACCACCATGTCACACTACAAATGTAGCGGCAGGGAGTCGCAGCTTGTATCAGCAAAGAGCGAAAGTCGACAGAGTAATATGCGTGACGTGTAATACCTCAACCGATGTTGGGAACAGAAAAGATGGTGGCAGTACGTTCCAGAAAGACCTCGTACATCCTCCTGATGAGAATGCGGTGGATACTTCCGACTTTCGAGGTGGCTACAGCTGAGTTTGCAGGACAGCACGCACACGTTCCTGGTTTGACAAACGCTCAGGAACTCTGTCACACCTCGACTGGACCCCAAGTCATCCGATCTCAGTCCACAGAAAATGTGTCGGCGTATTTGGAATTATGGTTGAAATGTAGCAATCAACAGCCCTACAATTTTGTAGTTCTACGCTACAGGATGTAACCGTCAATGAGTGACTTCAGCTGGATATGGCGTACCTGAACAGACTTGTGGACTCTCATCTTCGACGATTTGAGGCCTTTATCAAGACTAGAGAGGCGATATTATCCTTTATTTACATGAGTCTCAACGAGATGGTTAACTTTTTGTCCGGCGTGCGTACCGTACGAGTATAGTGACGACGGAGAGGGTGTCCGACAAGACGACTACCAAGGGAAGGAAACGAAGACAACTTAGTGTGAGAGAAGTTCACTGTTTTCTGTGAACCGACTTATCGTTTTATTCGTTGCGGTATTTTGATTCTGCTGAGGGGAGATGAACTCTTGTTCTTCCAAAAGACTTTTACTTTTATTGTTCTCAGATTTTTAGATGATTGACCGCATAAGTGTGGTTGAACAGAATTGTTCTCTTTGGTTGTTAAATTACAACCTCGATCTCACTTCTATCGAGCTATGCTTAAACTTAAAATCTAGGTGCTTTGGTGCCCTAGACCAGGCCTGTATTTGGCGTCTGTATCCTGGCCCCTTTTCCCCTACGTCACCCTGTCGTGGTGTTTCTTCACCCCCGACCCCCATCTGCTATAATGAATCGGAAGGTGATTTGCACCTTCATCTACATTTCCACTCCGCAATCCACCATACAGCATGCGCCAGAGTAGGAACTTCACATACTTTGCTGACATGTGAATGACTCATGGACTTCTTAAGTAACAGAACCCATTACGTTGTCCACGACGGCGAGTGGTCATCCGTGTCAAGGGTATTGTCAAGAGTGCCACAGCGAAGTGTCGTAGGACCGCTATTATTTTCTCTGTACATAAATGAGCTGGTGGACAGGGTTGGTAGCAATCTGTAACTGTTCGATGATGATGCTGTGGTGTACAGTAACGTGCCATCGTTGAGTGACTGTAGGAGGATACAAGATCACAAAATTTGCAATTGGTGTGATGAACGGCAGCCACCTCTAAATGTAGGAAAGAGTTAGTTAATCCAGATGAGTCGGAAAAACAAACCCGTAATGTTCGAATGCAGTATTAGCAGTGTCCTGCTTCACACAGTCACGTCGTTTAAATGTCTAGCCGTAACGTTGCAAAGCGATATGAAATGGAACGAGCAAGTGAGAACAGTGGTAGGGAAGACGAATGGTCGACTTCGGTTCATCGTGAGAATTTTAGGAAAGCGTGATTCTTCAGTAAAGGAGACCGCATATGGGACGCTACTGCGATCTGTTCTTGGGTAGTGCTTAAATTTTTGAGATTCACACCAGGTCGGATTGAAGTAAAACATCGAAACAATTCAGAGACTACTGCTAGATTTTTTACCGGTAGGTTCGAACAGCATGCAAGTATTACGGAGATGCTTCGCGAACTCAAATGAGAATCCCTGGGGAGACGGGGACGCTCTTTTCGAGGAATACTATTGAGAAAATTTAGAGAACCGGCGTTTGAAACTGACTGCAGAACGATTCTGCTGCAGTAAACGTATATTTCGCGTAAGGATCGCGAAAATTAGATACTGGAAATTAGGGCTCATACGTGGGCATATAGACAGTCGTTTCTCCCTCGGTTTATTTGCGTGTGGAACAGGAAAGGAAACAAGTAATACTGGTACAGAGTACCCTCCGCCACGCCCCATACGTTGACTTACGGAGTGTGTGTAGATACAGATGCAGAAGACGATTTTCGGTTCCATCTGTATGACCGTGAATCTCCTATTTATAGTGTACTTGTAATTTCATGAGATTCTTGATTGATTCTGGAACGTTGGATATTGGAATTTTGTAAGTAAGCCGCTACGTGATCCTCAACATCTTTCTAGAAACGGTCCCACTGTAGTGATCATGGAGCTCTTCTTTGACTATTTTCTGCATCTTCCATTAATGCAACCCTGTAATGGTCCCAGACCGATGAATAACGCTCAAGAATTGGTTGTGCAATAGTTTCGTAACCGACCTCTTTTGTGTGTGATGTACATTTTCATAGCTTTCTCCCAATAAACCTCAGTCTGACGTCTCCCTCCCTCGGTGCTAGATTTGTGTGATTGGTGCACCTGAAATAGCTCCAGACAGGATCTCCGGGTTAATGGAAGTTTGTGGCCAATTCAAGTGACTGACTGCCAATCGCATAGTGAAGCAATAACGGATAATTTCGCCTCTTTACGCGCTTTACGATACACAGCGTAACTCAGAGTCTTTGCAGCTAAAGTCTAAGGTGACATGTCTCTCATAGGGACAAATTATGTTAGACATAAATCGTTCCTATCGCTAGTTGTCTGTTTATTAGTGGTTACAGCTGTGGAAGGCGACAGGGCGTAGACACTCTGCCACGTGCTTGTGCAATGAGTGTTATCTGTGCATCGTGGAAAAGGGGATAGGTCTAAGTTACTGTTTCGCTTCTAAAATATCTTTCTCCGCTTAGAGACACTCATTGTTCCTGTTGAAAATCATCCAATCAACGTAGGCCGGCCGGAGTGGCCGTGCGGTTCTAGGCGCTACAGTCTGGAGCCGAGCGACCGCTGCGGTCGCAGGTTCGAATCCTGCCTCGGGCATGGATGTGTGTGATGTCCTTAGGTTAGTTAGGTTTAATTAGTTCTAAGTTCTAGGCGACTGATGACCTCAGAAGTTAAGTCGCATAGTGCTCAGAGCCATTTGAACCGATCAACGTAATGGGGTAGGTATAAATGCACAATGCAGAGTGCATAGCCCTGCAACAACAAAAGTTGCTTCCCATGAAATGATCTATCATGCCTAGATGTTTGATTCAAATACTTTGAAAAACCCTGTATTTATTCATATAGAGGGACAGTTATCAATCTTAGCGCTAGGCTCTAGCAATCCGCAGTTTTCTATACATTTCGTGCTAAGTTTCTAAAGCTCTCACCTCGCTCTAAAGAACATGCGTCCTCTGTGAAGAGTCTCATAAGCGACAGTCTCGGCTGCAAATTCTCACAAATGATAACTAGTTGCAAACTGTCACAGCTGGTAACTAATTTCGATCCCCATATCTAAAAATAAAAATAGAACATTAATAACTATCTCCTCACGAGTAAGTAGTAGAACACGACAGACTTTTGTGCGTCATTGCTTCTTTGAAGTATAGATTGAACAGTAGGGACGAAAGATTTTCACCCTTTTTAAACCTAACGGTTCGTTCTTGTTCTTCCATTGCTATTGTTATCTCTTGGTTTTTGCATGTATTATATGTTACCCGCATTTCCCTATAGCATAAACTTACTTTTCTGAGAATGTAGAAAATTCCGTATTACATTCTCCAAGGTATTTTGAAGGTCGCAAATCCCATGAATGTGTCTTGGTTTTTCGGTCTTGCTTCTATTGTCAAGCGGAACTTCAGAACTGCTTCTTCGGTGCCCTTATCTTTCTGAAAGCCAAAGTCATCGCCATCTAACAGATGACGTTCATTATCGTTTTCGAGTTGTGTCAGATCATTGCCGGCAAGTCAGTGCGTGCGCTACTGTAAACAGTCTTGTAACCACGACTTCCTACTCAGAGAGGTCACTGAACTCTCCTGCTTCGATCGCAATTTCGCGCCGTCCTCCGTTCGATCTTATAGCCCGCGTCTCAGAGCAAATAGATCGCCAGCAGCAATACTCGCGCAGCGAACAAGAAACGAAATAGTACGTCAAAAACGAGGTGCTTTGTTGTGTGGAATCTACACGTAAGGATCCCGGGTTCGATTCCCGGCGGGGCCAGGGATTTTCTCTGCCTCGTGATGGCTGGGTGTTGCGTGATGTCCTTAGGTTAGTTAGGTTTAAGTAGTTCTAAGTTCTAGGGGACTGATGACCATAGATGTTAAGTCCCATAGTGCTCAGAGCCATTTGAACCACACGTAAGGAAGTGTGTCAACACAGGAAACATAAACAACAAAACAGGCCTCTCAGTATTTTGGCAGTAGTGGTTGAGGCTTTAACATGAATTTTGAGATAGCTATTTGATCGGGAAAAGTAGCAACGTAGTTTTAGAAGTTGACACGGCACTAACTATTGCTTATAAGTTGTAAACTATACCATATATTGAAGGAAAGATGTGTGATTTATGGCTTTGACTTCTTACGGGAAAGCTTTTGACTTCTGCATCAAGAAACAACAATTGTAGAACTACAATTTCAGTTACATTACACGAAAAGAGTGGAAATTAAGAATCGATAAAGGAGTTTGCAAGATAACTCCAAATCACTAAAACGATGTTCTGTACCTTCGGAGAGGTTTTTAAATCACTGTATTGATGTGCAGTAATAGTCATTGCAGTGGATCGTAACTGAACAGCGATTGATTTGTAAATGAGATTCTTTTAAGAAAATACAAGACCTCATTAATGCAAGTACTAGATAATTAATTGATATAAACCAATATGATCATAGTAAATATGTTAAAAAGAAGACGCTGACATTATTGAACCAGTTGGTGAATTCGTATACTTTGGACGACTTAACTGGATGGGTGTCGTCGCTTCCTTCAAATGGTTCAAATGGCTCTGAGCACTATGGGACTCAACTGCTGTGGTCATAAGTCCCCTAGAACTTAGAACTACTTAAACCTAACGAACCTAAGGACATCACACACGTCCATGCCCGAGGCAGGATTCGAACCTGCGACCGTAGCGGTCGTGCGGTTCCAGACTGTAGCGCCTTTAACCGCTCGGCCACTCCGGCCGGCGTCGCTTCCTTCATCAACCCTAAGGTTGCTCTGGCACTTGTGGCTTTCCAGCAATCCTCTTCATTTTAACATAACTTCCACGTCCAACACCATGGACAATCTGTATTATATACTCATAATTAGTCATTCCCCTAACATTGTTTCCTTACACCACACTTTCAACTACAATTTACAGCACCCTTTGATATCTTAATATGCACCCAACTACTCTATCTCTTCGCTTCTTTACGTTCTTTATTAAACATTTTTCTTTTATGACTCATTGCAGGACCTTCTTTCCTTACTTGGTCAGTACATTTGGTCTACAACAGTTTCCTGTCACAATACGTCTCAAAGCTTTCTAATCGTTTCATTTGTCTCTTGGGTTGCGCATCTTACGCGTTTTTACAGACCCTTGCTCCAAACATAGCTTCTTACAGATATTTTTCCGGGCGCAAGGATAATATTTCTGTTTTTTGGCAGCTGCGATCGGTGCATGGACATTGAATAACATAAAGAGGTGACAGAAACTGAAAACGAGTTTAGTTGAGATACTGACCATTGTATTTAAAAGAAAAATTCCAATGTGCCTATAAAAGGGTGTCACAACCAACGTTCGCCTCTCAGTTGTGGCCTATGGTAATTTGACGTGATTTCGGAAGCGTAAATGATCAGAAAACTGAAACTTTCCTATCGGACACATGTGAAAATCTGAACGTTCTGTTCACTAAACAAATTAAAAGTGTGGTTTGTTTGCTAGAAGCCCACTTTAAAACTGTGTGAGGGTATGCTCCTGATGAATAGGAATGATACGTGAGTCACGTAACAATTTGCTTAATCATTAGCAGGAGGGTGCAATAGGCATTAGTTGGTGAGTAAAAGAAACTATGACGAATTTAATAGCGTTTATTGTATGGATTATGGATGTGTCTTTCTTTGAACCTGTGATACTGTAAACCATAAATATAAATACAGTGACATAAAATGCATTAATAAAAGTAGCACATTATTAGCAATAAATTTATGGTAGAGAGAACATCGTACTACCCACAATAACAGATCACACATTTCAGATGTGGACAGGAAAAATGAATGTGACAATCAATGGATGTGTGTGATGTCCTTAGATTAGTTAGGTTTAAGTAGTTCTAAGTTCTAGGGGACTGATGACCTCAGAAGTTAAGTCCCATAGTGCTCAGAGCCATTTGAACCACATATGTTAAATTGTAGTTTGTACAGAATCGATAAGCAAAACATTTCCACGGCATTATAAACAGCTAATGAAAGCAGTTTGGAAACAGTTCCTGGTATTACAATGTAAATAAGCTGACCTACGACCACGATGGTTCAATAAGTGTAGAAAGTGTCTTCACTTCACTTAATTAGATCGTAATTTATATGAAATCAGTAAGCAAAAACACCTCTCTGTGTTATAAACAGCTGAATAGCACTTACAGATATTTATATTGGGGACACACCAACTCCTCACATCGAACCAAAGTATAGTTGAGCAGACCACCTGGTACCTACGTCCGTCCCGGAGCGCCGCCGCAGAAGAAGTGCCCCTTGACCGTTCGCGATACCACTCTATCCGGTTCTCGCCTCGTGTGTTTTTATCGTTACCTTGTTACAGTCAGCTTATATAGAAAAAGGTTTTTAGGGCTTCGTAACCTTCTGCGGTCAAAATCTTTTGTTGGAAGCACAGAATCAAAGACACCTGTACAGTTTCGTTTGAAGACGTGGTTATTATAAGTCACTAAGGGAGGAATGTCAGCATAAACCCATATATTTAAATCCTAATTTATACAGAATCGATAAGAAAATACTTCCACGGTATTATAAACAACTAATGTATGCCTTTTCAATGTGACTTTACTGTCTTTCTTTCAAAGTCTGAAATTTTGTGAGTTACATTTCTGATGAATATCGTCAACCAAAGTTAAAAAGTAGAAGTGATTTTACCAAATTAAATGAAAATGCTAAATTAAGTTAGATGCTGTTTTTATTTATTTATTTATTTTCAATTAAAACCACTGTCTCATTACCTTGGGTTTTCGGCAGACTAAATTGATATTGTATGCCAAAAGCCCATACTTCCTTCTCCATTGCAATATTTCATTTATTCCGTTCTTGCCACCTTCGCCATTTACTCGATGCTACTGGAACTTCGTACTTCTGGGGACTGAAATACAGTAGCTCCGGTAGGAAATAACATTTTTAGTCGATTGGCGTGAATACCTAACTGACAACTGTTATGTACTCTGTGCGACCAGAATTTCAGAGCCCAAGCATACAAACAACGTACAAAGCTAAGAAACAAACACAGAAGTAGCACTAAATCGTGAAAAGAAAGTAAGTGGCTTGAAAGTGGAGGATGCTGTTACAACAACAGTGCCGCTGCACTACACAAAAGTACCAGACGCAAACTGTTTGCGCTTTAGTCCGCTTTCTTCATTTGGACATGATACAATTCGTATGCATCCGTTCCTTACGAATCTCTTTCTCGAGACTCCAAGCGCCGTTTCGGATCTAACTAATCTGTTTCCTTATCCGAATGTTTTCTTCTCGGCACATCGTGTCTGAAGGGGTCCCCGTCTGTGACTTACGTATCCCAATTCGTTACTTCCTGTGGGCCGAGTCGGTAGTGAGCCAGAGCACAGATCGTGCCGGTCTTATATTGATCGCGAACTTCCTTTCCCGGACACAGTTCGGTCCGCGGATATTTGCACTTCGTTACTATCAGTAAGCTTCGCTGACCCCGCAAATTCATTTTCGCCATGCGCGTGTCTCGTCGCCAAGTGTAGAGGATTTAACAAGTGCACAAAATTGGATAAACGATAGTCAGCCCCACGAGACATCACGATAGCTTATTGGGCAGCCTCTATTCCTGATAATGGCCTCGATTCAGCGAGGGAGAGGGTGTACAAGTTTGTTCAGGTACGCCAAATCCAGAGCATTTGAGCTCAGATTCCGTAGCGCTATCAAACTGCGGGGATGTGGATTGCCACGTTCACCCACTGTTCCAAATCACTGACGGAAAAAAAATCGGAACACCAAAAAACAAAAAATCCAAAGTAACGAAATTTCGGGAAGCATTTGTCTATGTAACATATGTAAGTGATTAACATTGCAATGTCACAGGTTAATGTAAGAGCGAGATAAGCCATTACAAATGTGAAGTGCTGGTATATTAATAACCGGTGTACCCGCCAGAATGTCGATTGCAAGCATGAAAACGTCCATGATTTGTGTAGTGCAGGTTCCGTATGTCAGTTTGTGGGATGGAGTTCCATGCCTGTAGCACTTGGTCGAACAACATAGGGACGGTTAATGCTGTTTGTAGATGATGCTGCAGATGTCGTCCGATGACGTTCCGTATGTGATCGATTGGAGACAGATCCAGTGATCGAGCAGGCCAAGGACAGTGTCGACACTCTCTGGAGCATCTTGGGTTACAGCAATGGTATGTCGCTGGAGCATTATCTCGTTGGAAAACATCTCTTGAATGCTGTTCATGAATGGCAGCACAACAGATCGAATCACCAGACAGGCGTACAGTTTTTCAGTCAGGGTGTTTGGGATAACCATGATAGTGCTTCTGTCGTCATACGAAATCGCAACCCAGTCGATAACTCTATGTGGTACCTCCAGTGTGTCTAGCAGGCAGACAGTTCGGCTGTAGGCATTTCTTCCCCCTTGTAACACACGGCCATGACTAGCACCGAGACGGATCCGGCTTTCATCAGCAAACACAACAGACCTCCAATGATCTCTCGCTCAACACCTATGAAGTCGCAAATGGCGGTGGTTTGGTGTCAGTGAATACACGTTACAGGGCGTCTGGTTCGGAGCTGTCCTTGAAGTAACAGATTTGTAACAGTCCGTTGTGCGACTGTGTTGCCAACTGCTGGTCAAATCGCTGCTGCAAATCCAGTACGATGCGCCACAGTCATACGCCGAACACGATGGTCTTCCTTCTCGGTTGTTCCACTTGGATATACGGAGCCAAATCTTCTTACGACTGTACATTCTAGTTACTACCCCAACCAGCAACCATGTATACAGTGGCTATATTCGTGCCTAATCTTTCTGCGATACTGCAGAAGGAACGTCCATTTCCTCGTAGCCCTATTACACGACTTCGTTCAAGCTCAGTGAGTCGTTGATAATGACGCCTTTGTCGCCTTAAGGGCCTTCTTGACTAACATCAAGTCACCATGTCAAATCTCAAAGGCAACTAAAACTCACGACCGTTACAGCTTCGTTTCAAGCAACTCTGATTTTCATCCTCGTAGAGGGGAGAAATTTTAATAGACATCATCTCTGAGATCGTGGAAACACATCTACCAGCTTTCGTTTTCGTCACCCAGCTCCGTCTTGGCGACGCGATTTCTTTCCGTCAGAGTAGTAACAGACATGTTCTAAGCGTGCAGCCCGCTGAATACCGTATTCATCTTGAAAGTCGGAAGTTGGTCTAAGGGAAAAAAATAATAAAAAGTAAATAATAATAATAGTGATAATAATAAAAAGTAACGATGCACCACCAAGGAATTACTCGAATGAGACAGAAATCGGTATATGTGATGTACATGTACAGACAGACAAATGATTACAATTTCAGAAAAAATTGATTTGCTCCTGAGAAAGAGCTTCACAAATTCAGCGAGTCAATAACGCGATGATCCACCTCTGGCCGTTATGCAGGCAGTTATTGACATAGTTATTGGATTTCTCCCGAGGGATGTCGTGCCAAAATCTGTCCAGTTGTGTTAGGTCATCAAAATACCGAGTTGGTTGGAGGGCTCTGCCTATAATGCTCCAGACGTTCTCAGCTGTGAGAGATCTGGCGCCCTTGCTGACCAAGTAGTTTGGTAAAATTGAAGACAAAGCAGTAGAAACTCTCGTGGTTTGTAGGCGGGATTGTCTTGCTAAAATATAAGCCCAGGACGGCTTGCAGTGAAGGGCTACAAAATTGGGTAATCGGGGCTCAGTTCGAAGCCGGGTCACAAAGATAGTTCTCCAGTCAGTGAGGTTCCAGTCCGAAGACGCGTCTGGAGACGCCCTGGACAGCGGTGGGATACCAACCCGATTATCGCCTGTCATATGGCCCGACAGCCAGGAGTGATGGTCTGGGGTTCTATTTCTTTTCATAGCAGGACCCCTTTGGTTGTCATCCGCAGTATGCTTACAGCATAGTGGTATGTCGCCGATATTCTATGCCCCGTTTTGTCGCCCTTCGTGGCAAGCATTCTTGGGCTCTTGTTTTCATGCTTGCGAAACCCTACCCCTTGGCCAGCAAGATCACCGGACCTCTGCCCAATTGAGAACGTTGGGAGCATTATGGGCAGAGCCCACCAACCAGCTCGGGATTTTGACGATCTAAGCCGTCAATTGGAGAGAATTTGGCACGAGGATATTCAACAACTCTATCAATCAATGGCAAGCCGAACAACTGCTTGCATAAGGGCCAGACGTGGACCAATGTATTGCTGAGTTGCTCAGTTTGTGAAGCTCTTTCTCTTGAATAAATCATCAAATTTTACTGAAACTGTAATTATTTGTTTGCCTGTACGTATACATCACATCCACCGAGTTCCGTCCCATTCGGATAATTCCTTCGTGGTGCGCCTTTTTTATGTAGTCACTGGGTATTTATTGCATGCACTTTGGAGTACAGCCTGTGACACTTCGAATCCCTCGACATCTTTTGTCGATGTTAACTGTGGCCCTTGTGGAGACTACAATTTTTTCGCTTGTAAAGTCTTTCGAGTTTCTAGATTGCTGGTCATTAAACGCCACAGCATTCATAATTTTCCAGTGCACTTAGGAGTACTGCCTATCTATGCCAATCTTGAGATCTTGGTGCACTAACATGTTGCATGTTGGAGTCCTCAGGTAGTGGCTCTTGCTGAGTCAGGTTTGCGGTATAGTTGCTGTGTGACTGGTCTTGAGTAGTGATATCTTATGTTCCTTATGTAACGTTGTGATACTAGTTATTGGGGGGGGGGGGGGGGGGTTGGTGCTCGAAAGAAAAAGACTACATTCTGGATTCCTTGGAAAGTTTGAACCCTTCTCTTGCTGTCACCCAAAACCCATACCACTGTGAGCGATGGTAAGTTATCGGTTTGTAGAGTTTCAGTTTGGATTCTGGTCATAAATCTTTGCTTATATAAAGGATATAAATCCTTCGACAACTGTACTCCTTCCTTCGCGATGTTTCCAGCGGGTTCGTGGCAAAGCAGTTTTTCTACATCTACAACTGTAGTCTGCAAACCATTGCAGAGTTCATTGCAGAGTTTATCTCTCCATGTACCAGTTATTAGGGACTCTTCCCTTTCCATTCGAATATAGAGCGCGTTTACAATTATTACTTAAGCGGCTCTCTGACTGTTTTTTAATCAAACATTCACGAACCTTACGACACCGATATGTAGGGGGTTTGTAGTATATTCCTCGATAAGTTTTAGCTGGCTCTTAATACATTGTCATCTTCAAACGTCAGCCAGTTCAGGACTGTATCAAGTAGGACACTAGTAATACTGTATGTGAACATAGGGCTAGCTGCCATTCATCACACTAACTGGAAATTTTGTTTAAGTCGTCTTGTATCTTCCTACAGTCACTCAACTTCGATACCTCACCGTACATTACAGTATCATCAGCAAACAACCGCAGGTTGCTGCCCACCTGTCCGCTAAATCATTTACGTGTACAGAGCAGAACATCGGTCCTGTCACACTTCCCTGGGGCGCTCCTGACGATACCCTTGTCCCTGATGAACATTAGCCGTCGAGGACAACGTAATGCGTTCTATTACTTAAGAAGTCTTCGAACCACTCACATATCTGTGAACTTATTCCATATGCACGAACCTTCGTTAACAGCCTGCAAGGGGCACAGTGTCAAATGCTTTCCGGAAATCTAGAAATATGGACTCAGCCTGTCGCCTTTCATCCACTTTACGCAGTGTATCATGTGAGATAAGGGCAAGCTGAGTTCCGCAACAGCGATGCTTTTTAAAACCGTGCTGGTTCGTGGACATAAGCTTCTCAGTTCCAAGAAAGTTTACTATATTCGAACTGAGAATATGTTCAACGATTCTGCATCAAACATGAGTTAGGGATATTGGTCTGTAATTTTACCGGTCTGTTGTTTTACCCTTCATACATACTGGAGTCATCTGCGCTTTTTTCCAGTCGCTTGGGATTTGTGCTGAGCGAGAGGTACGCGATAAATGCAAGCTGAATAAGGCGACAATGCTGTAGAGTACTGTTTGTAAAATCGAACTGCTATTCCATCCAGACCTAGCGATTTAATTGCTTTCAAATGATTAAGTTGTTTCTCTACCCCATGGATGCTTATTACTATGTCGTCCATATCGAGTCTGTGCGATGGTCAAATGACGGTACCGGTATGTTTGTACGATTCTCCTGTGTGGATGATTTCTAGAATAGGAAATTTAAAACTTTGGCTTTCGTTTTGCTACCTTCACTGACTAGTCAACAAGGGACAGAATGGAAGCCTTAGACCCGCTTAGCGATTTTACTTAGGACCAGAACTTTCTCGGGTTCTCCGACGGACCTTTTGCTAAGGTGTGACGGTGGTAGGTGCAGTGTGTTTCGCACATAGGTCTTTCCACGGACGCACGCATCTCTACTAACATTCGCTTGTCCTCATTTGTGCCTTCCCCTTGAAACCGAGAGTGCAAAAGTTTCTGTTTCATCAACATCCTCCGAATTTCGTTATTAAATAATGGTGGGTCTTTCCATCCTTTACCCATCTACTAGGCACATAACTCTGCAGACCACGATTTACAATCAGCTTAAGGATTGCCCATAATTCATCTACTCCATCTTACTGGAAGTAAGTGATGTCACTTCAGTGTTTAAGTGAGGTGACAATAATACAGAGCGGGTGGACAAAAATATGGAAACACCACAACTCAACACATCATCATGCCTAGAACGATGTAGGAACACCGTCGGCATTGAAAACAGCTACGAGTCGTTTCAGAATATATGGTTTTCAAGGGAGTCTTATACCATTTTTCCTGCAAAATACTGGCAGTTTCGGGTAACGATGATGGATGAAGTAGCGATCATGCACCCTTCTCTCCAATGTAGATCACAAAGTCTCATTACTGTGGGGAGTCGGATAGCTGTGATCCCTGCCTGTGCTGGATGCCGAGCTCGGAGGGCATGAGTGTGGTCCGGTGGCATGCTCGAACGTGTCGGAATGACAGTGTTGGCTGTGAATACACTTACCGTCAGAATTTATACAATGCACATTCTTCGCGGGAAGTACCGGGCGGAATGGCGCTCGTGACCAACAGTTGCTGACTCCCCTGACCCAGCGGGCATCTATGATCCGTGGCGAAGGAGGTGTCCAGCAGGATGCCGACCCAGCGATCTACAGGCGCTGTTCGTCCAGCCAAGGTACTACACTATATACATGAAGACAGTAACTGTTCTCGAAAGAACAGAATACTGTTGATGACCGTGCAGATTTTCCGTGGAATAAATGATAACTGACTGAAACCCTCAGCTGCCGACAGGTGTTGTTGATATACCTCGATGTGGACAGTTGAAAATGTGTGCCCCGACCGGGACTCGAACCCGGGATCTCCTGCTTACATGGCAGACGCTCTATCCATCTGAGCCACCGAGGACACAGATGAATAGCGCGACTGCAGGGACTTATCCCTTGCACGCTTCCCGTGAGACTCACATTCCCAACTGTCCACAATTCTACATATGTCATGTACCTTATAGACATTTACCCATTCACTCATTACTCGCGCGCGCTTTGGCGATTCCCGTAAGAGTTTGGGAAAACTGTGCGCACTCGCACAGACGAAGGTCAATGGCTGGGTAGCCTTTAACTATATATATGAAGACAGTAACTGTTCTCGAAAGAACAGAATACTGTTGATGACCGTGCGCTATTCATCTGTGTCCTCGGTGGCTCAGGTGGTTAGAGCGTCTGTCATGTAAGCAGGAGATCCCGGGTTCGAGTCCCGGTCGGGGCACACATTTTCAGCTGTCCACATCGAGGTATATCAACAACACCTGTCGGCAGCTGAGGGTTTCAGTCAGTTATCATTTACTCTAAGGTACTACACTACTGGCCATTAAAATTGCTACACCAAGAAGAAATGCAGATGATAAACGGGTATTCATTGGACAAACATATTATACTAGAACTGACATGTGATTACATTTTCATCCAATTTGGGTTTATAGATCCTGAGAAATCAGTACCCAAAACAACCACCTCTGGCCGTAATAACGGCCTTGATATGCCTGGGCACTGAAACAAACAGAGCTTGGATGTCGTGCACAGGTACAGCTGCCCATGCATCTTCAACACGATACCACAGATCATCAAGAGTAGTGACTGGCGTATTGTGACGAGCCAGTTGCTCGGCCACCATTGGCTCTGAGCACTATGGGACTTAACTTCTGCGGTCAACAGTCCCCTGGAACTTAGAACTACTTAAACCTAACTAGCCTAAGGACATCACACACACCCATGGCCGAGACAGGATTCGAACCTGCGACCGTAGCGATCGCGCGTTTCCAGACTGTTACGGCTGGAACCGCTCGGCCACGCCGGCCGGCTCGGCCACCATTGACCAGACATTTTCAGTTGGTGAGAGATCTGGAGGGTGTGCTGGCCAGGGCAGCAGTCGAACATTTTCTGTATCCAGAAAACCCCGTACAGGACCTGCAACATGCGGTCGTGCATTATCCTACTGAAATGTAGGATTTTGCAGGGATCGAATGAAGGGTAGAGCCACGGGTCGTAACACATCTGAAATGTAACGTCCACTGTTCAAAGTGCCGACAATGCGAACAAGAGGTAACCGAGACGTGTAACCAATGGCACCCCATACCATCACGCCGGGTGATACGGCAGTACGGCGATGACGAATACACGCTTCCAATGTACGTTCACCGTGATGTCGCCGAACGCGGATGCGACCATCATGATGCTGTAAACAGAACCTGGATTCATAAGAAAAAAGACGTTTTGTCATTCGTGTACCCAGGTTCGTCGTTGAGTACATCATCGCAGGCACTCCTGTCTGTGATGCAGCGTCAAAGGTAACCGCAGCCATTGTCTCCGAGCTGATAGTCCATACTGCTGCAAACGTCGTCGAACTGTTCGTGCAGATGGTTGTTATCTTGCAAACGCCACCATCTGTTGACTCAGGGATCGAGGTGTGGCTGCACGATCCGTTACAGCCATACGGATAAGATGCCTGTCATCTCGACTGCTAGTGATAAGAGGCCGTTGGGATCAGCACGGCGTTCCGTATTATCCTCCGGAACCCGCCGATTCCATATTCTGCTAACAGTCGTTGGATCTCGACCAACGCGATACGGTAAACCGCAATCGCGATAGGCTACAATCTGACCTTTATCAAAGTCGGAAACGTGATGGTACGCATTTCTCCTTTGTCTGCGCACTGGTCAACAGCTAGCAGCTCCGCACGGGATGATGGTAGCCGCTTAGAAGTATGTCCTCGCCTCGCAACAAGAGACGCCCAAGACACTGCTAGCTGCTTAGAGGCACAGCCAACGGGCAGCACGAAGGTGCCTCTGGCGCGAAAGTGTGAGGTCGACAAGTAGCAGGTCACCTTCGATTGATCCCCAGTGGATTGTTGGTCAAAGGCGCCAAAGACTTTACATCGGTGACAGCAAGATAGGCAGCAGCGGCATTCCTCGGCAGTGGAGTGCATCATACTGGATGGCTAGTGTCTCGTATGTGAGTCATCAGACGAATTCATCAAAAAAGTTTTGCATCACCCGAGCTCCCAGAACTCCTGAAGACAGACGTTGACTGTGGGTATTCTATCACAGACACAGTCCCTTTGACTGTTCAGAGATGTCACTAAACCCGCCCAAAGATGTAAGTAACCACGCTTGAGCAGCGCCTATTAGACGTAGGGGGTCCGACAGCCGATCAGTTCCACTCGTTCCACCAGGAAGGAGGTACGCGGCTCGTGTTGTCTGGTCTGTAGTTCAACCATGTCTAGATGGTCAGTACCGCGGTTCGATCGCGTCCGCCTTGTTTCTTTGTGCCAGGAAGGGCTCTCAACAAGGGAAGTCCAGGCGTCTCGGAGTGAACCAAAGTGATGGTGTTCGGACATGGAGGAGATACAGAGAGACAGTAACTGTCGATGATATGCCTCGCTCAGGCCGCCCAAGGGCTACTATTGCAGTGGATGACCGCTACCTACGGATTATGGCTCGGAAGGAGCCTGACAGCAACGCCACCGTGTTGAATAATGTTTCTTGTGCACCCACGGAACGTCGTGTTACGACCCAAGCTGTGCGCAATAGGCTGCATGATGCGCAACTTCACTCCCGACGTTCATGGCGAGGTCCATCTTTGCAACCACGATACCATGCAGCACGGTCAGATGGGTCCAACAACATGCCAAATGGACCGCTCAGGATTGGTGTCACGTTCTCTTCACCTATGAGTGTCGCATATGCTTTCAACCAGACATTCGTCAGAAACGTGTTTGGAGGCAACTCGGTCAGACTGAACGACTTAGAGACACATTCCAGCGAGTACAGCAAGCTGGAGGTTTCCTGCAGTTTTGGGGTGGCATTATGTGGGCCCGACGTACGCCGCTGGTGGTCATGGAATGCATCGTAACGGCTGTACGATACGTGAATGCCATTGTCCGACCGACAGTGCAACCTTATCGTCAGCATATTGCCGAGGCATTCGTCTTCATGGGCGACGGTTTCTTCAGGATAACGACATCGCTCGACTAGAGCGGCCAGCATGTTCTCCAGACATGAACCCCATCGCATGTGCCCGAGATAGATTGAAAAGGGCTGTTTATGGACGACGTGAGCCACCAACCACTCTGAGGGATAAACGCCGAATCGCCGTTGAAGAGCAGGACAATCTGGACCAACAATGCCTTGATAGTATGCCACGATTAATACAGGCATGCATCAATGCAAGAGGACGTGCTGCTGGGTATTAGATGTATCGGTGTGTACAGCAATCTGGACCACTACCTCTGAAGGTCTCGCTGTATGTTGGTACAACATGCAATGCGTGGTTCTCATGAGCAATAAAATGGCGAAAATGATGTTTATGTTGATCTCTATTTCAGTTTTCTGCACAGTTTCCGGAACCCTCGGAACCGAGGTGATGCAACGCTTTTTTTGATGTGTGTATAAGCACATCACGGAACAGCTTCAACGTGGATTTACTGTAACATACAAGACTGTTATACTGACTAGCGATACATGACTGATTAATAACGACTGAAGGAGTGAGCTTCATAGTACCAAGCTCGTGCCTGTGACGTTATCGAGCTGTGGTGATGGATGTCGCATCATGGTGTTCCAGCTGTGGCTTTCAGATCGTCAGCCTGGCACTTTGTGCAACGTCTGTATTTGTGGAGGCAGTCTGTTTTGTGTGTTACGTGGGCTTACTTCACTTTGTGGTGCTGTCAGAATGACTTTTCGGTGTGGTTATTCTGTTGCAGTCGCACTAGTGTATCTTGGCTCGGTTCTGTGCTTGCCAGGGAAAAGCTTAAAAAAAATATATTCGTCCAGAGTTGAGACCTGTGACTTTGGTGGCCTGGGGAGATGTGAAACTTCATCCTTGTGCTTACAAAACCAGTCCTGGACGAAGTGAGTAATGTGTATAGGGGCCCTGTCCTCTTGGAATCCAGCATCATCACTGGGGTACAAACGTTGAACCATGAGATGGACCTGATGAGCCAAATTGGTCACATAATTCTTGGCAGTAATGCAACCTTAGAGAACAACCATTCGGCCCATTCAGTACCACGATGTAGCTGCCGAAATCTTCACCTTACACCCCCCACCCCCCACCCCCCACCCTCCAATCCCCCACGCATGTTTCACTGTTGGGATGTTAACTTGGCTACAAGTTGGAAACAGTGTGAAACAAGACTCATCCGAGACCAAATGACTTTCTTCCATTGCTGCACAGTCCAGATTTTGTGGCTTCGCCACCATGCTTTTCCTGTTGGTGCATTTGCACTGATGAATGGTTTTGAAATTCCACCTCGCACTGCAATTCCCAGCTTCTGGCTCTTCCTCTGAGTTATTTTGGCGCTAACAGTGTTCCCCAGCTCGATATTTCGTTCTGAGTGACTTTTTAGCTATCTTCTTCTTACTTTTCGTCACAATTCTCTTCAATGATCATCTGTCTCCATCAGTCAACGCACACTTTGGGCCCGCACTGAGAGTTCGCGGAACTGTTTTTCCGCTTCGATACATTACCTCTTGAAACAGCAAACACCTTCGCTATCGAGGTTACGCAAGCAACCACCAAACGAACACCAGCCATTTTCGCACATTCGAGTTCCTTTGGGTCCGACTTATGCACTCACAAATGCGCAGAACACTGGTCTGACCACTACTGATACCTGCAACGTATTGAGGACATCACACAGGTGCCGCTGGTGGCCAAATACAACAGCGCAACCTGCAGTTTCTCGTGTTGTTTCCACATTTCGGTTCAACCTCTGTGTGTTTCGTATGACAAAATGAGGATATATTGAAAATACGAATATCTTACAAAAGCTTATACACAATACTTGCGGATCACATTGCAGGTAACGTTTAAGTAAGTTAAAATGTGAAGTATAGTGTTTTCAGCCAACTGACGTCAATGGCACTATGTACATCTTACGTAGCTCATTCAAATCGCTTTCTTAGACAGTCCATAATCAAGTGAAATTTCAGTTTTTCTCCACATCTTCCATAATTTCTCCTTGATATGTGTGCGTAAGCAGAAGAGACTAATGGTCAAAGTCCGAAAACGATTTTTTGGACTGTTCAATTAACCTAAACAAATTCTTCAAGTATAACACCAACACAAAACAGTGATCCGTCTGCGAATCACAACTACATAAAAGAATAATATAGAAAACAACTGAAATAATTTCCTACTAGTCTCCGCCAGAGACTTCTCCGATATACCAAGCCTAATCCAGAGGTCAACGAGATAATCCAAGCCAGGCTGCCGGGGCGGCAGCTATCCACGTCTGCTGGCGGTCGATGAACTCCGATGTGCGGCCGAGCGCCGGCCTTTATAGCGCTTCGGCGGATGAGTACCTCAGAACTACTTTCGATCACGTGGTTTGACTTGTGAAAATAGTTCCGGGATCTGCAGCGACCTCTTCCTTATGTTTGTGTGGGTCGGTAGTGGCTCCTGATGGCCGCTGGTGTCTTTGCTGTGTTGTTGTTGTTGTTGTTGTGGCCGTTCATTAATATTGCCTGTCGGCTGTGAAGTGCTTCGGTGTACCTGCGAAGCGGGCAACCCGCGGCTGCAGGCTGTCAGTTTGGTTGCTGATACTCTAGGCGCCGCGATGTCTGGTGGAGAAGGCCACAGCACTCCTAATTCTGTTTAAAGACGACTCTTCCTTGCATGGTAACTCAAAATCATTCGGAGCTCTGCACAGAATGTTGATCAAAGTTACAACACTTACTATCATTACCGATATATAAAGGGGGTGTAAAAGCTTTCTGCTTGTTGCCGCCAGTTCTCGCCACGTTTTACAGATCCTCTCTCGTAACGTCGCTAGCTCCTTGCAGTTCTAAATACAGTGAACTTGTGCCAAGGAGAACATCCTCCTCACATTCAGCAATTTCGGAACTGTCGAATTTCCGGCAACTTGAAGAAAAAGTGAGCGTACACAGTTGCTGAGCTTTCTTCTAGTGCTGAACCAATGCTGACATATCCTCCTCGTAGAAGCGTCTAATCATACAATGCGGGCTTTCACAGCAGGTATTTTCTTCAGTTAAAACGTCCGGGCTGAGATTCTCAAGTTCATGGAGTAGGGCGGGTTGTTTTAGATACGGCGCAATATAGAGGCGCGGTTCTTTTCATTCAGCTAGATGACGTATTTGTAGTGGAGCACAGGGAGTGTCACGGTAAACATACAAAAATTTTGCCTGAAGTTTAGTCTTCAACTGCGGAAGACATCTTTGGACATAAAGAGGCAATTTCATCAAAGGTTGAAGAAGCCCCCGAATTTATAGAATTGGCTTAAACTTTCCCGATGTCAAGTATGGGGTTGAAACGATGCTTAGACCTAGCAAGAAATGAAGAGAATGAGTGGGACCGCCATAAGATGCACGGCATCGACTAGCGACTCCTGCGGCATTGGCCCACACAGTTCGTGTAGTTTTGGCAAAGTATACATCTGTACCACAAAAAGGAGTTTAACGCCCGCTTACCTGAACTTAAAAGGAACTGCCACCTGATACAAACTGATTAATCGGCCGTAGCGCAACACGCTTTCAAAAATGAAAACCATGAAATAAAATTCTGCGAGACAAGCGTTTTAGCCAATATAACATTCCATCTTGCACGCTTGTTGAGAGAGGCGACAGAGGTTTACAAACACTGTGATAATTTGAACAGATAAGAAGGGGGATTTAAGTTAAATGAATTGTGGATGCCGACTTTAGGCTAACAGAATGACGATCGAGTGCTTTTAACCGATAACGATGACATCAGAAAAAGATAATCGTGTGTTTAGTATCGCGTGGCGAATGACGGTGCCCTCTTTGTAGCTCTATAAATTCGGTGTGTGGGTGGGTGGAGGGGGGGGGGCGGGGGTGCGGGAGGCCTTGCAACTTTAAAGCAGCTGCACAACAAATAACACACATACACAAAACTGTTGTTTTAGTGAGACTTCCCTTGGTCGTCAGGCGAAGGACGGAACTGAAATACCGGCTCAATGATTCCTACATAAGATTCCCTCTGCCGCATTCGCAGCATGCTGAGGTATTTGACTAAAAAGAACGAAGTTCTGGAACAGCTCATACTGCTCTCATGAGTTGGGAGTGAAAGATGTAACAAAAAAGGAAGATGCCGTTCTGTCTCCGAAGATGTCTCCCGCAGTCGGAACGAAACGCAAGGGAATAGTTTTACATGTCGATCACAGCCTGTCTACCCGAAATTCTTAACTGGTAAACACCTGCTGTGAAAGCCTACATTATATGATTAATTATATAAGCTGCTGCATTTTCCGAAAAGGCGACACTATTGAAACCAATAGGAAATCGGTATTTTAACTCGTTTCCTCTCTAGAGCAATGTGTCTTTCTGACCGCGTTACAGCTCACATGAAAAGAATAGGTGATTTCAAATGAACTTCATATGATGGATCGCACGTACAAGTTGGGGATTCTCTGGCGCCGATTCCATGGTGGTGACTAGGGAAGTTTCCCTGATGGAAAAGCCACCATATAATGGACGTTGGGTATCGACTACCGCATGTTGACCAGGATCTCTTTCAATTTCAGCGGCATGGAGCATTGGAGAGTTTGCATGATGACCAATGGTTCCTCCGAAAGCAATGGCGTATTCTGAACGAATAAGAAACTGAAAGATGCATGAACCCATGAATGAGGTGGGGGAAAAAGAGCCTGAAGTTCCCTCCTTGAGTAATAGTACCTTTCCGCACAGAGAGGGAGGAAGGAAAATTCGAGCTTAGTGCCCCATCGACGACGAGGTCATCAGGCACAGAACACAACTCGCATGAGAGAAAGATTGAGAAGTGCCTCTTCGGGGAAACCATCTCGGCATTTGCCTTAAGCAATTTAGGAAACCACGGAAAACCTAAATCTAGATGCCCAAATGGTCATTACTATTTCGCACATTCCCTCTACGAGCAGTCTAAGACGACAGATGCATATCAATAGTACTCTCCAGACTGGTACTCTGTCATCGGAACACTGCTTGAGGTCTCACCAATCATTCGTCAGTTAGTCAGTTGCATTCTACATAGATCTAATGAAGGATTTTTTTTATCGAAATGAGGTGGGAAGTGCCAGTTTACAAGATATGTGTACATGATTAGTGCTAAAATTAATGAAAACATTATTTTTATAGACCTAGCCATGCTACTACACTTAGAACAAGTTTTTTTACATTTTTTAATATTATTTTTATTGGCTACCAGTAGAAATTTGTCAGTGGATAGGTAGGAGCTGTCCACAAGAAATGATTTTAAGTTAGATTTAAAACTTACTTTGCTGCCTGTCAGATACTTCATGTTACCGGGCAAAGGGGCTGCATGTTGAACCTCTTTCTGAGCTATTGACGGCTTTAATAACGGATAATAAAGGTCATTTTTTCTTCTAATATTGTAGGTATGGACATCACTGTTCTTCTCAAACTGTGATGGATTGTTTCTCGTGAATTTCACTAGCGAATATATTTATTATGAAGGCGCACTTAAAATGCCGAGCATCTTGAAGAGGTACGTAAATGACTTTCGTGGATGAACATTACATATTATTCTTACTGCTCGATTTTGGGCTATCAGTACCCTTTCTAACTGAGAAGTTACCCCAGAAAATTATTCCATTAGACATTACTGACGAGAAATATCTGAAATATGTGAAAAGGTTGATCGTCTTCAAGATTAGCAATTATATGAAGAGCAAAAGTGGTTGAACTTCATTGTTTAAGAAGCTCAGTAATATACTCCTTCCAGTTTAAGATTTCATCAATATGTACACCCAGAAATTTGGACCATTCTACCTTGTTTACCGATTCTTGCTCATGACCTACATAAATTGTTTGTATGGCTAATTGTCGTGTAGAACTGACTATAGTGCGTTATTTCAAAATTTAGGGAGAATTCATTTTCTGAGAACCATATTGTAATTCTTTAGAAAATATCATTTACCATCTCCTCATTTGCTTTCTATCTAATGGGATTTATCATCACACTAATATGATCTGCAAAAATTACTAATTCTGTGGGTTTAACGTTAAGTAGAAGATCATTCATATATAAAACGAATGGAAGTGGGCCCAAAATCGAACCCTGTGGGTCTCCCTTTGTGATTTCTCCCCAGACATTGTTTGAATTATTCAGCACAATCTTTTGCATTATATTTGTTAAGTGTGATTCAAACAAGTTCTGTGTAAAGCCTTCAATTTAAAAAAAAACAAAACAAAAACAAATGAGTTTTTCTAAGAGAGTAACGTGTCCTACACAATCAAACACCTTGAAAAGATCACAAAAAATATCAACTGGCGATATTTTATTATATAAGTCTTGTGTTGTTTGATAAGTGAATGTATAAATAGCATTATCAGAAGAGTAGCCATTCTGGAATCCAATTATGATGTGCTAAGTAAATAGTTTTCACTAAAAGTATGACTCTAGAGCACGTTAGTTTCTCGAATATTTTGAAAAAAGATGTCGGCGTGATATGTGACTTATGGCTCAAAATCACGTACCTGCTGATATAGAATAGCTGTGCTGCAAGTAAATAAAATTATTCTTGAAGATGATGTCCGTCTGTACAACTAAATGGGAAACTATTTGTTTTGTGACGTGCACATTTCATTTCTTTTTATTTATAAAGCATTTCGAGTGGGCTGTAATGTCTCTTGGTTTTACGTATATAACAGCTGCGGTATAGTGTAGTATATCTTATAATGACTCCAGGTAAGTTACTAAGTGTATGAGAGTTTCTTGTTATTCTGTTATTGTTAAGTAGGAAACAACAGTTGGAGTGTAAGTTTCGTAAGATTAAATTACGATTTGATTCTACTTATGATTCTGTGATATTGTTATTCCATATGTGTCGTCCTGAAGATGCACTTAGCTGGCGTGCGTTCAACAGAATGTCCGATTTTCGGCGTTTTCGAGCACAGTTCAATTGAACACATCAATTTCATAGTTTTAAGATCTTCTGTTGTTTGTGTTGTGGTGTCTGTATGTAATCTGATATTCTTTTGTTTGTTATTTGTAACGTATGTAGCAGGGCCTGCTTTGTGAAAGGAGTTGCAAACAAGCTTTTCTTTACGTGTCTTTAGTAGAGATTAAATTATTATTTAGTCTGCTTTTGTTCTACACTGAGGTGACAGAAACCATGGTATATCTCCTAATACCGTGTCAGACCTCCTTCTGCAGCAACTCGACTTGGCATGGTCTCAGCAAGCCGCTGAAAGTCCCCTGGAGAAATAGCGAGCGATGCTGCCTCTATAGCCGTCGATAATTGCGAATGTGTTGCTGTGTGCACGAACTGACCTCTCGATTATGTCGATGGGATGCCAAATCATTCGTTATAATTGCCCAGAATGTTCTTAAAAATACTCATGAACAATTGTGTCCCGATGGAACATGAAGTCCATGAATGGAAGCAAATGATCTCTAGGTACCCGAACATAACCATTTACAGTCAATGATCGGTTCATATGGACAGGTTTTTTTTTTTAATTACTGCTACCAGTCACAAACTTTGTCAACTATTGTATTATTTATTTAGTGACATGTTTCGAGGGTTATACCTCATCTTCAGGCTAAATGGCAAAAATAACTTTACAATAAGGTCATAATGATGTTACATAGTCGTTTCGTAAATGCTGTGGTCATCTTTGTTCTTCTGGTGTGGACGTCTCGTTGTGATGCGTTCTGGTGTTTTCATTTCCGTGGCTCTCTTGGCCACAGTTCACAAATTGTCGTTAACATAGCAGTAACTTGGAAACACGATCACAAACAGTTCTGTAGTGCAGTGGACAAGATGGCGGTCGAAATACAGCTGGTTTCGATTTGACTATCGATTCGTCGATATATGTGGTGTCAGATGTTTACATGTCTTCTGCACATCTTGTTATCGTATTACAGAGGTAGATTGACGAAATACATTACAAACTGAGCACCTGTTAAAATATTATTGAACACGTCATGATATAAACTATTTATTTTACATATTTCTAAGCAATTGTTGGGGCTAGAGTCAAACGACTGTCATGTTATGCATCTCTTATTCTAAGAGTACTGTAGTGGAATTGGAAAAGAAATGTGAATTTTTGAAGTCCGTCATTTCATTCAGGATCTCGTTATTCCCCACGGGGCAATGGATGAGTATTTCGATTTCTTCCAAGATGTCCGTTTTCCAGCTCTTTTCTAAATTATATAGTACTTTGAGACCGTTGTTTATCGTAACACTGTGTCCTGTTTCATTCATATGTTTCGCTATAGCTGATTTATTCGGTTTGCCAAGTCTGAAACAGTCAATGTGTTCTTTAAAGTGGGTTTTAAAATTTCTTCCTATTTGGCCAATGTAATATTCGTTGCAATGGCTCCAAATTAGGTTCATATGGACCAGAGGGCCAGTATATTCCATGTAAACACAGCTGACACCATTATGAAGCCTCCACCAACTTACATGGTTCTTGTTGACAGCCTGGGTCGATGGCTTCGTTGCCTCCACGCCACACTCAAACCCCACCATCGGCTCTTACCAACCGACATCGGGACTCATCTGGGCACGGTTTTCCAGTCGCTGAGGGTCGATATGGTCACTAGCCGAGGACGGGTGCTGCAAGCGAGGTCGTGCGTTAGCAAAGGCAGTCGAGTCCGTCGTCTGCTACCATAGCTCGTTAACGCCTAATTTCGCTGCACTGTCCTAACACATACATTCTTCGTAGGTCCCACATTGATTTTTGCGGTTATTTCACGTGATGTTGCGTGTCTGTTAGCACTGACTACTGTTCGCACCCGCTGCTGATCTTGGTCGTCTGTTATGACAGCTACCCACCTGAAGTTTGGTATTCTCGGGATACTCTTGACATTGTTGATGTTGGAATATAGAACTTCCTAATGATTTCCGAAATGTTAAGTCCCATATGTCTAGCTCCAACTACCATTCCACGTTCAAAGTCTGTTGATTACCGTCGTGAAGCCATAATCATGTCGAAACCTTTTCACATGAATCATCAGAGTAGAAATGACATCTCCGCCAATGCACTGCCCTTTTATACCTTGCGTACGCGATACTACCGCCTTGTGAGTATGTGCATGTTACTATTCCATGACTTGTGTTACCTCGGTGTACGTTTCTATTAGAGGCCAACTTTCCAAGAATACAGAAACAACTAAGGTGTAATGCGTATGTGCCTTTACTTCACATGTTTGAGCCAAGTATTATGCATATTTACGCGATCGGGAATGCTCAGTAGCAGGCTACATGTACATTTAACAATTAAGCGTCAGCAAGAAGTATTAGAGATGAAATCGTAGGAGGCAATGTTGTGCAATTTCAGTAGGGACAAGATCCGACTATTCGGGAGTAGGATCTTCCAATCTGAGACAGTGTTCCGAGACAAATTTCCGTCACAATGTCCGCAAACGTGACGTCAGATCCGTCTAGTAACAGCGATCTGGACGCCCATTGGCTGAAAGTTTGGATACATGTACAGGGTGAGTTACGTAAGACGTAACACCCCCTTTATTCCGGGGGCGATTGCACGTATCGGCATGCGGTTTTCGGCGAATCATAGCTGACTATGGGGCACTTACGTTGGTACATGCACAATAATCACAACGTTTATATTGACCGAAATAATGAGGCAAGTACATGTTTTTTAAATGGGACGCTATACTTTTTTTTACCATCATTCGAACGTTCTGGAAAAGACGCGTATAGTAATGTAACGCATGTTGCTATTGTGATTCAAACTTTGCTTAAAAGAGGGCGGATGTGAATTTACCTACGTAGCGTAGGCCGTGTATGCTGCATAGAGCACATAGCCGGCCGAAGTGGCCGTGCGGTTCTAGGCGCTGCAGTCTGGAACCGCGAGACCGCTACGGTCGTAGGTTCGAATCCTGCCTCGGGCATGGATGTGTGTGATGCCCTTAGGTTAGTTAGGTTAAACTAGTTCTAAGTTCTAGGGGACTAACGACCTCAGATGTTGAGTCCCATAGTGCTCAGAGCCATTTCTGCATAGAGCACGGCAACTCGGCCTGCGGGTCGCGCGAGGCGTGTTTACGGTCTGCAGCCGCTTCCGACCGCCTCGACCTTCAATTGTACAATATTTCCCAGCGTCTTTTAAGTGAAGTTTGAATCACAATAGCAACATGCGTTACATCACTATACGTGTCTTTTCCAGAGCGTTCGAATGATGGTAAAAAAAAGTATAGCGTCCCATTTAAAAAACATGTACTTGCCTCATTATCTCGGTCAATATAAATGCTGTGATTATTGTGCATGTACCAAAGTATGTGCCCCATAGTCGGCTATGATTCGCCGAACACCGCTTGTCGATATGTGCAATCGCCAACGGAATAATGGGGGTGTTACGTCTTACGCCACTCACCCTGTATATATGAAGGGAACGAGAGAAGTGTCCTTATCGGCTAAGGGAGAAAGGTGGGGTGGTCTTTCCTGTCCTTTGGGAAGACAGGGCGAGTTAGTCGCGGGGAGCCACGCAAAACGCACGGTCGAGTAACTGGGGCGGCTATAAAAGAACGGTCGCGAGTGCATGTTTCAGATGTTAAACAAGCGAGAAAGTGAAGTTATTAGTTATAAGAACGCCACGTGTCGTGGCCAGTGTCTATCATTGTGTAAAGTCAGAAAACTGTGTTAATGTGTGTAAAGGGTCGAATATAACGGCGTAGTCCAGAGCCGCCATATTGCAAATACTGATTCTGTGACGTGTGTGACAAAGCAATTTCTGTATTAAAACAAGTATAGTTCAAACGTTGTTGACAATTAACAACTGGCATCCCTGAAAAGTCCACTTCAGCAGGATCACCACTTACATGGAACCTGGCGACTGAGCGCTACTACTGTGCTATGAGGGACTTACCGAAGCAGCAAGACACCAGGTTAGTGATACCGCCCAGAGAAGTACTTCCAACTCTCTACAATGCCAATGAGGGTGTTGTAAAGGAACAACGGAAAACATAAAAATACGGAAATATAGTCTTTGATTCTCTTTGCTGTGAATGGTAAGCGTTTTTCAACATTCGATGGTCTTTGTTGGCGAAACGTTAGATCACATAATAATTAGGAACTTTCCTTTCCGTTCCCATTCCACCGCGAAATAGAAAATCTATTGACATCACCATCTTTAGTGAGGCTTAAATCGGCGGTCCTGGCTTGTTTTGCTAGAGTATTCCAACCACGGGAAGATGTGAGAAATTTCGGAGATCTACATTACGGCCCTGTCTTATTAGGCACGGAGACGTGAACAGCAAAACAACAACGTAACTGGGAGGAACACGTAAGACCCGTGTCGGTGGCTTGGTTTCTGTCGAGACGCTTCAGGTTCCAGTGTCAAGTTTTCCGCAACCGCAACAAATCCGGATGCGCGCATTCCATTTATAGACCAGGTGGACTGGTGGCGACAGTCCGAAACGAGGCCACGGGCTCACTCTTTTACGGAACGATCAATGGCTGGCAGCGAGCTAGCGGCAGCGGTAGCGACCACTGGGCGCAATGCGGGCCTGCTGGTGTCCCTAAAGCCGTCGGCACACGGACCGTGCTGTCGAACGTTAACGTTGAGCGTGCCAAGTTCAACGTGCTGCTGAACGCTCAGGAACAGTGCGACTTGTGCATACGGTACGTGGGCCCCAAAATGGTATACGCGATCGCAACGCACTCCAGCGGCAGTTGAGGGGCGTTTCTAGTTCGTAAATCACACTGTTTACTCAACGGGCGCGAGTAAGATTCCCACGTTAGCTCCATTAAAACGCACATTTCCTCCATCGTCCACGAAAAGGAAAGTACAATGTCCAATCAATAAGGACACAGGCTTATAAAAGTTCCATTACAAACAGTGCGTTACAAATTTGGAATACTTCTCCGCATAAGATAAACTTTATTTCATCATTCCCACATTTTAGTACAGCCCCAAGGTCAGTCTTACTTGATCACTGTTCCTACCCAGTAGCAGAATGTTTGCAACATGTTAATTATGAAGTGTAAAAGAAAAACGAGCAAAATGTCTTTATACTAGTAGCGCGAGCTGTCCTGTAATTAAGCCAATCGAACAAAGTCAGAAAAGGTGAACTTATATTTACATAACATCAAATATAATAGTTTATACTGATATTAAATTAATAATAAAATATCAGAACCTAATAAAAACGCGAATATTAGGAAAAAAATTTGGAAGTGTCATGACGCGAACCACCACCCCAACAAAAACTCATTGGCTGATAGGGACGCTACTCATTACGCTAAACCAACAACACTGATCTTGTTCTAAGCCATATAATATTACGCCATGCTAAGAACGTTAATCGTAGATAATTCTGTTACTAATTGAAATTTAATTATAACAAATTGTACCAAGAGCAATGCGTTTTGGGTGGATCTTCAGTGTGTCACTGCCTTCAAATAGCATACTCTCATAATACGCACGTTACAATAATTCTTTTACCACGAATGTGATCTTTCTCATTACTTTATTGGAACGAATAACACAACTAACAATGAGTTTTCCAGTGATTCTCAATTTGCTGGTGCTTACAAACGGCATATATACATTTTGGCTTGAAATGAATGCCAATATGGCACCTCACAACTCTGTACTGAAGTGAGACGGCGTGCGTGAGACGTAGCTGGCGTTGTGCCATCTCATTGGTCAACGCTCAGACGCACGCTCAGAATATCTGACATGCCAGATATTGCTCTGCACATACGGAAAAGACTCCCGAACGTGCTATTCCACACTATGACGTCAGAAACTCGGCACGCTCAACGTTCGGATGCACGGTCCGTGTGCCGATGGCTTAAGCCTACTCCTGTGCCGTCTAAGCACTGTGCTCTTCCCCCGTCTGCCTGGAACTAGGGCGCTGCTTCCCTCATCTGCACTTTGCTTTTCGGTCTTCTTCCCGTGCCTACCTGAAATACAGCTCTGGCCCAAGCATCTTACATTTTTTGCAGGGACTGCCCAGAAAGTAATTTTTTTCATATTACCACTTACCTTGCAAAGTCGTACAGGAGGTTCTTGACTTAATTATAACGTGCAACAATTAATATTTCCCAATCTGTCGTCGTTTTTCAGTCATAGTGGCAGAAAATGGCGATTTCTAATCACTCCTACGCCAACTATGGTTAAGCCTGTGAAAAATTATATTCCCAGAGAGCTTAGAGCCGATCGAAATTCATCTCCATTTCTGTTGTATTGTAAGGTGCCAGGACATAGGCACTTACACGTTAGCTTACCAACATTAGTATTAATTATAAAGGGACTGGCAAGGGCATCAGATCATGACTCTATTGAATTATGATAAACATGAGGCACTCTCGAGCAGTATTCGCTGCATATCTGCATGATTGAGTTACTAACTTAAAGCGTTGGTGAAAAGTGTCGGAAGTTGAGAATTGTGGACTATAAAGTCTGCAGCTGGCCGTAGCTCGTCGGGCCGCCGTGGCAGGCAGGTAGCGGTCACCGGAAACGCGGGACAATACGGCGCTTTTGGGGATAGCCTAGGGGCGTTATGACGTACTCGATCATTGGGTAGATCTCAGAAATGCCGTTGGAGTGATTTCGGCGATGATAGAGCGTTCGACATTGGCCGAAACTGAGTATTCTTCCGCCGCGTTTTCGTACGCGTGTGAGACGGGGGAATTGTGGAGAGAGATGACTTCGCCTTCAGCCATCGAGCGGTACGGACTTGCAGACGGCGTCTTTGCCATCGTCTCCGAAGGGAGATATACGGTCTGTATTGCAGCACTGCACCAACGCGTGTTCCGTGCAGCGTTCTGCGGTTAGAGCTCTCTGTGCGCTCAGAAGCGAGATTTTCACCAACGCTTAACCACTTCCAACAACTTACCTAATATTCTTGATCTGGTAATTATCCTTGCGAGGTGCCGAGTATTTATCAACGCATCAACGTAACAGGGGCGCGTAATTGCAAATTGTTAATGTGCCATTCTCAGGAGTGTGAGGATGGACAAAGAAATTCACATCTTCTTTGTAAATTTTGTCAGTTGTGGGAGATATCGAATTATCGACTTCATTGTAGCGAGCATTTATCCTGTCCCATGTACTCTAGTCACTGCACGGCTATCCCAGACTGGAAGGAAAGAAGGTTTGCGGTCTTTTTTCTATGTCAGCGACGAACAAGTAAGCTTACAGTATTGGTCAAACGTCATGCACAAGCAGGCAACGTGTTGTCTGCGTAGGCTACTTTCTGACGGGGGTCAAAATATCCATTACGTAAAACTAGATGACCAACTGTCTTAGATCAGTGAAGGCAGTACGGACAACGGATAACAGTGTAGCTGTTGCTTTGGGATTGTGTGATTCAGCCACCATTTCGCAGAGATATCCAGGTCTCTGTCGCACGAAAGTGTCAGGAGGCATCTTTTGATCCGGAAGTTGTCTACCACTGGATGCTAAAGAAACTGTCAACTGAACGCGAAATGTAACGAGTGGGAACAGCAATGCGATCTCTGTAGTGGTGTCAACATTCATAACGTCGCGTTCTTGGACAGGCTGTTCATACCAGAGGTACATTTACGAACAGCTGAATTCTGAGGCCTACCTAGTAGCGTATGCAGAATAGTTCCAATCCTCAGTTCCGATTACGGTCTTCTCTCCCTATTATTCCCAGTTGGGATCTCCTCTGCTACACTACCAGCATGCTAGGATATTTGGCGAAAAAAAAAAAAAGAAGTTCTGCAACAACCTACCTGGCTATAATGACTGTGAAGCGTCCCGCAATAAGGTTGTGGTGTTGTGGGGAGTAGAGTGTTCCTCAAATCATTCTAACGAAATTTGCGAGCGACGGCTTGGGGAATTGTCTTACTGAAGGTACAGAATGTATCAATGGATGATGTGATATATTCTAATACCTGACAGCAGTGATACGCATCAATTTTTTGCTGTTTGACGCCACAAGATTAATATTATGTAAGCTGTTTCAAATAACTTAAGACCTGATGTGGGATGTACGAAGAACGTATGTGTTAGGACAGTGCAGCGAAATTAGACGTTAAGGAGCTATGGCAGCAGACGACCGACTCGAGTGCCTTTGCTAACGCACGACATCACTTGCAGCGACCTGAAGATTGAAATCGGTTATAATAAAGAAGTATTTATTAGTACGAGTGTCTTGGTGATGCCATTACGACATTTTTTTAAGAAAACGCTTAACGGCTGTGGGCTCCATCTTCAAAGAATACCGGGTGGTTATAATTAATCTTTCCCTATTTAACACGTTATAGCACGGAAACTAATTACCGTACGAGGACCAAACGTGGTAGCATTACTGTCCAGAGTATGGAGTGCATGATTTCCATGGGCCACAGAGCCACCGTCCATTTCCAACTATTGCCACCAGGTGCTGTGATCAGTCATCGTCAAGTGCGAAGCCGTTCTGTTCACTAGAAGGCCGAAGCAACTGCGCAAACACCGCTACTGCAGACCAATAACTCTACATGCACGTCCAATACGTTCCCGCGAGAAAGTCAAATACCTCGGCGTCTGGCTGGACCGGAAATTACTCTGGGGGGACCACATAGGACACATGACCAACCGAGCTAGCGCGAGGCTCAAACAGCTCTACCCTATGCTCAACAGGCGTAGCACACTGAACAGAAGGGTGTCGAGGTCCATGTACATGACACTTATCCGACCCCTGATGACGTACGCAGCTCCTGTCTGGGGATACGCTGCGCCTACACGCCTGCGCCGTCTGCAGCTCATACAAACTAAAGTACTCAAAATCATAAGCAATGCTCCACGATACACACGCATCGCGGACCTTCACCGGGAATACCGACTTGAGACTCTCACGGAGGTAATCCACAAACTCACCACAAGACTATACATAAACTCCAGACATTCACAGAACCCGTTTATTCTGAATCTGGGGAACTACGACCACAACCATAGATGGAAACATAAAAGACCAAAAGACATACTTGTAAGGACATTACTGGATATCCAGCTGAAATACACTGTCGAATAACTGGCACCACACAGGGAAGCCGTACCGTACACTGCATGCAAACAAGCTCCACACATCCCCCACACAGTGAGATGATCTATGGCCGATCTCCCACTACTGTATAACGATCTTGATTGTTCCAGGAATGTAGCAGCTGCAGCAACTGGGACACATCGCCATCGCTTGTCACGGTAATGATGCATGATACCTATACTAACAAATCCAACCTTGCATAAGCTATTGCAGCTAGTAAGCCACTACTGCTCTTACTACCCATCCCACTATCGCAGAGGTTTTTTTCCCACGGCACGAGCCATGGCACTTTTTTCCCTCTGCTCTTCAAATCGCTACCCTCACTCGCGTTTCGTCCACTATCTATCACCTGATGGACCGTGTTAATGCGTAGCCTTACCCAGACGCACGGACAACATCACAGCCCAGCATCCTGTGATCCACTTACTAGATAACTAACATGTTTACGGAGGTGACAGTAGAACTTTTGGTTTGGTCACCACGTTGGTGCGGGCGTGGAAGGGCCCACACTCTACTAGTCATCGTGATTCATAGTCTCACACACCTGACCGGTCGCAGTGCACTTGTTGATGTGTCAACACGAGCTTGAACAAAAACGAGCAGGGCATTATTGGTGAAGCTCTACTACAAAAGCAACAGTAATGCTGTGCTTCGAGAACATCGCCGGCTGAAAGGATAACAAAAGGGGCCTCTTTCTTCACCTGCTGTGCAGAGCATGATGAAGAAGTTCGAATCAACTGGAGAACTGGGCGTCGCTCTGGGAAGAGGCAAACGACCGGTTGCACCACAGGTAGTTGATGAAATCGCTGTTGCTACGGCAGACAGGAGATTGACAGCAAGTGCAAAAAGGCTAAGCAGGGATGGCTAGAGGACAAATGTAAGGATGTAGAGGCTTATCTCACGAGGGGTAAGATAGATACTGCCTACAGGAAAATTAAAGAGACCTTTGGAGAAAAGAGAACCACTTGTATGAATATCAAGAGCTCAGATGGAAACCCAGTTCTAAGCAAAGAAGGGAAAGCAGAAAGGTGGAAGGAGTATACAGAGGGTCTATACAGGGGCGATGTTGTTGAGGACAATATTATGGAAATGGAAGAGGAGGTAGATGAAGATGAAATGGGAGATATGATACTGCGTGAAGAGTTTGACAGAGCACTGAAAGACCTAAGTCGAAACAAGGCCCTGGGAGTAGACAACATTCCATTAGAACTACTGACAGCCTTGGGAGAGCCAGTCCTGACAAAACTCTGCCATCTGGTGAGCAATATGTATGAGACAGGCGAAATTCCCTCAGACTTCAAGAAGAATATAATAATTCCAATCCCAAAGAAAGCAGGTGTTGACAGATGTGAAAATTACCGAACAATCAGTTTAATAAGTCACAGCTGCAAAATACTAACGCGAATTCTTTAAAGACGAATGGAAAAACTGGTAGAAGCCGGTTTGGATTCCGTAGAAATGTTGGAACACGTGAGGCAATACTGACCCTACGACTTATCTTAGATGAAAGATTAAGGAAAGGCAAACCTACGTTTCTAGCATTTGTAGACTTAGAGAAAGCGTTTGATAATGTTGACTGGAATACTCTCTTTCAAATTCTGAAGGTGGCAGGGGTAAAATACAGGGAGCGAAAGGCTATTTACAATTTGTACAGAAAACAGATGGCAGTTATAAGAGTCGAGGGGCATGAGAGGGAAGCAATGGTTGGGAAGGGACTGAGACAGGGTTGTAGCCTCTCCCTGATGCTATTCAATCTACATTTTGAGCAAGCAGTAAAGGAAACATAAGAAAATTTCGGAGTAGGTATTAAAATCCATGGAGAAGAAATAAAAACGTTGAGGTTCGCCGATGACATTGTAATTCTGTCAGAGACAACAAAGGACATGTAAGAGCAGTTGAACGGAATGGACAGTGTCTTGAAAGGAGGGTATAAGATGAACATCAACAAAAGCAAAACGAGGATAATGCAATGTAGTCGAATTAAATCTGGTAATGCTGCGGGAATTAGACTAGGAAATGAGAGGCTTAAAGTAGAAAATGAATTTTGCTATTTAGGGAGCAAAATAACTCATGATGGTCGAAGTAAAGAGGATATAAAATGTAGACTGGCAATGGCAAGGAAAGCGTTTCTGAAGAAGAGAAATTTGTTAACATTGAGTGTAGATTTAAGTGTCAGGAAGTCGTTTCTGAAAGTATTTGTATGGAGTGTAGCCGTGTATGGAAGGGAAAAATCGACGATAAATAGTTTAGACAAGTTTAGAATAGAAGCTTTTGAAATGTGGTGCAACAGAAGAATGCTGAAGATTAGAGAGGTAGATCACATAACTAATGAGGAGATATTGAATAGAATTGGGGAGAAGAGGAGTTTCTGGCACAACTTGACTAGCAGAAGGGATCGGTTGGTAGGACATGTTCTGAAGCATCAAGGGAGGGCAGCGTGGAGGGTTAAAATCGTAGAGGGAGACCAAGAGATGAATACACTAAGCAGACTCAGAAGGATGTAGGCTGCAGTAGGTACTGGGAGATGAAGAAGCTTGCACAGGATAGAATAGCATGGAGAGCTGCATCAAACCAGTCGCAGGACTGAAGACCACAACAATAACAATGGCAGACAACGATGCGCGCAATTCCCGATCGTCAGGCAGCGCGCGTGCCGTCTCACGACAGTTGAACATCCATTGGTCTGCTGTACGGAGGGAGCTTCGAACCATTTTCAAATGGTATCCATACAAGATCCATATACGAGGGGCGTTTGAAAAGTCCGTGCGAAGTCCGAAAGATGGCACCACCAGCGCGTATCGAGGTCATGTTTAGTTAGTAGCATCTTTGGAAAGAGGGCACACCAAGTTTCAGCCATATTGGTCCATTTCTTTGTGTTTGGTATTCGTGTGAATCAAGGAAGTCGAGTGATTGTCAAAAAATGGACGAAAAAGAATTTCGTGTGGTGATTAAACATTACTTTATGAAAGGCAAAACACCTCAGGAGACTGAAGAGAAGCTTGATAAACATTACGGTGACGCTGCACCTTCGATTAGAACAGTTGACTTCGCTCTCCTCTTTATCGCAAGGATATGGACCATCCTATGGTCAGACGAAGCTTATTTTTCTGACGGGTGACGTGAACACACAGAATTGGCGAGTGTACGGATCTTTCACCTCCAGTCACCGTGCAGGAAGTTCCTCTGTATGGTGAACGTGTCACCGTATGGTGTGGCTTCACGGCTGCGTTCGTCATTGGCCCATTCTTTTTTGAACTGGTTGACGCTCCAGGACCAAAGACGTGCAGTGTGACTGACCAGCGCTACTGCGATATGCTTCCCCATCAAATCATAACCGCCCCTCAGGAGAGAGACGCATTGAACTCAACAGTTTTCATGCAAGACGGGAACCCACCGCACATCGCTCGTGAAGTTCACCTGCTTCTTCGACACACTTGGAAACGATCGAATTATCAGCCGATCGTTTCCAAATGCTTGGCCGGCATGATTAGGTGATTTCACTTCCTGGGATTTCTGGTTGTGGGGCTACCTGAAGGACAGGGTCTCCCAGCGGAACATCCACACATGTGCTAATATGAAGCGCAGCATAAGAAGAGAGGTAGCCAGCATACCTGCGGACACGCTTCGCTCTGCTGTGCAGAATGCAATGCTGCGCTTTCAGACCCTCCTGCTCGCTGATGGGTACCATACTGAGCCCCTTTTGTAGCAGTAATGGTACCGGTATGTAATGGTATGATGTATCGTAGCAAAACATTAAAAGTGTTTCAATTGAATTGATTCTGCATTATTTCTCATCCCTATGTCCTTGACATTAATTCTACCACGTTTGTCCTCATATGGTAATTAGTTTCCGTGTTATAACGTGTTAAATACGGAAAGTTAAATTATAACCACCCGGTATAATAGAAAAAATTGTGTCGGTTCATGGTTTTCTATTATAGGCTTCTTTCAAGTGCTTTGCCTGAATGTTGCAGCTTCTCGATGCAGCATCTTTGTACAATAAATTATTTAATGAAGGAAGAACTACTTCCACGAAATGTTCTAACACACTCTTTTAGTAAATTTTCTTGTAGTCTGAAAACGATTCACTCATATTAAAATCGTTGGGCTGCCAAAGTTACTTTCTAAAAATTGCCTTTCGGAGCTCACCAGCGTCACAGTTTAAATAACTCGAACTAAAACAGATTTCAACAAACTGCCATCAGAACACAAATCAACATGACTCGAACGCCTGCACTCTCAGAGAGGATCATTCAAAAGTGGATTGTCACTTAATGCTGTGATGTACAACAATTAAAAATTGAAAATTGTAAGTCAAAAGCAAAATGTAGGTAAACTACGCAGATTATACTAAATTTTGTACCGCATTTTTACTGAAATTACTCAGTCAGTATAATGAACCTACGAAAAAAGTGTTATATGCAAATAGAAGATCCCTAGCAAATTTAGAGGTTCTATCTTTCTTTCCTTACGCTCCTAAAACCGCTCCTAAAAGCCATCGAAAACGGTACACCAACTCCAAAAATACATCCTTCATAGTTTTGAAAATTTGCCGAGCGTTATCCTCAATCTCATACTACAACGTAGTCATAGAAATTAATAATAGAAAAATTGTCAGACAAATAATTACTATTGCTGTAGAATGATTGCGCTTTGAAAGTGACGTTACGGCACAGGAGAGTGTGCATGGCATGTGGGAGCGACTGCTCTCGCAAACGAGAACATTCGCTGATGGCGCGGACCCATGCATTTACGGTCTTTTTTTTAATCATTAGTCTTGTGACTGATTTTAGCAGCCCGACACGAATTCTTGTCTTGTGCCAACCTCAGAGTTGCTCTTGCACCCTACTTCCTCAGTTATTTGTTGGATGTATTCCAATCTCTGTCTTCCTCTATGGTTTTAGCCTCTACCAGTCTCTCTAGTACCATACCGGTTATTCCCAAATGTCTTAACACATGTCCTAACATCCTTTCCCTTCTTCTTGGCAATGACCTTCATATGTTCCCTTCTCGGCAGAGTCTGCTTAGAACGACCTCATTTCTTATCAGTTCACCTAATTTTCGACATCCTTCTATAGCACCACGTCCTCAACGCTTCAAAGTCTTTCTTTTCCACTTTCCCCACAGCCCAAGAGTCACCACCATACAACGCTGGGCTGAAATCGTTCATTCTCAAAAATTTATTCCCAAATTACGACCAACGTTTTATACCGGTAGTCTTATATTGGCCAAGAATGCCCTCTTTGCCTGTGTTAATCTGCATTTAATGTCCTCATTGCTTCGTCGTGTGTTACTATGCTTGCAAAGCAGCAGAATTACTTCACTTCCTCTACTATTTCGTCACTGATTTTTTTTGTTAAGTTTATCGGTAGCCTCATTTCTACTACTTCTCATTGCTTTCGTCTTTGTTCAGTTTACCGTCCATCCATATTCTGTATCTATTAGACTGTTCATTTCATCCAGCATATCCTGCTATTCTTCTTCAGTGTGACTGAGGACACTCTAGCGTCGTCATCAGCGAATCTTATCCTTGATATTCCTTCATCCTGAACTGCAATCCCACTTCTCAATCTTTTATTTCCGTCATTGCTTCATCGACGTGTAACTTGAACAGTAGAGGCAAAATCCGAGCACTTATTTCTTGATCTGCAATTTTTACTGTTACCTCTTTGTTTTGTACATAATATACGTCTTTCCCTTCAGCGTACATCAGTGTGTTTGAGAATTTCCAACATGTTATACATTGACGAAAGCTTTTTCCAGGTCGACATATGCTATGGACGTGTCTTCCTTTTTATTAAGTCTTGCTTCCATTATCAAGCGCAACTTCCGAACTGCCTCTCCGATGCCTTTACCTTTCTTAAAGGCAAAGTGATCGTCATCTACGAGACCCTCAATTTTATTTTTCATTCTTCTGTGTATTATTCTTGTCAGCAACTTGGATGCAAGAGCTGTTAAGCTGATTATACGATGATTTTCATACTTGTCTGCCCTTCCTTTCTTCGGGATTGTGGAAATGATATTTTTTCGGAAGTCTAATAGTACGTCGCCATTGTCACAGATTTCACACACCATTTTGAGTAGTCGTTTGGTTGCCACTTACAGTAACGACTTCAGAAATTTCGAAGGATTGCTATACATCCGTTCCACCTCATTTCATCGCAAGTCTTCCAAAGCTCTGTTAAACACTAATACTGGATCGCCTATGTCTTCCACATTTCTTCTATCGCGTCGTCAGACAGGTCGTCCCCCTCGTAGAGGCCTTAAATGTACGGTTTCAACCTAGCCGCTCTCTCCTCTGCTTTTAACACTGGAATTCCCACCGTATTCTTTACATGGCCACCAAAGATTATTTTGACTTTTCTATATGCTGGATCCGTCTTTCCAGCAACCATCTCTTTTTCGATTTCTTTACACGTTTCCTGCTGCCATATTGCCTTGGCTTCCCTGGTGTTGCTACGAGGGGTGTTTAAGTAATACAACACATTTTTCATCTCCAAATTGAGGTTGAAAAGAAATGCGGATTTTGTTGTGGGACATCGTAGAATATTCCCGCTTCAGCTCCTATAGTTTCATGAAGTTCCAATAGGTAGTGGAGTCTTCAAAATGAGGACTGTAACGGAGGTGCATTCCAAGCAGAGAGCCGTCACTGAGTTTCTTTTGGCAGAAAACTAGATCCTCGCAGATATTTACAGGTTCTTTCAGAATGTGTACGGCGAGTGGTTGGGCGATGCGTCTGACGTCATGGCAATAACGTCGCGCAAGCCGGTTCGATCTCCGGCGTGCCGGCTGGCAATCCATGGAGTGGTGCCACATCGCCCCTCCTCCGAAGAAAAAGGACCCTCCCTCAGCTGGTAAAGTCATGGCGACGGCCTTCTGGAACTCTGGAGGGGTTATCCGGTATGATGTCCTCCCTCATGTTGCAACGGTCAGCTGTGAAGTGTACTGTGCTGCTCTCCGGAAATGGATGAAACCACTTCAGCGTGTTCGTCGCCTCAAAAATTCAATGTACTTCTCATCCTGCATGACGAAGCAAGTCTTCATACAAGCCTGCGCACCCGAGAAGAGCTCACAGATCTTCACTGGACTGTTCTTCCTCGTCCACCCTACAGCCCGGATCTCGCACCTTTCGACTTCCATCTGTTTGACCCAATGGAGGATGCACTTCACGGGACGCAAGACGTGGATAATGGGAAGGTTATTGACGCACTAGGCCGTTAGCTCCGACGTAGACCAGCAGAGTGGTACCATCTGGTGGTGGTGGTGGTTAGTGTTTAACGTCCCGTCGACAACGAGGTCATTAGAGACGGAGCGCAAGCTCGGGTTAGGGAAGGATTGGGAAGGAAATCGGCCGTGCCCTTTCAAAGGAACCATCCCGGCATTTGCCTGAAACGATTTAGGGAAATCACGGAAAACCTAAATCAGGATGGCCGGAGACGGGATTGAACCGTCGTCCTCCCGAATGCGATTCCAGTGTGCTAACCACTGCGCCACCTCGCTCGGTGGTACCATCTGGCATTCGGGCCCTCCAAGTAGGGTGGACCAAAGGCCGTCACATTGAATGGAGGCTATGTTGAAAAATATGATTTTGTATCCAAAATAGTGGGGAATAATACGGTGTATTGGAATCATGAATAAAGCCTATCTGCTTTCAAAAAAAAGTGTTCCTAAGCAACTTACATTTCTGCACTCTTAAATTTCCTTCAAAACTTCCTTCTTTATCAATCGACTGAAGTTCTTGTTTGCTGCCCAAGGTTTCGTCACAATTACCATCCTTGTACCTATACTTCTCTGTCCACCTCCTGTGAGTGCTCATTTTAGAGACGTCAATTCCTCTTAAACTGAACTACCGACTGCAGTGTTCATTATTGCTGTATCTATTCGTATAGCCTCAGGGCACTTCAAATGCATCTCATCATTCCTAAGTCCTCCAGTATCTCAAGTCCTTACACATTGATTCTGCCGGACGAGTATCTTGAAGTTCAGTCTGCTCTTCATCATTACTAAATTGTGCTCCCAGTCTAAATCTGCTCCCGAGTACGGCTTACAGTCCAGTATCTGATTTCGGAATCTGTCTAAGCATTATGTAATATCTCTGTAATCTTTTACTACGTCCAGGCCTACTCGACGCATATCTCTTCCTCTCGTTATTTTTTTGAAGCGTGTATTCGCTATTACTAGCTGACATTTATTCCAGAACTCAATTAATCCGTCTGCTCTCTCATTCCTACTACAAAGTCCATACGCTCCCGCAAATTTGTCTTGTACTCCTCCCCCTCGTACCGAGTTCCAATCGCCCATGTGTAAGTTACGGAAGACTATACTTGCTTCCTCACAAGTATTACATGAAGTGCCCTCCACCACACACCATAATGTGGTGGTGGTGTGAAGATGAAGAAGAAGGGGATAGGGAGACACACACACACACACACACACACACACACACACACAGAGAGAGAGAGAGAGAGAGAGAGAGAGAGAGAGAGAGAGAGAGAGAGAGAGACAGTCAGAGTTCTTTAAAGCGAGTGGAACCGACAGGGGTGGCGCATTGGTTGAAAACACACTGGACTCGCATTCGGGAGGACCACGGTTCAAATCCGCATGTGACCATCCAGATTTAGGTTTTCCGTGGTTACTCTAAATCGCTCCAAGCAAATACCGGGATGGTTTCTTTGAAAGGGCACGGCCGATTTATCCTTGACACAATTCGATGATGTGCACCGTCTCTAATGAACTCGATGTCGATGAGACATTAAACCCAGTCTTCCTTCTTTAAAGTGTGTACAGTTGTTAGAGGTTCATTCTTAGCGTTTGACCAAACAGATCCGTTTCAGAAACGCTGCGAGCAGGCGGTACACAAAGTTTTTGTTAACACAATGTGTGTAAGCGGTACCTGCGCGCAGCGGCGTCCCAGAAGGCAGTGCGCTGCAGCCTGCGGTGGTGGAGGCGCGGGTGCAGCGCGCAGTCGTTGGCCTCACTGCCGTAGCCCGAGGTGTCGCCCTCGTCCTCACGGCAGCTGCACTCCGCCTGGCTCTCCTGCAGGCAGTAAGCACTCTCTGTATACACCTTCAGGCTGGAAGCAGCTTTACTGTACGTTTCTCACACCTCCCTAATAACAGAAGCAGCTTCGCATAGGTAGCATTAAGTTTATACGGCCAGATGACTTGACTGGTGTAGCATGTTTTGTTATGGGGCCACAAATAAAATTCAGAGAACGTAGTTAAGCAGGTGAATATCATCACTTTCAACCAACTTATGTGATGTAAGACGCGATGATAGCAGCGTACGCCAGGAAAGTTGTCTGGAAGCATGAATGGTATGTGTTCCATACTAAATTGGCTTTTGGAGCGACATCTCATGGCAATGATGGGAGTACATCGTGATGTAAGTGATAACATTTACAACCAGTGTAAATACTGTATGACACACGCACGCACGCACGCACACACACACACACACACACACACACACACACACACACACACACACACACATATATATATATATATATAGTGATCCATTGATCGTGACCGGGCCAAATATCTCACGAAATAAGCGTCAAACGAAAAAATTACAAAGAACGAAACTTGTCTAGCTTGAAGGGGGAAAAAACCAGATGGCGCTATGGTTCGCCCGCTAGATGGCGCTGCCATAGGTCAAACGGATATCAACTGCGTTTTTTTAAATACTAACCCCCATTTTTTATTACATATTCGTGTAATACGTAAAGAAATATTAATGTTTTAATTCGACCACATTTTTCACTTTGTGACAGATGGCACTGTAAAAGTCACAAACATGTGGCTCAGAATTTTAGACGAACAGTTGGTAACAGGTAGGCTTTTTAAATTAAAATTACAGAACGTAGGTATGTTTGAATATTTTCTTTCAGTTGTTCCAATGTGATACATGTACCTTTGTGAAGTTATCATTTCTGAGAATGCATGCTGTTACAGCGTGATTACCTGTAAATACCACATTAATGCAATAAATGCTCAAAATGATGTCCGTCAACCTCAATGCATTTGGCAATACGTGTAACGGCATTCCTGTCAACAGCGAGTAGTTCGCCTTCCGTAATGTCCGCACATGCATTGACAATGCGCTGACGCGTTGTTGTCAGGCGTTGTCGGAGGATCATGATGGCAAATATCCTTCAACTTTCCCCACAGAAAGGAATCCGGGGACGTCAGATCCGGTGAACGTGCGGGCCATGGTATGGTGCTTCGGCGACCAATCCACCTGTCATGAAATATGCTATTCAATACCGCTTCAACCGCACGCGAGCTATGTGCCGGACATCCATCATATTGGAAGTACATAGTCATTCTTTCATGCAGCGAAACATCTTGTAGTAACATCGGTAGAACAGTACGTAGGAAATCAGCATACATTACACCATTTAGATTGCAATCGATAAAATGGGGGCCAATTATCCTTCCTCCCATAATGCCGCACCATACATTAACCCGGCAAGGTCGCTGATGTTCCATTTGTCGCAGCCATCGTGGATTTTCCGTTGCCCAATAGTGCATAAGATGCCGGTCTACGTTACCGCTGTTGGTGAATGACTCTTCGTCGCTAAATAGAACGCGTGCAAAAAATCTGACGTCGTCCCGTAATTTCTCTTGTGGCCAGTGGCAGAACTGTACACGAAGTTCAAAGTCGTCGCCATGCAATTCCTGGTGCATAGGAATATGGTACGGGTGCAATCGATGTTGATGTTGGATTCTTAATACGGACGTTTTTGAGATTCCCGATTCTCGCGCAATTTGTCTGCTACTGATGTGCGGATTAGCTGCGACAGCAGCTAAAACACCTGAATGAGATTTTCACTCTGCAGCGGAGTGTGCGCTGATATGAAACTTCCTGGCAGATTAAAACTGTGTGCCCGAGCGAGACTCGAACTCGGGACCTTTGCCTTTCGCGGGCAAGTGCTCTAGCATCTGAGCTACCGAAGCACGATTCACGGCCGGTCCTCACAGCTTTACTTCTGCCAATATCTCGTCTCCTACCTTCCAAACTTTACAGAAGCTCTCCTGCGATCCTTGCAGAACTACCACTCCTGAAAGAAAGGATACTGCGGTGACATGGCTTAGCCACAGCCTGGGGGATGTTTCCAGAATGAGATTTTCACTCTGCGGTGGAGTGTGCGCTGATATGAAACTTCCTGGCAGATTAAAACTGTGTGCCCAGCTGAAACTCGAACTCGGGACCTTTGCCTTTCGCGGGCAAGTGCTCTACCATCTGAGCTTAAACACCTACTCGGGCATCATCATTTGTTGCAGGTCGTGGTTGACGTTTCACATGTGGCTGAACACTTCTGTTTCCTTAAATAACGTAACTATACGGCGAACGGTATGGACACTTTGATGATGTCGTCCAGGATACCGAGCAGCATACATAGCACACGCCCGTTGGGCATTTTGATCAGAACAGCCACACATCAACACGATATCGACCTTTTCCGCTATTGGTAAACAGCCCATTTTAACACGGGTAATGTATCACGAAGCAAATACCGTCCGCATTGGGGGAATGTTACGTGATATCACGTTCTTACACGTTTGTGACTATTACAGCACCATCTATCAAAAAGCGAAAAAAGTGGTTCAACTAAAACATTCATATTTTTTTACGTACTACACGAATATGTAATAAAAAATGGGGGTTCCTATTTTAAAAAAAACGCAGTTGATATCCGTTTGACCTATGGCAGCGCCATCTAGCGGGCCAACCATAGCGCCATCTGGTCTCCCCCTTCAAGCTAGACGAGTTTCGTTCTTTGTAGTTTTTTCGTTTGAATATATATATATATATATATATATATATATATATATATATATATATATATATATATATATACTCCTGGAAATGGAAAAAAGAACACATTGACACCGGTGTGTCAGACCCACCATACTTGCTCCGGACACTGCGAGAGGGCTGTACAAGCAATGATCACACGCACGGCACAGCGGACACACCAGTAACCGCGGTGTTGGCCGTCGAATGGCGCTAGCTGCGCAGCATTTGTGCACCGCCGCCGTCAGTGTCAGCCAGTTTGCCGTGGCATACGGAGCTCCATCGCAGTCTTTAACACTGGTAGCATGCCGCGACAGCGTGGACGTGAACCGTATGTGCAGTTGACGGACTTTGAGCGAGGGCGTATAGTGGGCATGCGGGAGGCCGGATGGACGTACCGCCGAATTGCTCAACACGTGGGGCGTGAGGTCTCCACAGTACATCGATGTTGTCGCCAGTGGTCGGCGGAAGGTGCACGTGCCCGTCGACCTGGGACCGGACCGCAGCGACGCACGGATGCACGCCAAGACCGTAGGATCCTACGCAGTGCCGTAGGGGACCGCACCGCCACTTCCCAGCAAATTAGGGACACTGTTGCTCCTGGGGTATCGGCGAGGACCATTCGCAACCGTCTCCATGAAGCTGGGCTACGGTCCCGCACACCGTTAGGCCGTCTTCCGCTCACGCCCCAACATCGTGCAGCCCGCCTCCAGTGGTGTCGCGACAGGCGTGAATGGAGGGACGAATGGAGACGTGTCGTCTTCAGCGATGAGAGTCGCTTCTGCCTTGGTGCCAATGATGGTCGTATGCGTGTTTGGCGCCGTGCAGGTGAGCACCACAATCAGGACTGCATACGACCGAGGCACACAGGGCCAACAACCGGCATCATGGTGTGGGGAGCGATCTCCTACACTGGCCGTACACCACTGGTGATCGTCGAGGGGACACTGAAAAGTGCACGGTACATCCAAACCGTCATCGAACCCATCGTTCTACCATTCCTAGACCGGCAAGGGAACTTGCTGTTCCAACAGGACAATGCACGTCCGCATGTATCCCGTGCCACCCAACGTGCTCTAGAAGGTGTAAGTCAACTACCCTGGCCAGCAAGATCTCCGGATCTGTCCCCCATTGAGCATGTTTGGGACTGGATGAAGCGTCGTCTCACGCGGTCTGCACGTCCAGCACGAACGCTGGTCCAACTGAGGCGCCAGGTGGAAATGGCATGGCAAGCCGTTCCACAGGACTACATCCAGCATCTGTACGATCGTCTCCATGGGAGAATAGCAGCCTGCATTGCTGCGAAAGGTGGATATACACTGTACTAGTACCGACATTGTGCATGCTCTGTTGCCTGTGTCTATGTGCCTGTGGTTCTGTCAGTGTGATCATGTGATGTATCTGACCCCAGGAATGTGTCAATAAAGTTTCCCCTTCCTGGGACAATGAATTCACGGTGTTCTTATTTCAATTTCCAGGAGTGTATATATATATATATATATATATATATATATATATATATATATATATATATATATGTGTGTGTGTGTGTGTGTGTGTGTGTGTGTGTGTATGTGTGTGTGTGTGTGTGTGTCAGAGAGAGAGAGAGAGAATTACTGTGTGTCGGACAGTGGCTGGCGTGACACAACCAAAACAAAAAATGATCTACATGTTTACCTCGTGTTACACCATTCTTCTTGTGAAGCTTAGCAAATCCTGTGATGTATTGCTGAGACTCATTACTATAATTCTTCCGCAATTCTTTGTCGTGGCTTTCTTCGCCGTGCCACGCAAAGAATGTGTCAACATCCAAAGAAACTTTATCATTTCCCCTTCCCCGTCCTTATACTGTATATACATAACAGATTTAGGAGAAGTTGTCAGGGCTCCCTTCCCCTACTCTCCACCCACTTCTTAAGTCTTGGTACGAAACCGCATCCCTCTTCACTCTCGCAAATCCCTCCTCCAAATATCCGCCCACACAAACACCCTCTTACGCCCTACCTCGAATGCTATTTTCCCATGAAACCCCTAACCCTGGCAGTCTACACCCACTCATCACTCTTCTGTGTATCTATTTTAATCAGTCGGCACCTCAGTACTTACATTGGCTTAATGGCTCTGAGCACTATGCCACTTAACTTCTGAGGTCATTAGTCGCCTAGAATTTAGAACTAATTAAACCTAACTAACCTAAGGACATCACACACATTCATGCCCGAGGCAGGATTCGAACTTGCGACCGTAGCGAGTACTTACATTTTAACTTATGCAACTGTTCATCTTTCGTTTATATTGTACGAAACATTTCATTCATCTGTGTCCATATCTTAATTAATCAACAAGCCAGCCTTTTATATTTCAGCTTATGCAACTGATGATCTGTCATTTTATTGTGTCAAATATTCATTTTCGTCAGCCGCCATGTCCAATTTTATAACTCGTTTTAAAATTTTTCTATCATGCGACTGAAGAGCGGCAAATTGTATTTGCTGACAGCAGGGAGGGAGGGATTAAATAATAATAATTACACGTTAAACTGCAGCTCCCGTTTTCCCGGATGGCTAACGAGTTAGGGACAAGCAAATCGCCTAAGTAACATCCAGTTGGTTGCAATTGCTTCAGAACAAATGCATGATGAAAAAAAACACATGGTTTTCAATTACTCATGTATAGAGTAAACCGCAGCATGGGATGCAGTTTTATTTATGTGTAGAAAGTTTTGCAGCAGTGGAACAGTTGACTCAACATTCAGTTTATTGCTTTCCTTGAGTGAAACGTGAATGCTCGGTGGGGCGAAGGACATAATTTTTTTGGACAGTTTCGAATTATACAGAAGACTGATAAACGAATCTCCACTGGCGACCAGTAGAATTTGATTTTCTAAAGATCACAAATACATGGGCACGATCTTTTTGAATGGGGTTCGGAAATTTCTTGCAGATGAATATGCAACATTTCGAAATACTTCTGCGGATGGCTGATGGAAGTATTTAGAAATATGACTACATTTTCAGACCGGCAATTTCTGTTTCCGTCAGATTACCAGTTCCAATTCGCACTCTTAATTCACTGCAAATTCTTCGAACAATAGGCAGTGGGTTACTCGACTTTGAAATATCATAGTAACTGTGAACAATAACGAAAAGATAACCACCTCATTATCAGGCTGTGATGTGAGGAAATTAGGAATAACATTTAGAAGCCCGTGATCATAGTGAAATTTCGTTGTCAGATAATGTTATTCGTAGGTAAGATGCTTTTCACTTCACAAAACTAAAAAAATCATTAATTACCTTCATACTCGTTTTGGTTGAAACGTGTTCAAATCCTCGATCGGTCATATAAATTTAGGTGTTGCACGTTTTTTTTTCTAAAACACTACGGCAAGCGTCGGCATGGTTCCTTTGGACAGGAAACTGCCGATTTTTTTCCTTAACTTCGCCCATTCTGCGTTTGTGCTCCATATATATGGCCTCTTTAAGCCCTAAATTCTTTTTAATTTAATTCCGCACCCACAATCAAAACAGTAACAAACGAAGTACTTCAATTAATCGTTTAGAGAAGGAAATACACAACTGATCAAGAAAAGGGAGGAATACATCAATATAAGTCACTCAAGAAATCGAAAACGAAATGGTCATCGAAAGGACAGGTTTCGCCTATAAAGGTCCAAACAACTTCCAGTGAAATTAGAAGTAAGAACGTCAATATTAGGAGGGCAAAAGGAGTTCCACAGCTAAACCGCAGAGAATAGAAATGATAGGTGAGAGAAGCACATTGAGGAACTGTTTGCTGACATGATAGGAAGATGTCGATATGGAAGCCTTAGGAGCCAGCGTTTACAGAGCTTTGGAAGGCTTGCGATCAAACTATCAGAAGGTATAGATACATTTTCTAGGAATCTCTGAAATCATTGGGGGATGTTAAAACCAAATGATTATTCAAGTTACGGTGCAGAATCTATGAGGTAGTGGAAATATCAATGCACTTTCGGAAGAATGTCATTCCTACTGCACAAGCCCAAAGAAAATAACTACCTTACAATAAGCAAAAGCTCTCATGTATCCAAGTTGCTGATAAGAATATTAATATACAGAAGAATGGAAAAGAAAGTTGACGATGTCTCAGATAACGATCAGATTGGCTCTAGGAAGGATAAAGGCGGCAGAGGGGCAATTCTGACGTTGCGATGGATACTGGAAGAAAGCCTTGAGAAAATTCTAGACACGTCATAGGATTTCTCGACACATAGGATTTTCCGACTCAGAAAAAGTGCAAGATGTTAGAAATTCTTATAAAATACAGCAAGAGAGACAATGTACAATATGTACTAGAACCAAGAGGGAACAATAATGAAAGAGCAAGACAGAAGTGCCCGGATTAAAAAGAATGTAACGCAAGGACATGTCTTCTTCCTCTACTGTTCAACCTACACATCTAAGAACAATTACGGAAGTAAAAATCATGTTCTGATGGATTAAAATTTACGATGAAGGCGGTCAATAATGTGATTGACTAAATTGCTGTTCTAAGTGAGGAAAAGTTACAGCACCTTTTGAACGGATTAGACAGTCTAATGAACAACGAAAATAGCTGCAGAAGTGAAGGAAATGTGCTATCTTGGAGGCCAAATTCCGCGTCACTGACGAGGCTAGGAGCATATAAACAAACAAACTAACACAAGCAAAGAGAGCATTCGTAGACAAAAGAAATCTTCTGGTAACAAACATACGCCTTAATCTGAAGAAGAAACTGCTGAGACGGTATGTCCAGTGTACAGCATTCACTGGGAGTGCATCATGAGCCGACGAAAAATCGGAATCGAAGAGAATAGTAACGTTTGAGATGTGGTGCAACACAGAACGATGCTGAAAATGTGTAGACTGATATAAGGTAAGAACTGGGGAGGTCCTCCAGTGGTCGGTGAAGAAGGAAGTACGTGTAAAACACCAAACAGATGAAGGCACAGGATGACAAGATATGTGTTAAAACAACAGAGAATAGCCTCCTTGGTATTAGGAGCCGGGTGGAGGGAGGAAGGAGCAGAGAGGCAAACTGTATATGAAAACAGACGCAGGAATGCATCCAACAAATAATGAAGATTAACTTCTCACGGTCGCGGTTCGCAGTCATGGAGAATTTTTTAAAGGACGTCATATTCGCCGTTGACTGTAGAAATTATTTCTTTCTTTCACAATTGCAATTTCGGCATTTGAGCCATTTTCAAGTGGTGCTGAAAAACATTTTGCTTCAGTACTTGTCAGGGTTTAAAATCCTCAGACACATATACATGTCGAAGGATGTACACTATGTATTAGGTGCCTTGTGCTGCCACCTACTGCCAGGTACTCCATATCAGCGACCTCAGTAGCCATCAGATATCGAGAGAGAGAGCAGAGTGGGGCGCTCCGCCGAACTCACGACCTTCGAACGTGGTCAGGTGATTGGGTGTCACTTGTGTCATGCGTCTGTACGCAAGATTTCCACACTCCTAAACATCCCTAGGTCCACTGTTGTGAAATGGAAACGTGGAGGGACACGTACAGCACAAAAGCATACAATCTGACCTCGTCTCTTGACTGACAGAGACCGCCGACAGTTGAAAAGGGTCGTAATGTGTAATAGGCGGCCATCTATCCATACCATCACACAGGAATCCCAAACTGCATCAGGACCCACTGCAAGAACTATGACAGTTAGGTGGGACGTGAGAAAACTTGGATTTCTTGGTCGAGCGGCTGCTCTTAAGCCACACATCACGCTGCTAAGTGCCAAATGACGGCTCGCTTGGTGTGAGGAGAGTAAACACTGGGTGACTGAACAGTGAGAAAAACCTTGTGTGGAGTGAGGAGTCACGGTACGCAATCTGGCGATCCGATGACAGAGTGTGGGTATGGCGAGTGCCCGGTGAACATCATCTGGCAGCGTGTGTAGTGCCAACAGTAAAATTCGGAGGCGGTGGTGGTATGGTGTGGTCGTGCTTTTCATGGAGGGGGCTAGTACCCTTGTTGTTTTGCGTGGCACTATCACAGCACAGGCCTAAGTTTATGTTTTAAGCACCTTCTTGCTTCCCACTGCTGAAGGGTTGGCGATTGCGTCTTTCAACACGATCGAGCACCTGTTCATAATGCACGGCGGGGGGCGGAATGGTTACACGACAATAACATCCCAGGAATGGGCTAGCCTGCGCAGACTCCTGACCTGAACCCTATAGAACATCTTTGGCATGTTTTGGAACGCCGACTTCGTTCCAGGTCTCACCGACCTTCATCGATACCTCTCCTCAGTGCAGCACCCCGTGAAGAATGGGCTGCCATATCCCAAGAAACCTTCCAGTACCTGATTGAACATATGCTTGCGAGAGTGGAAGCTTTCATCAGGGCTAAGGGTGGGCCAACACCATACTGAATTCCAGCATTACCGATGGAAGGCGCCACGAACTTGTAAGTCATTTTCATCCAGGTGTCCTGATACCTTTGATCACATAGTGGATATACATTACGTCAGAAGATTTTTTAAAGTCTGACATGTGCTGAAGCAAAACGTTTTGCAGTACCACATGAAAATGACCCAAAGGCCGGAGTTACAATGGTGAAACAAATAATTTCTACAGTCAACGACGAATATGTTGTCCTCTTCCACGCCTACAAAATTACTAATACAATGGCGGTACTTGATACCCTCTAGGAGACTATGATAAAAGAAGTGAAATTTCGTTGACATACCGTATTATTGATAGGTAAGGTGCTTTTCAGTTCAGCTAGGTATGAGATTCGTTTATTGTCTCTGTACTCGTTTTCGGGCAGAGCAGAGTTCCAAACTCTCGATCGGTCAATAAAATGAAAATATTTCGTCGCTTTTCTAAATTGCTATGGCAGACACTGGGATGGATTCTTTGAAGAGTGCGCTGCTTCTTTCCTTCCGCAATTCGAGCTTGTGCTTCGTTTCTAATGTCCTCTTTAAACCCAAATTTTCCTTTTCAATTACTTCCACATTCACGCGTAAAGCAGAAGTTGTACGCCTATAAGCTAGTGCGCGGCAACCCGCAATACCGCCTGGAAGTGCTGTATCTTTGTTGGAAAGGGCGGCTTGATGTTTTACCCGGCAGTAGTAATCCGCTCACTGGAATGGGAACATGGCATCATTTAGCCCCTAACCACAATGACACCTTCAGTATTTTAAGGCGGCGATGACATCGCGGAGATAACCACGTCAGTGTCAAAACGGTATAGCGCTACAAGCATGACAAGACACTAAGGTCATTTACATTTATACTTACTCTTCGGAAGCCAACTGACGGTCTGTGGCAGACGGTACTTCTGATAGCATTGAAATGTTCACTTTTCCGAGTTCCATTCACGAACGGTGCGTGAGAAGAACGACTTTTGGTAGACTTCCGTAAGATCTCTAATTTCTCTTGTATTTTAGTCGTTGTCATTTCGCGAGACATGTGTGGAAGAGGTAAATCTTCGACAGACTGTGTAGCGACACGGAGAGTTATCGGCAGCGCCGTTTCCGGAGGCACCGTGGCCTTCCTTCCAACGTACGCTCTCGGAATGTCAACAATAAACCTCTTTGGGTGCACAAGGCCTCTCTCGTAGCGTCAGCCACTGGAATTTGTTAAACTCCGTAACGCTATTACACTTACTAAAAAATACAAACCAAAGACGGCAGGGAGATGCGGAAAGATACCACTACAGAATATGATGATGAGGTAGAGATTCCGAAATCAGCTGCTCGATTGCAAGTCGTACCCAGGAGCAGATATAGACTCAGATCACAATTTAGTAATGAAGAGTAGGCTGTAAGTTTTAACAGACAAGTCAGGAAGAATCAATGTGCAAAAAAAAAAAAAAAAAAAAAAAAAAAAAAAAATGAGCTACGCAAGTTACTAAGGCATACGCTTCAAGTTCTCTGAGGTTATAGATACAGCGATAGTGAATAGCTCAGCAGGCAGGTTAGCTGAAGAGGAATGGTCATCTATAAAAAGGACAATCACAGAAGTGGAAAGAAAAACGTAGATTCAAGGAAGTTAACTACTAAGAAACTATTGGTAACTCAAGACATACTTCACTTGATCGACCAAAGAAGGAAGTACAAAGATGTTCAGGGATATTCAGGTAGACAGAAGTACAAGCCACTTAGGAATGAAATAGATAGGTAGAGCAGGGAAGCTAAGGCGAAATTGCTGCATGAAAAAGGTGAAACAATCGAAAAAGAACAGATTGTCCTAAAGACTGACTCAGCATATAGAAAAGTCAAAACAACCTTCGGTGCAATTAAATGCGAGACTGGTAACATTAAGAGTGCAGTGGGATTTCCACTGTTGAAAGCAGAGGAGAGAGAGGATAGATGGAAAGAGTGCACTGACAGCCTCTTTGAGGGGAAGACTCATCCGATGACATAATAGAAGAAGAAACAGGAGTCGACAGGGAAGAGATAGCGGATCCAATAATCGAATCGGAATTTAAGTGTGCTATGGATGACTTAAGATCAAATAAGGCAGAAGGGATAGATAACATTCCATCGGAATTTCTAAAATCACTGAGGGAAGTCGCAACAAAACGACTATTCAGGTTAGGTGTAGAATATATAAGACTGACGATATACAAACAGACTTTCGGGAAAGCATCATCTCCAAAATTACGAAGATAGCAAGAGTCTACAAGTGCGAAAATTATGACACAATCAGCCTAATAGCTCATGCATCCAAGTTGCTGACAAAAATAATACACTGAAAAATGGAAAAGAAAATTCAGGATTTGTTAGATGACGATCACTTTGGGTTTAGGAAAGGTAAAGGTACCAGAAAGAGGTTTCTGACGTCTTCATAGTATCTGTCGACATGGAAAAGTGTTCCACAATGTCAAATGGCGCAAGATGTTTAAAATTCTGAGGAAAGTAGGCGCAAGCTATAGAGAAAGATGGGTAATATACAGTATGTACCAGAACCATGGGAGAACAATAAGACTGGAGGACCAAGAACGAAGTGCTAGGTTTAAAAAGGGAGAAAGGTAGGAATGTAGTTATTGGCCGTTACTCTTATATCTATGTATCGAAGAAGCAATGACGGAAATAAAGAAAGGTTCAACAGAAATATTGAAATTCCGGGTGAAGCGATATTAGCGTTTAGATTCACCGATGACACTGCTATCTTAATGCGAAAATAAAGAAGAATTACAGGATCTGTTGAGTAATATGAACAGTATAATGAGTGCAGAATACAGATTGACAGTAAATCGAAGAAAGACAAAAGTAATGATAAGTAGCAGAAATGAGAAGAGCGAAAAACGTAACATAATAATTGGCGATCACGAGGCAGATGAAGTTACGTAATTCTGCTACCTAAGCAGCAAAATAACCCATCACGAACGGAGCAAGGTGGACATAAAAAGCAGACTAACACTGGAAAAAAGGGCGTTCCTGGCCAAGAGAAGTCGACTATTATGAAACATAGGTATTAATTTGAGGAAGAAATTTCTTAGAATACACCTTTGGAGCACAGCATTGTATGATAATGAAACATGGACTGCGGGAAAACGGGACAGGAGAGAATCGAAGCATTTGAGATGTAGTGATAAGGTAAGGAATGAGGAGGTTCTCCGGAGAATCGGTGAGGAAAGGAATTCATGGAAAACACTGACAAGGTGAAGGGACAGGATGGTAGGACATTTGCTAAGACATCAGGAAGTAACCTCTATCGTACGCGAGGGAGCCGTCGAGAAACTGCAGGGGAAGACAGAGATTTGGATGTATCCAGTAAATAACTTAGGATGCAGGATGCAAGTGCTACTATGAGGTGAAAATACGGGCGGCCGCATCAAACCAGCCATAATACTGATGACAAAAAAGTGACGAAACGTGTTGTTCCTCGTTGCATCTTCTCAGTCTCTTCTACTAACATAACATGGTAAGGGTCCCGAAGTCACCAGCAATACTCAAATAGCTGGTTTTGCAAGTGTTTTGGAAGCCAGTTGTTTCGTGGATAAACTACATTTCCTTTAGAGTCTTCCAAAGAACCTCGGTCTGACATCTGCTTTTTCTACAGTTTGTTTTATGTCGTCAGTCAACTTTACGTCGATCCAGACGGTGACTCATACGCTTTTTTTTTTTTTTTTTGGGTGATTTATCATCAAGAGCATAATCGAATATTAGTGGATCTTTCCGTCTACTTTTGCGGAATACGTTACAAGTCACTACATTCTTCAAATATTTCAACTTTCCTACAGGCAACAGCATCATCTGCGAACAGCTTCGTAGAGCTTCTGCTGCATAACTTGTATACACTGAAGAGCCAAAGAAACTGGTACAACTGCCTAATGTCGTGTAGGGCCCTCGCAAGCACTCAGAACTGCCGCAACAACACGACGTGGCATGGACTCGAATAATGTCTGAAGTAGTGCCGGAGGGAACTGACTCTATGAATCCTGCGGGGCTAACCATAAATCCGTAAGAGTACGAGGTGGTGCGGATCTCTTCTGAACAGCACGCTGCAAGGCACCCCAGATATGCTCAATAATGTTCGTGCCTGCAGCTCCCTCAGCATCCGATAGAGAGATTTCCTAAAGAAAGAAGGTAGAATAAGGCAACTGATCAGTATGTACCGAAACTGTGCCTTTTTGACATCAGAACTAAAGATTATCGCAATAGGAACAAACTTGATGCAGCATTAAACGAAATCCGCTTTAAGAGACAATAGTGGAGGAAATTAAAAATAAAATAAGAACTCCGCGTTGATAGTACTGCCAGAACGACGTGTCACTGTGACCTCGAAGGGAAGTGGTTTTGGGTGTGAGGACGTTTACGTATTGAAAGTACTGTTCTTTGACAGACTCTGATCCGCCAGTGTCACGGAATCTTAGAGTAGCTGACAGCTTTTCAGAAAGAATAATTGCTGTTCCCATCGCAGTGTCCTGCTTACGTTAATTTCTGTTGCGCAGGACCACCAGGAATTAGTAATTACCGACGCTCATCCTCACGTAACGAGTATTAGAGCTATGAACGAAGTTAGTTTAGAAGAATGTCGAGATTCCCCTCTCCTCGCGCATGCTCATCAATTTTTTTCACCCGTAACCACCGTTAACTTCTTTTTGTGTTGTTCACTACAACGGCATATAGTGCAGCAGCCTCAGAGAAAGCAAAAATTGTTGATCTCCTGCTGGAGCTCGACGCATTGATGATGTTCTCTGCGAGCAGTACTTCTGTTCTCTTTGTGGCGCTTCCATCCACTCTGAGCTTTTTCCGCTTGCTTCAGTGAGCCCTTTGGTGCGAGCTTTAAGGAACGAGCAAGTAGGCATTAAAGAACTGCGGAGCAGGCCGCATGCAAACCAATGTTTATCCCAGTTTATAAGTGTACTGGCTCTGAGCGCTATGGGACTCAACTGCTGAGGTCATTAGTCCCCTAGAATTTAGAACTAGTTAAACCTAACGACATCACAAACATCCATGCCCGAGGCAGGATTCGAACCTGCGACCGTAGCGGTCTCGCGGTTCCAGACTGCAGCGCCTTTAACCGCACGGCCACTTCGGCCGGCTTATAAGTGTACTCCATCGCCTTTCGTGACATCTAGTGGTCACTAAAATTTTGTATTTGTGGGTATCCACAGCCTTCAGAAGTTTAGTAAACGTAAACATCGTCCGTAGTAGGCTGTAACGTGATTTTTATTTAATCGTGCGATTAGCTAATTTCGACTACTTCTCATTGTCAAGCACTTGTAAAACCAACAAGAAACAGCACTACATTGTCTGCATCCATAGTATTTATAAATAACACTTTACACACCTCACATTAAGATAAAACATTAATGCACAAATTTCTTACATCTACAGGGTAACTGGCCTGTGGCTGTAAGAAGTTCATGCAGTAATGTTTTATTTTAATGTGAGGTGTGTGAAGTGTTCGTTATACACGCGAAATATGCACACAATGTAGTGCTTTTCCGTGTTGGTTTTACAAGTGTCTGACAATGCCAACTAGTCAAAATTAGCTAATCGCACTATTAAATAAAAATAACGTTACAGCCTACTACGAACCATGTTTAAGTTTTTTAAGTATCTAGTGGTCAATTTCATATTACATAGGTGTTACCAGATGCGTTTGATCAAGATAGTGTAGTATTACACTACTGGCCATTAAAATTGCTACACCACAAAGATGACGTGCTACAGACGCGAAATTTAACCGACAGGAAGAAGATGCTGTGATATGCAAATGATTAGCTTTTCAGAGCATTCACACAACGTTGGCGCCGGTGGCGATACCTACAACGTGCTGACATGAGAAAAGTTTCCAACCGATTTCTCATACACAAACAGCAGTTGACCGGCGTTGCCTGGTGAAACATTGTTGTGATGCCTCATGTAAGACGGAGAAATGCGTACCATCAAGTTATCGACTTTGATAAAGGTCGGATTATAGCCTATCGCAATTGCGCTTTACCGTATCGCGACATTGCTGCTCGCGTTGGTCGAGATCCAATGACTGTTAGCAGAATATGGAACCGGTGGGTTCAGGAGGGTAATACGGAACGCCGTGCTGGATCCCAACGGCCTCGTATCACTAGCAGTCGCGATGACAGGCATCTTATCCGCATGGCTGTAAAGGATCGTGCAGCCACGTCTCGGTCCCTGAGTCAACAGATGGGGACGTTTGCAAGACAACACCCATCTGCACGAACAGTTCGACGACGCTTGTAGCAGCATGGACTACCAGCTCGGAGACCATGGCTGCGGTTACCCTTGGCGCTGCATCACAGACAGGAGCGCCTGCGACGGTGTACTCTACGACGAACCTGGGTGCACGAATGGCAAAACGTCATTTTTTCGGATGAATCCAGGTTCTGTTTACAGCATCATGATGGTCGCATCCGTGTTTGGCGACATCGCGGTGAACGCACATTGGAAGCGTGTATTCGTCATCTCCATACTGGCGTATCACCCGGCGTGATGGTGTGGTGTGCCATTAGTTACACGTCTCGCTCACCTCTCGTTCGCGTTGACAGCACTTTGAACAGTGGATGTTACATTTCAAATGTGTTACGACCCGTGTCTCTACCCTTCATTTGATCCCTGCGAAACTCTACATTTCAGCAGGATAATGCATGACCGCATGTTGCAGATCCTGTACGGGGTTTTCTGGATACAGAAAATGTTCGACTGCTGCCCTGGGCAGCACATTCTCCAGATCTCTCACCAATAGAAAACGTCTGGCCAATGGTGGCCGAGCAACTGGCTCGTCACAATACTCTTGATGAACTGTGGTATCGCGTTGAAGCTGCATGGGCAGCTGTACCTGTACACGACATCCAAGCTCTGTTTGACTCAATGCCCAGACGTATCAAGTTCGTTATTATGGCCAGAGGTGGTTTTTCTAGGTACTGATTTCTCAGGATCTATGCACCCAAATTGCTTGAAAATGTAATCACATGTCAGTTCTAGTATAATATATTTGTCCAATGAATACCCGTTTATCATCTGCATTTCTTCTTGGTGTAGCAATTTTAATGGCCAGTAGTGTAGTTTGGTGGAGTAGCATTTACATTCACAAGCAGCGTAGATCTTCCTGCGAGTGCTGAAGTGGCGCCAGTCCACTTACAAATTGTCAGACAAGAGTAGACCAAAGATGAAACCTTGTGGGGCGTCCGAGCGCGAGATTCTTACCTGTGAGTCCCCGGCGCGTGCTCCGGGTATGGGCGGCAGGCCGGCGCCGGCTCCCGGTGACGTCTGCTGCTGCTGCTGCTGCAACAGCTGCTGTTGATGCAGCAGCTGTTGCTGTTGATGCTGCAGCTGTTGCTGTTGATGCTCCAGCTGCTCCTCCTGCTGCTGTCGTCTGGCCTTTAGGTGGTCGGCAGCTGCCGCGGCACTCGCGAAGTGCGTCCTGGCACACGCACGCACACACGCACACGCGCGTCCTCACACACGCTTATGCGTATCCGTAGGATGTCGTGCCGGCGGAAAGTACCTAGAGGGCTTGTGGTTGGCGAGGGGCTAGGGAGAAGTGAAGGAAGGGATGCAAGGAAGCGTCAGTCCTGCAGATGCAGTGGCATACGCGTTAAGCATTTGTTTGACTATTTTAGTTTTTACTGAAAACCGAGAATTCTATTCTTCGTTTTACACTAACAGCGAGCATCCTTACATATTCTTTTTAATACTGAAGACGTAGAGTAATGTTAATTTCGAATTATTATTAAGTTACTACAAAAGCGTTGCAAGATATTTACACGTAGACAGCTGTTTGGAAAACACGATGACGAGACCTGGTGTCTTTTTAGGAGCGTTATTGTTATGCCAACGTACGTTTCGAACTCACAGCTTCATCATCACAGTCTCAACTCATATGTAAGGACCCTCGTTACGATGTCAACACGACAGTAATGTGTATGTCTGGTAATAATTTTTTACTGGTTACTTTTGTGTATGATAACACGTCACTCCCACATGTTATGCAAATGTCTCGAATATCACATTATCTTCTGTGACCTACAACATTGCACATCTCCGTCCAACTGAGCAGTTTTGGGGTTTCATGCAACAGTACAATATTTCATTCGATACTCTGGACCTTCAGATCTTCACTGGAGGACAGTGTATTCAGGTTGATGGCTGTCCTGCGAGACATCTACCGACTTATCATTATAAAACTTAAACACTGAATTGATTCTCTACGTATGGAAAAGTATGCGGTAGGTGAATTTTATTAGCAGGCCGCATAGGAGAAATAGGAAGTTTTACCACTATATATTGTAGTGAAATACAGTTTACGTTTTAATAAATGAAAAGCATCAGTTCGCTTTTGTTCTACAATATTTCTTTTATTGTTAACCGGTTTTCGGCTTACTAGGCCGTCTTCAGACATTTACTGAGTACTATCACCAAAGAAGTTAAATGTTAGCAAACAACATTGGAAGAGAAGTAACACTTCTAGACTGATGTAGAAAACATACAGTAAGTAACATTTTCCAATGAGAAAGTAAAAACTGAACACTACATAAATAGCAATGGAGTAGACAGGAAAACCTTTAGCACAAAATAGGAATAGTATGCCTACATAACAGTTTCAATTAATGAACAAAACAAATAAAATAAAATAAAATTAGTACTAGACAAGGCTTCATCAGGAGGTATGAAACATGGAGAGTGATACACAACCAATTAAAGAGACAGTTATCAATGTAACTATAGAATACATAAGGAACTTAAGCAATATCAATAAGATAAACAGAAATAAATAAATGTAGGAAAATTGAGGTGTTTGAGGGAACCTACAGTTTGAGAGTGCGGTGGTACTGCATTTTAACATTAATATTATAGTTAAAGCAGTGGTTGTGTAACAGTTTTCATTAAATAAATGAGCAAAGTAAAATATGAACAGTATTTGATTAGACAACTACAAGGGGTGTTAAACATGGATAGTAATACAAGTACCAGTTAAAAGAAAGCCTTAACTATTGAAACTACAGTCTATGTGGAAAACAAAGGCAACTTCAACAAAACAAAACAACTTAATGATTTCAGGAAAATGGGAATATGTTGGAAGAGAGAGTGTGGGAAGTAATGAACAACAAAGATGATTATATGAAGTTTAGGAGAGGGGAAGTGTTGAGCTGTGTCTGGTCATTTAGGATGAGATCTGGACTTTGAGCAAGATGTTTGTTAATTTCCAGGGCTTCCAGCAGGTTGAGTTTATGGCCTTTGTTTGCTAAGTGAAGTACATGGGACACTGGCTGGTAGTTGTGACCCTCACTCAGTACATGCTCAGCAAATGCAGAGTCTGAATTCTGCAACCTCCAGCTGCGTTCATGTTCAGCCAGCCTAGTGCTTTTCATTTATTATAATGTTGTTCTACTAACCACCGACGGAAGATTCTGTTAATATGAGTTTACGTTTTTTTAGAGTTAAATAGTCTTTGGAAACAGTAGTACTTTTAATACTTAAATGATGTTGTGGCTGAACAAAGAGGCCAGTGTAACCGTGCTGAAGGCCCAGATACGTCGCTGGTATTTCCAAGGAGAGGTCCTTGCAGGCGAGGCAATCGATAAGGTAGGCGGACCGCGTGATTCATGAGGCCGGCCACGCAACGCCTTGAGAAACCTCCCCCATCACCAGCGCCAACATCGTGATTGTCCGAACGCGATGTCCTGCACAGCATGCGCTACGAAACGCGTCTACTGCAGTGAGAACAACACACTTCAGATTTTTCTGCGAACACTGGAAATCGTATCAAAACACCTTTAAGAATTTTTACTGTGACGCAGAAAAGAAGTGAAATGTTTGCGTCTCGACACCAGGTCGATTTTAGCGTCACGTCGATGTGGTGGTTGTTACAGTTGCGGTAGTCAGCTGGATTAAAGAGCGGAGTGAAAACTTAGTGAAACTACGGAAATCGAGCCTGCCTGGAAGAAAACATAAGGCCCGCTCTCTTGTGAGCTGAAGTGAGTTGACATGCGAACGGTATACTCGTAACCAGTAGTAGACGGATTTAAATATCTATCTGCCAATTCACAAGCCAGATGCGGTCAGACTCCGTGCAGGGGTATTCATTCCTTAACTCCCTAACGATAATATGTTATTAAACCACGTTATCATGAAAAGGAGCGACCTGCTTCTGTAGCTTAACACGCCAGCGCGCTAGCTTGTGAGACAGGAAGTACGTAAAATGGGGGCAAAACTGCAAAACGATGCACTGGCCGCCGTGAATGCAGTCTTTAGGTGTTTTCTTAAAATGCAATGCCGCACAAGACAAATTTTATACGATTCACAGACATTTGGCGTACACGACTTCCCTCCATCCGGTTAACAAATGACGGCCGCGAGGGGAAGGGCACCTACCCACAAATTTAAAAGGGGAAAAATGCGAAATTATTAAAACAGCGGACGCAGTACGATGAGATAAACACTAGGAATGAGAGTAAAATAGACGGAAACAACATTAATGAGTAAAATCGTATTTGCCATTTTCTTCTAAAGGCTAAAATTTGTTACTGCGTCCACTCCTCTCTACTACGTGAAGTCCTCTTCATTTACTGGTATTTTTTTCAATTTTTTGCGTCCAATACATCTTATCCATTTCTACGTTTACCTTTCGTGTTGATCTCCTTTTCTTTCTGCTAATAAATATGTTAAATACCTTTTGTGTCTAAATAAATAGCCAATATGTACTCTGAGGTGACAAAAATCATGGGATACCTGCTAATATCGTGTCGGGCTCCTTGTTTCCCGGTTTAGTGGAGCAAGTTGACGTAGCATGGACTCAACAAGTCACTGAAAGTTCTCTGCAGAAATACTGAGGCAAGGTACCTCTATAGCCGGCCATAATCGCTAAAGCATTGTCGGTGCAGGATTTTGAGCACGAACTGATATCTCGATTATGTACCTTAAACGTTCGGTCGGATTCATGTCGGACGATCTGGATGGCCATTTGTCCAGAATGTTCTTCAAACCGATCGTGAAGAACTGTGGCTTGGTGACATGGCGCATTGTTATCCATAAAAATTCCATCATCGTTTGGGAATAAGAAGTGCATGAATGGCTGCAAATGGTCTCCAAGTAGCAGGACATAAACATTTGCAGTCAATGATGGGTTCAGTTGGATCAGAGGACGCAGTCCATTCACTCTAAGTACAGCCTACACCATCATGCACCCAGCACCAGCTTGCACAGTGCCTTTTTGACAGCTTGAGTCCATGGCTTCGTGGGATCTACGCCACACTCGAACCCTACTGTCAACTCTTACCAACTGAATCGGGTCTCATCTGACCAGACCACGATTTTCTAGTCATTTAGGATCCAACCATATCGCTACGAAGCGAGGAGAAGCGTTGTAGGTGCTGTCGTGCTGTTAGCAAAGGCTCTCGCATCGGTCTCCTGCCGCCTATGACCATTAGCGCCAGATTTCGCGGCACTGTCGTAGCGGATACGTTCGTCATACGTCCCACATTGATTTCTGCTGTTATTTCACGCAGTGTTGCTAATCTGTTAGCACTGAGAACTTTATGCAAACGCCGCTGTTCTCGGTCGTTATGTGACGGCCGTCGGCCACTGCGTTGTCTGCGATGAGAGATTATGCCTCAAATTTGGCCTTCTCGGCACACTCTTAATACTGGGAATCTCGAAATATTGAATTCCCTAACGACTTCCAAAATGGAATGTCCCATGTGTTTAGCTCTAACTACCCTTCCGCCTTCAAAGTTTGTTAATTCCCGTCATACGGCCATAGTCACGTCGGAAACATTTCACAGAAACCTCTTGGGTATACGTCACAGCTACGCCAATGCACTTCCCATTCATCCTTATGTACGCGATACTACCCACTTTAGTATATATATATATATATATATATATATATATATATATATATATATACCACAGTGAGATAAGGAAAGTCGAGACGAACAATATGATACTGGACACCAGCGGCCTATCAAGGCGGGAAACAACTTGAAGATGGCCTACAAAAGCTACCTAAGCTACAGTGCATGCGCGATGTGCGAGATTTCATTATTATTACGCCAAACCAGACGGTAGCTACTATATTTCGATCTACGATCCGAGTGTCGGATGAAAACTTTTCCATAGATTACCAAATTTGGCAGCAGAAGATCGGTAATTGTAGCCCAAATAATTTGGGAAGACATACGCTTCTTACGTGAATATTAGCTCTTGCTGCAGTATCTGAAAATGCTTGGCCATATCTATGGGCATCTGCAGGAGGACGCTATGACAGGACTAAAGTATGTAGTCGATAGGAAAATGGGTTCGCTTCTTATAAATACATTTGCGTGTCAAGCATTAAGTCTCGTAAGCAGTAACTTTTAAATAATTTTCTTTTATTTTTAATTCTTTTTTTTTTAAGTTTAGAAAGCGGTGTGCAGACGAGTGGAAGCCCAGCTGGGTGCGGTGAGCGTGCTGTCCTCCGTGTGGCGCTGAGCTACGCACCTGATGGAAGAGCGGAAGATCTCCGCGGTGTCCTTAGCGGGCAGTCCCCAGGGCGCGCATAGACCCGCCAGCTCCTCTGCACACACAGACACACGTGCACACTGCTGTAGTCACCACTTGCTCTACACCCCTTCTACCATATGTTAGAGAGCCTACATACAGAGAGGGTGGCCAGTGCTCTTTAACCCATAGAAACTATTTTCAGTCTGTATACGAAGGACAAACACGCAGGAACTTTAAAACAAGACACCCAGAACACCTAAGAGCCCTAAAAATTAACGGCATCCATATCACATTTGTTGACCACCTAATATTTAAAACATTAAAGGATCTTTACAGAAAAGGTAACATAAGCAGCTGAGGTGGCTTACAAACACAAACACACACACGCACACACACACACACACACACACACACACACACACACTGTAATGGTACTTGAATTACGCAACCATTATGGCACATCACATGAACCTCTCGATACCAGCAGTATTCTACTGTGTTTCTGTAAAGTAGTTAACATATTTCTGAGACAACATTCGGATTTGATTTCATTAATATAGAGGTACTTTGATACATCGATGTGTTTATATTGCAATGATATTATTCTTATGTGTATACTTTCTTTTGTCACTATGATCTTTGACGTACTTGTAACTCTTGATTTTTGGGCGCGTAAGCGATTATTAGTTAGTTAGAGAGTCGGACCTTAAAAAAGTCGTCTTGGACGTCATGTTGGAAAGACGCATATTGTAGTCAGCTTATAAAATGTGAACTTTAACAGTGAGGAAGATGTTTTCAAGTATGTTTTGTATTGTGAAGTGATGTTTTGTGCGTAACGTGGTATTGCAACAAAAGCAATAAAAAGGAAGTGTAACTTAAATTCGGAGTGCTGATTATTTTTTTACATCACCATTGTGCTAACTTTGAAAGGCTTAATCTTCAAGAAAGGTTTGTGAAGCGCATCTACATAACTTTTGAATATAGCAGAATAAAACCTAGGCCTCTTTGCATCCGAGCTTGGAATCATCACCACATAGATATTCGACGACTGAGCCATGATTTTCCAACGAGACCAGCGTGGGAAACATTATTACATGAAATGACTTTATTAACTGTGCTCTAATGACACCTGCCACATAATAACTTTGTTGTTGCCCGAAAATGCAGTATTTAGCAGCGTGAGCAACACCACAATCATTATTAAATTTTGACCTTTGTTGTGGTAGGGCTATTAGAACACAAAGTGAGAGAGAGAGAGAGAAGTAAACAAAATTCAAAATCCGCGGCAAATTCACACGGGGACAAATGAAAGCAGACGGGGTTAGGACACACAACAACATCGTGAACATAGCGTTTCACGAAGTGAAAAGGCGGCTGCAAAACCGAAAAAACTCAAAGTACATTTAATATGCGTCTGCAGTGCTCTCCCTCGGAACGAGAAAGGCGAAAGATCAGTCACAACAAAACGTGAGTAACAACAAATAAATACGCAAAACATGTTGCCACAACGAGATCACGTTTTTTTAAAAAATCATGGGATCGGTTATCTCAATAATAAAATTCACATTTACATCGCTTGGTTTGCAGATGACAAGTTATCAGTGCAGGACACCATACAGACAGTGCAGAAAAATATATAATGCAAAATCAAGGTAAGAACAAATACGAACAAAACGGTCTTTAGGCCTCATTTAGTTAGATCAGTTGCAACCTAAAATATGTTCACTTTTATACTTGTCCAATAAACAAAACCCACTGATGATGGCACAGAGGTGCTCAAACATGTTTGGGTAACAACGAAAAGGCGAAGCCTACATCCAAAAACATACACTACTGGCCATTAAAATTGCTACACCAAGAAGAAATGCAGATAAGCGGGTATTCATTGAACAAATATATTATACTAGAACTGACATGTGATTACATTTTCACGCAATTTGGGTGCATAGATCTTGAGAAATCAGTACCCAGAACAACCACCTCTGGCCGTATTAACGGCCTTGATACGCCTGGGCATTGAGTCAACAGAGCTTGGATGGCGTGTACAGGTACAGCTGCCCATGCAGCTTCAACACGATACCACAGTTCATCAAGAGTAGTGACTGGCGTATTGTGGCGAGCCACTTGCTCGGCCACCATTGACCAGACGTTTTTAATTGGTGAGAGATCTGTATCCAGAAACACCCGTACAGAACCTGCAACATGCGGTCGTGCATTATCCTGCTGAAATGTAGGGTTTCGCAGGGATCGAATGAAGGGTAAAGCCACGGGTCGTAATACATCTGAAATGTAGCGTCCACAGTTCAAAGTGCTGTCAATGCGAACAAGAGGTGACCGAGACGTGTAACCAATAGCACCCCATACCATCACGCCGGGTGATACGCCAGTATGGCGATGACGAATACACGCTTCGGGACTAGTGTAGCAGGGGATACAACCCGTCGGCTTTGGACAATGACGTCACAAGTCGCCAAACGAGAAGCGATTCTTCTTAGTGTTGTAGCTCCCTTCAGTAGCTGATAAGCATTTTTGGCTTTTTAAAAAAAAAATCTCACGAGATGGAATAAACAGATCCACTTTATTAAGCAATCAGTAAAAAACGAAACTGAAACATAACAGCAAAAGTGAAAATGGTAAACTGCTCTCTGGCGACTTGTCACGTCACTGTCCAAATCCGACGGGTTGTATCCCCTGCTACACTAGACCCCACGCTTCCAATGTGCGTTCATCGCGATGTCGCCAAACACGGATGCGACCATCATGATGCTGTGAACAGAACTTGGATTCATCCGAAAAAATGACGTTTTGCCGTTCGTGCACCCAGGTTCGTCGTTGAGTACACCATCGCAGGCGCTCCTGTCTGTGATGCAGTGTCAAGGGTAACCGCAGCCATGGTCTCCGAGTTATTAGTTCATGCTGCTGCGAACGTCGTCGAATTGTTCGTGCAGATGGTTGTTGTCTTGGAAACGTCCCCATCTGTTGGCTAAGACGTGGATGCACGATCCGTTACAGTCATGCGCATAAGATGCCTGTCATCTCGACTGCTAGTGATACGAGGCCGTTGGGATCCAGCTCGGCGTTCCGTATTACCCTCCTGAAGCCACCGATTCCATATTCTGCTAACAATCATTGGATCTCTACCAACGCGAGCAGCAATGTCGCGATACGATAAACCGCAATCGTGATAGGCTACAATCCGTCCTTCATCAAAGTCGAAAACGTGATGGTACGCATTTCTCCTCCTTACACAAGGCATCACAACAACATTTCACCAGGCATCGCCAGACAACTACTGTTTGTGAATGAGAAATCGGATGGAAACTTTCCTCATGTCAGCACGTTGTAGGTGTCGCCACCGATGCCAACCTTGTGTGAATGCTCTGAAAAGCTAATCATTTGCATATCACAGCATCTTCTTCCTGTTAGTAAAATTTCGCCTCTGTAGCACGTCATCTTCGTGGTGTAGCAATGTTAATGGCCAGTATTGGAGATAATATGTACGAGCCGACGGAATTTTTTTGCCAGAATTCGCGCGGCAAATATTGTCGCCTGTTGACTAGCACAAGACATGGATTTGACACTCACATTATAGCAGAGATGCTAGCTTGTTGTTTAGTACATGACTACCATTCATTTAACGGGGGGTAAACTAAGGTGTAGCGTGATACAGTATATGACCCATTTATTACAACGTTCCGGAAAAAATGGGATTCTATCGGGAGAAAAGAGTTTCATTTGTATTATTGTAGACGCTTTGAAGCGATTTGAGAGTTTCCTGCCTGGATATTAAATGTTAACGTTCGTAGCTTCTAAGCTACATATAATATTTTCCTTCCCATCTTAATATATTTAGATGGGATTACTGTCTTGTCTTGTACTGGAAAAATTCAGAAGACGTAAATCTGTAATGATGCTTATACACGCTAAAGAAGGAAAGCATGGTAAAACAATTTCACAGTAGCTGATTTTCGAAAACGAAACTTCTTTTATTACAGATATTCACATTTTTATGCCACTAGTAACTAAACATAAAAAGATTTAGATCCAGTATTTGTTAATTGGCGTTTAATTTCGGTAAAGGCAATTCAAATAAAAACAAAAAGAACATAATTACTGACAGCGAGAATCAATGCTGAGTGCTACCTTCTGAGCAACACGCGACGTTTCGATAAACACTCGAAATATTTCGTAGATAATAGTGCCGAGAGGTTTTTGTAGTTGATTTTTTTCCTCGCAAGACAAGAAATCTGTGTACGTGGTATGGAGTTTCCAAAAAGTCTGCAAAACAGTAATCCAACTCCAGAAAGCACCGAGAACATAATCGAGTGAGACCCTTGGCAAAAAAATTACGTTGCAGCTGATCAGCCAATTACGTGCGATTTCACCAATGGCCACACTCACTCTGTATGTAGGCTGCGTATCATATGTGAATCTTGTTTAGTACTAAAGGTCAGGATCTTACAGTACTTCTAAAACATGGCAAGCCATTCACGTTTACTATTGGCCATTACAGCTACAATACTAGAAAGAATAGGAAATTATTGATAATTGTGCATATAAAGGCTTCACCTGTCTCAGCCACTGGACAGTAGGGACGTACCAGACCCTCAGCAGCCCATGAACAGACGTTTCCACTTGGTTAGAAACCCACAGACCGTGCTGATCAGGCCAACATTCGAATACTGTCTGCAATGATGTAGGTCAGGACAGTACAGTCATCACGCGGTCTCGTGTTTAGCTTGTTGAAAGATTACGGCGCAGAGCCCTTGGATACAGGGTGCAGCCCTAATAGATGGAGTTGGTAAACAGAGGCTATGGTACGTTATTTAGCGCTACCTGTGGTGCCACGCTGTGCTATCCACCATATTTTCGGAAATCATTGTGTACAAGTGACTAAAATGAGGAAATACCATGGCGTGCAAATGATGTTCGGCTGATATTGGAAATAGATCACGTGACGTCCATTGCTCGCTCTGTGATGTGATCTTTGTCTCGCCAGATTTACGAAACTGTTGTTAAGGATTCGATAGCACTAAATATTTGTAACAAGCAAGACCATATACATAAATATGACTGCTACTCGTATCACTCGCAGCAATTTAAGCTGTAGTCTTAGGTTCTTCCCTAACCACGCCTTTAGAAATCGTGACATATTCGGAAAGAAACAGCGTGATATTTGTGTCAGACAAGAATGTAAACGTCATTGCTGCTCATTTCACCCGCAGTAATTTAAACTGTATTGTTAGATTCCTGTCTGACGACTTCCTCTGAAATCGCGACGTATTCGAAAAAAAAGGACGGTCAAATATTTGTGTCAAGAAAGAATATAAATATCATTCCTGGTTCTTTCACTCAGAACAATTTTATCTTTCCTTTCTTAATCGAAGTGAAGTCACGAAATCGAAGAGACTCATTTCTGACACAGCACGGTCTTATATGTAAATAACATCGAATATTGCGGAAAGTACTTCCTTTGCATGAATAAAAATGTCCAAGAAAGTAACAGAGCGAGGTGATGCAGTGGTTAACACACTGGACTCGCATTCGAAAGGACGACGGTTCAAACCCGCGTCCTGCCATCCTGATTAAGGTTTTCCGTGATTTCCCTAAATCACTACAGGCAAATGCCGGGATGGTTCCTTTGAAAGGGCACGGCCCACTTTCTTCCCCACCATTCCCTAATCCGATTGGACTGATGACCTTGCTGTCTGATCAGCTCTCCCAAATCTACCAACCAAGAACGTATTACAAAAACGAAGATGAAACAAGATTAGCAAGTACTAGAACGCGAACGTAGCTCCAAAGACTGCGTAACTGCACGTCTCTAACCACATGACCACATCGAACGCATAAAATTTCGTATATTATTAACGTTCATCTTAAAATCTCCTCGGGACTTTCACGTCTTATGTGCCTTCAGCTGATATTTAATTATAACGAACCTTTCCTTGAGTGAAGTGTTTGTGATAACTGTTCAACACGTCGGTGCCTTGAAACGACGTGCTATCACAACACGCGAGTTATAACACGGGAACAACGAAACACGATGAATCCCCACAAATGCAGTGAGCGAGGGACGTCACTTGACCGATTTAACCCGAACGTCAGACCAAAGCGTTCGTCGTTTCCTCATTTTAGTCCCTCGTTATTCTGTGGATGTTTTCAAAGCAAGATAGTACATGTACCAACTTGTAAGACAAGCAGTTACTGAATTTCCAAACAGAATTATGCCTAACGTTTCCGTAGCGAATAACTGCACTCACAAAAGCAATAAAACTACGAATGTATCTTAGTGTATTTAGAGAACGTACTGTTTGAAAATCCGTATTATCTGTTGGTGTCTTTGTACATTTGTGTTGTACACCAACACAGAAAGAACTTTCATGTATAACTTTACGTGAATATGTTCGTGAAGGAGCCGATCAAAAAATTTCCGTTTCAATGCGTTCCTGCGCCTATACGCAATGTAGCACGCCTCCGATGCGAGTATATAATCACCGACATGTAGGCAAGGGATTACTGTAACATTCACGTCTTTCCATCGTGCGTGTGGTAAATGTGGAAACGTGAACTATGGTGACGTTGTTAACAGAATCAACGAGTTGTTGTTCTTTTTCTGGCTGCCTAAGGTCAAACACCGGTAGACATCCACCAGAGAATGAAGAATGTGTAAGGGGCAGCATGTATGTCGAAAACCACCATTGTGGAATGGTGCGCCAAGTTCCGTGCTGGTCGTGGTTCGACACAAGACGCTGGTCGATCTGGAAGGCCAGTCTTTTCCATTATGAACAAATGGGAAACAGTCGAGCATCCGCCCTAAAGTTCTGATCTCCCCCAACGCGATTATCTCATCTTCGGTCCCTTAAAAAAGGCCTTGTAGGGTCGAATTCCCATCGGACGTGGATGTGCAGCAGGAAGGTACGAACTTCACGAAAAAGGGCACGGAGTTTTACCTGATGGGTATCTTATCTTCAACGTGGTGCGTTGGTGGGGTGATTGCATCAAACGTTGTTGTTATGCGTTGTACGCTGCGTATGTTCACAGCACAATAGATCAAATTAGATTAGATTTACTTTCATTCCAATTGATCCATAGTGAGGAGGTCCTCCAAGGTAATAAACATGTAATAGAACTACTACAATACTTATTTACAATGAACACATTACTGAACTGAAATGGTTCAGAAGTATATACTTATTTACAATGAACACATTACTGCACTGAAATGATGCAGAAGTTAGATTGTACTTATTACATACAAATCAGTTGGTTCTACTGAGAAATTCGTCAGTGGATTAGAAGGAGTTGGCCATCAATAAATCCTTCAGGCTTCTCTTAAACTGAATTTCATTGCTTGTTAAGGTTTTTATAACTGCTGGCAAGTTATTGAAAATGTGTGTTGGTGAATAATGAACACCTTTTTGTACAAGAGTAAGTGACTTTAAATCCTTGTGAAGATTATTCTTATTTCTAGTATTGATTCCATGAACTGAGCTCTTGGTTTGAAAAAGTGATGTGTTTATAATGACAAATTTCATTAAGGAATAAATACATTGGGAAGCAGTAGTTAGTATCCCTAGTTCCCTAAAACAGGCTTCTGCAGGATGTTCTTGAGTTCACATCACGTATAACTATTATAGCAAGCTTTTGTGCCTGGAAAACTTTAGCTTGTCTTGATGAATTACCCCAAAAAATAATCCCATGTGATATAATGGAGTTAAAGTAAGCATAGTATGCCAGCTTCTTTATTTTTATATCCCCTATGCCTGACTCAGTTCACATTGCAAATAGAGATTTGTTAAGACACTTCAACAGTTCTGTGGTATGCTCCTCCCAGTTGAATTTATTATCAAGCTGTAGTCCCAAGAATTTAACGCTGTCTACTTCTTCTATCTGCTTGTCATCATATGTTAGGCATATACTCGTGGGATACCCCTAAGGAGGTCTAAAATGCATTTAGTGTGTTTTTTCAAAGTTTAGTGACAAAGAATTGGCTAGGAACCATAGATTAATATCCACAAATATTTTTTTAGCCGATCTTTCTAAGACTACATTTTATTTGCTATTTATTGCAGTGTTTGTATCATCGACAAACAAAACAAACTTGGCATCTGGTAATGTTACTGATGAAAGGTCATTGATATACACAAGAAAAAGTAAGGGCCCTAAGACAGCAAAAAATGGTTCAAATGGCTCTGAGCACTATGGGACTCAACATCTTAGGTCATAAGTCCCCTGGAACTTAGAACTACTTATACCTAACTAACCTAAGGACATCACACACACCCATGCCCGAGGCAGGATTCGAACCTGCGATCGTGGCAGTCCCGCGGTTCCGGACTGCAGCGCCAGAACCGCTAGACCACCGCGGCCGGCCTAAGACAGCACCTTGTGGGACCCCACATGTAATTAGTTCCCAGTTGGATGATGCCTGATAGCTTAATACATGTCTCTTTCTTAATAACATCCTTTGTTTCCTGCTAGAGATATAAAGATATAAGCTTTGAACCATTTTACAGCATTTCCTGTTTCACCTTAATGTTCAAATTTACTTAAAAGTATATTGTGATTTACACAGTCAAATGCCTTTGACAGATCACAAAATATACCAGTTGTCTGCAATTTTTTGTCTAATGAATTAAGTTCATTTTCACTGTAAGTGTAGATAGCCTTCTCAATATCAGAACCCTTTAGAAATCCGAATTGCGACTTTGACAGTATGTTATTTGTCATAAGATGGTTATAAAGCCGATTGTACATTACCTTTTCTACAATTTTTGAGAATGCTGGTAAAAGTGAAAGTGGATGGAAATTTGGTGCTATTTCTTTATCCCCCTTGTTAAACAGTGCCTTAACGTCAGCATATTTCAACCATTCTGGAAATATTCCACTGATAAACGACTGGTTACACAGATAGCTTAACATGTTACTTAATTCAGAATCACATTCTTTAACTTTGTTGACATTTCATCATACCCACTAGATGTTTTTGATTTTAATGATTTTATGATGGTCATTACTTCTGCTGGGATAATGATGGTTAACTTCATATTATGGAAGTTACTTGAAATGTCTGTCTGAGCTATTCCATAACAGCATCTACAGAATCTGACAACACCACCTTTTCAGTAACAGTTGTAAAATGTTTGTTAAAAAGTTATACAATGCTATACACATCTGTCACCAATGTATCATTTACTCTTAATGCTATTTGTCCCTCTTCATGTCTGGTTCAACGAGTCTCCTCCTTTACTATATCCCACAATGTCTTTATTTTGTTATCTGATATGACTATCTTTTTGTTGTAATATATTTGCTTTGATGTCCATATTACAGTCTTTAATATTTTGCAGTATTTCTTGTAATGTGCTACGGCATCGACATCATAACTGTTTCGGATTGACAGATACAGTTTTCTTTTTGCTTTACGATGTACCTCTATTCCTTGAATAATCCATGGCTTCTTTGTAGACTTTGCTCCAACCTTGGTTAGTTTTGAGGAAAACAGTGTTCAAATAAGGTAAGCACTTTATTAGCAAAAGTGCTACATTTTTCAATCATGCCATGATCACTGTAAACACCACTCCAGTGAATGTCTCTGAGGAGCATCCTAAAATAATCAATTTTTTGCTTATTGATTACCCTCTCGAGCTCAGATTTAACGGATTTTATATCCTGTTCAGTATTAACATTTAAGAGAAGGAACTGCATGTCATGGTCTGAGAGGCCATTCACTATTGGTTTTGCAATATAATTTTGTTCATTGGACTTTTCTGTAAAGATATTATCAATGGCTCTTTGTGAGAAATTGGCTACCCTAGTGGGTAACTTTACAGTGGGAATTAAGTCGAATGATAGTGTTACTAACTCAAATAAGTTCTTATTGGGAGAGTCTTTAAGGAAATCTGCATTGAAGTCACCTGAAACCACTATTTCTTTGTTTTTGATTGTTAAATGGGCCAGTACAGCTTGAAGGTGGTTTATGAACAGATTAAAGTTACCTGCAGGTGCTCGATATACAATTAATTTCATGAAGGATTTATTGTGAAATTCTACTTCTGTTGCACATGCTTCCATATGCTGTTCTAGGCAAAATTTATGAATGTCTATGTTCTTAAATTTATGGCAGTTTCTGATGAATGTGGCAACTCCTCCTTTCTCCATTTCTGCTCTACAAAAGTAAGATGCCAACCTAAATCCTGTAACACTTAAAAGTTCTATATCACTGGTCACATGATGTTCAGAGAGGCGGCTTATGTCAGCTGGGTTTGAGGACTCTAATTCATCTATGCAGAAAATTAATTCATTAAATTTATTTCTCAGTCCTCGAATATTTTGATGCAATAAAGATAGCTGACATTTCTCATTGACTGAGTTAAAATTGGGTAGAGTTGAAATTTCTGCTGACTGTTGAAAATTTTTAACCAGTAGCTGTTTATGCTGATGCAATAAGCTAAAATTATGTCTTTTGGTTTCTTTCTCAAACTGAAGGCTTGTCTCAATCATAACCTCTCTTAAAACTTGGTTTCTTTCTGACCTCCCCACCCTAAAAAAGGGTATTTTCTGAACCCTATAGCCACTGGTATTTTATCACTCATGACAGTGCCAGCCCCCTTTAACTTTCCTGCTATTTTCCTAGTCAGTTTACCGTTCCCTTTCCTAAGGGGTGAAGGCCATACCTAGTATAATCCCACCTACTGAGAGAATCAACAGGAACCACACCAATATGTGACCCTGCGCCCGACGTAAGCAGCTGCTCCAACTCCAAATTAACTCTCTTGACAGAAGAGTTCAAATGAGATCGGTCATGACGCACAAGAACAGATACAAACTCAACACTAGTATGCTTCGATGCTGATGCAATCTTTGCCAGGTCACACTCTATTCTGTACACAGGATCTCTGTCAGCACTATTACCTGGCCCACCCACTATAGCCACGGTGTCTTCCTTAGTGAAATTTTTGCAAAGCGACCCTAAATCCTCTGTCACCTGCTCCAGACCAGCACTAGGTTTAAAAAAATTGGTGATCTGGTATTCTGATCCTGGTTCATCCTGCAAAAGTTGGACGCCACCTCTTCCATGGGAACTACCTAACAACAACCCTTGCTTTCTCACTACTGATTTCCCTACATTCTTACTTTTCAATTTGCTGCTGAAAGTTTGTTGTGCCCTGTCTACAGCTACATCTGCTTGAGGCTCACCAGCTTCTAACTGAAGCAACAGGTCAAATCTATTTTCCACATTCACCACGAAGCTGTCAGATAAAGTTCTAGGCCTGCTCCTCCTTTTGCCTGTTGCCACTTCCCACCTCTCTTTACCCTTCTCCCTCCTTAACCTGTCAAGATCTCTCCTGGCCTTGTCTAACTCAGCCTGAAGGGCGGCAATTTTCCCCTCCTGTTCTAGTACCTTCCTATCTCTACTACATATGCTACAAAACCACTGATGAGTCTCATTTACTTCTCCTATTCCCACGTCACTAAAGTCACCCATATGGAAAAAAACTACAGCACCCGTCACACTAAAGCCCCGACCTAACAGTCCTACGGCAAGTCAAGCACTTTTCACTCATGGTAAACCTAATATTTTATTAAGAATAAGTCAGTTAAATCACAGATAAACACGAAAATGTGATTCCACAGATTTGGCCTATACGCAACTGTATGTAAACAAAAACAACAGTGCAAAGTTTCTGAAACAGCAACTTAAACTTGCACTGCCGATAGTTGGTTCCCTATCTCAGTATAATCTGTTGTGGACCCACTGTCACCTGCTTCAGTTTTACCCAAAAGGTCTGATACACCCTATATTGCAAATGGTTCAAAATGGCTCTGAGCACTATGGGACTTAACTTCTGAGGTCATCAGTCCCCTAGAACTTAGAACTACTTAAACCTAACTAACCTAAGGACATCACACACATCCATGCCCGAGGCCCCTATATTGCTGCAGGTAGGTGTTTCTCCGGTTTACAGGTAGTATAACACGGTATTTTTACAAACATCCACCATTCAAATGCGGTTCTGAATGAGAAACCCGCTACTTAATTTGTGTATGCCAATTCTCCTACCTACTTTGTATTGTTACGCAGAAATGCTAGTGATTTTCATACCGAATCATGTAGCACATGCATCACAGTTCGACACTTGTCACAGGCCGCCTTTACGGCGCTGCAGTTTTAATGACAAGCAGTATAACCGTAATTTCTGGGGAATGGTGATAGGGAGGCGAAGCACCGCGTGTTCAGCTCATCCTGTTTTTCTTGAGCGTTATTTTCTCGGTGAAACTAATGAGCGCCTTCTTGACAGCGCTTAGGCCGTGTGTAGCTGCTTGTTGGTCATGGTATTGGTATATGTCACTCTGCTGGCTGGAATTAGGTGCTATGTGGTTGGCTGCTATGGAGTGGACAGTCGCTACATTGAATTCCTCTTAAACAAGAATTTCGTGCTTCGGAGATTGCAACCGAACGCTGTTATTGTCTACGTATATAATGTCTTGTCGAGATCTGATATCTTTAATCAGTAATTTTTCTAAAAGTTAGATTAGAATGGTAAAATACGATTAAATTATTTGTCTGGAATCATTTCTGCACTGGCTGATTCGCTCCTTAATTCGATATTAATTACAAAATAGTTTAGGTTTTCGTGGCCATTTATTGACAAACTGCCTATTGGGTTCTATCTGGGTTCTTCTTCCGACGTCTGTTTGACGATTTTTCTGATAATTCCTGCCACTCTTGCTGGCGAAACGTCAGAAAAACCGTCAAACAAACTTCGGCCCAAGAACCTGAGACAGAAGTCAACATTCAGTTTGTCAAAAAGTGTCCACGATAGCCTTAACAATTTTGTACTGCGCCTCTACTGGAGAACATCTCCAGATTGTCGCGACGCCTTGACCATCGACGGCAGAAGAAAGCGCGATTGATGTCCTCTCTCGCGTTTCTGACGCGGTGGCGGGATGAAGGTGCGACACCAAACTTCTTGAAATGTAAGTACCCGTTAACCACCGCCCAAGCACATCCTATCTACGCCAAAGTGGAACGAGCTTTTCTTCATGAGTGAATTCATGCAACACGGAGATATTTGGGGAGAACGGATGGGAAACTTTTGACCATTTTCACGAACTAGATATCAGAATGTATCAAGACGACTAGGACAAGATGACGGCATCACACAAAGGAGTACGCAGAACGAATCCGAGCGTTGCACTAAGCACAGAAGAAAAAAGGTTGCAAGGCGCAGGAAGAAGATTGACAAGGTGATTCTCGACATGTCACGCATATTTGTCAACCTCACTGAACGACGGTTGACCAAAGAGGAACGGTCTCTTCTTCAAAAAGGAGGGAATTTCACTATTATCCCCTCAACTGTACTCATGGAGGACACCACTGCGAATACCGAAGCGACCATTAGGACTATTCCTTGTGAAAGAGCTGAGTAAATACACACTGAAACCGCCAGGATACTGCGCCGACCAAAAACCTGAAGAAAGAAGAGTCTTAACTCCGACAAGAGTATACTGGTACTGCCTGCCGATAATGGAAATGCAACTGTCGTTATGAAGACCGAAGGTTATGAGAGAAGATCCGGGCTCTCTTAGATCCGACAACGTACCGTAAATTAATCACAGCTGCGACGCAGCGGATCACACGAAGTAAGAATCAGTTAATTAAGATGTCTTCTCTCACGGCGTACATACAGATGATGAAGTTGTGCAGCACAGATGCCCTCCCATTTCGGCTGTATGAATCACCAAAGATGCATTAGAAGTATGTTCCTTTAAAATCGACTGTTAGCGCTCCTGGGTCACCGGTGGGCTCCAGCCGCACGTAAGAAAGACTGACACATACATAAAGGACTCAGGACATTTCATTGAGAAGCTGAAGAAGCTAAAACTTGGACCAAACGATATCCTTGTCAGCTCTGATGTTATTTCTTTGTTTACCAAAGTGCCTGTCTGTGACTCTGGTACATATCGGTTCCATTTTCCCGTAATACATCATCGAGCTCTTTCACGTATGTCTCACCTCGAGCCATTTCATGTCGACTGGCAACTTTTACGAACAGTTGGAAGGCGTCGACATGGGTAGTCAACTTAGTCTAGCAGTGGCCAACTTCTTCATGGATCATTTCGAAGCATAGGAGGTGGACTTGGGACCTTGTAAATCTAAGATGTGGTAAAGATATGTCGATGATACCTTCGTTGTGTGAAGTAATGGTGAGAAACAGCTCGGTGACTTCCTAAGACACTTGAACAGCCTCCATGCCATTTATCATGGAGGTAGGAAATGACAAACAGCTACCCTTTCTAGATGTGCTGATGTTCTCTATATCTACCCTTTCTAGATGTGCTGATAACGAGGGATAATGAAAACCTCGGACACAGCGTGTATCAAAAACCGAAACACATGGAGCAATCCCTGCACGAACTGTCAAATCACCACCCGAGCCAGAAAAGAGGCATGATTAGGCGCTCGTAAGAAGCAAGAAGAATATGTGAGCTGCACCACCGCAGACGTGAGATGTGACACCTGGAAACCGTTCAGAGGAGCAATGGGCGCTCCACCAGTTACATAAGAAGTATCACAGAGTCAAACACATCGGAGAAAGAAACATCGGCGTTTCTGCTACACATTCCCAGGATGACGAATGGAATTGGACATTTACTGCGTAAACATGACGAAAAGACTATTTATAAACCGACAAAGAAGATCAGGTTGTGTCTCCGATCAGTAAAAGAGAAAAGGGATCCATTTGCAATGTCGGAAATATACCGCCTACCATGTACAGTCGTGGACAAAACGAGCGAGACCCCTCGCCTTTTCGTTATGCTGATCCGCACAGATTTAAACTCTGCTACACAGCATTACAGGCAAGGCGACGAAGTGCTAGCAACATACTACGCACAGGTGTGAAATCGCAAAACTATCCGAACTTTGTCAGACTGTTTTCAATCATGTGTAAGACTATATTAATGCTGATTAGTGTGTTAAACACAACACGTAAATATGAGATATAAATAAAAAAAGAAAAGCTGATTACTATGAACTGTACTAATAAAAATGAATTTCAGCTTATCGAGATAACATATTTAACTGTTTTAGTAAGACAAAGTACCCCAGATCGTTACGAATCAGCAAACTATTATACGCATTCGGCCGCGGAACGGTCTGTGTCAACGTTCGGACCAGTCATACAGGATTACCGTTGCAGGAAGTGCGATACATTTCCGATTGTTATGTCTACCCGTATTCGAGGTAAACGGGTTTTAAGGGTTGGGTAGACAGATAGAGGGTCAAGAAAGTGAGACTAGTAGGGTTCCATTTTTACCGATTTGGGTGACGAAATCCTAACAACGAAAATATCTACGACAGTCACTGAAGATGAGGGCCGTATAAATAATTCCCCCTCCTCTTTATTCGAAATGTTCTAGTTGCAGTCGATACGTCAGCACATTACTCATAGCTACGCTTTCGATCCAAATCACGTTTACAGGAATGCAAATAAAATCCATTTGCCTATACATGTGATAATTCAGATCCCCGTATTAATGCCACCGCGTTTTAGAAATGCGAGCATTCCCATTGCGAGCTAGCTTAAGAAACACTTCGGCTAATGAACGTTTTCTGGCTGTGGCGAGTCTAATGGAGAATTCGAAACATTGTCGAATACGTTTGGCAGCTATGTCGCCGTTTATTTCCTGGGGTAGTGCTGAATTATCCTGCTAAATTTACTCGCTAATAACAGTATTTTGTTATTTCCATAAACATAGTGAATGATTGTCACATAAGCGGTGACATAAAGGTAGAAAATTCTTGTTTTTGAGTCCAGAAAGCTCTATGCATCAGAAACTGCGGATCATTTTGCCATTTTCACTGCGAAATTGCCGGCTTATTCATGCCTGAGGTAATAATAGAGGACTGTTTGCCTGGGTTGTCTGCTAGCATAGTGAAAGGTGTTTGCTACTGCAAGGGAGGTCTGGTTTATTTTCGGTTCTAATCTCGATGGAGGCAGATAAACTATTAGTAAAGCAATTTTAAGAAACTCTTATTCCCGCAATACGTTTTATTGCTACCTTTATTCTGTACCGGCGCCCTGTGGATGTCAATATGAAACTATTGTAGAATTTCATACTTGTTACTGCCAACTTTTTCCGCTTCTGTCAATAATTGTATTGACCTACCCGTAGCACTGAATGATTTTAACTGAATATCGTTATGAATCTTCACGCATTGCCAGATTTGCGTACTTTCATGGTAGGTCAGCAACGATAATCCAGTGTGACTGGTCTGAACGTTGACACAGACCGTTTCGCGGCCGAATGCGCATGATATTTTGCTAATTCGTAACGATCTGGGGTACTTTGTCTTACTAAAACAGTTATGTTATCCCGATAAGCTGAAATTCATTTTTATTAGTACAGTTCATACTAATTAGCATTTATTCTTTCATTTATATCTTATATTTAGGTGTTGTGTTTAACACACTAATCAGCATTAATATAGTCTTAAAGATGATTGAAAACAGTCTGACAAAGTTCGGATAGTTTTTCAATTTCACGCCTGTTCATAGTACGTTGGTAGCACTTCGTCGCCTTGCCTGTTATGCTGTGTAGCAGAGTTTAAAGCTGTGCGGATCAGCATAACGAAAAGGCGAGGGTTCTCGCTCGTTTTGTTCACGACTGTACATGCGGAAAAGTCTGTGTTCGAATGACTGGACGACCAATCAACACCAGGATCACCGAATATAAGCGGCATTGTATGTTGATGGAGGTGGAGAACTCGGCCGTGGCGTAACACGCGCTGCGTGAGACCGACCACATAGTAAAGTTCGCCGACACTGAAGTTCTTACTGCATAGAAGAGTCATCACACTCGTTTGTTCAGAGAAGCTGTAGAAATACAAAAACATGACAACAGCTTCAACAAGAATAAAGCCATTAGGGTTTCCCGTGCTGCACCGAACGACCTCTGCAGGTAGCAAGGGGAGAACAGCACCGGAAATGACCACGGAAAAGCCCTAGGAATTTGGTGCGCCAGGTACGTATAATCTGCGGCCGTGAGTTTGACTCAATTCCACCCCCAGCAAAGCTTTGACAATGCCGTTGGTATTTGTATTACGAAAAATATAATGCAATGCATGAGAATGAAGGAAGTCATAAGGCTTAAGGGAGACCAAGTTTTTTCCCTTGTCGAATCCGTTTGTTGTACACCTTTCCTACAAGGGAAAAGGCACAGAAGGCAAACCCTTCAAACATTGTTTAGATAAGGATAACAGGTGATGTTGGCGCGTTCCGTTTTAGAGAAACACCATTTATGTGGAAAAGAAATTCACCGCAGATAGACTGAGCAGTGAGAGGTAACTAGTCAGTGGTAATAGTGTGGTCGTGTTTTAGTGTGCTCTAAAAGAAATTACTAATTTGTGGTAATATAGGCACATATTATTGGAAGAATGTTTGCGTATTAAGAAACTGTTTCTGGTAATCATAAGCCGTGGTTGCAAGAGTTAGCAGGGTAAATTATGGTGTAGCTACGTTTGTATAACTTGGCTTCAAGCAGGCTTAATGAGAACAGCCATTACGGCGCCATTGTCATACCACTTTAAGCAGAGATATGACGAATTTGCAGACGTGTTTTTGGCACCATACCCTCAACTGCACTGTTCATCACAAGGCAAACTACAAACAATATATTTAATGTTCTTGTAAAAGGAGATCCAGTTTTAAAGCAACACGTACTTTGAAGAAGAGTGCTTTTGTTCAACACAGAGACATTTAATTTCTATAGTTTTTGACTGTTTAATTTCTACTGCCAATATCATTTCTCTTAAATCCTACAACAAAATTTTTCAGCGCTGAATATAATAGCAGCATCAGTAAATTCTGTGGGCAGAATATTACACATCTTTGATCGGTAGCTTTGTTGTAGTCCTTGAGTAAAATTGGTTTGCATAAAATCATCTTCTTAAAATCTCAGGAGTATATTACCTTCATTAAAACGTCAGATAGTAACTCTGATTTTTTTAAAGGCTTAAAAATAATGAAAGAAGACGATAAATATCTTGTCAGTTTTAACCTAGTTCACAAAAGCAATTCTAATATTATTAAAACATAAATTAATTAACTGTCCCAAATTGAATTAACACTTTTAACTATTGAACTTTCAAAATTAACTCCATTAGATCATGGTGACCGTAAATATTAAATAGTAGAGCTTAAGTTCAGGAGGAATTGCTGAAGGTGAGTTTAGTCACGTTTCCTGTTCAGGTGGTGAGTGCAGGCACTATGTTTAGACGAAAACATAAATTATCAAACAAGTAACTCACGGTAAGCAGTGGAGTGTAACGAATACTTTATTGCTAAATTCAACGACCCAATAGTTTTCTAGTAAACACTTCAGAAGTTGTTCCATAGATAAATTAAAATTTATCAGATAAATAAGTGCCCAGGATTAGTCCAAGGTCTAACGCAGTGTATCGATATTGTTGCTTGGATTGGCAAGTCCGAATTTAGACGCTACGGAAGACAAATCCGTAGCAAGGTCATGATTCTTCACAGATGCGACCAGACTTTCGAAAAACATACGTAAAGAGAACAGTATGTTTGAGAAGCAGAAAGGGGGTTACAGGGTCGTTATTAGCTTTCTAAACTATTGCATACTTAGCTCCGTGTCGACTTATCTAAGTATAATTCAGCACAAATGAAAATAATTTAGCAAGATTGAAATTCAAATCTACAATGACACTTCAGAGTATGAGAGCGAAATTCGAGGAACTGACAATGGTGAAACGTTCTTCTCGTCACGTCCACGAGGTCCCAGTTATATACTACCATTCGTATACCGCTAATAAATGTTCCGGAACAATCGGAAAACTGGCAGATGCCTCAGGAAAGATCAGTCTGGGTTCCGGCGAAATGAAGGAACGCACGAATCCTTACTGATTTTATAACGTATCTTAGAACATATACTGAACAAAGGCAAAACTAAGCAATTATAGATTTAGAGAAAGCTTTTGACAATGTTGACTGGAATACAGTCTTTGAAGTTCTGAAGGTATCAGGCATAAATCAGAGGGACAGGAAGCTTATCTACAACTTGTGCACTTTAGTAAAGGTAACCAAGACAAAATTTGGAAAAGGAATTACAGTTCAGCGAAAAGAAATGAAAGCCTTGCGGTACGCCGATAACAGTGTAATTCCGTCACAGACAGTAAAGGAGTTTGAAGGTCAGTTGAACGGAATGTCTAGTCTCTTGGAAACACGTTATAAAATGAAAAAGAAGATAATTGGATCAAGAGTATTGGAATTTATTAGAAGAGAATCAAATGATGTTGATACGAGGGCTATCCACAAAGTACATTACGTTTTCGTTCGTGTCCGTTAGGGGTGGGGCTAGCGCGGCCATCTTGGTGTCATGGCATTCCGCCGCTCAGTCGGCATCCTGCCGTGCTAGTGAGAGGTTCGTGCTGTACTCCGTTGAGTTACTGTGACAGTTTGAAGTGTCAGCGTTAATTGAAAATGCCATGAAGTGTGAAGTGCGTGCTGTAATAAGGTTTCTGACTGCAAAAAACTGTACACCGATAGAAATCTATCGGCAGCTTTGTGAAGTGTATGGGGACAACATAATCACTGAAGGTGGAGTGCGTCAATGGGTCATAAAATTTAAAAATGGCTGAACTAACGTTCACGACGAAGAGTGAAGTTGCAGACCCAGCAAAGTGACTGTCGAACTTGTCGAAAAAGTCGATGCCGCGGTATGTGAAAACCGTAATTTCACAATAACGGAACTCTCTACGAGTTTTCCACAAATTTCACGAAGTTTGTTCCACGAAATCATTACCGAAAAGCTTGGTTACCACAAGTTTTGTGCAAGATGGATACCAAAAATCTTGACAGAGATTCACAAAAATCAGCGAAAGGCTGCAGCGTTAACGTTTTTGGACGCTTACGAGAAAGATGGCGACTCATTACTCGATCGCATCGTTACTGGTGACGAAACATGAGTTAAGCATGTGAACTGCGAGACAATGTCGGCAAGGAAGGTGATGGCGACTGTCTTTTGGGACAGAAAAGGTGTGATTTTTGTGGATTTCCTGGAAAGAGGCACTACCATAAACTCTCAAAGGTATTGCCAAACTCTGCACAATCTCAGAAGAGCAATACAAAACAGGCGCAGGGGAAAGTTGGGTTCAAAGATCTTGCTGATTCACGACGACGCCCGGGCCCACACGGCAAATGCCACTCGTCAAGTTCTCGAATCTTTTAAGTGGGAGTTGTTTCCGCATCCGCCATACAGTCCCGACCTGGCACCGAGCGACTTCAACTTATTCCCAGCAATGAAGAAGTGGTTGGCTATGCAGCGTTTTGATGACGACGCTCAGCTTGAAGAAGAGGTAACCACATGGTTGAAGGCGCAGGCGGCCGAATTTTACGACGAAGGAATTTCCAAGCTCGTCCATCGCTATGATAAGTGCCTTAATTTAAATGGCAACTATGTAAAAAAGTAGTATTTAAGTGTGGCTTTCATCTGTATATAATAAAAAAAATTTTGCAATACTTTATTTATTTTTAATTCCAAAACGTAATGTACCTTGTGGATAGCCCTCGTAGAAACAGATTAGGAAACAAGACACTAAAAATAGTCGAATTTTGCATTTCGGGTGGCAAAGCAACTGATAAGTGGAATTAGAGAGGATATAAAACACAACAGCGAAAATAAGCATTTGCAAGTAAAAGAAATTTGTTAACATCAAATATAAATTTAATTGTTACAAAACCTTTCTGAAGGCTTTTGTCTGGAGTGCAACCTTGTTCAGAAGTCAAACGAACACATTAAGCATTACAGACAAGAGGAGAAGAGAGGCTTTTGAAAAGTTGCGTTATAGAAGAATGCTGAAAATTCCATGCACAGAAAGTGTTGCGTAACACGCTGCAACCCCTGTCGTGTAGGCGTCCCCTCCATTGTAGCAGCGTTCTGCGTAGCATACGACACGGTGGGGCCAGGAATAGCGTGAGCTTTAGTGGTTGTTCACAGAGACCACCACAGGCGCCAACGATGACATTATTCCACTTGGAGAGCTAAAGCCTAGTTTACACGACGACATTGGGTTGCGCCATTCGTTGCGTGGAATGAGTTGCACGCAAATGACTACATATTTGACTGTAGACACAGCGAAACCAGTATATACTTCAGTTTCGTCGTTTTGTGGGTTCCTGAGGCGTGTTTGAAATGAAAGTTTTGACAGCTGCACGTCGCACGAGTTGTAATGGAGTTAAAGCTTGTTGCGTGGAATCGCTGCATAAGAGGAAAAATAAGAAACGTGTTTCGATTCATGACTGAATGAAGAAAAGACGTCAGCTCGGTTGCTCAGCATCCTTGCTGAAATAATTTGTAATGCAAGACCCATAGTGTTCTTTTACGTATCTTAGAATGTCACCAGAACTGTTAACATTTATCCTAAATAAAGTTATTTATGCGATAAGTAATAAAGATATTGTAATGCGTGAAGCACTGTCGCCAGTTGTGAAATTAAATATTACATTGCATGCAGTACAGTCTAGAACACTCGGCATGCTATAAGATGCGGTTTTAGTTGGTGAAAACACTCCTTCATTAACACCAATAATTATTAACAGTAATAATTATTAACATTAATAGCAGTAATTATTCGAAGCAGGCCGCGTTAAGAAGAGAATGGTTTGCATACTACTCTCTTGAAGGTAGATCTGTACAGTGGCAATATTTCAAAATTCAAACATTTGTGCAGGCCGATGTGGCCGAGCGGTTCTAGGCGCTGCAGTCTGGAACCGCGCGACCGCTACGGTCACAGGTTCGAATCCTGCCTCGGGCATGGATGTGTGTGACGTCCTTAGGTTAGTTAGGTTTAAGTAGTTCTAAGTTCTAGGGGACTGATGACCTCAGAAGTTAAGTCCCATAGTGCTCAGACCCATTTGAACCAAACATTTGTGATTGGGGAGCACTGCTGCGACGTTTTAAACAGATGAATATTGAATAAAGAATGTAGCTTCTTGATTTGCGTAGCCTTCACTCTTGTCAACAACATTCCTTAAAAAAGAAAAGAGTGGGCCAACTCGAACGATGGGATTTTAGTCTTGTAGACAAGAGCATTTCTACAGTTAGTATTACATTTGCTTGTATTTTTCTTAAATCAGTTGTATATGTGCTCCTAATTCAATAAATTTTGCCCTGCAGCTCAGATATTGTCAAACTATCTATGTTCTGTTTGTACATGATGGTTCCAGGAGAAGCAATATGTTACTTATTTTTGTAACCAGCATAACTGAAATACCACTAACACCTATGCAGAGCATAGATATCCAAAAAGCGAACATTATTCTCCGTTCCCCACTTCATATTTCAGTTTGTCTACACTGTACGAACACACATAACCTCCAAATTCATGCAACTAGTGTCGCCAAAGTTGGAACACGCCGAAACTGTTTAGTTTCACCGACGAGTTGCGCAAACGCGCGGCGCGCAATCGCAGTGGCCGGTAGCGCTGTTGCCTGCAACCTAGTGTCGTCGTGTAAACTAGGCTTAACGAGCGAGGAGCGCATAACCTCGAGCCAGTCGTGTGGATTCGATGTAGCCGTTCGCATGGCAATATAACCTTTAGCCCAGCAGTCTGCAAGACAGTCTTCGACTAGCAGTCTTCGGTGTTGAGTGCTCAGCGTTCAGCCTTTGGCAGAATTCATCTGGTTGTCAGAAACTGCCATACTGGAATACTTCTTTATCCTAAACATCCCGGAAGGATTTGAATCGTCACAGTTAATAGTGTGACAACACGGCTACAGAAGTAGTCTTTGAGCAGGTATTAGTACTGGAAGCGATTATCAGTTCCAGAACTCGGTTCTCAGTCTGTACAGATCAAATGTGTAACCAGTGTTGGATGTTAAGATATCTGAGAGTTACAATAAATAAGTGTAATTTTACCAGGACTAATTCGTTTTCTGCAGCGGTCTCGTAATTCTTTATACTGACACAGTCGCTGGAATCCAATCGCATTCGTGTTACCATCGATACTGTGAAAGTCACAACACTGGCGCAATAGGTAGTTTGTGATTATCAATGACAGTTCCCTTCAACAGGACAGTCGTTTGGATTACCAAACCTATACATCATTAACAGTCAGCCATGTGTTTGACAAACCCTAGGGCACTCACAAGCAGCCACTGAGGGGGGTACCCTTCAGTAAAAGTCAATTGGATGACGCCGACAAGGTATTCGGTAGTGTACTTTCTACGCTTATGGTGGTTTATTGTATTGACTCCTGGACAGTCAGTTGTTGTAGTGAACATAGTGGTCATTCTCTTTTCGAACCCCGGTGTCCATGCTTCTTGTTGGACATTCTTGGTCTTTCTTTGTTAAATTTTTTGTGAAGTGTGTATTTCTTGTTGGAACTAGGGTCGTCTCTTCTCACTCCGTTATCAATTAGATTGAGAACACTTGTCTGTTTGCGGTAGCTCCAGATGATGCAACAAATTAATTTTACATTATCAATATTGAACCTTTTGTGGTACATTATCGCTTCTATGGAAAATTAAATGCTACTCAGGACCAGTTGCTACACCAGTTGGAGGAGCGAAAACAACAGCACATAGACGTCCAACGGAGGCCATCGATGCTCCAATCATTTGATGTGGCACAGGAACAGTTGGCCAGTTACATAGACAGACACACAGAACTTCAGGTGATGTATCTGAACGTACTTTCTTATTGCCAAATGTTGGTGCTTATCAGTATTGGCCCGTCTGGCAACTCTCTCTGGGTAAGCACCTAAGTGAGTTAGAATACTCTCATGTTAAGGTCAAGTTACCTGAATATTTGAGAACAAGTTACCTGAATATTTTTGGAGTAAAATTCTGGTTGTGGAAGCACACCATAAATTTTATCAGACGTACAAGGAACCTTTACAATCATTTAAAGGATGAGTTGCCACATTATAAGGTCTCGCTCACGACAGTCTTTACAAGTGTGAAATTAAGCACTGTGTTTCCTGTTTTGAAAAACCCCGTGTTGGAAAATTGTTTACCGGTTATTGCAGCCTTTGAACTCGAGAGCCAAACAGAGAAAGCGCTATAATAAAGAGAAACTAAGGTTTTTAAAGACAGATTTTGGGAATAGTGATGCTCACCAGGATAAGCAGTACAGTGAAACTCTCCAGGAATACTACCACACCGTGGAACAGGGGTAAATCAAATTCAGTGGGACAATTTTCTAAACCCAAATTTTGTTCTCTGTGTTTCGTAACTCATGGCAGATAGTCAATCTCCTACAAATGCTTGAAGTGCTTATACTGACGGAAACTTGGTCCTAAGGCAGAGATTTGTTTACAGAAACAACGTCACTTCTTCAAGTACTGTACTTGCACCTAAGATGCATATATTGTGGTGAATGTGTTTGATTCTAATGTTGATGATTTTGAAAGTACTGTGTACAGTATTCTTTCTCAAGGTGATAAAGCAGTTTAGTGGCTCTTGAGCTAAATGGACACATAATCCTTTTCAAGCCGATACTGGGTTCCTCTAAAACTATCGTAAACGTTTTAATTGTGGCCCCACATTGTCCAAATTTCATGAAATGTTAACAAGTTACAGTGATCAGAAAATTCAAAGCAGTAGTCTTTGTACTGTGGATATCAAGTATAAAAAAAATAAAAAAAATAGTGCAGGTTATCTTGCTGGTAACGAAATTACATACAGCGGCTAACCTCATGAGACTCCTGAACTAACTCTGCCAATGAGTTAAGGATGAAGGTTGAATACTTAACACAGTACACTGCTAGTTGAAGATTGTCTTGCAGGCAACGAGGAAAAGGTTATATTGCTACTTTGACTGCTACACCAAATCCACATGATTGGCTGGAGGTCATGTGCTCCTTGCTTGTTGGGTCTCTAAATGGAATGATGTCATCGTTGTGTCTGGTTGGCGCCTGTGGCGAGCGAGTCAAAGTAGTTTGGCCACTGCGGGCGGCCTCTGTGAACAACCACTGAAACTCACTTTGCTCCTGGCCTCATGTTGATGTATGCTATGCCGATGCTGCTACGCAGGAGGTGAGGTCTACTCAGGAGGAATAGCAGTGTAGGACGCAATACAATAAATTTTCAGCAACACTACATTTCAAAAACTTCTCTTCTCTTGTTGTCTGAAACGCTTATCATGTATGCTGTACTTCCATATAAGGCTACACTCCAAACACCTTCAGAGAAGTTAAGATAAATTTATATCTGACAGACATCTTTCATTCGGAAACTCTTTTCTTCGCTGTTGCCAATATGCATTTTATATCATCTCTACTTCAGCTCTGACAGTTTTTTTTCCAGCAGTTACATTTCACAGGTTCAAGATCTGGACAACCACATCCAGGTCAGAGATGTAAATTTGAATTGTGCACTGCCATACTTTTTTTTGCTTGGTCTGAGGCAATGGAGCCCTGGAGTCTGCTCCACTTCCGTGAAACTGGAGCATTCTCGTGGATGTAGATTATCTTTACATCATCAGGATGAACAGGAGTAGGATGTCCCAAATGGTTTGGGCACTAAAACTAATTTTCACGGTGGAGGATCTTCTTCCCACCACTGAATTAGATAACTCGTGAGTCATGAGTTTGAGATATTTCTGTCTGGCTCATGGGATCCAACATCTCCGCAGATGCCATTTCATCCAGAATCAAATGGAGTTCCCGAAAGCTACATTTGGACATTGAAGGAACAAGGGATAAAGCTCACAGCTGACTACACATTAGAGTACGCTTTACTAATGTTCCTCTCTTCTTACAGGAGCGCTCCCCACAAGGACATAGTTCTGGTAGAGATGTTACATGGTCAGAAGATGAGGATCCTCCCATACCTCTAGGAACCCCATCATTGGGAGAAGACTGTCACCCCCAGATTCGGCAACAGATAATGACGGTTTGCAGAAGATGGAAAGGTCTCCTATGCAGAGGTTTGGTATGGAAAAAAGGAATTGTGTCTGGGGACAGTGGCTTGTCGTCTGAGCAGTGCAATGTATGTTGTATCGAGAGCAGATGGAGACACACGCCGAAAACAAGTAAGTCAACTCCGACCAAGCATCGAGAAGGTTCTTGCTTCCAGGAATTATAGCCCTCTTTCAGTTATAGGTGCCAGTAACGCGTCTTCCCTGAAGGAGGAGCATCCACTCCGCGGCGGCCTACGAATACCGACGCCCTGGCGACACCTGAATCGATGGAAGCAGAGCCTAGCAGCGTCAGCACAGTGTTTGAATTGGAGCTGTACTTCATCCGCCAACAAAAGTAGCAGCCGAAAAACAAGAGGCTTCACCTTTCTCTCCCTTGGGGTAGGGGGAGAGGAACGTCGCTTCCCACGTCGCTACCCTATCTCGGTAGGCCATCTCCACCATAACGGCGGTCTGCGTAGCGCACAACGTGACGAGACCAGGAGCGGAGTGAGATTCAGTGATTGTTCACAGAGGCTACCTGCAGCAGGCGGACTACTTCTCCATGCCGCCAACGGGAGATAAACAGACTCAACGATGGCATCATTCCATTCGGAAAGCCAATGGGCGAGGAGCGCGTGATCTCCAGTCACTCACACAGATGCCTTCTAGCAATCCATGCAGTTTCCAGAATGAGATTTTCACTCTGCAGCGGAGTGTGCGCTGATATGAAACTTCCTGGCAGATTAAAACTGTGTGCCCGACCGAGACTCGAACTCGAACTCGGGACCTTTGCCTTCCGCGGGCAAGTGCTCTACCAACTGAGCTACCGAAGCACGACTCACGCCCGGTACTCACAGCTTTACTTCTGCCAGTACCTCGTCTCCTACCTTCCAAAGGTCCCGAGTTCGAGTCTCGGTCGGGCACACAGTTTTAATCTGCCAGGAAGTTTCAATCCATGCAGTGTTATAACCCGCGTCCCAGCAGCCTGCAAGACAATCCTCAGCGAGCAGTCTTCAGAGATTAGTCTTCAGTCTTTGGCAGAATTCGTTTGGAGTTAACAACGTACATCCTGGAATACTGCACTACAGTAAGCAGCCCACAGGGATTGGTACTACCACAGCCCAGTAAAGTGACTATGGACTTAGTCTCTGGGCAGGTGTTTACTAGTGGAAGTGGCTACCAGTTACGGAACTCGTTCTCAGTCTGTACCGAAATGTGAAATCAGATTTGGAAGTTAAGGTATTTGTTACAGCGAATTTATTTTGTTTAGCGGTCACAGAGCTCTTACAGTGACACAATCGTTGGAACCCATCTACATCCGTGGTATGAATGATACCGTACACATCGCAAGAGATCAATAACTACTGAGGAGATACTGAATCTATTTGGGGAAAAATAAATTTGTGGAACAGTCTGACTAAACGAAGGGGTCGGTTAATACGATAAACACTGAGTCATTAAAGAATCGTCAGTTTGGAAAGGGAAGGAAGTGCGAGGTGAATAAAAATTGTAGAGGGAGACTAAGGCTTGAATGAACCATCTGATCAAAAGTATCCAGACACTTGTTAGTGGAAATTAACATGAGGTGTTCATGAACCTTGCAGAGAAGACATCAGTGAAGTTTCCAAATGTCTGCGGAGGAATGGCAGCCTACTTTTCCTCAATAGCTCAAACCAGAGAAGATAGTGATGTTGGACGCTGGGGACTGGATAAAAGTCGACGTTCTAACTCATCACAGTGAGTCTAACTCATCGCAGAGGGTTCGGGTCGGGAATCCGAGCAGGCTAGTCCATTTCATGAACGTTATTTTCCATAAACCATTGCCTCACAGATGCTGTTTTACGACAGAGTGCACTGTTATGGTGATAAAAATAACCGTAGTTAACGAAGTGTTCCTCTACTGTACGCAGTACACTATGTTATAAAATGTGTTCATATGCTTCCACATAAGAGGATCAAACCATAACCACGATAAACCCGGTACCTTAACATCAGCTCCTTGGTACTTCACTGAGCGCTCTCAATGCGATGGCAAGTAAAGTTCTCCAGACGTTTGCCAAATCCAAATACTTCCATCGGATTCTCACGAGGTACAGCGTGATGCCTCACTCCAAATCACTCTTTTTCAGTCATTCATTGTCCAGTGACACACCATTATTTTTAACTCCCTTTGCCAGCAGTAGTGCTGTAGCACTTTAAAACGCAAGAGTGATCCTTTCCGCTGATTTCAAGTGATTTTTTACAGCCACACTCCGTAATGCTGAGGGTCCCTGGAGGTCAGTACATGAGATCTACCTGGTTCTGGGTTAGCAGTGGACATTCTTTCACGTTTCCACTTCAGAATAAAATCGCCAACAGTAGTCTTGGGCAGCTTTACAACGGTTGAAATGCTTCTCAGAGATTCGTTAGGTGACATCCAAGTACACCTTTGAAGGCACTTAGCTCTCCTGGCCGACCCATCCCTGCTGTTACTTTTCTCTATGCTGACCATACAACATTCCCCTCTTCCATTTATACTGGATGGTCTGCCTCTGGCAGTATCTGGTCAATTATGAGTTACAAAGGGGTTTGCAAATATTTTTTAATCAGATAATGTATATTTAGCAGATTGAAATGAACCTAATTTGCAGCAGTTATGCGAGATGAAGAGGGTAGACTAGAGTGGAAAGCTGCATCAGAGAAGTCTTCGGACAACAACAACAACAACAACAACAACAAATCTAGCTAATTTCAGAAATGTTCACAGACATGACCACTGGATTAGAAAACTTACACAGTAAACAGTCGCTACACTGCCTCCAACTAGTATCTAGTAACGTATACTGATAACGTTCACAAAAACAAAACAGAGAAGCAAGTCTAATTCAATAGGTAAAAAGTTACGCAAACACACCGCATTTCAATTTTCCGCAGAAACAAGTATAAATTATTTTCTTCAATTAAACCTCGACAAGTCCGTCTCTTTTATTACACATTATCTCCAGCTAGCCGATGGTTCTGCGCTCTGCCATGAGCTCTATTCTTACTGGGCACGTGCACACTCACTAAACCGTAGCCTACGCAGTTTCGTTTATTGTAGACTTTCTGTACGGCAAAAGTAACTTTGATAATCGGAATGGGTCATTAATCCTGATTTCAGAAATTAGAAACATCACTTTCACCGCACAAGGCAAACGATTCCTCTGCTACGCCTGCGAGGGCTGCCAGATGACTTCTGGTGTAGCGAACTCCCAGACACTCCACAAAATTGTTTTAGCGTACATGTCTTTCAAGCAGTCTACCTCCAGAGCAGAATGAAGCACTTCCTTGTGTCATTTCGTTTCCCCACTAATAGCTCTCGTTTGCAGAATGCCGCTTCCTGACAAGAAATTTCAAAATGTTATTCCAACAGGATGCAGAAATCACCTGTCATATCGATTCAAAATGGTTCATATGGCTCTAAGCACTACGGGACTTAACATCTGAGGTCATCAGTCTCCTAGACTTGGAATTACTTAAACCTAACTAACCTAAGGACAACACATACATCCATGCCCGAGGCAGAATTCGAACCTGCGACCGTAGCAGCAGTGCGGTTCCTGACTGAAGCGCCTAGAACCACTCGACCACGGCGGCCGGCTTGTCATACGGGAAAGTCACTAGTCCGTAAGTGAACATAGAAGGCCCTGACAACAATCTATGTAACCAGATTACAGAGAGACCGCCCCATAACCTCCAGTCTGGACGAAACTCTCCCCCCATCCCCCTCGCCACACCCCTCCCTTCCCCCAGATACCGCCTCTGGGTCTACAGTAGCCACGAGGAAGGGTCCACTGGCGCGGCCAGGAAGGCTCTGTTACGTTATTTCTCTTACGCCTTTTCCACTCATAATGGGCTATAAATAAAAAACATTTTAGCACCATTTAAAGTCAATATTTCAGATTTCACTCGTATGTACGAGAACGAAGCTTTTTCAACTAAAATATTTCACGGCTGATTGAAATAATATCTTTTACAATACTCGTACTAATAAGCTGCAGAATCTTGAATAAACTAAACAGCAATAATCTGCAACTTAAAATTACACAGTACATCGAATAACAGAGCATAAATGTCTGCAGTTATTGATAAAGTTTGCAATGTGTCAGACATGTTTGCTGTTCGATCTTTATTTTTAATGTAGAACCCAATATATAGGTCGTGGGAATGACAATATTTGTAATTACTGTTAATCTTCTGTTATTTCTAATTTCGCTTTTTTACCAGCTTGCCGATATAAGTTGAACTTAAAAAAAATATACTGTTGGATGCCATAGTACTATAATTTTATGTATTGCTACTGACAGGAATGTTCGAGAATAAAGCAACATTAAATTTAATCAGCTTAGAAATACATGCAAATGATTAACCAAATAGCAGACATTAATAAACTATTGAACTTTTGTCCAAGATTCAGCGAAAAACTTAGTACCAATAATTATTAAATAGTTACAATTTAATTTGAAATTATTTTGGGGTGGTTGTTTGCAGTTGCTTTTTCATTACCTTCGAGCTGAAAACGTAATTTTACTGAGTTTCTGATTATGTCACACACGTTTCTGCATTTTTTAGACTTTTTGCAGAACCGAATGCTGTACTTAAAATGATGAATATTCATAACTTTTAACTATAACATTAATTATGTACATGTACCAAAAATAGATTGTTACACGTCATTTATACTCCGGCGACAGAGACAGTCAGTTCATTCTACGATGAGTGTTAAACCAGTCTGAAGCCATTGTTAATATACGTTACAAAGTTTGTCAGCAAGCAATGTTCAAGAAAAAAGTGTTATTATAAACTAGTGCAAATGGAATGATTAAATGCAAGAACATGGCAGAAACTTGTCTGGTCATTAGAGTAAAGTTGCGTTAGTCGCACCACAACCTAAGTCGTATTCCAGTAATAACTGATCCCACGTTTATAAAAGGCACCATCAAGTTGTATAAAACAATTGTGAGGACCGCTGGCTGTTGTGACAGAAAAGTATTGAAAAACCAAGTTTGTTTGACTGTTCTTATTACATTTTCTCGCACATGTGTAAGTAATATAATGATAATTGTTTTGGATCACATATATTTTCTTGATACTCTGCTGTTCATTTAAGCATAATCAAACGGTAGAAAACTTAAAGGTTATGCCTGTAGTTTTACTATAAAGCGGTAGAGGTCTCACTGGCTGTGTCGCACCTATGTAGAATTTTTTAATCGTACCGGTACGACTTAGTCGTTCATGGAAATTATATACTAACTAAAAACTGTTTGTTTCAGCTGAGCAATATGACGAAGAGAGCTTACAATGAGTGGAAACAAGAGGATATGGCCGAAGCTTTGATGAAACATCGGAATGGTTAAACTGGGTTCAGTGAAGCGTGTAGAAGATATAACATACACTGCGTCGTCATTTGAAGGGTTTACATAAAACACCAAAATTTGGAAGAACTAATGATAGTACAGCCTAAATAGAAGATGAAGTAGCGCAGCATATAATTAATTTAGATTCTAGTTTCGTCGGAGTAACTATAACTGAATTGAGGAAACTTGCCTACCAACTTGCTGAGAAATATCATCTATCGCATCGCTTCAATAAAGAAAAGAAGAATGGTATTACAGGTCTATGAAAGATCATCCCACACTGTCCTTCGGGTTTCCGAAGTAATGTCGATGGCACGACGGAAGGGGTTTAATAAAGAGCGCGTTAAAGATTTTTTTTTATAAACATAAGGAAATACTAGGATCAGATGAACGTATGCACGCGGCTGACCAAATATATAACGTGGATGAAACCGCGCTATCCGCAGTTCACGAATCATCTACAGTAATTGTCCGAAGACGTAAACACCAAGTGGACGCAACAACAGTATATGTACAATGGATACAGTAGGCGAATTCATACCTCCGATGTTTATGCGAGGGTAAGTCAATTATTATCCGCGAAGTAGTTATAAAATTTTATTGTAATCAAATAGGAAACTTACAAGAACATCATTTTTCGACATAGTCTCCTTGCGTTTCAACGCACTTGGTCTATCGTTGTACAAGCTTCCCGATGCCCTCGTAAAAGAAGGTTCTTGGTTGAGCTGCGAGCCAGGAATGCGCCGCTTCTTTCATTGCTTTGTCCGAGGCAAATCGACGGCCCCTTAATGCTTGTTTGAGTGGACCAAACAAGTGATAGTCAGAAGATGCAAGATCGGGAGTATATGGAGGATGACCCAGTACTTCAAATTTGAGTTTATGGAGCGTTTCGGCAGTGTGGGCAGCAGTATACGGACGAGCATTGTCGTGCAACAACACAACATCTCTTGACAGCAATCCTCGGCGTTTGCTTCGAATTGCAGGCTTCAGCCTTGCACTAAGCATATCACTGTAACGTACACTGTCTATTGTTGTGCCCCTTTCCCCATAATGTTCCAGTACTGGACCTTGTGCGTCCCAAAAACCAGTAAGCATCAGTTTTCCTGCGGGCGGTTGGATCTTGAACTTTTTCTTGCACGGCGAATTTGGATATTTCCATTCCATACTCTGCTGTTTACTCTCCGGCTCGTAATGATGGATCCATGTTTCGTCACCAGTAATGATCCTGTCTAAGAAGTTGTCCCCTATCTTACCATAGCGATTCAAATGTTTTTTTGCAGATGTCCAACTGCGTTTGTTTATGCAACTGTGTGAGTTGTTTTGGGACCTATCTTGCACAAACTTTACAATACCCAAGTCTGTTGTGGATGATTTTGTAGGCAGAACCGTGACTAATTTTCAGACGATGTGCCACTTCGTCAATAGTTAATCGTCTGTCCAAGAGAATCATTTTACGTGAACGCTCAATGGTTTCTTTATTTGTGGAGGTAAATGGTCATCAGGCTCCTTCATCGTGCGTAACATTTGTGCGACCTATTCTGAAGTTTTCAATCCATTCGTAGACACTCCATTGTGGCAAAACACTGTTCCCGTATTGTACCGAAAGTCTTCGATGAATTTCGGCCCCTGATACGCCTTCCAACCACAAAAACGCATCACTGAACGTTGCTCTTCTTTAGTGCAAATAGACAGCGGAGCAGCCATGATTAACAGCACGGCAGCGATAACGAAACTAACCTAGCAGCTTGAAACAAGCCACTACCACGCCGTAGCGAAGAAGCGAGGCAACTGTCCCCCAATTGAAGCAGCTGATCGCCGCCATTTGCAGGGATGAATCCTTAGTACTGGGCTTGTGATTTGAAGTATATGAGACGCAACAAGAGCAAATTGAAGCACAAATTAAACACATGTTTGTTTAAAAAAGTACTGAGTATTCGAGTCTATTTTAAAAGTATACTTAAATGAATGAAGTTTCCTAATTTCCGAAATACGTCTGCATAGAGACGCGAAATTTCAGAATATAAGGCTCTTTCCTGACAAGGTGGAGAGAGTTTACATCGAGTTATTTGCATTTGATAATTCATGAAACTTTTAAAGTAGCAGACAGTACGATTATGATTTAATTGACGTAGTTTTCCTGTCAGGTCCTCTTTGCTTTTTGCCGATTACTGTGTGCATTTTGCACGCTTACTTTTGTTTAGCACAGTATTGTCTACACTCGAATTATGGTATGATTAATTGTAATAACCCATATAACTTTAAATACCGTAGGAATTTCATTCGCACATTAGTTTTTAACACTGATAGCACCTCTGAAAGTGGTTGAGTTTGCAACATTTGATCAAATATTTGACCATTTACGAAGTATAATCACCACCTGACAACACATGTTAAGTATCTAAACGCAGTTATTCGACCTATCTCTGATTCATACTTAATATATATTTGATTGCCTTGGTAACCAGGAAAACGAAGGTTCAAAATTATGCACACTGACAGTATTTCCATACTATTTAACCTAGGCCTATATTGCACGATTTCCGGAACACTATACCTTTTTCAAATGAGTTGGAAATCCAAATACTGTCGGTATAGCATCGTCCTTCAGTTGACATCCATTTACATAATTTTCCATGTAACAATTCTCTTCAAAATGAAGAGAGCACAGCAAATAATTTGCTGTCGGTTGGAAGTTCTCTCTCCGAGTAGCAACTATCCATTTCCGATTTAGAAAATCATTTGTAAGGGGAAACCTAAACAAAAACAAACGCTCATGATGTATTATTTCTCCATGAAAATATTATATACAAGTAATAGAAAGTAACAAACAACCAGAAATGACTGACCTGTGAAATGTAACATTGTTTCCGTCTTCGTCTTTGCTTCCATTATACTGTTACAATTAAAAGCAGCACACGAACGTACCATGTTTATGCACTGTTTCCCTGCAAATGGCGGCTTCTATCACGTTCAATGTGGGGACGCGACACTAGTGCCAATGCGCGGTCTAGTTTTTATTTAGTAAGTCTATGGCTTGAAAATTGCAAAGATATAATAACAAATAAACAAATCATGCGTCATCACCTTAAAACGACAGTACTACCAAAATAAACAAAAATATAACCAAACTGCGGATAATAATTGACTTACCCTCGTGTTTAATCGCAACAGAATGAATGACGTCTTAAAATGGGGGGTTCCACCAAACACGGCATTTCGATGCTCGACAAATCGATGGTTAACAACAAAACTGTTTGTCTGACAGGTAGAACGTTTGATAAAATTTACAGAAGTAGATAAAAGGGACCAGAACTAAAATTTGCTTTTACTAGATACACATGACACACAACAAAAATTTAGAGGCTATCCAGGTGGCTCGTGATTTGGTATAAGCGTACTATCATTTCCTTCTCATACGGCTCATCGTCTACAACCACACACTATAAAGACTAATAAAACAACTACAATGAAGCGGCAACTTTGTGGCTACGTTCAAATCCTGTTAGTGTTATAAAATAAGGTAAACAATGCACAGCCCGTGGGTAATGCATACCTCAGGTCAGTCTATGCATAGGCGACATCATTTTGAACGGAAGAAGCGCTAACAGTTTTAAGGCAACATATCTGTGGCCATGTAATAGAAATGTCGTCAAAGAAGAGGACTCTGTAGTAACTACTGTATATATTGCTGATCAATCAGACCAAGATTCGGGTGACGGAACTGAAGTAACGACGCGAAAATCTGGAAGACCGTCTAACGTTGCAGCACAGCTCAATAATCGGTCTGAACCTTCCACAATGTCTCAAGAATGTGGAATCTGAAACAATATTGCAACAGTTGCTGAAATTAACAGTCAACAAATAAAGTCTTACTTGAACACTTTACCTCCTCTCCTATGCATAACAACAATTATCAAGAAAATTCAAAGCGACCTAAACCAACAATAGAATTAACACAAAGTCCTTACAGAAAGGGCGTAGAAACCAAAGCAAATGCAAATAAAAAGAAGAATCCTGTGCACAAGCATATGAAAAGAGACAGATAGGTGCAAACTTTAACGAGAATAAAAAAAATAAAGGATAGACTGAACTGGTTATGTCAACTGTGTAAGTAAGATCGCGAAGAAGACATGATTCAGTGTACGAAATGTATAGGTTTGGTACATTACCTATGTGCTGCCGTGGAAAGAAATATTAATAAATATTTCTGTGCTATCTGTGAGCAAACCAAATGATTTTCGATATACCAATTTAAGCAGTTTAATTTGTTAGGAACTCATATTTTGTTTCCTGTGTACTTACACTACGAATAACTACGGAAGAAACGTTACGTTTATAGTTTGCAAATTTATTACAGTGACGTTTTGTTACGTTATTTGATTGATTTTGTGTCGTCGCTGACTTCTTATCCTAAGTACGACTTATGCTGTGTGGGTACGGATTAGTAAGGTGGTTAACAGCATAAAAAATGAAGATTCAGTGTACACAAAACAAATTGTGTACACAATTATTTATTTTATCCTTAAGGGGTTGAACAACCTTATCCTACTTTAGGTAACAATTCAGGCAAACGTGTCAGTTGCACCCTCAAAAGCTAAGTAAAGTTCATCCCAGTTGTCCGTTAGCATTCGATGTTTTTGCAGCTCGATGCTGTACGTTGGCAGTATGTCCCAATCAAATCCTCTGACGTTCCTTAAAGTCAACCTTTATGTTAAAAACCTTGATAATTAGAGTAAATTAACGAATGGAACCGTTAACCGTTACAAGATCGTCTAGCAACAAACCCAGGAAAGTTGTCCACATATGAATATTTAGAATAAGGCTCGTCCGCTGAGAAAAATATTCACATTTTATGTCTACCTTCTCAGAAGAAACCAAGTGACAGCAAAAGTGGATGAAATACCAACATCAACAATCGTGATCTTAGGTAAATCCTTATTCAGCTTCCTAAAATTCAGAAGCAATAATGAAAATCATTTTGGAATATGCACATATTTTTCACCAAAATAGATACGACTAGTAAAAGCACGAAAAACCGGACTATTCTGATGCTGTAAAATCTAGTTGCAATCTATAATAACTTGCGAACATATTTTTACGTCAACCGTATAGTTTCGATTTTGCCGTTATAAGTCCCTGGAACTTTTTTTTTGTGAAGCAAATTGTATTCTTATGAGAACATAGGTTTTCGCTTCGACATTCTTGGACAACTTTTTCTCGTTTTTCTTGCCGCATTAGATTCTACAGTTATCTGACCTAGTTACAAGCTCATAACGCGGATGGTTTTTGGTATTTGTTTCGAGGACGTGCTTGGCATAGAGATAATTTACGTCAACCATTCCTCAATTACAAACAAAACAAGAATAACATTATATAAATAGTAAAACTGATGTTTAAGCTGAATTATCTAAGCGCGTCAATCCTTAAGACATGAAATGTAGGATCAGCTTAAGGTGAAGTTGTTTTCGACGTGGTTGCCGACACTGCAAACCATTCGAAATGACAAACATTTTCATCTGTCTTTCAATGCCAAGCATTTACCTAAATTTTATACAGAAAATCACACTTTAGAACACGTCATATCATTTACAACCCTGACAAATAATTTATTATCTCGCACATCACAACAGTTGTTCGAAATGACTGCCACTAATTTCAAGGCAAACATAACCTCGAAGTGCAGGTTGCTGCTGCGGTCTTCCTAATACCCCTTGTAGACGACTACACCACCACAACTGATAAATTCCTACAACATACACTGCAGTCTCAAAATCAGAAGACATGTCGTTACTGATGGAACAAATAATCGAGAGGTTTTTCCGGCTACTTCTTGCTTCAAGGCACCACCTAAAAAAACTCTTACAGAACACTTTGCACCACCCGCATGTTGCATCATTCGACAAGCCGATACCTTGCGGACGATGGGCGACACCAATATAGCGGAATTTTCTACCACGGTGAATAGTCCTTCATAGTGTCAGAAAACGTGCTTTAAACCATCATCTCACATTATGCTAACTTATTAGTCCCCAGATAACCTGTCTCAGAAGGTTCTAATTACCAACGGTCCGCTTTAGCCGGACTACTTGGCCATGGGAAAAATCGCGGTTTATTCTGTTCACGTATATTCTGGGCTTAGTGGCAGCTTATACATATGAATAACATCCTAAAGTGAAATCAAACAAAGTGTACAGCATAAGAAATATGTGACGTAGGGAAGTCTCTCGATGTGAAAAATCTATGGTTAATCACTTAAATTTGTCATTCCTTGGAACCCTAGAGAAAATGTAAGATATAGATTTTGAACACATCTCTGTGTACTAGTTAATGAATGTTTATCGAACCACTGTGAGAGATGAAAGAAGTGACTAGTGACAGATAGAGTCCCAGGACCGACAAGGATAGAAACCCAACCCTTTACATTTCCGGTGTGGCACTTACTCATTGACCCAATGGGCTAGTAACCATAAAGAAATCCATGAGGAGGTCAGAGAAGCCTGAATAGCGTGCTGTACGAAATTTTTTAATTAACACCACAGTTTTCGACCAACCTGTTCTGGGATAAGGGTATCTTTCTTAATATGATATCCTAGGATTCAGCGAAGTCGAAATAAGAGGCGTGAACAAACTGCCATATTTTAGCAGCAGACGGTAGACATTGATGTCATCACAAATGCAACATGGAAAGTGGAAAACCCATAGCTAGCAGTAAACATCCTTGCTTAAAATGAACATTATTGACCGAAGAAAATATTTGTTGTTTGTGGAAATTCCAGTTCTCCATGTTTGCTAAATTAAGAACGATGCATTGTCAACCATACGTTTTCTGAACTTAGGGGTTTGATTGATTTAGATAAAGGTAATTTTTTAACGAAAGTCTACTACTTTAGAGCCTGTGTATTTAAGATGACTGGACTAATGGAAGTCCCACCGAGAAGGTAATTGATATGGACTCCACAGTCCGAACATCATCTATTGATTTTGTAAAATACATCAAGTAAAAATTAAAATGATTCCTAACAGCTACGTCAGCTTGTCACAATTTATATTTTCATTAACCATTTCACATTTTGTGAATTATGGTATAAATAACAAGATACAATAATTTTTTCAAATATTGAACTTTTCCGCCTAAATAGTGTAAGAAGTTGGTCTCAGTATCTGAGCTACAGTGTGGAAAGGATTGTCGAGGCACCCTTCGTGGCTTGCAGAACTTTGTAAAAAGTGAGTGTCGAATAGAACTGTACAGTGTGAGGACCTGAATTAACACGCACAGAGATCAGGGCATAATATATCGTTCTAGTGCTAAGACTAATGTTAAAATGTAGAGACGAGTCGGAAAGAGAATACGTCAATTATGGTATGGACTCTTCAGAATAAGATGGAATTATGAAAGGTACATCACAAGTCCACTTGACGGCGACTGTGCAGCGTATTATTACTTCGAATAATGTTGAATCGATATGAATCTGGCGGCATTAGAATTTCACATTGTAATATTTATAAATAAGCTGCAAGACTTGAAGCTGAATTTTTGTGAAACGTCCTAGTCAGAGAGGGGGTGCTTGCATACTGTTTAATGAGGTGAACTTTGAGCCATCGGGTTTTCGGTATTTAGTCAATAAACAAATGAATTAAAGACAGAGGAGTTACAAGCAGTAATCATTTTCCGAATAAATAGTGAATTCTTTATTGCAAAAAATTTTCTTTTTTATTAAAGTTTTGTAATTTTAAAATTGTCGATTTCACTGGTTATTGTGATCCATGTGACAGAGACTGCATATAATATTGTTACCTCAGATAATGTTGAATCTTTATGAACTTAATGTCATTGGTGTATTACTTCGCAGTGATTATAAATAAACTACGAGCAAGACGTGAGGCTGCTTTATGGGGTGCCAAATACTGAACAACTGCACACCTTATTCGTGAAAAGTCCTATGCTGCTTCTATACTGTTTAATGAAGCGCACTTTGAACCACCTCGCTTACAGTGTTAAAACTATTTAAGACAGAGGAGTTGCAATCGGTATCGAGTTTTTGCATAATATCCTGAAATCGTTAGCTCCGAGAAAATTTTGATGTCGTCACAAATGCAACATGAAAAGTGGGAAACCATAGCTACCACTAAACACCCTTGCTTAAAATGAACTTATTGACTGGAGCAAATATTTATTGCTTGTGGAAATTTCAGTTCTCCATGTCTGCTAAATTAAGTACAATGCGTTGTCACCCATATCTTTTCTGAACTCAGGGTTTTGATTGATTTAGATAAAGGTAATTTTTTAACAAAAGTCTAATACATTAGAGGCAGTGTATTTAAGATGACTAGCCTAATGCAAATCCCACCTAGAAAGTAATTGATTTGGATTCCACAGTTCTAAATCGTCCGAACATCGCTCACTGATTTTGTAAAATATATCAATAATTCCCTAACAGTTACGTCAGAATGTCACGATTTGTATTTTCATTAGGTATTTCACATTTTACAAATTATGGCTTAAATAACAAGATATAATTGTTTTTTTTAAATATTGAACTTTTCCTCATAACTAGCGTAAGAAGTCGGTCTCAGTATCTGAGCTACAGTGTGGAAAGGAGTGTCGAGGCGCCCCCCTCGTGGCTTGCAGAACTTCGTAAAAAGTGAGTGTCAAATAGAACTGTACTGCGTTAGGACCTGAATTAACATGCACAGAGATCAGGGCATAATATATCGTTCTAGTGCTAAGACTAATGTTAAAATGTAGAGAGGAGTCGGAAAGAGCATACGTCAATTCTGTTACGGATTCTTCTGGATGAGATGGAATTATGAAAGGTATTCCGGCTCAAGGTACATCACAAGTCCGTGTGACGGCGACTGTGCATCGTATCGTTACTTCGAACAATGTTGTATCGATATGAGTCTGGCGTCGTTAGAATTTCACATTGTAATATTTATAAATAAGCTGCAAGACTTGAAGCTGAATTTTTATGAAGCATCCTAGTCAGAGTGTGGGTGCTTGCATACTTAATGAAGTGAGCTTTGAAATGGCTCTGAGCCCTATGCGACTTAACATGTGAGGTCATCAGTCCCCTAGAACTTAGAACTACTTAAATCTAACTAACCTAAGAACATCACACACATCCATGCCCGAGGCAGGATTCGAACCTGCGACTGAAGCGCCTAGAACCGCTCGGCCACACAAGCCGGCGAAGTGAACTTTGAGCCATCGGGTTTTCGGTATTTAGTCATTAAACAAATGAATTAAAGACAGAGGAGTTACAAGCAGTTCTCATTTTCTGAATAAATAGTGAATTCTTTGGTTGCAAAAAACTTTCCTTTTTATTAAAGTTTTGGAAGTTTAAAATTGTCGATTTCACTGGTTATTGTGATAGGAAAATGTTTTTAAATAAGGTGTTGTTCCCGCCTCTTCTGGACAAGACAGAATTATGTACGGGGTAAGAAAAACTAGAAATCCATGTGACAGAGACTGCATATAATATTATCACCTCAGATAATGTTGAATCTTTATGAACTTAATGTCACTGTTGTATTACTTCGCAGTGATTATAAATAAACTACGAGCAAGACGTGAGGCTGATTTATGGTGTGTCAAATACTGAACTACTGCACACCTTATTCGTGAAAAGTCCTATCCTGCTTCTATACTGTTTAAGGAAGCAAACTTTTAACCACCACGCTTACGGTGTTAATCTATTAAAGATAGAGGAGCTGCGATCAGTATTGAGTTTCTGCACGAGATCCCTAAATCGTTAGCTCCGAGAAAATTTTGATGTCGTTACAAATGCAACATAAAAAGTGGAAAACCATAGCTACCACTAAACACCCTTGCTTAAAGTGAACATTATTGACTAAAGCAAATATTTATTGTTTGTGGAAATTCCAGTTCTCCATGTTTGCTAAATTAAGTACGATGCGTTGTCACCCATACCTTTTCTGAGCTCAGGGTTTTGATTGATTTAGATAACGGTAATTTTTTAACGAAAGTCTAATACATTAGAGCCAGTTTATTTAAGATAAGTGGCGGAAATTTAAAATGGTCGATTCCACCTATTATCGGATTATTTCGTGATAATAAAATGTTGTCCGAGGTGTTCTTTGACTGAGAAGCTGTGCATAGTGTTTTGTTACGGTGAAGCGACGTGCCACGTGCTGTTGCCGCCCGTTTAACGCCGGCACAGTCGCAGGTGGGCAGCCGGTGCAGGTGCTTCGAGAGCGGCGAGACGTCGCTGGCGGCTTACCCCTCTCCTTGGCCCACTGGATCCTCTTCTGCTCGACGAGGGAGAGCCGCTTGCTGACGGAGGCGGCCATGGCCCGCGCTCTTCTGCGGGTCTCGCCTCGGCCACGCCGCGCCGCCGGCCGATCGATGTCTCCTGGGAGACCCAGGCCGGCCCACCTGGCTCGATACCGCGAGGAGGAACGACCTCGCGCGGCGGCTCCTGCGGGCTCGTTTCGGTTCTTTCCACCGGACGTGTGCCGTCAGGCGACGTGCGAGGCCGGCAAATTGCGGCACTTCTGGTGAAACAGAGGCGGCGACGTCATAGCTACTGCATTCTTGCTGGCTCTCCGTGAAGCAGACCGCAGTGGAGCCCTTGCATGTCCTCCTCACAAGATGGCAGCACCGTATTTGATGCTTCGTGAAGAGCTGTCATACTTGCTTCGCAGCAGGTGAATTTGTTTTAAATTTGTTAATGGGTTTGGGGCGTCACCTATACAGATTAGAGACAGCCCCAGAGCCATGAAAAACGGGTTTCTGTTATATCCATTGAAACAGAAGTTTAATCAATGATCTAAGAAAATTAACAAACACACACACACACACACACACACACACACACACACACACACTGACGAAGAGACCTCGTCAGGCAAAAATAAATACGAGGGTTATTCCAAAAGTAAGGTCCGATTGATTGCCAAATTGAAACCACAGTGAACATTAGAAATGTTTTACTTGTAACAATTAGCTACACCTTTCAGCTACTTCTCTACGTAGTCGCCGTTCTGACTTAGACTTTTGTCATAGCGTTGTACCAACTTTTCAATAGCCTCATCATAGAAGGCAGCCGCCAGTGCTTTCCGCCAATTCTCCACGCTGGCCTACACCTCGTTGTCTGTGTCAAAATGTTGTCTTCAAAGACAGCGGTTCATGTGACCAGAGATGAAACTCAGGGGGAGACAATTGCGGACTGTATTGTGGGTAATCTAACATTTCCATTTGAAAACGATGCAGGAGCATCTTCATTGCCCCTGCATAATGCGGCTGAGAATTGTCTTGAAGAAGCAACAGCACGACAGTTATGTAATGTTAGCTGCATAGCTTCAGGCGAAATTTCTCACCAGGCCCTCGTACTTGGCGGCAGACACTATTTTCTAGACATCTTTACGCACTCACTGCGAGCTCAGAAATGAGAAGAGCGACGTGATGCTAACTGGGGTTATACTAGACACACTACCCAACACATCTGTGCAAAGCTTTATCGGATTTTCATAGTCGTTTCCATTTCGCGACCGATCGGACCTTACTTTTGGAATAACCCTCGTAAATAAATCCAGAGTAATGAAATTTTTGAAATACACTACTGGCCATTAAAATTGCAACACCAAGAAGAAATGCAGATGATAAACGGGTATTCATTGGACAAATATATCATACTAGAACTGACATGTGATTACATTTTCACGCAATTTGGGTGCATAGATCTTGAGAAATCAGTACCCAGAACAACCACCTCTGGCCGTAATAACAGCCTTGATACGCCTGGGCATTGAGTCAAACAGAGCTTGGATGGCGTGTACAGATAGATGCAGCTTCAACACGATACCACAGTTCATCAACAGTAGTGACTGGCGTATTGTGACGAGCCAGTTGCTCGGCCACCATTGACCAGACGTTTTCAATTGGTGAGAGATCTGGAGAATGTGCTGGCCAGGGCAGCATTCGAACATTTTCTGTATCCAGAAAGGCCCGTACAGGACCTGCAACGTGTGGTCCTACATTACCCTGCTGAAATGTAGGTTTTCGCAGGGATCGAATCAAGGGTAGAGCCACGGGTCGTAACACATCTGAAATGTAACGTCCACTGTTCAAAGTGCCGTCATGCTAACAAGAGGTGACCGAGACGTGTAACCAATTGCACCCCATACCATCACGCCGGGTGATACGCCAGTATGGCGATGACAATACACGCTTCCAATGTGCGTTCACCGCGATATCGTCAAACACGGATGCGACCATCATGATGCTGTAAACAGAACCTGAATTCATCCGAGAAAATGACGTTTTGCCATTCGTGCACCCAGGTTCGTCGTTGAGGACACCATCGCAGGCGCTCCTGTCTGTGATGCAGCGTCAAGGGTAACCGCAGCCATGGTCTCCGACCTGATAGTCCATGCTGCTGCAGACGTCGTCCTCTACATCCGTCTTATTAGAACAAAGTGATGCCAATTTAGTGCCTAAGTGATATACTAGTAACTGTTTATCTGCTGTATCTAGCAGAGACACTCTCCTTGTCCTCTTAACTGATTCTTTAACTTTCGTAATCATAGTTGATGTAATGACATCACGATCGCTAATCCCCGTTTCTATACCGACATTGTAGATCAAATCTGGCCTATTTGTAGGCAGAAAGTCTAAGATATTTACACTTCCAGTGGGCTGCTGAGCTAGTTGCTCATGACAGTTCCCAGAAAACGCGTTCAAAAGTATTTCGCACGACTGTCTGTCTGTAACCCCCACAATGAATCCATAGACCGCCCAATCTCTGTTCTCTAGGTTAAAGTCGCCTCCAACTACACTAATGGCCATTAACATTGCTACACCAAGAAGAAATGCCGATGACAAACGAGTATTCATTGGACAAATATATTATACTAGAACTCACATCTGATTACGTCCCGATCTGTTGACTCAGGGATCGAGACGTGGCTACACGATCCGTTACAGCCATGCCGATAAGATGCCTGTCATCTCCATTGCTAGTGATACGAGGCCGTTGGGATCCAGCTCGGCGTTCCGTATTACCCTCCTGAACCCACCGATTTCATATTCTGCTAACAGTCATTGGATCTCGACAAACGCGAGCAGCACTGTCGCGATACGATAAAGCGCAATCGCGATAGGCTACAATCCGACCTTTATCAAAGTCGGAAACGTGATGGTACGCATTTCTCCTCGTTACGCGAGGCATCACAACAATGTTTCACCAGGAAACGCCGGTAAACTACTGTTTGTGTATGAGAAATCGGTTGGAAACTTTCCTCATGTCAGCACGTTGTAGGTGTCGCCACCGGCGCCAACCTTGTGTGAATGCTCTGAAAAGCTAATCATTTGCGTATCACAGCATCTTCTTCCTGTCGGTTAAATTTCGCGTCTGTAGCACGTGATCTTCGTGGTGTAGCAATTTTAATGGCCAGTAGAGTATATTAGATAATTTCTATAAACATAAAGAAAATTACATCAATGGTGATCGCACAGGTTGATGTGGCGCATGGTTAATTGCTAAACTTGTACAAGAGACTGTAAAAATAGGTGGCGGAATTTTGCTAGTTCGGAAGTGCAATAGATAATAAATGAAAAGCGCTAGTTTGCTTTTGTTCTACAGTATTAATTTATTGTGTTAACCGGTTTTCGGTTTACAAAGCCATCATCAGACATTTACTGACTGTTGTCACCTAAGAAATCACAGTGTCTGTAAATGATATTGGAAAAGAAGTTACACATATAGACTGAAGCACAAAGGCACAGTAAACGACATCTTTGATAGTTTGGTGGTGCCGCGTGGAGTGGCCACACGGTTTGAGGCGCCATGTCACGGACTGTGCGGGCCTTCCTGCTGGAGGTTCGACCCTCCCTCGGGCATGGGTGTGTGTGTTGTTCTTAGCATAAGTTACTTTAAGTAGTGTGTAAGTCTAGGGACCGATGACCTCAGCAGTTTCGTCCCTTAGGAACTCACACACATTTTGTGGAGCGGTAATGCAATGCTAAAAGTAAAAAGCGTAAAAGTAAACAATGTCTGTTCCTTCATATTCCCCCATTTCTGTATTCATTGAGTTCTTTTATTAAATTGAAATTACCTATTTAATCCATATAGTCTGTAGTTACAATTGCCAAGTCGTTCTTTTAACTGGTACTTGTATTGCTTTCCATGTTTAATATCTCTTGAACTTTTCTCGTCAAGTACTGTTTTTATTTTATTTGGCTCATTTATTTAATGCAAACTGTTACATAGGCACAGTTTTTAAGTACGAGTATATTGTTAATGTTTTTCCTGTTTGATTCCTTGTATGTCGTTCACCTTTTTCTCTTTAAAATCCAGTACCACCATACTCTCAAAGATGGCATTTACTGTACATTCGCTCATGTACCTCCATTTTCCTGCATTTATTCATTTCTGTTTATCTTACTGATATTGCTTGATTCTTTATCTACTATGTAGTCACAACTGATTATTCTTTTTTTTTCATTGGTTTGTGAATCATTCTCCATGTTTTATAGCTCTTGAAGTAACCTTGTCAAGTACCGATTTGATTTGATTTTATTGGTTTTGTTTGTAATACAAACTGTCATGTTGTCATGCTTTTCCAGTTTTGTATGAAAGTTTTATTCCTGCATATTCCCTTTATATTTATTGACTGTTCGGCTTTTTACTTTTTACATTGCATTATCACCACAGTGTCGAAGATGTCATTTACTGTGCGTCTGAGCTTCAGTCCAAATGTGTAACTTCTTTTCCAGCATCTTTTACAAACATTGTCACTTCTGTGATGACAATAGTCAGTAAATGTCTAATGATGCGCTTGTAAGCCGAAAACTGGTTAGCACAATAAATTAACATTGTAGAACAAAAGCAAACTTGCGCTTTTAATTTATTGTAAAGTTGTTCTACCAAGAAGCGACGGAAGATTCAGTTAGTATACAATAGGTAACAAAAGAAAGTTTCGATATAGTCCAAAAATTTGAAGCATCACATCAGAAAGAATTCATGAAAAGTTATGAGCTGAGCACAGATCTGTATGGGTGCGAAACCGGAGCAGGACATAAACGAAAGTATCAGCTATCTTTGAAAGTTGCAGGAGAGTGTTGAAGATCGGATCGATTGATCAAGTAAGCAATGACGATGTTCTGCAGCAATTACAGGAGGAAAAAGCTTCCTAATAAAGAACATAATGTATCTAACAGATAGAATGGTTGGGGACGTATATAGCATGAGTCATTACTGAAAGCTATAGATGAAATGATGGTGGAGGGAAGTAATTGCAAAGACAGACCTAGGTGTGTGCGTATGAAGCCAATGACGTTTGGTGCTGTAGTTGTGGATAGCTGGAGAGGGCATGAATGGATAGCTGCAGCAAACCAGCCTTAGAGTAGGTGACCGGAACAACAATAATGATACACTGTTTCATAAGGACATTCACCAGGAAACCACGGTGCTGAGTCCAGCTGTAGAGGGGGCGGCCGGAAAGTGTTTGGTGTTCTGGGTGCGGAGTGTTCCAATAGCCCGGAGTGTCTACAAACAGATCAGATCACTGTCGACACATGAGCAAGGGGCCAAATTTCTCGACCTGGTCGTGAAAGGAGTATTTTGGGTAAAAAAATGTACTTCTTTTTTCCCGTGGTTCGCTTTTGGATAACTACGCATTGTACGTTGTTCCAATGCGTAGATTCCATCACTGAAGTCTTTACCAACCGCATAGCAGAAAACATAGGGTTCTAATCAGTCAAAATAACAAGCTGGATTTAGATGTAACTACAGTACAATGAATCGCTTGCAGCACGACAATCAATTTATGCAGTATCTGCAAGATAAAATGGCCCCACCTCAATAATACACATATTCAGTAATAGCAAAATATCAATTTAATAAGTCCAATAAAAATTTTTTTAAGAATTTTGGTGAGGTCTGATTCAACAGTCTTAGTGTCATTATTGAACGGCATCATTCCGCAATTTGCTGTTAAAAATATTATGTATTGCTATCGGATGACACGTAGTCATTGTCAAGCATTCTGAAAGCAGTCGCCATGTAAAATACTCTACTGTTAAAAAATTAAGTAACAGAACTTTAAAAGTAAAAACATAAGCGTGCTTACCTGGCATGTTATAACCTACTCTGCAATATTAAGGTGTGACGTGCTGGAACATAGTTCTCACCAGTGTGAAACCAAATACATGTGGTGGTATTTTTGTACCTCGCTGTTCCACATACCATACAGCTAACATAATAACAGCAGAAAGTAAAATCATCATCCTCCCTTGTATACCATGCTTGTGTATTCAACCTGGTGGATGAATTACACTGGTAGTAAACGACAGAGACGTAGGCTAAACAGACAAAGAGCTTAAGCTTGAGGGTACAAAAATGTTAGTATGTTGAGTCTACATCATGTTGTTTGCAGAATGTGTAAATAGAAAGGACGACTTTGGCGATAAACGTATAAAACCTAGAATGTAAATCAGAAGTAGGTAATGCCTACATACATCAGAACATCTACGTCTAATAGCAACTGACACCTTGAATAATAAATGACTGCCCTTGGCACAAGAAACAACATATTAAAATAGAAGCGTATAGCGTTCCACATAAAAGTACATGCATACAGACACACATGCTTTGTCATACCATGTTTGCGACGCACTAACGTGAACGTTCTCACTTTAAGTAAGAGATAGCTAGATATACAAGTACACATACATTTAATCACAGTTGACATGTTGTGTAACAACACTGAAGCGGCTACGTAGTCACAGTCAACAACACCAACGAAATACGAGTGTGAAAGAGGAAGAGGAGTTTTAGATGTAAATTAAAGGCAGTGGTCTACACAAGTAAAACAGGCACATACAATAAAAAAGATTGTGATATCACGAAAGTGATGCACAAATGTTGAAAGGTGGCTACACCGAGCCACAGCGCCAGAGATTGCGCCAAAAGAGTATTATTCCGCCGCCTCCACTGGCAGTGCTTGTCGAGAACTCGTGGTGGAGAGTGCTTGCGGAGATGTCGTAGTGAAGAGTTCCTGTCGAGAAGTCGTGGTGGAGAGTGCTTGCTGAGATGTCGTAGTGAAAAGTTCTTGTCGAGAAGTCGTAGTGGAGAGTGCTTGTCCCATGTTTTATGCAGTTGTTTGATGGGATAGACAGCAGATGTTGTTCTAATGGAGATATTGTAATGATCAGAGTGCTTTTCGTCAATATATATGAAGGTAAAATATTCCCTGTTTTTTTCATTATTTCAGTGTCTTAAATAATGCGTCATTACAGGTTCAGTCAACAAAGCATCTGGCTTGTGTTCTTGTATTAGAGTGTAATTCTGGTTTTCTTGCGCAATTATAGTATTTCTATTTTTTTTAAATTACTTCAGTATAAATGATATTTAAAATTTCGTGTCTTGTTGAAGAAGAACCGCGCCAGATGTGTACGTTGAATCACACTCCCACACACAGAACTATTACACTTGTGTTTTGGTTTCGTAGGTTTTATAGTTGCTGGGGACTTAATTAATTAATTGTGTTAACGAAAATTTTCTTTCATTCTTTGTTGTTATTCTATGCAGTCAGGTTGCGTACAAAAACTAGTCAGGGCCAACCGTTTACGAGACTTCGTAATCGGACATACAGCTAAAACAAAAAATTTAAAAAGAATTTGCATTTCATATTTAAATAATTAAGCCCCCATGCACGTGGCGACCGCTGCTTCGGATCGTCCCTTGGAATTCTTCTGATTGTAAAAATAGTAGACAGTAGTATTGTTGTAGTAATTTGTAGTTTAGTAATTGTAGTCTATATTGCATGTGTAGATTTGGTAATTGGCATTCTTCTAATGGTATTTTGCAAAATTTAATTTTGTTGTCTTGTATACGCGTTTGACAATTTAGTGCAATTATATCAATTGTTCGTTAATCGTGTTTGAGGGAAACATTTCGTGTAAATGGTATTGTTGGAGATGAGGAGTCATTGTGTGTAATTTTCGTACAGTGACGAGTTTTGTATGTTTTGTAAATGATTACGCGATCGATGAAAAAGGCAAAAATGATGGATAGTCAGAATGACGAAATTGTTGACATGGCGAACTCGCCAACACAGGACAACAGTATGATGAATAATGAAGTTGAAAACAATTTAATAAGTCGGAAAAATAGTCCGGAACCAATTCAAATTTTTTCACAATCAAAAAATTTTCAGAATACGAGATTAATGACAGAAGATTCTGGAATAGTATCCAACACAGATAGCTTTACAGCTATGACGAAGGAAACTAGTGTTGCGGGAAATGTTAGGGGCGAAAAGAATTTTGAACCAGTTAATATGGAGCAGTTGGTGGGTGTAATATTAAATTTGGGATCTGAATTAAAAACACGGTTAGACTCACAAATAGGAACAATTAGAACTGAGATGGGAACAATGGAAACACGGTTAGACTCACTGGGATCACAGGATCTGAATTAAAAACAGAGATGGGAACTTTGGCAACACGGTTAGACTCACAAATAGGAACAATTAGAACTGAGATGGGAACAATGGAAACACGGTTAGACTCACGAATAGGGACATGTTTCAAAAATATGAAAGATGAATTAAAGAAAGAAATCAGAGAAGAAGTACAACCGATTTTGAATGCTCACAATAATAGATTAATTGCAGTAGAAATCAGACAAAAGGAACAGGATAGAGAACAGGAGGAAAGAGATCGCGTGATAGTACAGAAATTTTCAGAGTTAAATTTACAACGCGCACACGATAAGGAGGAAATACTTGAAAGAATCGAGGAATCCGTACCAAATGACAGAATAAATAACTTAACACAACAATATGAACAGTTAACTAATAAATGCGTCAGTACTGAAACCCGAGTCGCGAAACTTACAGAAGACGTAAATAAACAGAAAGAAAAAATAGGTGACTCATCGGAAAGTCTTGAGGAGATTTCAGATAAACTAACAAGTCTTAGTTTAAATGGGGACAGAGATTCAGATGATACAGCTCCATTGCCTTTTTCAGAAACCGAAGCGTACCAGAACATAAATAAGCATGTTGAAAATCAGGGAAAATTTAATGAACGCGTTAAATGGGAATTTGAGGCATTACAAAAGCAAGTCAAACAAATTGAAGGCGAAATCGTAGGAAAAGGCAGCAAAAGAAATTTAGAATCACAAATAGTAGAGGGGTTTGAAGAAAGCAATTTGTTTCATTTACGGGATGCAACAAGAGAGCGCCAGGCGCGCGAACTTGACAATAATCGACATTGGGACTGGAACAGCCGCGATAGGTCTTTGTCGCCACGAGGCGAAAATTTTGACTATAAACCCTTTTTAACTGTTCGGAATTTTAAGATCTTTCGCAATTCTAAGAATGACATACATCCATGTTCATGGTCAGGTCAATTTGCGTACGCACTTCCACCCAATTGGCCACTAAGTCACAAACTGGAAATTATGTGCGGCTATTAAAGTCCTCAGGGGATTCACTACACTAAGTGAATATGTGCCGTAGCGTGCATAGGGCCCCGAGCTGTAGTGGTGCTATTTCCCTTGTAGTTTTCTGCACCGCTGCCTACTCTTTTACTATTCTTTGCATCTGTCAAAAACAACTCTTCTACTATCAATCTATCTAGAGAATCGTTAAAGAATAACCGGATATGACTATTTTACCCAAAAAAGATTTCGGAAATTACCGTTTGGACTTACTGTACCTTCAGCAGCATTCATTCGTAGTTTAAATGAAATTTTACCTGTTTATCTTCGTGACAATATTACTTCATATGTTGACGATATTCTTATTGCTAAACATTCTTGGAGTGAGCACAACAAAATTTTGGATTCATTATTACGTATTTTTGCAAGAGTTGGCATTACAGTGAACTTGGAAAAATCTGAATTTGGTCGTTCTCAGATGAAATTTCTCGGTCACATTATTTCTACAGAAGGTATTCTTCCTGATCCAGAGAAATTAGACGCTATTCGTAACTATGTTGTTCCTACCACAAAACGTGATGTTCGTAGTTTTCTTGGTGTCTGTAATTTTCTTAGACGCTCTGTTAGATTGGACGATTTGGCCACACCTCGTTTATGTGAACTATCTGGAAAGAATTCTAATTGGTGTTGGGATGAGGAAGCTCAGTCAGAATTTGAACAACTTCGTGATGCTTTAGTTGCTGCTCCACTTCTTTCACATCCGGATTTATCTAAAGATTTTTGTTTGGCGACGGACTCATCATACAAAGGCCTAGGTGGACATTTATTTCAAGAGATAGAAGAAAACGGCGTTGTAGTACAGAAGACTATTGCATTAGGAAGTCGTGTTCTCTCTAAATCAGAAAAGAATTATTGGATTACGGAACTTGAAGCTTTGGCTGTTGTTTGGGCTTTTACAAAATTTCGGACATTTTTGTTTGGCAGACATACTAAGGTTTACACCGATCATCGAGCTCTGGAATTTCTTATGTCAACAAAATTAACTCATGGAAGATTGTCACGATGGGCGTTGTATCTACAGGAATTTGACTTTAGTATTGTTTACATACAGGGTTCTTCAAATATTGTTGCTGATGCTTTATCACGTGCACCTATGGGTTTGAAACAAAGTGCTGAAGAGGATTGCAAAGAAAACAATTATTGTTTGATGTATATTCAAGGTGTTGTGTTTGAGAACTTTATTTCGTCTTCGCTCCAGGACATCGCTAAGGAGCAAAATAAGGATCCAATCTGGAAGGACATTAAGGAGAAGTGGAGGAGAAAGGAAAGCGTAGCGATTAGACAGCATTATTTAGTTCGCAATGATATTCTTTTTAAACGAAAATTGGTCGACAACTCTGTTTGGTTAGTTTGTATTCCTGATGAGTGGGTTAATAAATTGATTTGGTACATGCATTTCAGTTATGCACACTCTGGTCCCAGAAAATGCTTTCATAAATTACGAGAAAATTGCGACTTCAGTAATATGGAAAAACGTATTCGATCTGTTCTGGCCAAATGCAAATTATGTCAAAAGGCTAAGCCGCCAAATATTTCTCACAGAGCACCGTTGTTTCCTATCATTCCAGCGAAATTAAAGGAGATGGCCGCAGTCGATTTGTTCGGTCCAGTGGTTTGTTCTACTAATGGTTTTGCGTACATTTTCGTAGCAGTGGAATTGACATCAAAATATGTGTGTTTTACACCTTTACGCAAAGCAAAAGCTCGTTCAGTATCTAACGCTTTCATCAAACATTTTCTTAAGGAAGTGGGTCATGTTGATAAGGTTATATCAGATAATGGATCACAGTTTCGCTCTAAAATTTGGCTTCGTACTCTACGGCGTCGTAAAATTAAACCAATTTTCATTTCACTTTTTCACCCTCAATCTAACGCTTCAGAGAGATGGATGAAGGAAATCAATAAATTGTGTCGTCTTTATTGTCATCAGAATCACAGAACTTGGGATCAGTATCTTCATATTTTTCAAAACATTCTGAATGAACTTCCTAATGACTCAACTTCTTTACCGCCTATACTGATATTAAAAAACAAGGCACCGACAAATCGCATTTCTGAAATCGTTCCTTTTCCGCCTACATGGAAACTGCGGCATTCTGAAGTTGTCAACCTGGCTCTGCAAAATATTGCATCTGCGGCTGCTAGAAGAGAGAAATCAGCTAAACGTCCTGGTCGTTTAAAAACCTTGTCAGTTGGTCAAGAGGTGTTAATTAAGTCTGGTCAAAAGGTGTTAATTAAGTCTCATCGTTTGTCTCACAAAGGAAAAGGCTTGTGTCGCGAAGTTTTTCTGCTTTATAACGGTCTATACAGAGTTCGCAAAATTATTCATGATAACACTGTCGAAGTAGAAACTCTTAAATCTCGACGCTCTAAGGGAATACATCATATATCTAACATTAAAATTTTTGTGGAATGACATACTTTCGAGAAACCAACAGTTATATGTAAACATGCAGAGAATACAAGGATACCGCGCTGTTTTTTGGCGGCGGCACATACTCAAAGCAACAGTCAAGTCTGCGCGCCGCACAAGGCAGTCTTTAACCGCAAACAATCACTTCCCACGTCACTCGCCTACAGCTGATCGAGCGCTCAGTGCGAATGCACTGACAGCCGTAAACAAATACACAGTTTCTCTGATTAAATTCAGTATAAAGCTATAGTGACTTGATAAATTATGTTATTAACGTTCAGTATTTTTCAGGATACGGTTGTATAAAATATTTAAGAACTTCAGGTAAATTCTGTGCGTGTCCGACGTTAAGACGACTTGCTATGGAGAAAATTTCAGGAAGAATGTAATTTCGAAAAAAAAAGTAATAAACTAAAAAGGTAACTATTAATTGAATTTATTTTTCAGGTAACATATTTCCACTTAGGTACGTACTTTAGACGTAATTTTCTGCTCGCTATTACGTGATTCATACTTTGTGCTAAATTTCATGTTCTATGAATTTACTTGTGAAGCGACGTGCTTGCGTACATTAACTGATTTGACAATGATTGATTAATGAACAGGGTTGTTATTTGTATATGTTATGCATCGCTTGGCTGCACTGCTTTTTCACTGATGTCATATTTTTTTTATTATGTGCCTGCTGTGCTTATTTATTTAAATTATAATTGTCACCTGATTAATTGTGATGACTGTAGTTATGTATGTAAGTTATACTTTGTGATTTATCTGCTTGCGCCTTCATGCTTACTTATTAAGATTACATATGAACATTTATTTGCTTATGCTGATATGATGCTAATGACCTGTTTATTATGTGAGATATATATTTGCTGCTGTGCGTATGGATTGCATATTTACACATTTCTGTTTTGTTGTCATAACTACTCTTTAATTTGGTATATAGAAATGCTGATATACTGTGTACAAACATAGAGTTTAGGTCACACTATGGTATTAATTATAGATTATTGCTTGGCAGAGCCTTGTTGTAGGAATTGTGCTGCATCCACTTGTTGACATTCTGTTCTCTACTGGTATATTTACTCGCTGTTGCATGTTTTGCTTACGCTCAGTGCCTTATAATTTTAAGATAAGAAAATGAACTCCTATAATTCGACGAACGACATTAGTACAAGAAACTTCATAGAAGTCACATGAGGGGGAGGTTTTATGAAAGCTGTAGAAATTTATGCTAATAGAAAGGAAGCTAACGACATGAAATACCAACACTAGGTTTAGACCATTGACAGTTATTACACTGCATTCTTCGTGAGCAATTGAAATAGCAAGTGACACTTGACACAAAAAACTACTTCACATGTTTGCTTCTGCCATGATTCTTGAAGTGGTGTACACACTGTGAAATATTATGATCATTCACACTCCGTAATCGTACTTAATTACTGAGAGTTATTCGAACTAAAGGCTGTTAGAGGTCATGTATGCATTTCTTTTGTTTAATGATGGACAAGGTAACCAAAATGTATTTTATAATTCATAATGAGTAGAAGATTTGGCTCAGGTGGACTACACAGAGGTTGTGTGTGGACATTGTGTCTTCAGATTGTATGGGATGATGAACTGAAGTTTGCACTAGGATTTTATCTGTACTTGTTCGAGGAGACTGACTAGAGGAAAGAGTTGTTATGGAAGTGAAATGATATTGGTGCTAAGGTTTATATGTATCGACGTATTGAAGAGGTATTATTGAGGTATTGAGATTATGTGAAGTTGATGATTATTGGAGTTTTGGTGGACAAGAGGTAAGGTAAATGATATTGATGATAAGGTTTATATGTATCGACGTAAGAGGTATTATCGAAGTATTAAGATTGTGTAATGATTATTGGAGTTTTGGTGGATAAGAGGTAAAGTAAGTGAGGAGCATATTTTTTTTTTTTTTTTTTTTTGTTGGTTTTATGGAACAAGAAGGATGAAGATAGCAGACTAGAACACTAAAGTGGAAGGAAGATTGTCTACACACACTTTGTTAAATCACTAAGCAGTATATACTTTTTTTTTTTTGGAGAGAGGCAGTATTTGCGTATCTTGGCACACTGACAGTTGTTCAGCAATTGTACATTTTGATCTGGCTTGGCAAACATTGGTCTTGACATGATGACTATGACGTTGACTAACTATTATTGACTGTCATACATTGCTGCCACTACTACTTGATACACATGATGAACATCAAATTTTGACAGAATTGCATTTACACAGTTAACACTATTCAATTACACAGTAGTACTTAATGTGGATGAAAGATGAGTGGGTGTGTTTTGTGTGTTTTCCCTTCCTAATCCCAGAAAAGTGGTACCGACTTACCTCCTAAATATTATTTTACTTGTTTGTTGTGGCTTGCGCTGACACCCATAAATATTATAGGTTTACTGATATTTGTGTATTTGTAATAGTTAATATGACAATTATCTGATATCATTTGTGTGTTTCTTATAATTTGTATGTTTAGTGTAAGAGCATTGTTAATAATTTTGTAAAAGCAATTGTGTGTGCATTCAAGCTGTTGTTCACACCTGCACCTATTCAACATTGATGTGTGACACTTAGAAATGTTTAATTTCTGCTGATGAACTGTGTGATTAGTGATAGTGAATATTATGGACTGTTACCTGCACTTTTTCAACATAATGGGTGCCACTTAGAAATGATTAATTTCAGCTGATGAACTGTGTGATTAGGATAGTGAATATCATGGACTGTTACTTGCACTTTTTCTACATGATTGGTGCCACTAGGACATGTTTAATTTCTGCTTATAAACTCTGATGAACAGTGTGATTAGTGATAGTGAATATTATGGACTGCTGTCTGCACCTGTTCAACATTACTGGGAGCTACTGATGGAACTGCTTCTACTGAAATGTCACTTGTTGGTCTCTGCACTTGTTCAACATTGCTGGGTGCCACTAATGGAACTGTTTCTACTGAAATAATGTCACTTGTTGGTGTCTGCACCTGCTCAACATTACTGGGTGCCACTGATGGACTGCTTCTACTGAAAAGATCTCACTTGTTGGTGTCAGCACCTGTTCAACATTACTGGGTGCCATTGATGGAACTGCTTCTACTGAAATGTCACTTGTTGGTCTCTGCACCTGCTCAACATTGCTGGGTGCCACTGATGAAACTGTTTCTACTGACATAATGTCGCTTGTTGGTGTCTGCACCTGTTCAACATTACTGGATGCCACCGATGGACTGCTTCTACTGAAATGATGTCACTTGTTGCTGTCTGCACCTGCTCAACATTGCTGGGTGCCACTGATGGACTGCATCTATTGAAATAATGTCACTCGTTGCTGTCTGCACCTGCTCAACATTGCTGGGTGCCACTGATGGACTGCTTCTCCTGAAATGATGTCACTTGTTGGTGTCTGTACCTGTTCAACATTACTAGGTGCCAATGATGGACTGCTTCTACTGACATAATGTCACTTGTTGCTGTCTGCACCTGCTCAACATTGCTGGGTGCCACTGATGGACTGCTTCTACTGAAATGTCACTTGTTGGTCTCTGCACCTGTTCAACATTGCTGGGTGCTACTGATGGAACTGCTTTTACTAAAATGATGTCACTTGTTGGTGTTTGCACCTGTTGACCATTGCTGGGTGTTACTGCTGGAACTATCAACTACTTGTTTTTTTTTTTTAATAATTAAAAGCATTTTATGTGAACATTTGTATAAACTGATTTTTTGTGTATTGTGTAAACTATTATGTAAAGTCACATGTATGAAAGAATTTGTATTGCTTACTGTATTTTATATATTAGGTTTTTGAAAGGTCAGTTCGTAGTGAAGAGTTCTTGTCGAGAAGTCGTGGTGGAGAGTGCTTGCTGAGATGTCGTAGTGAAAAGTTCTTGTCGAGAAGTCGTAGTGGAGAGTGCTTGTCCCATGTTTTATGCAGTTGTTTGATGGGATAGACAGCAGATGTTGTTCTAATGGAGATATTGTAATGATCAGAGTGCTTTTCGTCAATATATATGAAGGTAAAATATTCCCTGTTTTTTTCATTATTTCAGTGTCTTAAATAATGCTTCATTACAGGTTCAGTCAACAAAGCATCTGGCTTGTGTTCTTGTATTCGAGTGTAATTCTGGTTTTCTTGCGCAATTATAGTATTTCTATTTTTTTTTATTACTTCAGTATAAATGGTATTTAAAATTTCTTGTCTTGTTGAAGAAGAACCGTGCCAGATGTGTACGTTGAATCACACTCCCAAACACAGAACAATTACACTTGTGTTTTGGTTTCGTAGGTTTTATAGTTGCTGGGGACTTAATTAATTAATTGTGTTAACGAAAATTTTCTTTCATTCTTTGTTGTTATTCTATGCAGTCAGATTGCGTACAAAAACTAGTCAGGGCCAACCGTTTACGAGACTGCGTAGCCGGACATACAGCTACGAAAAATAAAAATTATTTTCATTTAAATAATTAAGCCCCCATGCAATGTGAACCTAGGAGGGATAAAACATGTATTAATAATAACAAGTGTAGCCTAGAATACTTGCCAAAACCAAAAGTGCACATATCCCAGCCTTATTTGAAAACAGTGTCTTATAAGTTGTTTCTGTTTTTAAGTTACATAAATTTAAAAATTATAAAATATACTAAAAATGGTCGCCGTGTATCTCTATGAATTTTTGTGCTCGTGAAACACATTGAAACCCGCTGTACGGAGAAGTGAATCATCGGTGTTTCTGTACACCGGCGTATGTTTTCTTTCAGCTGGTCTATCGTCTTTGGGTTATTTTCGTACACTTGTCCTTTTAAATGTCCCCATAGATTAAAAAAACTGAAGGAAACATTTCCGGTGAAAGACGCAGTCACAATCGCCTGCTTCCTGTGCGTTCTTCTATGTGGAGGCTACATGAATACGAGGCAGTGACTAATGAAATACAGATATGTGACACGTAGCTCGATTCTGCTGGAAACAGCAGTACTGGCGTTCATGTTCATTTAGTTGAGGGTAGAAGTTCTCGAAATTTGAAGGTAAAGTCAGTATTGACAGTGCTTCCGAAGAAAATGGCGCTGATAATTCGACCGCTAGAAACCGCGCAACAATCTCCACATTTGTTTAATCGTGAAGAGGAATTTGATGCACAAAGTGAGGGTTTTCGGTGGGACAGCACCAATTTGTGTGGCCATTCACATGGCCAGAAAGGTGAAACGAAACTTGTTGTCTGGTCAAGTTCATCATCCACCATATTTTTAAGCAATACTTCCCTGCTTTCTTCATTAACTAGAAGTTATATACTAACATGTAAAATGAGAGAAGGTTTGAGATGCAATGTCTTAATTACAGAATGACAAAATATAAATTTAACATACGTCAGTTGCGAACAACTGCTTCGGAAGTTTGAACTGAATACTTATAATTACGCTTAGAATTTAAAACATTGTCAGTGGACCGTTATTTTATCACCAACTCCTAGCATTACTTTTTCCTGGAAACTGTGGTTGGAGAACTGTTCATGAAAAACTTCGCGAGTGTCCTGAACCAGTACGGATGTAAGCTTCAACTATACACACCCTTTCATTCACATAATATGGCATGCTTTACTTGAATAACTCAGAGAACGACTAAAAGAAACTCACAACACTTTCAAGAAACAATCGTCAAATGAAGCTGTGACAATTAATCACGCCCGTCACGTGATCAGAACATCGAGCAAATGGGAAACAATAAATACACAGCTTTTTGTTTACGGAACGGGGCAGATTTTGTCTTGGACGTACCGTAGAACGGAAAAATAACTTTGACGTGTCACTTTGCCTGGGATTCAATTATTTTTTAGAAAGCTTTTGACTTATTATCTACTGAATCCGTACCAACAGCGCTTGAGAAACAATGTACTGATTCAGCCCATGGTAGTATAGATAAATATACGCATCACTGTTATAGCTTCCGTTAGATGGAAGTTTACAATTGAAAGTGGAGTTAGGGGAGGTGGATTCATTTCCTCAAATCTATTCTCACCAACCTTACAGGACGTTTTCAGTTCCATAAATGGATAAAAAGCCCAAATTTTATTTAATTTAGTTGTATGGCTAGGGCCCCGCCGGGCAGGCCGTTCGCCGGGTGCTGGTCTTTCAGTTTCACGCCACTTCGGCGACCTGCAGTCGACGAGGATGATAGGATGATGATGAGGACAGCACAACACACAGTCACTGGGAGGAGAAAATTCCCCGACCCAGCCGGGAATCGAACCCGGGCCCAGAGAATTGACAATCCATCACGCTGACCATTCAGCTACCTGGGGCAGACAAAAAGCACAAATAATACTTGTCATAGAAAGATCCACCAAAATATTGCTGGTGAGATTATGATGTTTACCTCTAGCGCAGACGAAGTTAAGAAATTAACCGAAGAATTCATTTGTACAAGTTAGAACTTATGTTCGAAAGTCAGTTATAATTAGATCAAAAAAGTTTAATCAATACAAATAAAAAAGAAATTGTGCAAATTACCAGTGACGTCGATTGTCCATTGAGAGTTTGGGCAATTGAATATAACGAGTGTATGGACAGTGAAGGAAATAAACAAGAAAATGCAAATAGCCCATAATCTCTCTGTGAACTAAACAGTGTTTTCAAAACTATGCTTCTGATGTGTATATTAAGAAAAGTTTAAATTCAATGTGTGTTCGCAGCTTTGACTTCCGGCTGTGAGACACTTCTCGCTTTGCAAAAACCGAGATCGGCCCTGTTGTCAATGGTCAGAAGTGCACTCGGGATTGCTAGGACATACAGGAATGGAAAGAAACTGATCAGGGTACTAGAAGTCAAAATTACGGGTATAATGAAAATGAAATGGAATTGGTCAAGATGCATAGCCACTATAACTGACTACAGATGAACTCACAAGTACTTCGCTAGATTCGAAAGGAAAGGAGAAGACTGATGCGACGACCTAATGTAAAGTGGGTACCGTAGATGATAGCAGAAAACATGCAGGAGGAACGGAGAGGCATGTAGGCGAACACTGTAACAACTGGAGAAGTGTGAGGATATCTTCATCCAGTAGCGGATGTCAAATGGCTGATTATTACGATGTTTTTATTGATGATGATGATGATCACATTCCATGCTAAAGAGTGAATTTGGAACGTCTGAAAAATACCCAGCGACGTCTACTACAGTTACTTCATTGAACTCAAAATCGTTTCCACTGGCAGATATCGTTAGATGTGGTAACTAATGCAAGTCAGACTATTGTCAAAGCGCCTTTATGGGCAGATGCATAGTTCTAAAGAAAGATCTTTTTTTCTGTTGCATCCCATTCAGTCTAAGCACAGACACGAGACAGAACCGAGCGGAACAGAATAAAAGCTTGAGGGCGAAGAGTGTAGCTGGCATTACTGTTGTTAACAACAAGTAACGTGAATGAAAGGAACAAGTTTGTTTTCAAACCAGCCACACAGCTCATACTGACATTTACATTGTTGTACCATACAGATACATAGATAAATAAGAGTTAGAAATCAAACGAAATATAGAGAGCAATTGGAGATTCAGCAGCCCCTTGTACACTGTTCAAAAGAATTAGGGGAACTCCTGTATCAACGTATGTTAAATCTATTTTGGTACAGGCTGTACCTGCGGTCTTATTGCGTGGCTTGAGATCTTCGCTTTCAGTGTAGGCAACAATTAAAATCATTCGCCGTCTATTGAATGCGTTATGCATTACACTGTCATGTGACCCCTGAGATGGAAGTGAGTATAGGTGTCTCAGAGTTTTCTAGTGATGTACACAGGTGGCACTTGTTATATGTGAACGTTTAATTGAACCAAGAACGTGCAATGCGACTTCTTAACGCAGTGCCAGTTGCAAGGAAGGTCTCTTTGATCTAAAAAGGATGGAATGTCGGTGCCAGAAAAGAGGCATGATTAGTACGCTCGTAACGAGAGCAGGACGAATATGTGAGCCGCAACACCTCAAACAAGAAATGCAACACCTGGAAACTGCCCTGAGGAGCAATGGTTACTCCACAAATTATATTAGAAGTGTAACAGAGCCAAACACTCGGCGAAGTAAGGAACCAGGAGAAGAAATGTCGGGTACGGCCTTTCTGCCATACATTCCCAGAGTGACGGACAGAATCGGCCGTATATTGCGCAAACATGGTGTAAAGACGATTTTCAAACCGACAAGGAAGATCAAAGAGTGTCTTAGATCGGCGAAGGAGAAAAGAGACCCACTTGCAATGTCGGGAATATACCGTATACCATGCACATGCGGAAAAGTTTATGTCGGAATGACTGGACGATCCACTAACACCAGGATCAAAGAGCATAAGCGGCATTGCAGGTTGGGGCAGGTGGAGAAATCGGCCGTGGCAGAGCACGCACTGAATGAGACCGACCACGTAATAAAATTCGCCGACACGGAAGTTCTTGCTGTAGAGAATCACTATACCACGCGCTTGTTCAGAGAAGCTGTAGAAATACAAAAACACGCGAACAGTTTGAACAAGAAAGAGGAAAGCCTTAAGGTAAACGGATCCCGGCTTCCTGTACTGCAGCGAACGACCGTCGCAGGTAGCAAGAGGAGAACCGCACCGGAAATGACCGCGGAGAAGCCCTCGGACGTTGGCGCGCCAGATACATATAGTCCGCACCCGCGAGCTCGGCTCCAGTTCACCACCGGCAATGGAGGGTGAAGCTTTGACAATGCCAGCCACTCGTGCTGGCGAAACGTCAGAAAAATCATTAGATGAACGTCGGCCGAAGAACCCGAGACAGAAGCCAATAGGCAGTTTGTTAACAACAGATTTACTGGATTCTGTGATTTTGTGGGAAGGCTCCAATGTTGACAACCATGCGGGTCTTGTCCTTGTCCATGGTCGCCTTACCGCTGGGCAGTACATTGAACAGATCCTGCTGGACCATGTGATGGCTGCTGTATGCGATTGTGGCCCTGAATTTTTTCTGATGCCAGTGCCTATGCGACGGCTTGAAAAGGAATGTCGTGCGAAGCCTGGGCATTGAAGAAATGGGATGGCCGACGGTGGCTCCCTTACATAAACACCATAGTGCATTTGTGGGATAGACTTGCAGACATGATCGTGTTCGTGCTATTCCACCATGGATTGTCCAAGAACTCCCGTAGTGCGGCTGGTCCCGGGGGAGGTTCGAATCCTCCTTCGGGCATGGGTGTGTGTGTTTGTCCTTAGGATAATTTAGGTGAAGTAGCATGTAAGCTTAGGGACTGATGACCTTAGCAGTTAAGTCCCATAAGGTTTCACACACATTTGAACGTTTTGAACTCTCGTAGGCTCTCATTGCAGAATGGGAACGGATACCAGAGGGTGACATCCCCAGACTTATACAGAGCATTCACGTAGGTTTCAGGCTATGATAAAAGCCGACGGGGATGGAGGGGTAGGGGTGGGGGTGGGGGGGGGGGTCGTGTACACGTTATCGAAGTTCTCGAAGTCCAACGGAAAACACCCAGAGTAACCTGTCGGACATTAATTTCTTTTTATGTAAACAATCGACGATGTAACGATGATTTGTTGCACACTTAATTTGTGACAGATAAAGGTCTAATTTAGTAACATACCCAGTCCTCAATTATAGCTCAGTGGAGAATGGCAAACGTCCCAAGCCATGTCCCCGTAATTTTTTTTGATCACTGTATCTTAATACTCAGAAAATATCACTGAACAAACTCCGAAATTTTGTGGGTGGAATTCTAATTCACCCTGCGTAGCTTGGCGAGCTAAAGATTTCAGACTGCTACAAAAGTGGAATCGATACAAACAGATCTAAACTACACAATAAACAATTGATTTACAGCGTTTGCAAGATGCTCGTAAATTCTTCAACGATTCTGACACGTTATTCAAGTCCCACTAGAGACATGCATCTCGTGACAGATTCCCAATCGACTTCATCGGCAAATTAATATTTTCTTTTAATTTAAATAATTCCCTTAGCCTCAAAACTAACAACAAAGGTAAACAAATCTCATCCCTTCTTTAATTCCGTGCAGTGAAGCTGCGTACACAAATCGATACTCCATACAATAATAAATCATTCCCCCAAAATATTCTCAGGTAAGTAGATGAACATACATCTTTCAATTTCTAAATTTCTCCAACCTCAATGCACCCAAATTGGCGCGACCATACCTTATAATTTGAAAGTTACAACATACATAAAACCATCCTAAAACTTAAGCCTAACACATACATACACATAAATAAATCCCTTGTACATTTATATGCATACTGTGCACTGATTTTTGACTTGATACCATTTACCAAATAAGTGAGTTCTGCAACCTCCTCGCACATAAACACGGGTCTAAACTATCTCTTTATAACTGCACAGAACTTGTGCCAAAAATATCCTTATGCGCCGTGACAATAAACAAGCTTGAATGGATCCTGAAATAAAACATTGCAAATTACCTCTCCAAATAATCTTATAATCTAAACATAGATACACTTATTTCCTCACAGAACCTTTTCGTCACAATGAGAGTGAAATGCTCGTTAACTCACAGGTAGTTCGCTTGAAATACATTTTTATTTATCGCTGTACCGTCGAGTTACATAAGAGATACTCCGTTTCCACCAGCTCTCTCTTTTGGTAGTATATCGTCATCAACGTGGCGTAAACGCTATGTCACTTCTTAAATGACGGGGGTGACATTATTTTAGAGCAGTACATAAGAGATACTACTGAACAGGAAAACAGAGAAGAATGCCCTTTGAATGTTTTAATGTATCGGGTGATTCAAACAGAAAGAACAGATTTCAGCTGTTTATTACAAACAAACTACAAAAAGTGCAAATTAGGGCTGTTGATAAAGTATCATTACAACGAAATTTTTCCCAAGAAAAGTTGTTATAACGATATTTTATCCTAAAAATTTTTCTCTGACGTATCGACATCAAAATGGCAATAACGCGTGCCGATATTTTCATTTTGTTACCTTTCTATCCCAATTTTCGGTAAATATTTGAAGTTGTTCTTTTGAAACTGTTGTAGAACACAATTTTACTTTCACTGTGTGAAGGAGTCTTACTACTTTTTAAGCTTTCATCACGTCCTGGTTTGCAGTGCAGTGGGCGGTATCTGTGTAAATGGAGTAACAAGATTTCTGATGTGCGGAAGTAGCACACCAGTTGCATTAAAAACAGTTTTTAACGCAACTGGTGTGCTATATCTTCACATTGGCATTCTTCAAAACAGTTGCTAAAATGATTAACGAAAATATAAATGACAAGATTGGTCTTTCCGGTGGGCAGAAACGCGTGAGCGGAAATCCTTACGTAATCGGCCCTACCGACTCTACCGACAGAAACAGCAACGTTTAGCTTCACCACGCAATTTTGACTATCCAGCTGCTAGGTCGCTGGCGTTGGAAAGTGCAGGGAAGTCGACATGAAACGTTCCGGATAAATCCGATATTTTACGAAACCCACCGGACATCTTTTATTGCGCTACGGTCGCAAGTTCGAATCCTGCCTCGGGCATGGATGTGTGTGATGTCCTTCGGTTAGTTAGGTTTAAGTAGTTCTAAGTTCTAGGGGACTGATGACCTCAGAACTTAAGTCCCATAGTGCTCAGAGCCAGCCATCTTTTACTGTTCTACTTACATGCAATTACCATTGTCAGCAAAGTGGTTATTCCCAAGCGTGAACCTGCACCGTTTTCTTTCCAATTCTTACTCTAAGGGGTTAAAGCAGTCTGCTGGCTTGTTGACGTACAAAATATCTAATAATAAATCAGCACTTAAATATACAGCTCTAAAACCGGCAGTATATTTACGATTTGCAGCCGATATTTTTATACGTCAGTATGTAGATATTTTCCTCGTCGATATATGTTTTTTCGATATCTCAAGAGTAGAAAATGTTAAGTAGTTTAAATATCGATATATCGGATTCAATACAACAGTCCCAAGACAAATACACTGCACATGTCACTGGATAGAGGAAGGTTCAAAGTTTCAACACAGATGCGCTGTTGTTTGTGGAACATGGTGACAATACCACAGGAGAAATCATTTCGTGTGTTGGAATTTGCGCGAAGTCAATTCATTGTTCAAGTGCAACGTGCATTCCGCCGTCGGTTCAGCAAGAAGCCTCCTCTGCACGAGCAGATATATGACTGACATACAAAATTCTTGGAAGATAGTTCCATATGCATAGGGAAGAGCAGTGGTCGGCCACCCACGTCTGATGAAACTGTCGAGCGTACCCGGGATGCGTTCACACGGAGCCTTCGGAAGTCCGCAAGACGGGCAGGCCGAACAACGGTGCGGCGTGTTATGAAACGACGCCTGCACATGAGGCATTACAACTTGAAGTTCCTGCAACAATAATGTCCTGGCGATCGTAACAGGTGGTACGAATTTCGCATTTCACTTCCCCAGGATACAGCAGAGAATACTTTTTTCCGAACGACTCATATTTTCGGACGAATCGACGTTTTACTTATAGGATAAAGTAAACCGCCGTAATGTAAGAATTTGGGGGTTACAAAAACCTAGCACCGTCGTCGAACACGAAAGAGACTCAGCGAAATTGAACGTGTTTTGTGCCGCTTCTCTTCATAAAGTTTATGGATCTATCTTTTTTTTGCGATGCAAACTGTGACGGAAATGTCACTCCTGGACATGCTGCAAAACTGGCCTCACTATCATCTTCAGGTGCTGCCTTATCTTAACAACAGCACCCCGAAACGTTGATGTGGAAGAGGTGGACAACGAGATCTTGTTCACTGCTTTTGGCCTTCCACGTCACCACAGCTCACGCCTTGCAATTTTTTTTTTTTTTTCTGTCAGGATACGTACGAGACAGAGCCTTTATCCCAACTATGGCAGCTACTTTTCAGAACCTGAGAAATCAATTTGTTGAAGCTGTCGATTCAAGAGGCACGAACCACTTGATCCGTGTGTGGAATGAAGTGACTTACCGTTCCGATGTTTCTCCAGCAACGCATGAGGCTCATGTTGAGTGTATGGTGTAGTGTCTGTGCGCATATAAAACTTTGAGCCTTCTTCTATCCAGTGGCATACGCAAAGAGCTTCTATCTTTCATAGGTTGTCCGTAATAAACAACTGAAATCCGTTCTTCTTCTTTAATAGCTCTGTACTTACACGTAGTTAGGCCAACGCGGGAACTACATATGTGGCTGCAGTTGCCCGTATAAGCAGCGGTCGCTTGTGAAACTCGTATTTGGAACACAGATCAATGTGCAGTAAACTGTAAATCTGTATATCGTAAAAGCCTCCCGTTCTCGAGAGAAAGGGGGCAGTCGGTCATCCACTTTCACACAGCCTGGAAGACGGTATAACGTGTCCCAGTTACTGAAACTGCCCTCGTGTATGATTAAAGTGGAATACAGACAGGATGATTCAGCTAAGCTGATCACCTCGCACATTTCTGGAGCCCTCTAAGAAATCTTAATTGTGATTTCATCTATATGAAATATGAAAAAGTCTTCGCTAAACGTTGTATATTCTATTTTCATGGCAATTACAGATATATTGGTAGCAACTTCGCATCTTCAAGCTGGTAACCTAGGCCTAAAAGAGACGATTCAAGGGCTGTTCACTCTTTAAAATCAGATTACTAGCGTCTGAGTTATTACAAAATTTAGGATTTATCTATTTTGGACATTTCATTTCACATACAAGTAGGGAAATAGCCACGTCAGATAAGGAGGGAACAGTGTTTTCAGCCGCCACGTTACCTGTATGGAAGGTACACGGCGGCAATGTAGTTTTCATTCTGTCTGTGACATTAACATGTATCGAGTGCTGGTTTGACGGTAAACGGCAAATTACTTGTGATGTTACACAAAAATTGGCTATTGGAACACTGACTTTTATCGAACTGGTACTGAGTTGGTACGTGTGTTTAGCAGGATGGGTTAAGAGTGCAGTTTGTGAAGAGCATTCTTTTCTTTAAGCGGGGGGGGGGGGGGGGGGGAGGGGAGGGGGAAGAGGAGGGAAGGCGCTGCTGTATCCCCCCCCCCCCCCCGTCAAACTGCCCCTCGTTGGACACGCCCTTGGATGGGGATCTGGTCATGATGAACCAAAACTGGCGGAAGACTAACCTCTTCGAATCTAAAAATCTTTCTCTCGGTCTAAAACTCCTATCCTGCGGCAAGGTAATGACAGCTTCAGTACTGTACGCCTCAGAATGTCGGAACATGATCAAAAGGGACACCTAAAGAACCTAGAACTAAAAGAAAATTTCTGAGAAAAATTTTGGGACACATCAAAGAAGACGGGTATACGGCATTAGTGCTGCAACGAGAAACAGAAGGCTACTCGGCAACGGGCTTGTAGTCGGAACAAACAACTGCTAACTCTCTCTTAGGATCTTCAGCATTGTCTCTAAAGTGAAAGATACACACATTGATAGGAAATATTTTGAACAACCAGAAACAGACCACAACGACATTCACGACAGAGACCGGTACAGAACTTTAGACTCTTCAAATGGCTCTGAGCACTATGGGACTTCACATCTGTGGTCATCACTCCCCTAGAACTTAGAACAACTTAAACCTAACTAACCTAAGGACATCACACACATCCATGCCCGAGGCAAGATTCGAACCTGCGACCGTAGCAGGCGCGCGGTTCCGGACTGAGCGCCTAGAACCGCGAGACCACCGCGGCCGGCGTTTAGACTCTGCCCATTAACTTAACAGCAGTAGAAACACATCTGGGAAATGAAGTGAAATGAACGCAGAGTACTAGGAAAAGCAGAAACTGCCAGAATTCATAACTACTTAATGTCTAGTGTATGCCTAACAAAATTGTGGCCCGCATCTCGTGGTCGTGCGGTAGCGTTCTCGCTTCCCACGCCCGGGTTCCCGGGTTCGATTCCCGGCGGGGTCAGGGATTTTCTCTGCCTCGTGATGGCTGGGTGTTGTGTGCTGTCCTTAGGTTAGTTAGGTTTAAGTAGTTCTAAGTTCTAGGGGACTGATGACCATAGATGTTAAGTCCCATAGTGCTCAGAGCCATTTGAACCATTTGAACAAAATTGTGAAAGGAAAGTTCAGAAAGTAACGACTTATCAACGTTGAGCTAATTAGAATTCTTGAATCAGCTCGAGAAACATTGTGAAGGAACCGACCATGGTTTTGTTGAAGGAACCACATGGAATTTGGCTCAACAAGGGGAAATTTACATGTAAATGGTTGAACAACTGTTTGAACCAAGGTTCGCCTGAAAATTAGATCTTCCACCTCATCCGCTCTGCCATTTACATCAACAACAAATTAATAAAATAGCAAATCTTGATTAATAATGGTAGACCAATCATTAGATATTAGATAGAGTAAGAGGTACAAATGTGGAATGGGGATAGTAATATGGAATACTATAGTTTCTCGCCTTGTAAGTGCTGTTCTTTGGTTAGCTACTAGAAAACTATGTTCAGCAACTGTAGACGGCTTTAGGATGACTGCATATTACAGTTGGGAGCCAGTGCAAGTGAGTGAAGCTGTTTTAACGAATTCACTAGGAGGAATAATTGTTGCAGGTTGATAGTTTTCAGTTTCATTCTTGTCATAATACGTAAATTATTAATATATTTTGTGAACAGACGCTTAGTTAATACATTAAGCCGTAAAATGGCGTGTTTGTCGCCTCTTTAAATTTAATTTTAGATTTTATTTGCGTTTCTGAATTTCAAAATGGCTGTGTCACTAACATGGAATATTAGTATTCCATTTTTGTACCCTAGTAATCCGTATTTGTACCTTAGTTTCACAACCTGTTTTACTTATAGGAACTGCTTCAGAAGTGACTTCACGAGCTCGAAAGCAATGTGGTAACTCTATTGTGCAAAGGCAGTTAAATACACTCCTGGAAATGGAAAAAAGAACACATTGACACCGGTGTGTCAGACCCACCATACTTGCTCCGGACACTGCGAGAGGGCTGTACAAGCAATGATCACACGCACGGCACAGCGGACACACCAGGAACCGCGGTGTTGGCCGTCGAATGGCGCTAGCTGCGCAGCATTTGTGCACCGCCGCCGTCAGTGTCAGCCAGTTTGCCGTGGCATACGGAGCTCCATCGCAGTCTTTAACACTGGTAGCATGCCGCGACAGCGTGGGCGTGAACCGTATGTGCAGTTGACGGACTTTGAGCGAGGGCGTATAGTGGGCATGCGGGAGGACGGGTGGACGTACCGCCGAATTGCTCAACACGTGGGGCATGAGGTCTCCACAGTACATCGATGTTGTCGCCAGTGGTCGGCGGAAGGTGCGCGTGCCCGTCGACCTGGGACCGGACCGCAGCGACGCACGGATGCACGCCAAGACCGTAGGATCCTACGCAGTGCCGTAGGGGACCGCACCGCCACTTCCCAGCAAATTAGGGACACTGTTGCTCCTGGAGTATCGGCGAGGACCATTCGCAACCGTCTCCATGAAGCTGGGCTACGGTCCCGCACACCGTTAGGCCGTCTTCCGCTCACGCCCCAACATCGTGCAGCCCGCCTCCAGTGGTGTCGCGACAGGCGTGAATGGAGGGACGAATGGAGACGTGTCGTCTTCAGCGATGAGAGTCGCTTCTGCCTTGGTGCCAATGATGGTCGTATGCGTGTTTGGCGCCGTGCAGGTGAGCGCCACAATCAGGACTGCATACGACCGAGGCACACAGGGCCAACACCCGGCATCATGGTGTGGGGAGCGATCTCCTACACTGGCCGTACACCACTGGTGATCGTCGAGGGGACACTGAATAGTGCACGGTACATCCAAACCGTCATCGAACCCATCGTTCTACCATTCCTAGACCGGCAAGGGAACTTGCTGTTCCAACAGGACAATGCACGTCCGCATGTATCCCGTGCCACCCAACGTGCTCTAGAAGGTGTAAGTCAACTACCCTGGCCAGCAAGATCTCCGGATCTGTCCCCCATTGAGCACGTTTGGGACTGGATGAAGCGTCGTCTCACGCGGTCTGCACGTCCAGCACGAACGCTGGTCCAACTGAGGCGCCAGGTGGAAATGGCATGGCAAGCCGTTCCACAGGACTACATCCAGCATCTCTACGATCGTCTCCATGGGAGAATAGCAGCCTGCATTGCTGCGAAAGGTGGATATACACTGTACTAGTGCCGACATTGTGCATGCTCTGTTGCCTGTGTCTATGTGCCTGTGGTTCTGTCAGTGTGATCATGTGATGTATCTGACCCCAGGAATGTGTCAATAAAGTTTCCCCTTCCTGGGACAATGAATTCACGGTGTTCTTATTTCAATTTCCAGGAGTGTATGTTAGAGAAAAAAAAGAGTCACTCCAGAAATCTGTATATAATAAATCACGCACACGAAACCATGTGATCATTTTATGTCTGCCTCCTCATGACTTCCACAAGATGCAACCGCTGAATAGAACTTCATAGGTGAAGCGCTATTGTTCTGAGCAGGAAAGCGTATGGATGAGGGAAAACGCACGTGAGTAACACACCGCCGAACTGAATGGGATGGTGTACCCCGACTACCAGGCAGGGGAGATAGCAGTCAATGGGTTTAGGGTGACAGGAACATATCCGTTAAATCCTCTTTCTTTCACAGTTGCAGATTTCATCGCCAGCAATGAAGGAATAATTAAGGATTTATCCAATGATCCAGTCAATGAACCATCTGCAGCGGCAGTGGCTTCCAGAGTGGAAACGCTAATGTTGAAATCGAGGGAGGAACATCTGCAAATCTCACCCGTTCAAGAAATAAAGAAGATGCCAGGAACGAGGGGAAGAGAAGCAAGTTCTTCAGCAGTGCTAACCTTGTCTACATACTAAGGATCTCTGAAGTATTAACCACACCGGAGACAAAGAAGCAGAGGCCAACATAGCCTAGGAACCAATAGGGGAATAAAGGGAATAAATACTTGTTAAACATCTGAGCTGGAAAACAAATAACAGGAGAAGCGAAAAGGCTATCCTACATGAAAGCAAACCACAATGCACATTTGTCGTGTGGTTAGTAACAGATGAAAACGATATTTGACACGGCCGTTGTTGTAATAACATTGTAAAAGACCATAGACAATCTCTAACAGACAATGTTTTCGTTAATTGATGTCGTATGAAATACGATGTAGAGGAAGTGGTACAAATATGGAATACCATTTTGTTTTTCGTTCACAAATTTCTCAGTTTTTCATAGTAAGCAAACAAAATATCTGAAGCACATACTTTGGGATATATTTCAATATTTCCTATATTTTCGAATGCATACTACATTAGGAACATTTCTAAATTAGTCTTAACACAAAGTTTGACATTTTAAGTACTTCAGATTATGGGGTACAGATATGGAATAGTCCTTTCGTTATATAGTTTGTTAAAGTTAAAAAATTAATGGAAATAATTCGTTGTCAAAGAAGACACTATAAAACATAATAATATACAATTTTCATTTATTAAATTCCTTACTCTAAATAATTTCACTTATAGAAGTCACATGCATATTGTTCTTTATCTTAACCATTCAGTGCGCGCCTACATTTCACACGTCAGACACATTACTCATTCTTCCCCTGCCTCCTCATGTAAAAATTTATCTGAGCAAAGGAGACAATCGTCATCTTCGTTAGAGGGTACACTTTTGTCCAGAACGTTATTGGGGGTAGACGAATCACCTCTCACGCTGTCAAATAGTTCACATCACTACCATGAGTGTATAAGCCTCATTGCAAACAACATGTAAGTACTGACAATGTGTTTGTATGTGTATATGTCTGTAGTGTACGTGCATGATTTAACACTCTTTTCTAATTTCCAGGTAATGCCGTGGAGTATCAATTTATGAAGACGCCTCAACAGGAACATACATCAATTTTCAGCTCGTCTTTTATCTCAAATTCAAGCCAGAATAAGGATTCCAATGTTGGAATGATGTCTAATCACAAATTCAAACCAACTGTGATTTCGTAAAACTTATGTTATTGTGGCACAACAGTGCTATTATTCCCTACAGAGTGGTGTGTGTTGTGTGATAACTCAGCTGCGGTTGGGGTATGTTTTCTCGAAATACTCAACACCCACAGCATTTCTAGGTGATCACAAGATCACTACGAACAGCCCTATGAACAATCAAACTTTTTAAAGAAACAGAATCCTGCAGAGAATTGGGGAGAGTATGTTACTTGATATTTTATTCTAGTATATAAGCTTCTTTCGGCCTTATTCCCTTCATCGGTACAGGCCCTGACGTTGTAGATGGACATATGACAACTTTGAGTGAACTGTTATTACTGTCTGTAGTTGCTGGATGTAATATTTTCTTCAGTAACTTTTTAAAGTAACATATTATATGCGGCAGGTCCCACAATGAAGAAACAGAATCCATTCGCATCCAGGAGCTGACCTTCAAGAATATACTGTACAGTATTATGCTGTACAGGACATTACCTCTGGAATTCTTTGTGGGTGTTGGATTTCGTTCAATAATACAAATAAATGTCGATGTTTCGAAGCCGATGTGATTCTAATCTCCATGATTATTTTTGAAGAATGCATATGCGCAGGCTCTGGTTTACAAGACATTTCTGGGGGAAATCCCTTTCAGACTTTTTTTAGAATCCTAACTCTGAGCGAGCGTCACGCTCTGGAGTTATTGGAAATTCGATGGGAAAAGTGAAAGTCTTCTTTTCTTCTTCATGAATCGTTTCTACTTATGCAGTCCATCATTTGTTGTATATGTACCATCTCTATGAATGCAAATCACACTTTTTATTGACTTATTCAATGTTACAGACTCTGTGGGGAATCCGCCGTCTGATACCTACATCCAGATCGGAGAGCTGGAAAATCTGCAAGAAGAAGAAGCAGCAGCAGCAGCTGAGAATCTGCGGAAAATGAAGACCACCTCGGTAGGCTGAACTTTGTCAACTTTGAAACTTTATTTTACTAGTAATAGTGGACGAACCGGCAGTAAAATGAGTTAAATCAGATGATGTCAAATAGGTTGCTGCCGAGTCTGCATTTAGAAGTCGTATATATCCTGTTGTAAACAATAGATCTGGATTTAAGGAGCCTACACAGTTCGTTAAACAGGAAAAACATATGTAGCTCATACAAAGGACGCGCCTCTTTCACTGTCTGACGACATTAGTAAATGGTATTCAACCTGTGTCATAGACAAACTTTTGAAAAAACTGGAAACTTGCTAAGTTTGCGATTCTGGCTGGCTATTGATGGAAATAATTCGATAAAGAGTTAACGTTCACGAAAATAAGGGATTTTATGTAGGAATATACACAAAACTGCCCAAAGTGATAGTAAGTAAACAAGCAGTAACAAATGTTTGTTCAAACTATAATGTATGTTTTAAGTGAACAATTCCAGCATGTTAATATCCTTTAAATATTAATGCAGACCATGATTCTAAATATTGACGACATGGAAATCAATTAATCTTTCCCAACAAACCGTTCTCTGCAGAGCAGAAACAAGTACAGATATCGAAAAACAGATTGAGTACATCTCCGTGAATGTTTACCGCATCCAGTATTCAGATTATGAATGGTGACTGTGGAAGAATAGAGGGATGACAAAGAATTCTGATTTGTACTACTGCCTATCGAAAAACAACATCACGATAAACAAGAGTAGTTATAAATGTTGCAGGCTGATAATACAGACGTATGTCGTATCTGCTACATAAAAACTTGTCGAGGCTCGCATGAAGTAGTATTATTGATTATCAGCATTCAGTTTTAGTGTGTGATCAGTGTCTATGCCATTATTACTCCCTGGAAAGATTAGATGCACGTTTAGTTGACTATGCACAGTTCAAACCGGTCAGTAGTATATTGCCTACTGGCGAAAAACGAGTTTGTAAAATTTAACAAAATTTAATAACAAAGTGAAATTGCCTTTCTTGATTTATCCAGAGGCAGTTCTGTTCTGTTCAGTGACTAAGACTGCAAATGACTTTTCGTTACAAAATAAAAGATGATATTAAGCTCCGAAGAAGAATCGGTGTTTCATACGACAGAGATTTGCATATTTGTGGGAATCTGTTTGAGGAAATCGGTGTCAAACACAGAAACCATTGTCAGTTCACCAGATCGTGCCAAGGCGTAACATTTGCTGGATGCAGTGTTAACTACAGGCCTCACTATACAATGCCCGTCGCATTCCACAACCTGAGCAGTTACGATGAACATTTCTTGATCGCAAACATTTGCGAATAAACGACAACAGACGGCGGAGAAGAAATTAAATTAAATCCAGGTTACGTTTCTACGAGGGCAGTTTGAAAAGTTCTCGAAATGGAATAGAAAGGAACGACTTACTACAGCGAAACTTTTTATTTTATTTTTCAGTGTGGTCTTTCTGTACACTAACGCACTTGGTGCAGGGATGTCCCACTGCCTTGATCGCATCTCGATAATTAGATTCCTCCCAGCCTGCAAAAACTCGTCAACTTTAGCTGTCAGTTCTTCGTTTGAAGAGAATCCCCTGCCACCGAGAAAATGTTTGAGCTGGAGTAGATATGTAAGTCAGATGGATCCAAATCAAGTAAGTAAGGTGGGGTGGCAATAATTCGTATCTTACTTCATGTATTTTTGGCATGGCAATGACACTTGTATGTGGGCATGCATTGTCTCGATAAAATATCACTTTCTTTGTTGCCAAACCTTGTCTTTATTCGTGTATATTTTGCTGTAATTGGTCCCTGAGGTTGGCGTCGTATTCTCCCGTAATTTTTTGACCAATGGGAAGATAATCTCTCAGCAGAATCCATTTTGCATCCCATAAAACCGACGCCTTGACCTTTCCATTGATCGCATTGCATTAGTTTTCTTTGGCTGTGGTGACTCAACATGTTACCACTAATTTTAAGTGTTGTTTTGTGATTGAGGTAGTTTTACGGACTCAAGTTTCATCTGTAGTCACAAACCGACATAAAAATCATTTTGGTTGCTCTGAAAACGGGTCAAACATTGTTTTGACATTTCCATTCCGATGCATTAAGAGTAGTGCGACCCTACACCAGATAATTTTCTCGTATACAAATCCATTGATAAAATGTGATTCACATAGCATCCCTCTTGCATCAGCAATTTCTCACACGATCCTCCGTGACCACATCATGCACTTTTGCAATTATTTCTGAGATAGTGGCTGATCTTGGCCGACTGTTACACGGATCATCTTCTAAGTCGTCCTCACCAAATTTAAACTCGTTTGTCCACTTGAGAGCAGTTAATTATGAAGGAGCAGAGCCACATCCCCCCTCAGTGTGTTCTGAAGATCGGCATGAATTTTCTTTGCTTTCATAACTTTCTTTACGAAGTACTTAATCAGTGCTCGAATCTAATTTTTTCCATCTTTACAAATCACCACGCAGGTACAATAGCAGGGAGACGTCTGCACCACAGATCTCTGGCCACAACACTGGTGCTTCATATGTTTACTCGTAACGGATACCCTATAATTATGTGGGAACCAAGTTGCGGTAGTAAGCACTGGCGATGATTCCACGAACTTTTCAAACTGCCCTCTTATTCTGCTGAAAAGTAACGCCTTCGAATATTTTATGTGAAAAATCTTTAAATAAAACAAACATTATTAGCATTCTACATATTTATTCTTCATGTGTACATGTCTGGCGGTAAAGGACTCCGAATCGTAGTGTGTAACATGACGGTGTGTAACGTAACTACGTCGGTGCGTGGGAAACAGCGTGCTGTAACCGAGTTTCGAATCCCACACATGCAGCGCCCTCTCCTTCAGCGTGGCAAAACCAGACCACACAAGAGCGCTGCGACATCTGCACCAGTCCGACGCCTTGGGTTCAGTGTCATCAGTCATCCTCCATATAGTCCTGACTTTGCCCCATCTGACTTTCATCTGTTTCCAAAACTCAAGGCACACTTTCCAGGACTTCAGTTTGGCAGATGTGAAGCGTTGCAAGCAGAGGCGAGGTTATTGTTCCGTCAAAAAAGTCGGACAGTGATGGTATCAATAAATCGGTCTCTTGTTGGGGGAAATGTGTTCGTCACCAGCTTGACTATGTTGAGAAATAAATATTTAGATATGAAGAATAAAATGTGGAATGTTAAAAACGTTTGTTGTATTCAGAAAGCTTTAAAAAAGTTTTCACTTAAAAAAGTTCAGAGGCATTGCTTTTTAGCATATGTTCGTAGAAAAATATAGATCATTTTGTAAACAGGATTTCAGTAATGCTCCAATAGAAGAGAAGAAACATAAATTTCTTATTAATCTGCTCGCTAAATTTCTTGACTTGCTCCTTCGGAAAGTGCACATCATAAACCAAAATCTAATGAAATCAACACAGTGATGACATATTTTCGCAATGATCGACGGTTCAATGTACTTAATCAGAACGGAATTTTCCCATCCGAATATCTGAGTAACAAATAGATTCTACTGGAAGATCACCTGCCGTCAATCGAAAAGTTGAAATGTTTGTTAACTACACTCCTGGAAATGGAAAAAAGAACACATTGACACCGGTGTGTCAGACCCACCATACTTGCTCCGGACACTGCGAGAGGGCTGTACAAGCAATGATCACACGCACGGCACAGCGGACACACCAGGAACCGCGGTGTTGGCCGTCGAATGGCCCTAGCTGCGCAGCATTTGTGCACCGCCGCCGTCAGTGTCAGCCAGTTTGCCGTGGCATACGGAGCTCCATCGCAGTCTTTAACACTGGTAGCATGCCGCGACAGCGTGGGCGTGAACCGTATGTGCAGTTGACGGACTTTGAGCGAGGGCGTATAGTGGGCATGCGGGAGGACGGGTGGACGTACCGCCGAATTGCTCAACACGTGGGGCATGAGGTCTCCACAGTACATCGATGTTGTCGCCAGTGGTCGGCGGAAGGTGCGCGTGCCCGTCGACCTGGGACCGGACCGCAGCGACGCACGGATGCACGCCAAGACCGTAGGATCCTACGCAGTGCCGTAGGGGACCGCACCGCCACTTCCCAGCAAATTAGGGACACTGTTGCTCCTGGAGTATCGGCGAGGACCATTCGCAACCGTCTCCATGAAGCTGGGCTACGGTCCCGCACACCGTTAGGCCGTCTTCCGCTCACGCCCCAACATCGTGCAGCCCGCCTCCAGTGGTGTCGCGACAGGCGTGAATGGAGGGACGAATGGAGACGTGTCGTCTTCAGCGATGAGAGTCGCTTCTGCCTTGGTGCCAATGATGGTCGTATGCGTGTTTGGCGCCGTGCAGGTGAGCGCCACAATCAGGACTGCATACGACCGAGGCACACAGGGCCAACACCCGGCATCATGGTGTGGGGAGCGATCTCCTACACTGGCCGTACACCACTGGTGATCGTCGAGGGGACACTGAATAGTGCACGGTACATCCAAGCCGTCATCGAACCCATCGTTCTACCATTCCTAGACCGGCAAGGGAACTTGCTGTTCCAACAGGACAATGCACGTCCGCATGTATCCCGTGCCACCCAACGTGCTCTAGAAGGTGTAAGTCAACTACCCTGGCCAGCAAGATCTCCGGATCTGTCCCCCATTGAGCATGTTTGGGACTGGATGAAGCGTCGTCTCACGCGGTCTGCACGTCTAGCACGAACGCTGGTCCAACCGAGGCGCCAGGTGGAAATGGCATGGCAAGCCGTTCCACAGGACTACATCCAGCATCTCTACGATCGTCTCCATGGGAGAATAGCAGCCTGCATTGCTGCGAAAGGTGGATATACAATGTACTAGTGCCGACATTGTGCATGCTCTGTTGCCTGTGCCTGTGTGCCTGTGGTTCTGTCAGTGTGATCATGTGATGTATCTGACCCCAGGAATGTGTCAATAAAGTTTCCCCTTCCTGGGACAATGAATTCACGGTGTTCTTATTTCAATTTCCAGGAGTGTAGCAAAATGATAACAGAGGCTGAATACTGAAGAGTTTGCAGTGTATGGAATGTATCCAAATCTAATACACTTGGAAAATATTCCGCTTTAAATCTGAGAATTGACATGTTGCTCCCTGCCAACATGTTCGAAAACTTTCCCAATCTTTGCTTTACGACGTCTGAATTGGATCCTGTGCATTACATTACCTCGCCTGGCTTGACGCGGGATGCTCTGCAAAACTTACTAAAGTAGAATTGCAGCACATAATTCACATAGAACAACTCTATTTTGTTTAATGACGTATTAGATGTGGAATTGTCATTTTAACTGCAGACAGACAGTTGCCAATAACAGATTCTTGACCGAGTGTGACGAAAAACCACTATCTTGATGATAACAACCAATACAACTGGGCAATGTTGCAGCATCTTCCAGTGTTATATTTTGAATGGTTTCCTCCAAAGAGTACCGAAAGTTTTGTGGCTGACCACGTACCAGATGATTCGAACATAGGGTACACATTAGATTACCCCCAATGTCCTTAAAAATGGTGCAAGCATCTTATAGTGCGAAACCAAAGAAATTTTTTTCAACGTTATTTGACGAGTGAAACTATCTCATTCGTTGGAGAAATGTAAAACAACGTTAGAAAAATAGAGTGGTTTAGAAAAAAGATTCACTGAGTTATATCAATCAGGGAATCTCCCACCCAAGCTATATTCTGAGATAAACCCACAAAAGTACGTGAGTGCAACCAATGAGTTTGAGAAGAATTTATTGAAACTCAAGGAAAATTGTATTTTCAGTGAAACCATGCATAATGTGTGAAAGATGTTGGACATAAGACTAGCGGCATTCTAGGAGGATCGATATGGGCAGCTGCATTAATTGCAAAACCGAATTTTCGAAAGAACGTCATTTTTAACGAAAATTTAGTTGCCATTGAACTGAGCAGACGAAACATGGTCTTTGATAAACCGATTGCAGTGGGAAGGGAGAGTTAGACTGTTTCCAAGACGATTTTTTCGGCTTTCGCTATGAATACATTTTAAACAAATTTAACACAAATTGTGTAAAATTGTGTTACACAGGTACTGATAGCCTCATGTATCACATTAAAACTCCAAATATCTACGAAGACGTCAGGAGCTACGTATATACACGGCCCGATAGTTTGGGATTCCCAGCTAATAGCAGATGCAATTTTCCGCCGGCGAATAAAAAAGAAATTAGTCTGACGAAAGACGAACTGAATGGTGACATTGTTGTAGAATTTGTTGCCTGTGAAGTAAAATGTACATTCTCGACATCGAGTCTGGGCGCAAAGGTAACAGTGCAAAAGTCACAAAACAATCCTCTGTAAACAGCCTAACTACAGAAGTTTACAGGCACTGTGTCTTGGAGCCCGAAGTGAAAACTGCTGTCATTCAGTCGAAGCAGCCTGTTATTTCGACTCCTAAGCAACATAAACTTCCCTGATCTGCACAGAATGACAAACATCATATACTACAGGGTAAAGTAAAAATGATGATTCATTTTACTGAAAATAGTTATAAACAATGTAAAGGCCAGAAAAATTATAATTGATTTTATTGTAAAATTGCAAATAATGTAAAAATGTCAACTGTAGATTGTAAGATGAGATGAATACCACCTTCCTAACGTACAATTTTTTATGGAAATTTAGTGATACACCATAATTTAATTTTATTGTAAATAATATAAATAATGTAAATGCCCGAAAAATGTAAAAATACTTATTGTCGACGTAATTTGAGGTGAATACCATCTTTCTGATGTATAATTTTTGATGACAATTTAGTGATTCATCGTAACAGCATTGGGTGTAAAACAAAACAATGAATGTAAACATATTGTATGAGAAACAAAGTATACAGGGTGTTACAAAAAGGTACGGCCAAACTTTCAGGAAACATTCCTCACACACAAAGAAAGAAAATATGTTATGTGGACATGTGTCCGCAAATGCTTACTTTCCATGTTAGAGCTCATTTTATTACTTCTCTTCAAATCACATTAATCATGGAATGGAAACACACAGCAACAGAACATACCAGCGTGACTTCAAACACTTTGTTACAGGAAATGTTCAAAATGTCCTCCGTTAGCGAGGATACATGCATCCACCCTCCGTCGCATGGAATACCTAATGTGCTAATGCAGCCCTGGAGAATGGCGTATTGTAACACAGCCGTCCACAATACGAGCGCGAAGAGTCTCTACATTTGGTACCGGGGTTGCGTAGACAAGAGCTTTCAAATGCCTCCATAAATGAAAGTCAAGAGGGTTGAGGTCAGGAGAGCGTGGAGGCCACGGAATTGGTCCGCCTCTACCTATCCATTGGTCACCGAACCTGTTGTTGATAAGCGTACGAACACTTCGACTGAAATGTGCAGGTGCTCCATCGCGCATGAACCACATGTTGTGTCGTACTTGTAAAGGCATGTTTTCTAGCAGCACAGGTAGAGTATCCCGTATGACATCATGATAATGTGCTCCATTGAGCTTAGGTGGAAGAACATGGGGCCCAATCGAGACATCACCAACAATGCCTGCCCAAACGTTCCCAGAAAATCTGTGTTGATGACGTGATTGCACAATTGCGTGCGGATTCTCGTCAGCCCACACATGTTGATTGTGAAAATTTACAATTTGATCACGTTGGAATGAAGCCTCATCCGTAAAGAGAACATTTGCACTGAAATGAGGATTGACACATTGTTGGATGAACCATTCGCAGAAGTGTACCCGTGGAGGCCAACCAGCTGCTGATAGTGCCTGCACACGCTGTACATGGTACGGAAACAACTGGTTCTCCCGTAGCACCCTCCATACAGTGACGTGGTCAACGTTACCTTGTACAGCAGCAACTTCTCTGACGCTGACATTAGGGTTATCGTCTAATGCACGAAGAATTTCCTCGTCCATTGCAGGTGTCCTCGCCGTTCTAGGTCTTCCCCAGTCGCGAGTCATAGGCTGGAATGTTCCGTGCTCCCTAAGACGCCGATCAATTGCTTCGAACGTCTTCCTGTCGGGACACCTTCGTTCTGGAAATCTGTCTCGATACAAACGTACCGCGTCACGGCTATTGCCCCGTGCTAATCCATACATCAAATGGGCATCTGCCAACTCCGCATTTGTAAACATTGCACTGACTGCAAAACCACTTTCGTGATGAACACTAACCTGTTGATGCTACGTACTGATGTGCTTGATTCTAGTACTGTAGAGCAATGAGTCGCATGTCAACACAAGCACCGAAGTCAACATTACCTTCCTTCAATTGGGCCAACTGGCGGTGAATCGAGGAAGTACAGTACGTACTGACGAAACTAAAATGAGCTCTAACATGGAAATTAAGCGTTTCCGGACACATGTCCACATAACATCTTTTCTTTATTTGTGTGTGAGGAATGTTTCCTGAAAGTTTGGCCGTACCTTTTTGTAACACCCTGTACTTGTATGTAATTTTACATTTTATATGTAGCATATTTTTTTATTATTATTTCTTTTCCATTCCCTCTTTAGCTTTTTTTCATCATTCAGTATAACATTAGAGAGTCTCTATCTTTTAACAGAGCTAGCTGATTGGTCATGTGTCGTATCAGGTCAGATGAGATGTGCAGTGAATCTCCTCCAATGGGCTCATAAAACTTTACTGTTGGAATAAATTGAGGTTTGTATCAATTCGTAATTTCAGTGATGGATTTCTGTAAAGTTTTTTTACCTTGATGGAAAGAAGAGAAGTCTGTATCATTTTTATCGACTCTTCTTGGTGTATTATCAATGTGTTAGTTTTGTAAATGCTCATCATCGAAAAAAGATGAAGATCCGCTCTTCTACTGTCTAAGTTTCACCTTTCTTGTTGCTCAAGTTCTGCAAGAGACATGTAAGCTAAACTTGTACCCGAATTGTCGAATGATTAATGTTATCATCATCTATACTGCCATGTCTTATTTCAATTCTCTCACAAGAAAGAGTCTTATTTAAGTACATAATATTGTTTGTGTTTTCTTAGAACTTTATTTCAAGCTTAAAACAGGAGAGATTGGTGACGAATTGTTGGATGGCAAACAACCAAGTGCCAGTAGTGCTCCTTCATGACATATTTCTTTGATGAAACTAAAGAGTCACTAAGATATCTTGCACCGATCACTTTTCAGTAGCTTACGTATTATTCTTGTAAGAATAGTAGTAAGCTGATCGGTCACCTGCTGTCCAACAAGCGCATTAAGCAAATTGCTTACTGGTAGATAGATAGATAGATATTCAGCGATCACAGGCCCTGCAGACCACGCGCTGCTTCCACAAACTACCTCCATTCCCTTCTGTTTTGTGCGCAGTTCCTCCAGGTGTCTTCAATTCCCAGGGCTGCTAGGTCCTTCGCCAGGTCGTACATCCAGCGCTGCCTTGGTCGTCGAATGGGGCGTTTGGTGTTTGGTTTCCCCACTAGTCTTCGCCTGTCTTCCATCTGGCATACGGGCTATATGGCCCACCCATTGTATTCTTTTGCTCTTTATCGTCTGTAGGATAGTTGGTTGTCGCATCAGAAGATAGATTTCCTCGTTTTATTCTCCTCCTCCATTCTCCGTTATCTAAAACTGGTCCCCATATCTTCCTCATTACTCTTCTTTCAAATATTAGTAGTTTTTCTCTTTCTCGCTTAATCATGCTCCATGTTTCTCAACCGTACATTACTGCTGGTCATACCACTGTGTTGTAGATTTTCATCTTAGTGTTCACTGAGATCGATTTAAAGCCAAGCGTCTCTCTGAGGGAATGCATGCATTTTGTTCCCACTGCTATTCTTTCCTTGATGTCCATTTTTATATTGTAGACTGTGGTAAACCAAGATCCCAAGTATTTGAACTGGTCTACTCTCTTCAACCTCTTGCCATCTATCTCAAGAAATTCTACCTGCTCTTGTCTTTTTCCTAATTGCATGAACTCTGTTTTGTCTCGATTCACTTTGAGCCCTACCTTCTGTGCATAATTGTCCGTTTTCTGGTACATTTCTTCCAACTCGTGCTTTGATTCACTAAATATTACTATGTCATCTGCATATGCAAGACAACTGAAGTTACCGTCCATCTCTACTCCAGCCCACTCCTGTTGCCGACACTCTTTTATTACTTTCTCTAAGATGACATTGAACAGAACACATGAGAGAGCATCCCCTTGTCTGAGGCCTGTCTCAGTCTCGAATGTTTCTGATGTGGCTCCTCGGAAACGTACAGCTGCCTTTGACCCTTTGCACCATTCTCACTAGCTTCTCAGGGATTCTGGAGTCCCGCATTGCATTGTATAGGCTATTCCTGTGTGTATGCTGTCATATGCACGCTGAAAATCGACGAACAGGCTGTAGATATCTCTATCATACTCCCAATGTTTTTCAAACAATTGTCTTAGTGTGAAAATGTGATCTATTGTTGATCGGTTTGGTCGAAATCCAGCTTGGTACTCCTGTATGTTGATCTCTGTGAATGGTTGCAATTTTCTGAGAATAATGATGGATAGCACCTTATACGTTACATTCAACAAGCTGATTCCTCTGGAGTTACCATATTCCATTTTGCTTCCCTTCTTGTATATTGGGCATATTATAGCCAATTTCCATTTTCTGGCAGTGTCTCCTTCTCCCATGTCAACTGGATCAGTTTATATATCTCTAAGAGTAAGCTCTCACCTCCCTCCTTGATTAAATCTGATGTTATTCCGTCCTCCCCTGGGGCTTTGTTGTTACTGAGTCCTTTGATTGCGATTTTCACGTCTTCTTCACTAACTTCCCATTCTTCTTCATCCCCTTTCCTCCGTAGTGTTTGCAGGTAATATCCCATCTTGGTCTGGGCGATTCAACAGTTCTGAGAAGTATTCTTTCCATCTTTCCACAATTCTTTTCTTGTCATTTATCAAGTTGTCGTTCTTCTCTAATGAAAAAAGTTGGGCTCTGAAATCTATGGTTCCGATTTTTTAGGTATTGGAAGAATTGCCTTGAGTTCTTGTTTTGGCTCTCTGCCTCAGCTTGTTCTAGCAAACTGGTTAGATATATTCTCTTCTCTGCTGTTAGGATTCGCTTTGTCTCCCTTCTGATGTTGATAAAATGTTCCCTTTTCTTCTCATGCTCCCTGTCAGCTAGCCACTTCTCTCTCATCTTCCTTCTCTTCTCTGTAGCCTTCTGGCACGTCTCGTTGAACCATTTCCTCTTCTTCATTCTTTCTTCCCAACATATCCTCCGCTACTTTTAGTACCGTGGACTTTACTTCTTTCCACCTTTCCTCCATGTTCTCTCTTGGTTCTAGGGTCTGTAGGACCTCGAAACGGTTTTTGATTTCTGAAGCATATTGTTCTTTAATGCCACTTTCTCGTAGTTTCTCAACATTCAAAGCAGGTTCTAGTGCCTTCTTCTTCTTATGCATGTAGGTGAACATGAGTTTAAGCCTGCACACAATGAGGACATGGTCTGACGCACAGTCGGCTCCTCTATACGATCTGACGTCCATGACTCTATGGCTATAACGCTGGTCCACCAAGATGTGATCTATCTGGTTAGCGGTTCTTCCATCCGGTGAACACCATGTTCCCGTATGTATTCTCTTGTGTTCGAAGTAAGTCGAACTTACTCTCACGTTCCTTGAGATAGCTAAGTTGATCATCTTCTGACCATTCTCATTGGTCTCATCATGCAAACTGTGCCTTCCTATAGATGGTATGTAAAATTCTTATTTTCCTGCTTTCTCATTAAAATCTCCCAGCACTATCTGATGTTTCTAGTTGGTGTGCTCTCAGTTGTTTGTTCTAGTTGGCCATAGAACTCCTCCTTTTCCTCATCTGTTTTATCCTCAGTTGGGGCATGAACATTGATGAATGTGATGTCTGACACTTGGCTTCCAAGTACTGCTTACTGCTTTCTCACTGGTTTGATACAAAAATAGAGGAGCAGGGCACCTTTGAGGTAAAAAAGTACTAAATGAATGTTAACTAGCTTTTTTGCGCTGCACTGTAAAGTGCAATGAATGACATCTCTATTCCCATCTTCAATTAAGCTTGCTTCCATGTAAACAACATAGACTCCTCAAAATAGGTCATCGTCTCACAGTGTGTGGTGTCTGGAGAAATTTGTTACAGTTGTTGAGAAATTTATTATAATTTTGAGGTAATTTGTTACATTTTGGGATGATCTGTTACATCTTGGATGTGCAATTTGAGACAGTTTTGCTCAGCATCATACTCCACTGACTTATTCTTTCCATTGACCATCATTGTAAATTAATAACAATTTTATTAAACAATGACACATTTCTTTACTGTGACCTATTCCATTTTCTTAAATGGTGACCCATTTCTTTAAATTAAGCCCATTAGATTTTCTTAAGTGGTGACCAATTCCCTTAAACAATGAGCTGTTCTGCTTTCTTAAATCGAGACCCATTTTCTTAGATAGTGACCTGTTTTCATAAACACTGACCATTTATTTAAACAGTGACCCATTTTTTTAGATGATGGCACATTCCGTGTCCTTAAACAGTGACCCATTCCATTTGGTGGTCACTCAGGGGATAGGTACTCACTTAGGGAGTAATAATGATCACTTGGGAGGAGGGGCAGGGGAATGATGGTCATTCTGTAAACTGTTCATCATTGACCTACTCCAAGTCAATTACCTTTGATAGCCCTCACTCCATAGCATATGTATGAGTATGTGTGTGTGTGTGTGTGTGTGTGTGTGTGTGTGTGTGCGTGCGTGGCCTTGTGAGTATGGAGGGGGGCAATCGTAATATTTAAATTGCGAGCTAACATGCCAAAGATGTTCTGGCCCACATGCGGTTCCTCTTCGTCGAAATGTCTTGGCTCAAACTCGTCTAGGGGTTGGACGGCACGTGTCGCATTACACGTCCTAAATTAGACGCTTGTGACCCTTTGGTTAAATTGTCTGGCTAATGGAAAATTTGTGAATTTGTATGAACCATTCAAAGTTAATATAACATATAACAACATTAATAATAATAATATCGGCAGCTAAATTAACCACCCATAAATGATGTAGGCCACACAGTTGCGATTTGGTTTGAATAATGTTTATTCAGAAAGCAAATTAATGGCGAAAGTGGTCGTATTTGAGTTATTGTTACACTCGAGCGCATATCCATTTGACACAGTTCGTTCATTCACAATCCCATCGCGAATTACAAGTTTGATACTCCACCTCGCTAACTATGCGAAAAGTTAGAGGTCACAAAAAGCGCGCGGCTGCTCACCACTCAGAGACCAAGTCCCGCGATACCGCACAACGCGAAATTTTCTAAGTCGCTTCACTTCCTAGCTGCCTACAGACCGACTGCCCGCTTTGCCGTCTCAATCCGAACTTTCTCGCGCGCCGAATATCCTCGCTCAACTGACTAAGGCACTTCCCTTTCCTGAAGCCGTCCATCCGATTTGCTACAGCTTATTTTACATTATTTTACATTTTAACATATTTAAATAATCAAAGCTTGACCACTTTCACGTTCTAAATAAAGCAACAATATTACCCATTACATAATAAACGTTAAATTCTTTTACATAAAACCAATACATTTTCGACTTTGAATGCCGCAGCCATTAGCCTTGCACCAATGTGCTTTCTGATGAATAAATAAAGAACAAAAGTGACTATTATTCACTAACTATACAACAAACATTCTATTACCTAATGATTCAATAAGGTGTCATGCTGTCATCGCTCAATGTGTTTTGTGTGGAGGAAATGATGATCTGATGTTTAACTGAAAATACTGATTATTTAAATTTACTATATGTTTTAAACAAACAAAGTTACAGAGTTGATATTCACAACGCTTGTCATTTTAATCATGTGCTTCTGTATGAAATGTCGATCGTTAAGATCGACCAAAGCGTTCAGATTTTAGCATTCACGTCTTTGTTACAAAACTTGTTAAGTTCATTTTAACATAAATCCTAAACTATTATAGATATGATCAATATTAAAGTTTTATTGGGATCACCATGAAAATTTATGGAGGATGGCAGATTAAAATTACTGTGGCTTCATTCCCTGCATTACTAGAGAATTAAATAGTTCCGATAAATGTTTCCCTTTATGGCCGATCTTAGGTCCCATCATATTTAACACTGCTACGCCTCACTGGCCACAAACTCCTTCTACTGGGTTTCCCTATGATGTAGGTTCTCGTCTGTCTCACTCGCACACTACAGCGCTTAGGCCTCAATAGACAATAAATGCCTGTGAGTTTCCCTATCTCGTGGTGAATGTGCGCCCTTTGTGGCAGGCACATGGTCCTGGGCGATCGGGCTCGTTTCACAATTCTCGTAGGCTGACTCTTTCGGCCACACATTTAAATGAGAGCGCAATGCTCGTTAACTCACAAGATCCTTCAATTTGACGTCATTTTCATACATCATTTCACATCACACCAAAGGTGTGTATAAATATCTTTGACTTTCATAGAAGTAATGCATATCTTAGCCCTTAATGTCATTTTTACACATAATTTTTCATTTTACTTTTATATCAGAGGTATGTAAATGTTTGGCTTTCGTGGAAATAATGAATATCTTTGATTTTCAAGTAAGGGTAGGTAATTTTAGTGCATATCTGTCAACATATTTATTCATGATTTTAACAATACACTTCTATTCGCTGGAGAGGTAAGGGATTTTAAATTTCCCATTTACAGAATTGGGCTCTTTCCACCATCTTGGATTCTGAATGGCTTGGGAGATTTGGGGACAAGGAGGGTGAGAGGGTTTCTAATTTCCAAATAACACAATTGAGCTAGTTCCACCATTTTGTATTTTTCCACCATCTTGTATTTTTGATTGGCTCCTATATTATTAATTGGATGTAACTGATTGGGAAGAGGGGATGAGAAGGGAAGAGAGTGTGGCTTGATTAAACCACTGATAAGGATAATTCCATCACTGCTATGGAGGCTTGTAATGTCATAATTGTTCACAAGATTGTCTTCATGAGCTTCAGCAGATGCTTCAGTGTCAAAGTGAGTCATAGTTGCCACAGATACACTACTGACATCAAGTGCTGTCCTACTCCTGTAGTTTCCTGTGATTGTGACCCCACTGTTTCACTTACTACCTCCACAGGACGACATATGCCATTTGTGGCAGCGTATCATATTGTGTGTGCATATGACACTAATCGTTCTGTCATACACTGAGGAAGGTCCTGTCACATGGTTTCTCTCTCATCCTGAAGAACTTGCAAGGAATGTTGATGTAGTTTGTCACACCAATGTTTCTATCACCAACATGTGAGAAGACTAATCACTGTATGAGACTGCAGCTGACTGCTTTTTTTGTGGACAACCATTAGCCAATGAAACTGATACATAGCATAGGGCTCATTACCATCTAAAGAGCAAATTCCACTGTGCAGAACAGAATTCATGAAACTTTACTTACTATCTACCATGACACACATCCATTTTCATCCATAATTTAAGTGGGTATTATGTTTATTTCATTTTTGAGCTCTTGGGTGATTTCAGTCTGTGTGATGATTGGGTCAGTTCCTATCTGATGGCACGAAGAAATATATTTCATTTTCCAATAGAAACACTAAGAACATTATGCTGCACTTCTGTACTCACTATAATCACTATAATTCATGTGGGCAACTCCTCATAAACTTTATGAAACCGTATATCAGGAGGATTTACATATCACTCAAGTTGCACATCCTGATGATGATAAGTTTCAGCTCATAACATAGAAAGGGGTCTTCCCATACAAATATTTGGATTTGGTGGAAAAACTCAGTGAAACCACACTGTCGAACATAACCGCAATCTCTAGCAAAAATTTAGTCACTGCCATGTCATCTGCAGAGTATGGGCATGGAGAGAGCGTCTGGGAGGAGTCTAACATTTCTAATTGAGGGGGAGTATGCAAGTCTTTGTATGGACACAGATGTACACTTTCTTGCAAACATTTACGAACGATTCTGGAGTCAATGCATGGAAAAATACTCGCTGGGTTCTGTGTTCTACTACATCACACCAGGCATTTGTGGGATGCCACACTGAAACTCTTACCTGATGTTGGCATGCTGACTTTTTTTTTTTTTAGTGAAGGATTTACAGAGGACTGTCTTAATGTATCCAGAGACTTGCGAATGGACCAACAATTCAACAAAACATGTAATGATTTAAATTACATCATGTATTTGATTGTAAACAAATTATATTCGCATGGCATGGAACAAGCTTCGCCTATTGCAGGATTACGATGGCTGTTGGACAGGATAATTTCTCATCTGTGGCAGCAGAATTTTGGTGCAGCATATGTTCTGGACTTAGATTTAACATACCCTAAAATTTGTATGGTGTGCATAGTAATTTTCTGTTATGTCCAGAGCACTACGTTACGCAAAATGGTTCCCACCTCAAGATGTTGACAACATTGGAAGGAAAATAAGATACATTCTTCATCATCGAAACCTCAAGCAATGCCTGAAGTTGAACTTGTAACTGGATAATCACCCATGCTATGCCCTTCAAACAGCATGCCCAATTGAAGGAATATATTGATGTAAATATCGATAAGAGGGTCTCTGCAATGAGTGATTTTGGGAAAGACTTACGAACTTAGGAAAAATTCCATTTTCCGCAAATTATGGAAAATGTTATAGGCTATCACGAAATTCGTTTAGTTACCTGTTGGGATGGAAATTAAGGTGCAAGAGAATATATCGTCAGGTTAGTTTAAATGGGCCACAACCTAAAGTTCATCATTCTGGATATGACTAAGATTTCAGTAGTTTGTGTAGGTATGTGTATATTAGACCTTTCTAAACTCCACATGCACCAGTTCCATTATGAGTTTGCGAAAACTCATTTTGCTGACCCAATGTTGTTTTATATGGAAACAGGCAACTTTATTTATTGGGTGAATGGTCGCAGATTATATGATGTAGTGAGGAACCACCTTGTCAACTCGACAAATCTTTATATAGAACTGATAATCCTTATGCCATAAATCCAGCTCAAAATAAGGTTATTGGCTTGATGGAAGATGAGATGAATGGGTGACGGATTGTGAAAAATGCAGGTTTCTGATCAAAAATGTTTACGTACCATAAGAGACAAGTACTGTCTAATGTACACTATGTGTGCGAGTTTGTACAGTTCCTTTCCTGTCACTGGCTTTAAAATATCAAGATTGTATTTAGTTTATTTTTCTTATGTCTCCTAAGGCGAATGTTAAAAATTCATGTCATGTGTTGCAACGTCAACTGTAAACTGTGGTTAAAATTTTTCCTCATGAATAAGTCCACTCCAGTTGTAAATCACAAATCCTTTATTTGAGTAAAATCATACACACAACCAAGGTTTAAGGATGTAAATCCCATCTTCAGGCCTTACAAAGAAACAAGGAAATCTAAGAGAGGTTCTTCACAAAATTAATGAACATTAGAGTATATTATATGATTAAAGTGTTAATGTCAACTGTGTGATGTTGTACTTGAAAGTGTATATGGAGCTCTTGAGAAAGCATACATCAATCTGTGAAACTTGTTCCATCCCCTTAGACTCATTATATGTATATACTGTTAAATTTTTTTGTAAATATAGTATACAATTTTTGTACCATGTTTTTCTGTAATAACATATAATTATATCTGAACTGCAAAATTATATTAACTGGTCCAACATGTGGGACACATTTTGAAAAACATGTTATCTCAAATTTAAAGTGTATGAACTGGTCCAGTTTGTGTGACATACATTTTGAAAAAAAAGTGACTCTTGTTTGCAAAAATCTATTTCAAGAAAAAACATATTAAAACATATCTACTTTTTTAAACTCTACTCACTCGATTTCTTTCTTCCTATCACAGACCTGTTAAATAATTGTTTGCAGCATGAGATTAATAGATCATACAACATGCAGTTACATCTGCATTGCACAGTTCTATTCTACACGAACTGACCCATTCACAATTCATTAACTGTGTGCAGTAGTTTTTATGACATTCAGTGGACAGACACATCGGAATTGAACACGAACCTCCTATGAGAAGAGATGCATTTCATTAGAAGTTTTGTTGGTTTGAAATATGATCATCCACGCTTGAGCCAACCTGTCGAAAGGATTTAGCTCAAGCTCTGTAGCTGGCGATGAGGCGGTGGATGGAGACTTCGTGGTGCACACGCTCTCACCAATTGGAGAGGTAGTGACACATAGCAGCAAAGCACTCACAAACTTTGCGACCATGGAAAGACCCTCTGTACTTCTGTTTCGTTAAATATGCAGTTGTTCCTGCCTTAACAACTGTTAACTGTCTAAACACAAAAGCTGTGATGCAAGAGAGGTAGAGGAAATTGTTTAAACATGCAGACTTCACTGTCTTAAATTTAGGGTAAGTGACTCATAGCGCAATTGAACTGTAACGCCATAGGACAGAGGAAAAACCAATGACTTAGAATTTCCACCATATAAAAAACTTAGAACCAGATTCTAAACTTGGTATGAGTGACTTGATAATCGTGCAGGCTGGACCAGTACATACCAAGTTTGCCATCATAGATAATGATGTCTTAGAGCTGGAAAAAGAAACAGGAAATGTGGAAACTTTGCAGGCTGCACTAGTATCCTCAGGCCAGGCAGCCTGGATTCTGCACTTAGCTCAAGTGACCTGTTTCAACTGTCTTGGATTTTTAACCAATACAACAATTGCACGTCTTGGAATTTTTAATTTCCTGCCAGTGTACACTTGGACAAGTAGGCTGCTTACACCATAACATCAATGAGATGGGGGAAATCCCTATAGTACAAACGGGTTATATTTAATTTCCCGCCATTTTATATGAGAACTATTCGGAATGCAAGGAACTATCGGTTGCAAAATGGAAACCATAGTGAAAATCATTTCCAGGGGCAGATGTGGACTCTGACCACAATCTATTGGTTATGAACTGTAGATTAAAACTGAAGAAACAGCAAAAAGGTGGGAATTTAAGGAGATGGGATCTGGATAAACCGACTAAACCAGAGGTTGTACAGAGTTTCAGGGAGACCATACGGGAACAATTGACAGGAATGGGGGAACGAAATACAGTACAAAAAGAATGGGTAGCTTTGAGGAATGAAACAGTGAATGCAGGAGAGGATCAAATAGGTAAAAAGACGAGGGCTAGTAGAAACCCTTGGCTAACAGAAGAAATACTGAATTTAATTTATGAAAGGAGAAAATATAAAAAAAGCTGTAAATGAAGCAGGCAAAAAGGAATACAAACGTCTCAAAAATGATATCGACAGGAAGTGCAAAATGGCTAAGCAGGGATGGCTAGAGGGCTTATCTCACTAGGGGTAAGATAGATACTGCCTTCAGGAAAATTAAAGAGACCTTTGGAGAAAGGAGAACCACTTGCATGAATATCAAGAGCTTTGATGGAAACCCAGTTCTAAGCAAAGAAGGGATAGCAGGAAGGTGGAAGGAGTATATAGAAGGTCTATACAATGGCGATGTTCTTGAGGACAATATTATGGATATGGAACAGGAGGTAGATGAAGATTAAATGGGAGATATGATACTGCGTGAAGAGTTTGACAGAGCGCTGAAAGACCTAAGCCGAAACAAGGCCCCTGGAGTAGACAACATTCCATTAGAACTACTGACAGCCTTGGGAGAGTCAGTCCTGACAAAACTCTACCATCTGGTGAGCAAAATGTATGAGACAGGCGAAATATCCTCAGACTTCAAGAAGAATATAATAATTCCAATCCCAAAGAAAGCAGGTGTTGACAGATGTGAAAATTACCGAATTATCAGTTTAAGAAGTCACAGCTGCAAAATACTGACGCGAATTCTTTACAGACGAATGGAAAAACTGATAGAAGCCGACCTCTGGGAAGATCAGTTTGGATTCCGCAGAAATGTTGGAACACGTGAAGCAATACTGACCCTACGACTTATCTCAGAAGAAAGATAAACGAAAGGCAAACGTACGTTTCTAGCATTTGTACTCTTAGAGAAAGCTATTGACAATGTTGATTGGAATACTCTCTTTGAGATTCTGAAGGTGGCAGGGGAGTGAAAGGCTATTTACAATTTGTACAGAAACCAGATGGCAGTTATAAGAGTCGAGGGGTATGAAAGGGAAGCAGTGGTTGGGAAGGGAGTGAGACAGGGTTGTAGCCTATCCCCGATGTTATTCAATCTGTATATTGAGCAAGCAATAAAGAAAACAAAAGAATAGTTCGAAGTGGTATTAAAATCCATGGAGAAGAAATAAAAGCTTTGAGGTTCGCCGATGACATTGTAATTCTGTCAGAGACAGCAAATGACTTGGAAGAGCAGTTGAACGGAATGGACAGTGTCTTGAAAGGAGGGTATAAGATGAACATCAACAAAAGCAAAACGAGGATAATGGAATGTAGTCGAATTAAGTCGGGTAATGCTGAGGGAATTAGAGGAGGAAATGAGACACTTAAAGTAGCAAAGGAGTTTTGCTATTTGGGGAGCAAAATAACTGACGATGCTCGAAGTAGAGAGGATATAAAATGTAGACTGTCAATGGCAAGGAAAGCGTTTCTGAAGAAGAAAAATTTGTTAACATCGAGTATAGATTTATATGTCAGGAAGTCGTTTCTGAAAGTATTTGTATGGAGTGTAGCCATGTATGGAAGTGAAACATGGACGATAAATAGTTTGGACAAGAAGAGAATAGAAGCTTTCGAAATGTGGTGCTACAGAAGAATGCTGAAGATTAGATGGGTAGATCACGTAACTAATGCGGAGGTATTGAATAGAATTGGGGAGAAGAGGAGCTTGTGCCACAACTTGACTAGAAGAAGGGATCGGTTGGTAGGACATGTTCTGAGACGTCGGGGGATCACCAATTTCGTATTGGAGGGCAGCGTGGAGGGTAAAAATCGTAGAGGGAGACCAAGAAATGAATACACTAAGCGGATTCAGAAGGATGTAGGTTGCAGTAGGTACTGGGAGATGAAAAACTTGCACAGGATAGAGTAACATGGAGTGCTGCATCAAACCAGTCTCAGGACTGAAGACCACAACAACAACAACGTTATATTTCTATATTTCCAATACCCTCGTCATAGAAGGCACCCTCCTGTGCCTTCTGACAATTTTCTACGCTGGGCTGCAGCTCGTTTTCTGTAGCAAGATGTTGTCTACATAGCCAGTCGTTCGTCTGCACAAAGATGAAAATCAGAAGGAGTCTAGTCTGGGCTGTATGGTGGTTGGTCAAACACTTCCCATTGAAGACTCTGTAGGAGCGTCCTCATTGCCCCTGTAGTGTACGTCCAAGATCTTTCATGAAGAAGGAACTGCATGACAGTTAGTTATGTGGGGTTGCATGAAATCAGGCGGAATCTCTCGGTAGGCACCCATACTTGGTGGGAGACATTTTGACTTGACACTATCTATGGGCATATTAAAAGCCCAACAAATCTGTGCAAGGCTTCATCGGATTTTCACAGTGATTTCCATTTCGCGGCCGATCGTTCCTTACTTTCCGAATAGCCCTCATACGTAGGGCAATTGACCTATGACATCTGATGGTTTTTGGGAGGGAGAAAACTAGCAACAGTGTATCGGCATGCCATTGATGATGTCATGAAAAATCTGGCAACAATGCATACTGCACTTGTACCCCCACTGCTCCATTACTAATATCCCTTTCACTCTCTTGCTATTATATACTGCCACTTCCCCTCTGTGTCTTCCACATGCAGGCTACTCAACAGTCAAAATAAGCAGCTGTAACGTTGCCTACATGTTTGTTACACACATTTGTCTCCCTCAGTTTTGCGGTTTCATTACTGCCATGTGATTTCTAAACTTTGTGGGTTATTCCACCATCTCTAGTTCACCCGCATTTTCTTTAGGATTAATAACGACTTCCTACATCTTAGACTGCAAAATACTACCACTAGATAGCTAAATTTCATATTTTATATTAGTTTTTTCTCATTTCCCATCAGTTTATAGGGACAAAGTATTATTTTATTCTCTAGATCTTCCACCTTCCTTGAAGTCAAACTGATATTCGTCTGGTTTTCTATTAATTTTTTCAGTAATTCTGTATCGTATTTCAGTCAGAAATTTAAGTTGTATGCCTTCTTCGGTGATGTGATAATACTATCGTAGAAATGAAGTAAAGCTCGTTTTTCATTGTCTGACATCAGAGGGAACATCCTTATAGTTTCTACATGTTCCATTCATTTTAGTAGCGTATCTCATCAAATCCCCCTGACTGTAAATAACACTAAAAGGTATAGATAGTTTCACTCATCAGCCTTGCATAAAGTGTAAAGTACATCAAAATAATGAGAATTTTGTTTCCTTTCTTTAGTGCATCTTGAGCGATACGACTTTTCCTTAGCGTGACAAACTTCTGCAACAAATGACCTAGCTGTGTCAGTGACCTAAGATTCCATTACCGCGTCCAATGCCACTATTCAGAATAACGGTAGTCAATCTTTCATTCAATCATATACCACATAAAAACCTGGCCGACTTAAGAGCCAAAAAATTTTCAAAGACTGAGGTAATCGTCACACTCTGCTCTCATATGCTATACACGCACTCATCCTCAGGTGACTGTGCGCTCAGAACTGGGAAGAGCGACTTGACGCTATCTATGGGCGTACTAGAGACCATGTCCAAAACTTATATCAAAACTAGTTGTACATAAGAAAACTTATTCACTTTCCAGTAACAATAAAATTTCCTTTACTTTACTGGATAAACTTATTCACTTTCCAGCAACAATAAAATTCCCTTTATTTTACTGGATGCTGTACAATATTTATCGCCCATGTGTACTTAACCACCAACAGAATCTTCATCTTATTCCTGAAGTTACTGTCATTCATTCTCTGTGATAGCGCTTGTTGCACTTTCATACAATGTTGACGTAATTCCTATAGTTATAACAATACATATTTCAGGTTGCCATGCCTCCCGCTACATTGCAGTCTCCATGCTGAGGAATGTGCTAGATGGTAACAGTTTGTGAATGACAATACGTCCATTCTCCGACTTTAAAATGTTTACGTATAACACGTTTGACGATGGAAATAGGCAAATCGACCAAAGGTTCCTCTAACAGCTCTGACAAACTGTTTAAATATCTTCCTCGGATTAGTTGGTAAACCGGACCAGGAGATTAATCATTTGTCACAAGTGTGCTAACAACATCTCCGTGTTTAATGACCTTGTGGTCAGCGGAATGTTAAATCCTAATCTTTCTTTTTTTAACAACAATGCACCTGACCTTACTGACTTCCAGTCTATGGATGAAAGAAACGTTATTTTTCGCACAGGTCATTTCAAACTGTACGTGATAATATGCTCGGCAAACTGAAAGCAAATGAATGATGGCATGGCCCTGGAGCCTGAAAACGTATCTATTGATCGTTTCTTGCAAGTGTACTACGGGGTTAATACATTCAAGGCTCCGTTGCATAAAACATTCCGACTTGGTGTTATCTGATGAGGTCGGCGTTGCCGGCACGACATGAGAAAAGGTTAAATCGCTAGTCGGCACGGTTTGCGCTACCAATGCCAGATAATGAGCCTCACATTTTCTGTTCCCGGTCAACGCTCTACTCTTAATTTTTATCTACCTGGAGGATCTTCGTATTTATTCGTTTGCTTGTGAGTAGGTGCTTAAGATGAAGTCTCATGTTTCCAAAGACCCGAAAAAAATCATCCAAAACACAGATTTGACTTCCATTTTCTTGTAACAGTAACTAAACAAAAATATGTTTCTGTGATCAACAGATGGGATAAGTTTTCCAGCTGAGTTAGGAATGCACGCTAAAAAAACTAGATGTTACTGTTTAAAGACATTTTATACCATCAAAAGTTGCTATTAGATAATGATACTGCTGCTACTAGTTTCGAAATAGTGCCATCATCTGGCACAGGCTATTACTCAAAGAGGTATACATCAAGTCATGTTAAAAAGTTGTTTTCACGTCCTTGTTTTAAATAAATAGTGTGTCCTTTTTCCACTGCTATAAACTTAAAATTACACTATCTGATAAAACAACTGATGCAACCATGTGGTATGAATGGATGTCAACGTAATTTCATGCACGCACACCCCATCGGCGGTTAAGTAAATGATTAGGATTGCAGTTCTTTGTGACAGGTAAAACGGCCACCTGGCACCGGTGGCAGTAGGTGAGTGAACTCTGATGCCGCAACGGTATGCCACAGATATCCTGCATTCCCGTGTGTTACCTCTCATTCCACAGTATAGTGGTGCACATTTTCAAGAGGACAGCGCTCGTCTACACAGTGTCGTCCGTGTACAGTGCTCTTATCAGGCCATTATAGGTGGCGTGAACAACGACGATGTTGAGTGATCGCTGTCAAGAACACGGAGATGCCCTGTACTCGTATGAGACAGCGTTATCAGCTCCTCACAGAGTTTGAAAGGGTCTACATTTGGTCGGCTGATCAAATCGTGCAATACACAGATTTGTGAGGAACTCGCATGTGGCAGTGGCCACGGGAATGCAAGACAGGTATTCCGATCGACCACGTCCGACAACTACAGGATAGGATCGTCGAATCATACACCAAGCACGTCATACCCCCTTCACATCTGTGCCTACCGTCTGAGAACGAGTAATGGACTCATTCTGTGTCACCCTCCAGTATTGCTCGGAGACTATCAGCAACTCAGTCATGGAATTACCATGCCATACGTAGGCTACTGTTAACACCACAGTCGAAACCAATCCGTTTGAAGTAATGTCATGACTGGGAAGTATGGAGTGGTGATGAACGGCGTCTCTCGAGGTTCAGCAATGAATCACTGTTTTACACTAGCCCTGGCTGACCATCGTCGGCAGTTATTGTGGTGACTGGGGAGAATTCTTCCAATGTTTAGGAGAGGCACAACGGTGCTGCACTTGGTGTCATGGTGTGGGGAGCCAAGGGGTGTGACTTCAGGTCACAGCTGGTAGTGAGTGAGGAATCTCATGCAGCACAATGACATACAATGGATATCTTGCTTTTCCATGTGTTACCTCTCACGTGACAGTAAGTGGTGCAAATTGTCAACAGGACAACACTCGTTCAGACATTTTAGATGTCTCTATGAACTGTCTGTGTGACGCTGAGCCGCGCGGGATTAGCAGAGCGGTCTCGGGCACTGCAGTCATGGACTGTGCGGCTGGTCCCGGCGGAGATTCGAGTCCCCCCTCGGGCATGGGTGTGTGTGTTTGTCCTTAGGATAATTTAGGTTAAGTAGTGTGTAAGCTTAGGGACTGATGACCTTATCAGTCAAGTCCCATAAGATTTCACACACATTTGTGACGTTGAGATACACACATAGCCAGCAAGATTCCTTTAAGTTTCCCTGATGGGACATGTACGGGGTCAGCTCAAATGTCAACCCTGTCCCAGTGCCAGTGTCCATAATATCAAGGACCACTTACAACAGCTATGGACAGTTGCTTCAGGAGATGATACAATCCTTCCCTACCGATTCAGTGCATCCAAGTCATCAGAGTGCAACATCGTACTGACAAGTGGGCTATACAGTCAAGTTCCTTGTAAATTTGATTCGATTTTGGAATCACTTAAAAATAAAACATCACATACCTGACCACCTTCATATCCAAATGGTTAGTATCCTATTCTTTGTGCGGAAGGACATGAGTAGACTACTATTCCTGGTACCTCCTCAGATTTTGTTCTGAGGTAGGGTGGCCTGGAATGGGGTCCACTCAGACTTATGAGACCACATGGGGAACTGCTTGAGTGAAGAACCAGGGGCACCATCTGGTTTCATCTATTGGCAATATGGCCATGATATTGGTGTCATGCTGACCACGTGTCCCACGATCATAGGCTGCTCCTCATGCTGCTTTATAGACAGTAGTTGGTCAGTCGTAAAAGCCCTAAGGCCTAACCTGTGAGTGGTGTTAGTATTTATAACATCACATAACAACTCAATCCACGAACTTCCACTTCGTTTCTCCCTATCCTTCTGACTACTTTCCTTTCTGTGTCTGGTAGTGTATTTTGCCTCAGTTACAGCGATGACTAATGTTTTTTTATTGTTTTCACAGTCATTCAACGGGTGTCTTCATACTTGTTTTTTGTAATGTTTTATGTTCCTTGCGGGCTTGTTTACGCCTTAACCTATAACGAGCACCTGAAGTAAGATTACAAATTCCATCGACCTGTCGAGCCATCTCCTAAAACGATACCTTATCTTTCAATACTGTACCCAATGTAACATTCGTAATATGTCCCACGCGACATACTCTTACAAGTACAAGGCAAAAACCCTCTCACAGTAACTAGTATGACGGTCGCCATCTGCCCCGCAGATGCTCCATCCCAATCTGAAACGAAAGTAACGTCCCACGCCTAATTACTGTATCGATAGTCGATCATCAAAATGGCGCTGCATTTCCAGGACCGGGATGCTGCATGCATCGGTACCCCTTTCGCTGGTAGCCTGGTGGCCTTCACTAACCAGTTGCCTGTACCTCTGCTACTGCACCCTTTGACAGGCAGGTCCAGTCCTGCCTGTAGGCCTTCAAACTCACCCGTCTTCAGCCATAGATCTTGGAAGTTAGCTCGCTGTGCCTGCACATTTCTACTTATATTGCGATTTGAACTCGTTTTGCCACCTTTTAACATCCTTGCTTATTACTGTGTGTTCTCGACAGGGCAATGTAATTTCGTTCACTCCTCCAGCGGGACTAGCCCAGTGCTCTGTTACTGTGCGTTTATAGAGTCCAGTAAATTCTGTCAGCGCTGATGCAGCACTAGTCACAGTAGATGTAGTCCGTTCTACTACAACTATGCTCCATCTCATCGAGCGACCAAATATCATCAAAACACGTTTGTTGCCCATCTCATGTTTCACCGAGAAACCATCGCGGGTACTCCCAAAATCTGTCCCACTTCACTTTTTCCTGCCTATTTGGTTCAACGTCACCATCTCCAGCATTTCTCCTATTATATCAAATCCTCATCACACGCACAATCATATTATCTAGCATTATCCCAATGTTCGGAATAAAACCTTCAAATTCCCATTTCCAACCACCTACAACTCATCCCCACTCTACTCCCGTCCCACTTTAATTTTCCTGTCAGAACTGGTCATCTGGCTTCCAAGCACGGCATCCCAGCTGATGTAAAGAAGCTTTAACATCGTAATCCATCCTAACATCCCGCTTACAACGACCATCTATGAAAAAATCATCGCATCGCGTAGAACGTCTGCTTTTATAATGTCGTCCATGTGTTCTTCATCCTGTTCTGTTTTAACACACAGTACTTCAACAGATCGTATAGCTGAACAGGAGTCCCATCCTGTTGCCAGCCTGCTTTCTTCTGGAGGAATGGAAATGGAAATGAACGTTTGGCGTCGTCGGCTGGGAGATCCCTTACGGGGCAGGTCCCGCCGCCTTGGTGCAGGTCTTATTACATTCGACGCCACATCAGGCGACCTGTGAACCGAATGGGCATGAAATGATGATGAAGACAACACAACACCCAGTCCCTGAGCGGAGAAAATCCCCGACCCTGCCGGGAATCGAACCAGGGCCCGTAGGACGGCAATCCGTCACGCTGACCATTCAGGTATCGAGGCGGACTTCTGGAGGAATGAAATGGCAACGTGAGGAAATATTTACACCTGAATAATGCTTTATTGTACTTAACATGTTCCAGTTTATTACATACACTCTAAGGCAAAAAACAGAAACAACTATCACGAAAGAGTTATGAAAATAGGTCAAAAACTGGTATTCAAACGTGTGTCGATAGAAAATGCAAAATTCTAGACTCTGACGGGAGATGGATGAATCTGTGACGCTGCAGCGCAATTTCACCGCGCAGGTCAGGTGGCAGGAAGAGCAAACAGGGGACACTTCAATACTACGTCATAAAGTACGAGTATTTGCGTATTTCATTCCGTGTACTCAGTTGGACAGTAACTATGCCTTGCAAGCAGGCGACTGAACCATATGCGTAATCTCAGCATTTGAGAGACGAACTGCAGTTGGGATCAAAGAAATCGGTTGAAGTAATCGGCGAATAGCTTGGTATTTGAATAGAGGCGATGCCACTATTCGCCAGTGTTGGCAAGAATGGGTGAACCACCGCCGAACACAGCGCAAGAAGGAAGCGGTCGACCTGGAAAGACGACAGAACGTGAGAATCGAGCAATCGTCGGAGAGGCACTGAGAGCTCCGGACTCATCATCATCATCGATTCGACGTGCAACTGCTGCTTCACTGACCACAAGGACAATTAATAGGGCGCACGCAGAAAAGGGTTGAGCACATGGCGGCTCTTGCGCCGACCACCATTGACTGCTGTACAACAACAAACCTATTTGCTGTGCTGTCAGGCACATTCAGCATGGAATCTCATTAACTGGAGCGAAACTGTCTTCAGTGGTGAGTCCTGTTTCGAACTGAGGCCAAATGACCAGCGAAGAGGTGTCTGGAGACTCTCCAGACAGCAGTGGGATACCAACCTGACTGTCGGTCACACCCCGTTGTTTTTTTTTTTTTTTTTTCGTCATGGCAATATGTCCTTGGCTTACATTTCAGCAAGATAATGCCCGCCCGCACACGTCAAAATAGTTTCTACTACATATCTTCGCGCTTACCAAACCCTACCTTGGTCAGCAAGGTCGCCGGATATCTCCCCAAGTGAGCACTACGAGCAGGGCTCTCGAAAGAGATCGGGATTTTGACGTTCCAAAGCGCTGGTTGGACAGCACTTGGCACGACGTCCCTCGGGAGGACATCCAAGCTGAATAACTGCTTGCCTAAGAACCGAACGCAGACCAGTGCGTTATCGACTTGCTCAATTTGTGGATCTCTTTCTCTTGAATAAATGATCCATTTTTTCTGAAAAAGTAATCATTCGGTTGTCCGTACATGTACATCTCATCTATCGATTTCTGCCCAATTTGGAATTCCTTCGTGGTGTGGAACGCACTCCACGGCAACAAATCAACGCGAAATACTGGTTGCATCCCCGACATCGCTATGTATGAAGGCTATTCATAAATTAACCTCCGACTGGCCATTAAAAATAAACAAAAGCATGTAGTTTCATGGTGCTTGCTTGGCTGGAAAAGGAGGCTTTGAAGGTCACGTTGCGTCAGTCATTTGTCTATTTCGTTCATCAGCGTATAAGCAGCAAGTGACTGAAATGGACGGTGTCCTTGCGTCTCCTACCAGTCGTGAGCTGCGCTCTGTCATTCGCTTTCTGCAAGCAGAAGGAGTAAGTGCCACCAAGATTCATCGTCGATTGCGTCGTGTGTATGAGGATGGGAATATTAATAATGATGTTGTGAGAGAATGATTCAGAAATTCAAGGCTTGTCGCGTAGTTATAGATGATGGTAGCGGCCGAGGAACATACTCACGTGTGCATGCCAGACGTTGGTTCACATTTTCCGAACATTCTAAAGATGTGGCTCAGAAACCAAGGGAAACCCCCTTTAACACAGTCATAGAGAGGTTAGGTTACCGCAGGTTTTGTGTTCGACGGGTACCAAAATGTCTGACGTTCGCCAAACTGAAATATTGGGTTCAGCCATGACAATCCTTCAACGCTACTATGAAGATATGCACGAATTTCTGGATCGAATCGTGAATGTGAAGACATGGCTGCTGTATGTCAACACCGAAACTAAGGAAGGACCAGCCCAAACAGTGGATGCATACTCATTCTCCCAACAGTTTCAAAAAATTCAAGCAAACACTGTCAAACCACAAAATCGTGGTTACTTTGTTTTGGGTTTTGATAACAGATTTCATGGAAGTAAATCACAGGTTTATGTTAGACTGTTACCAATATCCGAAAGTCATTCCAAAACAAACGGCGCGATATGATGACGGAAGGAATCATGCTCCTGCACGACAGTGCGAGACTCCATAGTGCGAATGGAATGAATAAAACTCACTCTTTTCCGCTGGGAGACTTTTCAACATCCTTCCTATAGCCCGGATTTGGCACCTGCGAGTTTTATTTTTTGCCCTAAGGCGGACGATGAGCCCAAGGATTTTGTCAACAACTGGCTGAAGCACCTGAAGGCACAATTCTGTGATGGAGAGGTAAAGAAAGCGATGTCACGGTACGACAAATGTTTGTATTTGGGTGACGACTACGTAGGCAAATAACGTCAACATGGAAATACAGATTGCACATTTAAAAGATTATCCATTTCTTTTCTTCTTAGTTTAATATCTACTTGTAAGTGGGCGAGCCCACATGTTGCCAAGGCTGTTTAGGCTATTTTGCAGAAGTTCCGTTGGGAAGTCCTTACATATCCTCTACACAGTGACAATCAAGAATTTACCATGATTGTGGAGCTCCGAAGAAAGACAGACATTCGAGGCCGTTGATTTGCTTCAGACGATCAGGGGCACACCTGGATACAATCATACTTCCGCAGGTACCCGCAAACATTTTGCATGAAGGCACTGAGCGTCTTGTATCAATCGGGGTAAATGTATTAACAGTTATGGCGATTACTTTTGAAATAATAAACAGTTCACTTACTTTTTCCATCTGTCTCGTTTCTTACAGAAAAAGGTATTTGGGGCCCTGGGACTGTGAGACAAAATTGTATCCCTCAAAATTGCCCCCTTTCAAAGAAGAAGGAAACAGTGGAATATGAAACAGGCAGTGCAAAAGGAAAATTGTTTGTTCCTGTGTAAATGGCATGACATCTCCGTTGTTTCTGCAGCATAAATAAAACTGGTGTGAACCCAGTAACTAACTTTAAAAGATATTCTTAGCAGTCAAGGAAACTCACTGAATTTCCTCGACCGTCCACTCTGACAGAATACAAGGACATGGATCGAACTGATCGAATGCATCAAAATGTGTTATCAGTACAGGATTAATATCAATAACATGATGTGGTACTGGGCTATTTTCAGTTAGTTATTGAATATCAAAGAAATTTTCAAAGAGGTATGCTTCAGGAGGTATGCGATGCCACCGAAAGGACCTGACCGAACACCAAACTGCAGTATTGTAATCAGTTAACTCCAGTTTGACGTAATGAACCACCTGATGATGAAAATACTGGAACTCAAAAGAAGACGATGTGTTGTAATAAAAATAAACTTCAAGACATCAGCACTTAGTGCTGGAAATGTAAAGTGTGTTGAGTGTTCTTTTTTTAAATTTGTTTCTTTCATTGCAGTCATGTGTATCCTTTTCATGTCAATGTATGTTTTGTTCCAAATAGTGCTCTGCATCACATGTATGGTGCGGTATCCATACAAATTATAAAATGGATTTACGTATGTATGTGAGTTTGTATGTACCACAGCTCCTGCTAAATCACTATACCGATTTCAACCAAACTTTGTACAAATATCATTTACTGGCTGGAAACTGTCGCTGTGGGGTAAGAACGATCCACGTATCGAAGGGGTAGGGGTAGAGATGAAAAAGCAGTGTAGCCCACGACGCAAGAATACGCATACTTTGTTGTTGTTGTGGTCTTCAGTCCAGAGACTGGTTTGATGCAGCTCTCCATGCTACTCTATCATGTGCAAGGCTCTTCATCTCCCAGTGCCTACTGCAACCTACATCCTTCTGAATCTGTTCAGTGTATTCTTCTCTTGGTCTCCCTCTACGATTTTTACCCTCCACGCTTCCCTCCAATACTAAATTGGTGATCCCTTGATGCCTCAGAATATGCCCTACCAGGAGATCCCATCTTCTAGGCAAGTTGTGCCACAAAGTCCTCTTCTCTCCAATTCTATTCAATACCTCCTCATTAGTTATGTGATCTACCCATCTAATCTTCAGCATTCTTCTGTAACACCACATTTCGAAAGCTTCTAATCTCTTCTTGTCTAACTCTATTTATCGTCCACGTTTCACTTCCATACAAGGCTACACTCCATACAAATACTTTCAGAAACGGCTTCCTGACACTTAAATCTATACTCGATGTTAACAAATTTCTCTTCTTCAGAAACGCTTCCCTTTCCATATCCTGTCTACATTTTATATCCTCTCTACGTCGACCATCATCAGTTATTTTGCTCCCCCAATAGCAAAACTCATTTACTACTTTAAGTGTCTCATTTCCTAATCTAATTTCCCCAGCATCACCCGATTTAATTCGACTACATTTCATTATCCTCGTTTTGCTTTTGTTGATGTTCATCTTATATCCCCCTTCCAAGACACTGTCCATTCCGTTCAGCTGCTCTTCCAGGTCCTTTGCTGTCTCTGACAGAATTACAATGTCATCGGCGAACCTCAAAGTTTTTATTTCTTCTCCATGGATTTTAATTCATACTCCGAATTTTTCTTTTGTTTCCTTCACTGCTTGCTCAATATACTGATTGAATAACATCGGGGATAGGCTACAACCCTGTCTCACTCCTTTCCCAACCACTGCTTCCCTTTCATGCCCCTCGACTCTTATAACTGCCATCTGGTTTCTGTACAAATTGTAAATAGCCTTTCGCTCCCTGTATTTTACCCCTGCCACATTCAGAATAGTTGTGCAGTATTTTAGAATTAGTGCACTTAGAGACTTGCAACAAACTTTGTTCATAATTTCAAATCTTTACAGATCATTTTATCGCTGACAACCACCGAAATATGACGAAAAAAATGGTTCAAATGGCTCTGAGCACAATGGGACTTAACATCTCAGGTCATCAGTCCCCTAGAACTTAGAACTACTTAAACCTAACTAACCTAAGAACATCACACACATCCATTCCCGAGGCAGGATTCGAACCTGCGGCCGTAGCGGTCGCGCAGTTCCATACTGAAGCGCCTAGAACCGCTCGGGTACCAGCGGCCGGCAAATATGATGAAAGTAAGAACGTTTGTCGTTTACTACATTACCGTTGTTCAAGCAGTAAAACTGTCGCATGAAGTATGACGTTTTAATTTATTACTTCTTTACTAGTAACCGTATTCGTGAAACGTTTCTCAGACAGTATTCAGATATACCACTCAATTTACCTGACAAATTAAATCATTGTACGACACTTAGTTCAGGAGGTATGACGTCATAAACACGGAAAACGTGAAAAACAACGGCATCACGCAAGACGATTAAATTTATTACCCCGTTGCTACTAGCTCTGTTGAAAACACTTCTCGCAGACAGTATCCACAATTGTCGCTGAATGTATCTACAAAAATATATCATTTTACGACACTTAATTCAGGAGATGTCACCGGCCGGCCGCTGTGGCCGAGCGGTTCTAGGAGCTTCAGTCCGGAAGCGCGTTGCTGCTGCGGTCGCAGGTTCGAATCCTTTCTCGGGCATGGATGTGTGTGATGTCGTTAGGTTAGTTAGGTTTAAGTAGTTCTAAGTCTAGGGGACTGATGACCTCTTACTGCTTAGAGCCATTTGAACGATTTTCAGGAGATGTGACTCAAATACTTATATGCGAAAAAATTACCACTTCTTGCATGACGTTTTAATTTCTTACTTCTTTGCTACTAACTCTATTCACAACATATTTGGCAGACGGTATCCACATATGCTGCTGAATGTACCTAGATGTGACCTCATAAACACTGAGATGCGTGAGAACTGCCGCATCACGCATGACGTTTTGGTTTATTACTTCTTTACTACCAGCTCTATTCACAACACATTTTGCAGACAGTAGCCAAATACGACACTGTATGTATCTGCAAAATTATATCATTTTTCAGCACATAGTTCAGGCGATACGATGTTGTAAAGATAAAGTTTCGTGAAAATGAAACAGCAGGGCGCTATTCGCTAGACATACACGTGAAATATGTGTACAAATCTGCGTGAAATATATTAAATATGTGTGAAATATATTTTAACTATGCGCATATGAGCAAAGTCATGGGCAGAAAGCTCATCCTAAACTACTGGAACGGTTTCAGTCCTATTTGGTACAGATATTACACTCCTGGAAATGGAAAAAAGAACACATTGACACCGGTGTGTCAGACCCACCATACTTGCTCCGGACACTGCGAGAGGGCTGTACAAGCAATGATCACACGCACGGCACAGCGGACACACCAGGACCCGCGGTGTTGGCCGTCGAATAGCGCTAGCTGCGCAGCATTTGTGCACCGCCGCCGTCAGTGTCAGCCAGTTTGCCGTGGCATACGGAGCTCCATCGCAGTCTTTAACACTGGTAGCATGCCGCGACAGCGTGGACGTGAACCGTATGTGCAGTTGACGGACTTTGAGCGAGGGCGTATAGTGGGCATGCGGGAGGCCGGGTGGACGTACCGCCGAATTGCTCAACACGTGGGGCGTGAGGTCTCCACAGTACATCGATGTTGTCGCCAGTGGTCGGCGGAAGGTGCACGTGCCCGTCGACCTGGGACCGGACCGCAGCGACGCACGGATGCACGCCAAGACCGTAGGATCCTACGCAGTGCCGTAGGGGACCGCACCGCCACTTGCCAGCAAATTAGGGACACTGTTGCTCCTGGGGTATCGGCGAGGACCATTCGCAACCGTCTCCATGAAGCTGGGCTACGGTCCCGCACACCGTTGGGCCGTCTTCCGCTCACGCCCCAACATCGTGCAGCCCGCCTCCAGTGGTGTCGCGACAGGCGTGAATGGAGGGACGAATGGAGACGTGTCGTCTTCAGCGATGAGAGTCGCTTCTGCCTTGGTGCCAATGATGGTCGTATGCGTGTTTGGCGCCATGCAGGTGAGCGCCACAATCAGGACTGCATACGACCGAGGCACACGGGGCCAACACCCGGCATGATGGTGTGGGGAGCGATCTCCTACACTGGCCGTACACCACTGGTGATCGTCGAGGGGACACTGAATAGTGCACGGTACATCCAAACCGTCATCGAACCCATCGTTCTACCATTCCTAGACCGGCAAGGGAACTTGCTGTTCCAACAGGACAATGCACGTCCGCATGTATCCCGTGCCACCCAACGTGCTCTAGAAGGTGTAAGTCAACTACCCTGGCCAGCAAGATCTCCGGATCTGTCCCCCATTGAGCATGTTTGGGACTGGATGAAGCGTCGTCTCACGCGGTCTGCACGTCCAGCACGAACGCTGGTCCAACTGAGGCGCCAGGTGGAAATGGCATGGCAAGCCGTTCCACAGGACTACATCCAGCATCTCTACGATCGTCTCCATGGGAGAATAGCAGCCTGCATTGCTGCGAAAGGTGGATATACACTGTACTAGTGCCGACATTGTGCATGCTCTGTTGCCTGTGTCTATGTGCCTGTGGTTCTGTCAGTGTGATCATGTGATGTATCTGACCCCAGTAATGTGTCAATAAAGTTTCCCCTTCCTGGGACAATGAATTCACGGTGTTCTTATTTCAATTTCCAGGAGTGTATTTACAATCTGGAAATAAAAACTGCAGGGGTAAGAACCACCAGCCTCCTATTAGGGTAAGTGCGATAATGTAGAGAGAGAAGGGAGAATGAGGAGATGGATATACAGCGAGGGGTAAGGAGGAGATAGGCACAGGTAGGAGGAGGAGAGAGATAAAGATAAGGCAGGGGAGAGATGGTAGAGGAGGAGATGCACAGAGACCAGCAGAAGAAGAAACTGATAGAGAGATGGGGTAGGAGGAAATGAACAGGCTAAGGGGGAGGAGGAAATGGATAGAGAAGGGGAAGAAGGGGAACAGGCAGAGCGAGGGGAGAGGAAGAGATGGAGACAGAAAGGAAAGGGGAGGAAATGAACAAGGAGAGTGGGAGGAGGAGATGAAAAGAGAGAGATGGTAGGAAGGTATGGATCGAGAGATGGGGGAGAGATTGACAAAAAGAGGGGGAATATGAGATGGAATTGAGAGGGGAGGAAGAGATGGATACAAAGGGAAGGAGCAGATGGGCAGAGGGGATGGAGCAGATTGAAAGAGAGAGGCAGGAGGAGGAGATGGACAGGGAGGAAGGTAGGAAGAGATGGACAGAGAGTGCGTGGTGGAGGAGGTGGACACAGAGAGGGGTTGGTGGAGATAGAGAGGAAGTGGTGGAGGTGATGGATAGGGACAGGAGGGGATGGATAGGGAGAGGAGGAATGAGAGGTGGATAAAGGGAGAGGGGATGGGCAGAGAGAAGGGGAGGAGGAGGTGGTAGAGAGAGGGGATGAATTCGGATTACAAACACCACGTGGCTTCCTGTTCTCGGCGATACCGCACCTCCAACTCTAAGAAGATCACAGTCCTCAGCTACCCAGTCATCGAGATATTGCACAAGCAGAATACCAACGCTTGAAATCAAGGAAACCGCGGCACATAGCAAATAGTTTTATTCATCTGATAGTCTTATTCATCTAATTACTGGGTGTCTTTCGACGTCAACCATTCATAGAAAACCCAGTGGGAGCAGTCATCCGTAGCCAACTAACTTCTAGTCGAGAATACTTTCATGTAAATACAAGGATTCGATATCTCGTGACGTCAATAGAGTATTATGAACTGGATTCGAAACAGAAAGGCTGGTGTGGTTGTCTAATGAACAAGTGGGGATGGGTTGGATCTGCAAATATTGGCTGTGAAGCCTTCTTACAGTCAGCCCACCATATCGTTGCTGACTGTCCTCTTCAAGGGTACAAAGGAACGATAATGCACATTCACCAAGCATCAGATGAAGCGACTGAATGGCTAAGAGCACTAAATCTGGATATGTAATACTGTACGAGCTTGTACACATTTGTCCACAAATGCATTTGTTTTCATCTGGTGATAAATAAATAAATAAACGACACTTGCACCAGCAAAGCTAAAAACCAGAGATAGCTATGACGTCGAAGATAGCGGTTCCTCCCGACAGGTGGCAACTGTTAACGTCGAAAAACTTCTCGCACTAGACTATAAGGGTCGGGACGTGACACCTATAGTGGTGGGTGGATTGGCTGCTGGCTAATAAAGATGGAGCATGGTTTTCACACTAGGACAAGCGCTATGGAGGTGGTGGTGACTGGAATGGTACTGCAAACCGTCATTGAAACGTACCTGGTTATAATAATCCTTTATTAAAGACAGTTACAAAAATGGAAACGTAACTGAAAAGGTCGTTGGCATGCGTGATATAGGTGACCACAGGCATATAGCATGCCAGAATCAATGGTGTGCCTGGAAGGCAGGCAATGCATGAGGGATACAGCAGCTGTTGGATTTAGTATGTTTGCAATAAAATAGGCCTGTCTGAAGAGGCCTCGGAGCGCCGAAGGTACCGACCGACCGCCGCGTCATCCTAAGCGGACAGGAATCACTGGATGCAGACATGGAGGGGCATGTGGTCAGCGCACTGGCCTCCTGGCTGCTGTCACTTTTCGTGACCGGAGGCGCTACTCCTCAGTCAAGTAGCTCCTCAATTAGCCTCACAAGCGCTGAGTGCACTTTACTTGCCAACAGCGCTCGGCAGACGCAGACAGTCACCTATCCAAGTGCTAGCCAAGCCCGACAGTGCTTAACTTTGGTGATCTGAAGGGCACTGGTGTGACCATTGCGGCAAGGCGTAGCTGCAGTAACCTGACACAAGTGGCATGTCTGCGGCGATGGATGACAGAGACGTTCCTTCATAGCTCATATTCCCTGTGGCTGCACTAACAACACGCTGGCGTAGACTGTGTTTAAATCGTGCTGCCCAGCATGACTAGAGGTAAAGCCGTGCACGCATCCTGGGCAATGGTCAGCAACAATGTAGGCCTGCTCAGGCTGGATGGCAACGACAGACGGTGTAGCTGGGTGGTAAGCTGGTCCAGGCTTGAACTCACAACCCACCGTAGAAGGTAGTCACCCAGTAGGTGACCAAGGTGACTGCATACAGACTTCACTTCAGGCAGAATCCTGCAGTTATTGGGGACAAAATCCGTGGATTCTGGAAGGCTGTTTCATTTCGTACTGCAAGTGTTTTCCATATTATTGTCATCAACTGGCACAGATTGTGATTGCGTAGTATGTCATCCTGTACACACCTGGTTACTTCAGGATACAATGAACATTTGAGAGTGAGTGTCTTATTTGGGGGGTATATTTGTGCGCCATCTGGTTAGTGTTTCTCCATCAACACCAGTTCCACCCCAGAAACAGTAACAGTCTGGAGGAGCAGCTGGGTGCTAATGTTTGGCAGAGATGACTTCACTTGCCCCCGTTTTCCTTCTAGTCAGCTAGTTCTGAAACCCTGCCAAAGCTATAAGATGTCACAACAGTGGCTTTCGGGGTCGCTGGCTAGAGTATTTCGCGGTGTCAAGTAACTGAATGAGTCTTCTTTCGACGTGAAACACTTTCTTGCGCAAAGGTGCCCGCTCTGCAAAGATGGCACCTCTCCCCCTCTGTCATGTCGTTCTGCTGATCGAAGCAGTAATACGAGGGCCGTTCAGAAAGTAACCTCCGGTTGATTTTAAAAAATACACCAAGTTAAATAAAAATATTTTAATATATACATCTTACAACTACATCTTTGCACTATTTTTCTACATAGTCTCCATAGCGATTGAGGCACTTATCGTATCTCTTCACAAGCTTTGAAATTCCTTCTGCATAAAAATCACCCGCTTGTGCCTGGAGCCAGCCTGTGACTGCATCTTTGAGCTCTTCGTCGTCATCAAACCGCTGTGACCCGAGCCATTTCTTCAAATGCATGAAGAGGTGATAATCACTTGGCGCCAGGTCTGGGCTGTAAGGTGGATGGTTGATAACGTCCCACTTGAAGCACTCAAGAAGGGCCGTTGTTCTGCGAGCAGAGTGAGGACGGGCGTTATCGTGCAAAAAAACGATACCGGAAGTCAGCATACCACGGCGTTTGTTCTGTATAGCCCGTCGTAGCTTTTTTATTGTTTCACAGTACACGTCTTGATTAATGGTCGTACCACGTTCCATGAATTCAACCAACAACACCCCTTTGGCATTCCAAAACACCGTTGCCATCAGTTTTCTGGCAGAAAAATCTTGCGAGGCTTTTCTTGGTTTGGTAGGCGAATTTGAATGTGCCCACATCTTTGATTGTTCTTTTGTCTCAGGGTTCACGTACTTAATCCAGGTTTCGTCACCGGTCACGATTCTGTTTAACAAAGGTTCTCCTTCGTCCTCATAACGTGACAGAAAGTCTAATGCAGAGGCCATTCTTTGAGTTTTGTGGTGGTCGGTAAGAATTTTGGGCACCCATCGTGCACAGAACTTACGGTAACCCAATCTTGCTGTCACTATCTCGTACAAGAGAGTCTTAGAAATCTGTGGAAATCCAGTAGACAGCTCCGACATTGAGAAACGTCGATTTTCACGAACTTTTGCATCAACTGTCTGAACGAGTTCGTCAGTCACCAATGATGGTCTACCACTCCTCTCTTCATCATGAACGTTTTCTCGTCCACTTTTAAATAAACGTACCGATTCACGGACAACTCCTTCACTCATAACTCTTGGTCCGTTCACGGCACAAAGCTCCCGATGAATAGCTGCTGCAGAATATCGTTTGGCTGTAAAAAACCTTATGACAGCACGCACTTCACATTTGGCGGGGTTTTCTATTGCAGCACACATTTCAAACTGCCACAAAAACTAAACTAGCGCAGGTACGACGTTCACTCGACCACGGCTTGATGCCGACTGACCTGTTGGAGTGCGTGAACGCACAGATGGCGTCGCTACTCCCCCCACAACCCGCACTGTGACCAATCGGAGGTTACTTTCTGAACCGCCCTCGTAGTTCATTGCCCCAAATGAAGCCTTGGTGCAACAGGGTACTTACTAGCCATTTGATGAGTATTAAATCCTACGCTGGCTAAAAGTTAATAAAAAAAGAATATACAATCTTCAATGCTGCTCGTGGAGATGATTACACTTAGCTTTTTTAGCTATCCACTCTACCAGATCTCTATAAAAAATTTTCTCCTGAAATCACTGTTTTCCTCTAACTGCAATTAATTGTTTATGGAGAATCTCATCAACAAATGCACAAATACTGATTGAATGTTCAAAATACTTACTCCTTGAAAAGCCTTCTGCAGGATGACTACGTGTGAACATCACATATTATTCTCACTGCTTGTGTAATCAATATTTCTCTTTCTAAGTGATAAGTTATCTCAGAAAATTACATCATATCACATTAATGAGTGAAATAATGCAAAAATGCTAAAAAGTTATTTGTTTCCGAAACTAGGAATTATACAACGAGAAACAGTTATTTGAGTAATATGTACGTTGCTGAAGTTTTTGTCAATAAGTACAATCGAAAATCTGGAACATCCTACATTACATACAGATTCCTATTCATGTGCTGCTTTGATTGTTGGCGTTAGTCCATTCGTTGGTTTGATCTGAACATACTGAATTTTTCCAGAATTAAGGAAGAATCAGTTTTCAGGAAATTACTTAATAGCAAAAAAACGTAATTAACAATTCTTCTGCTACTTCTTCTCTAACACGATTAATTACAATACTTGTTTCCTATACATAAATTGCCATCTCTATTTGACGTAAGTCAAGCGGATGGTATTTCTCATATGTACAACATTAGTTACAAAGAAGACAGGTACTAACATGTGTGAATATTACCGAATCATCGTTTCAATAAGTCATGGTTGCAAAATACTAATACTAACATTTACAGAAGAATGGAAAGACTGTTAGAAGCCAACCTCGGAGAATAGCAGTTCGGGTACTAAAGAAATGAAGGCATATGAGAGCCAGTACTGGCTCTTAGAAGACAGACTGAAGATAGACATACCTGCATTTACAGCATTTGTAGATTTAGGACAAGATTTTGACAGCATTAACTGGAAAACACTATTTAATATCCTGGAGGTAGTACGAGTAAAATGCAGGGAGCAGAAGGTTAACGAGAACTTGTATAGATATAAACATGCATTTAGAAGAGCAGAAAGACTTGAAAGAAAATCAGTATTTAAGAAGGAAGTTAGGAAGATTTATGGCCTGTCCCCCATCCTAATCAGTCTGCACAATGAAGAGGTAGTAAAGGGAATAAAAGAGAAATTCGGAAAGAGAATTAAAGATCAGAGATAAAAATAAAAAACTCTGAGGATTTCTGATGACATTGCAATTCTATTAAACAGCAAATGACTTGGAAGAAAATGAGAGTAATGGAGTGTAGTGAATCAAAATAGGCGATGCTGAGGGAACTAGATTTGGAAATGAGACATTAAAAGCAGTGAATGAAGTTTGCTGTTGGCCAAACTGATTATGGCCGAATTGGAAAAGATATAAAATGCAGACGAATAATAAAAAACAAAACGGGAAATTTTTGTAAACACTAAATACAAACTTAAGAGATAGAAATTCTTTTTTAACAATATCTAAATGGAGTGTGACGAAGCGAAACGTTTTGACAAGGATAGAAGCTTTTGAAATATGGTACTGAAGAAGTATATCGAATTTCAGATGCGATACCTAATGAAGAATTACTAAATCGAGTTGGGGAGAAAAGAACTTATGGCACTATTTGACTAAAATAATTAATTGATAGACCATACACTCAGGCATCAAGGAATAGTCATTTTGGCGGGAAGTAGGGGGAGTAAAAATTGTTGAGGGAGACCAAACCATGGCTACAGTAAGCAGGTTCGAGAATATCCTGGCTATAGTAATCATACAGAAGTGCACATCAAACCACTTTTTCATTTTTAGGCTGTACTGTATGTTCCAAAAATGCACAGATTGAGGTGATAGAAAACACACTGCAGGTGGAAATGAGAGGCGTTGCTCTGTTTAATTTGATGAGATATTGAAAGGTAGGAAGGTGTAGTTTAGCTGGATGCCGGCTGGTCTTTGGGCAGCGAGAGCGCGGCGGCGGCCAGCAGACCGATGTTCCCCTGGTACTCGGAGTCTCCCGTGCGCACGCCCATGATACGCCGTACCGCATCTGCAACACACCGGAGGGCAATCATCAGCTCTGCAGCAAGTGTCGTCCAAGTATGCTTAACATCTGCTCATCTCATATTCAGTGTAGCGTCAAAGATTCTGAATAACATGTGACAAGAATAAGAAGACTATGAACATGTAGTGGCAGTTAAAAAGTGTGCCAGATTGGAATCTGAATAGACACTTCCTTATTTTCGCGAGCAATTGCCCTTGCCTTTTCTTTTTCACGATCTTCCATGTTGGACTGTGATTTTGAAGCTGCTTCTGTTTAAAATATATAGGGTGAAGAAGAAACGCCGCAATTAGCGGTCGGCATGCGATACCTCATCTCAGTTCAAGACAAAATTGTATCTAACAAAATATAGTCCCGCCAATACGTTCAATAGAAATGACATTTAAAAAACGACGCTCTGGCAAAAACGTAAAGGTGCTGTGACGGAGCTGTCCCATTAGCTCAGTGAGGCGTCGCAATGGCGCGGGGAACACGGAAACTCGCCGATTTTCGAGTCGTGTTCGTGCTAAACATTTTGTTTTTCAGTAAAGCGTCAAACTATCCAATTCACCTCTCTGCATTGCGGTATCTTGTGTATTTCTTTCTGTTTCTGTTTCCTTTATTTTAACATTAAGACATAACATGAACTTGTTACAGATGTAAACGGCCACTTTGTTTCGTCCATGACACAAACAAAGTCAATAGTACATAATATTGGATACAGCAACATCGTCTGTATCAAGTGAGGTACAAAAAATACAATAGGCCATCTACACTAGATTCGTATTATGCCAAGCATAACAATTCCATTCTGTACGTTTGAAGTCCAGTCTTATCTTCACAGTCCGGTACGTACACGTACGCCGGCCGCTGGTAGCCGAGCGTTTCTAGGCGCTACAGTCTGGAACCGCATGGATGTGTGTGTTGTCCTTAGGTTAGTTAGGTTTAAGTAGTTCTAAGTTCTAGGGGACTTATGACCTCAGCAGTTGAGTCCCATAGTGCTCAGAGCCATTTGAACCATTTTTGAACGTACACGTACAAGCAACGTTCGCTTTAGAGAAGATGTTCAAAGCAACCACCTTGCATTTGCAGACACTTCGCCACTCGCTGGATCATACTTTGCTAGAACCTACGCAACACATCTGCATTTACCGTTGCCGAAGTGGTATTTACGCGAGCTATTATGTCGTGTACATTCATGGATGGGCTACTATAAACTTGTTCCTTCAATTGTCCCTACACATAAAGATCTAGTGGATTAAGGTCCGGGGAACGTGGAGGCCAGAACCTTGGACGTCAGCGACCAGTCCATTTCCCTGGAAAGGTTTCATCTAAGTAATTACGCACATTCATTCCAAAGTGTGGCGGTGCACCATCAGGCTGAAACCATAGCTGTCGCCGAACGCCAAGTAGAACGTTTCTTGATGTGTTAGAAAAAACTGTTGCAAAGATACGAACGATACAGGGTCACATTCAACTTGCTCGGCAATAGGTAAGGGCCCAAAAGCGCTCCTCCCACGATTCCAGCCCACAAATTTATCCCAAAGCGTGCCTGAAAGCCACGTTCACAGGTGGGTTGTGGGTTCTGTTCCGACTAATAATGGCTGTTGTGGAGATTGAAAATACGCTCACGAGTGGAGCTAGAGCCGTCAGTCCGTATCACGTTTTTTATAAAATGTTCATTATCTTCAACTTGGTGCAAAAGCCATTCACAAAATTTACCCGTCGAATGTGGTCTTCTGGTCGCTGGTTTTGAGTTAACGTGTAATGATATGGATGCAGTTCGTTACCGCGCAACGCTTCAAAAACCAGCTTTTGAGATATCTTGAACTGCCTTGCAATATCACGTGTACTTCGCCAAGGTGACTGATCAATGTTTTCAAAAGTCCCGTCCTCTGTTTGTGGGATACATTTATTCCTTGGACGACCTCTGTCCATTACTTGCAGACTAAGATTGCCAGTTTCCGGAAGGCATTGCTCCAAACGACGAAAAACATTCTTATCGAGATGGCGCCATTGAGGAGACCGTGCAGCATCTACATCTGCATATGCATCTACATCTACATGAATACTCTGCAAATCACATTGAAGTGCCTGACAGAGGGTTCATCAAACAACCTTTACAATTCTTTATTATTGCAATCTCGTATAGCGCGCGGAAAGAACGAACACCTATATCTTTCCATGCGAGCTCTGATTTCCCTTATTTTATCATGATGATCGTTTCTCCCTATGTAGGCCGGCGTCAACAAAATATTTCCGAAGAGAAGATTCCTTCGCAACGAAAAACGTCTTTGTTTTAATTATGTCCGTCCCAAATCCTGTAACATTTCAGTGACACTCTCTCCCCTATTTCGCGATAATACAAAACGTACTACCCTTCTTTGAACTTTTTCGATGTATTCCGTCAATCCTATCTAGTAAGGTTCCCACACCGAGCAGAAGTATTCTATAAGAGGACGGACAAGCGTAGTGTAGGCGGTCTCCTTACTAGATCTGTTACATTTCCGAAGTGTCCTGCCAATAAAATGCAGTCTTTGGTTAGCCTTTCTCACAACATTTTCTATGTGTTCCTTCCAATTTAAGTTGTTCTTAATTGTAATTCCTAGGTATTTATTTAAATTTACGGCCGTTAGATTTGACTGATTTATTGTGTAACCGAATTTTAGCGGATTCCTTTTAGCTCTCATGTGGATGACCTCACACTTTTCGTTATTTAGGGTCAATTGCCAAATTTCGCGCCATACAGATATTTTTTCTAGATCGTTTTGCAATTTGTTTTGATCTTCTGATGACTTTATTAGTCGATTAACGACAGCGTCATCGGCAAACAACCTAAGACGGCTGCTCAGATTGTCTTCCAACGTAGATATGGAACAGCAAAGGGCCTATAACACTACCTTGAGGAACGCCAGAAATCACTTCTGTTTTACTCGATGACTTTCCGTCAATTACTACTAACTGTGACCTCTCTGACAGGGAATCACGAATCCAGCCACATAAATGAGACGATACTCCATAGGCATGCAATTTCACTACAAGCCACTTGTGTGGTACAGCGTCAAAAGCCTTCCGGAAATCCAGAAATGCGGAATCAATTTGAAATCCTTTGTCGATAGCACTCAAACTTCGAGAGAGTGAAGAGCTAGTTCTGTTTCACAAGAACGATGATTCCAAAAGCCGTGTTGACTGTGTGTCTGTCTATAAACCGTTTTCCTCGAGGTAATTCATAATGTTCGAACACAATATATATTTTCCAAAATGCTGCTGCATATCGACGTTAATGATATGGGCCTGTAATTTAGTGGATTACACCTACTACCTTTTCTGAATATTGGCGTGACCTGTGCAACTTTCCAATCTTTGGGAACGGATCTATCGTCGATCAAACGGCTGTATATGATTGTTAAGATGGAGCTATTGCATCAGTATAATCTGAAAGGAACCTAATTGGTATACAGTCTGGACCAGAAGACTTGCTTTTATTAAGTGATTTAAGTAGCTTCACTACTCCGACGATATTTACTTCTACGTTAGTCATGTTGGCAACTGTTCTTGATTCGAATTCTGGAATATTTACTTCGTCTTCTTTTGTGAAGGCATTTCGGAAGGCTGTGTTTAGTAACGCTGTTTTGGCAGCACTGTCTCCGATAGTATCTCCATTGTTAACGCGCAGAGAAAGCATTGATTGTGTCTTGTCACTAGCATACTTCACATACGACCAGAATCTCGTTGGATTTGTGCCAGGTTTTGAGACGAAGTTTCATTGTGGAAACTATTAGAAGCATCTCGCATTGAAGTCCGCACTAAATTTCGAGCTCCTGTAAAAGATCGCCAATCTTGGAGATTTTGCGTCTCTTTAAATTTGGAATGGTTTTTTTTTTGTTGTTTCTGCAACACTGTTGTGACCGTTTTGTGTACCAAGGAGGATTAGCCCCGTCGTTTGTTGATTTATTTGGTATAAATTTCTCAATTGCTGCCGATACTATTTCTTTGAATTCAAGCCACATCTGCTCTGCGCCTACATTGTTAATTTGGAAGGAGTGGAGATTGTCCCTCAGGAAGGCGTCAAGTGAATTTTTATCTGTTTTTTGAATAGTTATATTTTTCGTTTATTTTTGGAGGATATGGGGGTTACAATATCCAATTTCGCTACGACACCCCTGTCTTCACTAATCCCTGTACCCATTTTGAAGTTCGTTATTAACTCAGGATTATTTGTTGCTAAGAGTTCAAGTGCGTTTTCACAACCGTTTATTATTCTTGTGGACTCATGGCCTAACTACTCGAAATAATTTTCAGAGAATGCGTTAAGCACAATTTCGGATGATGTTTTATGGGTACCTCCGGAATTAAACGTGTTTTCGCTAACATATCGAGGGTAAATTAAAGTCACCACCAACTATAATTGTCTGAGTCAGGTACGTGTTGGACATTAAACTGAAGTTTTCTTTGAACCTCTCAGCAATTGTATCATCTGAATTGGAAAGTCAGTGAAAGGATCCAATTATTATTTTATTCCGGTTTCCAACAATGATCTCTGCACATACTAACTCACAGGAACCATCTACTTCAATTTTGGGACGAGATAAACTACTTCTCACAGCAACAAACACGCCACCGTGTTAAGCCTCTCCTTTCGGAACACCGTTAGGTTCTTCGCAAAATTTTCGGCTGAACTTATATCCGGATTTACCCAGCTTTCAGTGACTATAACGATTTGACCATCAGTGCTTTCTATTAGCGCTTGGGGCTTTGGTACTTTCCGAACACAGCTACGACAGTTTACAACTGTTATGCCGATGGCTCCTGTATCTACATTCTTCCTGTGTTCGGCCTGCACCCTTCGTGAATGAAGCTCTTATTGTATTTTCCCGAGACCCTCTAACCTAAAAAACCGCCCAGTCCACTCCACCAGCCCCTACTACCCGTGTAGCCGCCTCCTGCGAGTAGTGGACTCCTGACCAATTCAGCGGAACCCGAACCCCCCCCTACAGCGAAAGTCGAGGAATCTGCAGCCTACACGGTCGCAGAACCGTCTGAGCCTCTGATTCGTACCCTCCACTCGGCTGCGTACCAGAGGACCGCAATCGGTCCTGTCGACTAATCTGCAAATGGTCAGCTCTGCTTTCATCTTGCAAGCAAGAATGGCAGCTTTTACCACTTCTATTAGCCACTCGAAACCAAAGTGACACACATCATTGATACCGACGTGAGCCACAACCTCCAGGTGGCTGCACCCTGTGCTCTTCATGGCATCCGGAAGGACCCATTCCACATCTGGAATAACTCCACCCAGTATGCACAGGGCGTGCACATTGGCTTTCTTTCCCTTCTTGGCAGCCATGTCTCTAAGGAGCTCAATAACGAGCCTGATGTTTGGGCTCCCAGCTATCAGTAATCCCACCCTCTCCTGCGATTGCCCAGATCTTGGAGGCTGAGAGGTTTCCTCTGAAACAGGACAGGTAACAGCGTCTGACTGAGCGACAGTGTCAGCCACAGACAGCACCTGGAACCTGTTTGTTAGACAAACTGGGGAGGCCTTACGTGCGGCTTCCGGGAAGTCTTTCGTCGCCTGCTACGCCCTGGGACGACATCTCACTCGACCACAGGTGAGGGGTCAACTTCAATGCGAGCAGTAACTGGGCTGGCCACCGGTGAGGACTGATCAGAGGACTCGGACGTGCTCGACGTCCGTTGGATCCCCACGGTCGGCCCACAACAGTGGTGCCCATCCACTGCAGCTTCAAGCTGTGTAACCGAAGCCATCACAGACTGGAGCTGAAAGTGAAGTGTCACCAACACGGCTCGGATTCGCACACAACAATGGCAGTCTCTATCCATACTAAAATCCGTGGGAAATTTAACTACCCAAGTAACGGACCATCGGCACATGCTGAGAAACTCTACTGTAGACCATGATAAAAACGCAGGAACTGTGTCTAATAAATTAGATTAATACGCAGAGATTCAAAAACCTAACTACCGAAGCACTCAGGTGAAACTAAATAATTCACCCCTGATTAGAAACTTGTAATATGTCACAAAAACGGCTTACTTTCCGACGCAAAGGAAAGCAAGAGAACTGTGGCTGTTAGATATTAAATTAACATGCAGAAACTCAAGAAACTAAACTATCAAAGCACACAGATGAGGCAGCAGCAGCCGGCGAGACAGACGCATCAGCAGGGAAGTAAGCGATTTTCTGACTTTTACGAGTTCCTAACCAGGAACGAATTATATAATTTCATCTGTGTGCTTTGATAGTTTAGTTTTTTGAGTTTTTGCGTGTTAATTTAGTATCTAATAAACACAGTTCTCTCGTTTTCCTTTGCGTCGGAAAGTAAACCGATTTTATGACATATTACAAGTTCCCAATCAGGGGCGAATTATTTAGTTTCATCCTTCCTGCCATGTTTACAATCCCACGAACTACATTAAAATGAACAATGAACTGCAATGCCTTATTGCAGACCGACTGCTGGCAGATTACCAGAAAGACCATGCCAAGTACCTGCATGACACAGTCAGAGCTTGGTTTTTAGGTTCAGTTCCCTGCTGTTGAACATTGAGTACATCGCTTTTATCAGCTTCTGCCCTTTTTGGGTGATGTATTCTGCATGTCGATGGAAGAGTAGTTTTTTTATTCATCTGTACACCTAAATATTTGGTATCAGGGGACCATGGGACCCAGACGTCTGCAATAGTGATGTTGTGGTGGAGGATTGGGTGCTGTTTGGTGAAGTAGACTGCCGTAGTTTTGGCGGCATTGAGGGCAATCTTGTTTGAACGACACCAGGTCACTGCCACGTCAGCTGACATTTGTCTTGGCAGTGAAGTGATGCCAAAGTGCCAGACGTGATGTGACAGAACGGTAGAAAGAAGCTATCGTATTTCGACGTGCCCGTGAAACAAACTGAGAATTAAGCTGCCCGATTTGTTGCCGGATCAACATAGACAGTTTTAAATTCCTACAAGGAATGCTGTGCCACTCGCACCAATGTAAATCGAGATTAGAATAGTGGTCGTAAAAAGACCCTACTCCTATCCCACATTCCCCAGAGACGAGAGTCACGCATTGTAAATGACAGTCGGTTCCAACCCGGTAGCAATTTCTGGTGTTAGGGAATGTAGGTCCATCTGGACCGGTTTTCGAGCGAACATTGCGAAGTAAACGGCATGCAATCGACATCTGAAGATGGGTCTATCGCAAAACGTCATTGCTCACAGCAGCACTACAGTTCCACGTCAACAGTGTGCTAAACAACAAAGAAACTGGACTGCAGCTGCCTGGAGACGCGTAGTACCCTCTGAGGAGTCACAATTTTGACTCTTTTCAAATCATTGAAGACGTCAAGAGCACCGACGATCATATAACGTACTCAACCCACATCGTGTAGAGGGTGAACACTGATGTGATAAAGTCATGTGATAGCGATATGCCCAAATACATATGACGTTAGTACCACATACACAAGATATAAAAGGGCAGTGCTTTGACAAAACTGTCGTTTGGACTCGGGTGATTCATGTGAAAAGTTTTCCGACATGGTTATGGCCTCACGACGGCAATTAGACACTGAATTCGGAATGGTACTTGGAGCTACACACATGTGATATTCAATTTCGGGAATCGTTAAGTAATTCAATATTCTGAGATCCACATTGTCAAGAATGTGCCGAGAATACCCAATTTCAGGCATTATCTCTCACCACGGACAACGTAGTGGCCGACGGACTTCACTTAACGACCGCTATCATTGTGTACAGTTGTTAGTGCTAACAGACAAGCAACTTTGCGCGAAATAACTGCAGAAACCGATGTGGGACGTACAACGAACGTATTCGTTAAGACAATGCGGCTAAATTTGGCGCTATTGGGCTGTGGCAGCAGACAACCGACGTGAGTGCCTTTCCTAACAACACGATATTGCAGCAGCGCTTCTCCTTTACTCATGACCAAGTCGGTTGGGCCCTAGACGACTGGAAAATCGTGACCTCATCAGATGAGTCTCGATCTATATTAGTAAGAGCTGATGGTAGGGTTCCAGCATGGCGAAGGACCCAGGAAGAGGTGGATCCAAGTTGTCACTAAGCACTGTGCAAGCTGATGGTGGCTCCACAATGGTGTGGGTTGTGTTTACGTGGAATGGACTGGACCCTTTCGTCCAACTGAACATATCACTGTCTGGAAATGGTTATGTTCGGCTTCTTGGAGACTATTTGCAGACAAACAACGTAGGAATTTTTAGGGATGACAATGCACCATGTTAGTGGGCGACAATTCTTCGCGATTGGTCTGAAGAACATTCTGGACAGTTCGAGCGAATGACTTGGCCATCCAAATCGTCTGACATGAATCCCATCGAACATTTGTGGGACATAATCGAGAGGTCAGATCGTGAACAAAATCCTGCGCCGTCAACAGTTTCGTAATTATGGACGGCTATAGAGACAGCAAGACTGAATATTCTGCAATGGACTTCCAACGACTTTTTGAGTCCATTCCACGTTCAGATGCTGCAGTACTCTGGGCAAAAGGAGGTCCAACACGACATTGGGAGATATACTATGAATTTTGTCACTTAAGTGTATATCAGGCTGTGTGTCTGTCCGTGATGTTTTGGGGTAGTTTTCGTTGCACAGTTCGGGCCCATTCATTCAGGTCATTGTGAATATGAACGAGGATTTTTATTTCGATATTATCAGTGACCAGCTGTTGCCCACTCTTCTACATCCTCATGATAAATATATTGTGAACACGGCTACCTTCGAAAATGATGAGAGCCATATTCACAAGTCTGCACACATACGTTCCTGGTTTGATGAAGACTCTGGCGCCTTATTGAACGTCAAATGCCCTGCTAACTCACCCAGGCTTCATTGCACAAAAAATGTCTGGGGTTATTTGGAATTGGTAGTGAGACGCAGTAATTATCATTCTCAAAGTCTGGGAGTTCTACGAGATTTAATCATCAGTGAATAGCTTCGGCTGAATATGACGCAGGGTAAGACAGAGAAAGCCGCGTGGGGTAGACGCGCTGTCTGGGGGAGCTTCGCCACGGTGCCACGGTTCGCGCGGCTCCCCCTGTCGGAGGTTCGAGTCCTCCCTCGGGCGTGGGTGTGTGCTGTCCTTAGCGTTAGTTAGTTAAAGTTAGATTAAGTAGTGCATAAGCCTAGGGACCGATGACCTCAGCAGTTTAGTCCCATAGGAACTTACCACCACCGAAACAGGAATGGATAGCCGTACAGGGGAGATGGCCAATGACTGCGGTTCTCGAATCACCCGCTTAACAGCGCTGCCGGTCACCTGATAATAAGTCTTTGTCACGAGTGATACGTTTATGCTTCCTTGACTCTTTATTTCAACGAAAAGTATTTTTTATGATTTTAGTTTTTTATGCACCTTAATATTACATAGCGTTTCAATATAACTTCATTTTTCCGAAAGTTGCATTATGAGAAGTTGCGAAATCTTACATTTCAGTGTTTCATACCGGCATGTAACAACATGCGTTCTCGTCCGCCATGTCTGATGACAAGTTATGGTCATCTCTATCTGCCAACTGGCAGAGGTGGCCATATACACCATGTGATCAAAAGCATGCAGACACCTGGCGGAAAATGACTTACAAATTCGAGCACACTCCATCGGTAATGCTGGAATTCAATATGGTGTTGGCCCATCCTTAGCCTTGATGATAGCTTCCATTCTCGCAGGCATACGTTCAGTCAGGTGCTGGAAGATTTCTTGAGGAATTGTAGCGCATTCTTCACGGATTGCTGCACTGAGGAGAGGTATCGATGTCAGTCGGTGAAGCCTGGCACGAAGTCGGCGTTCCAAAACATCCCAAAGGAATTCTATAGGAGTCAGGTTGGGACTCTGTCCAGGACAGTCCATTACAGGGATGTAATTGACGTGAACCACTCAGCCACAGGCCGTGCATTATGAAGAAGTGCTCGATCGTGTGGAAAGATGCATCCCCGAATTGCTCTTCAACAGTGGGAAGCAAGAAAGTGTTTAAAACATCAATGTAGACCTGTGCTGTGATAGTGCCATGCAAAACAACAAGGGGTGCAAGCCCCCTCCATGAAAATCACGACCACACCATACCGCCTCCGAATTTTACTGTTGGCACTTCACACGCTGGCAGGTGACGGTCACTGGACATTCGCCATACCCACACCCTACCATCGGATCGCCACATTGTCTACCGTGATTCGCCACTCCACACAACGTTTTTCCATTGTTCAATCGACCAATGTTTAAGCTCGTTACACCAAGTGAAGCGTCATTTGGCATTTACCGGCTTGATATGTGGCTTATGAGCAGCCGCTCGACCAAGATATCCAAGTTTTCTCATCTCCCGCATAAGTGTCATAGTACTTGAAGTGTATGCTGATGCAGTTTGGAATTCCTGTGTGATGGTGTGGATAGATGCGTGTCTATTACACATTACATCCTCTTCAACTGTCAGCGGTCTCTGTCAGTCAACTGACGAGGTCGGCCTGTTCGCTTTTGTGCTGTACGTGTCCCTTCACGTTTCCGCTTCACTATCACAGCGGAAACAGTGGACCTAGGGATGTTTAGGAGTGTGGAAATCTCACGTACAGACGTATGACACAAGTGACACCCAATCACCTGATCACGTTCGATGTCCGTGAGTTCCACGGAGCGCCTCATTCAGCTGTCTCACGATGTCTAATGACTAATGTGGTTGCTGATATGGAGTACCTGGCAGTATGTGGCAGCACAATGCACCTAATATGAAAAACGTATGTTTTTTGGAGTATCCGGATACTTTTGATCACATAGTGTACCATCTTCAGGATAGTTCGCCAACCTGCAAAACTTTGTTTATGTACCAGTTTTGGCTGTTTAACGTTCCTAAGATCGGTTTTACTAAAGGAAGGTGAGGAGAAGACTTCAAATTGCTATTAATAAAGTAAAAAATAATAGTTATTCCGTTAGAAGTGGATCTGTGACTTACTTACTTGACTTAATTCCTTTGGCCCCTATGGGGGCATAGGGCATCCAGGAGAACTCGCCATCCGTCTCTGTCTTGGGCCATTTGCCTCAATTCTGCCCAGGTCTTGCCAACTCTTTTTGGTTCCCCTTCCACTGTTCTCTTCCATGTGCCCCTTGGTCTACCTCTCTTCCTTGTTCTCTGGGGGTTCCATTCCAATGCTTTTTTCTCGATGGCTCCATCTGGTTTTCTCAAGGTGTGCCCCAACCAACCCCACTTTCTCTCTCGTATCTGATCTTCTATAGGTATCTGGTTTGTTATTCTCCAGAGCTCGTCATTACATATTTTTTCTGGCCACCAGATATTCATGATGCGTCGAAGACATCTATTTATGAAGCTTTGTAACTGGGATGTTATCTTTTTATCCATTTTCCAGCTTTCACTGGCGTACAGGTCAGCCTTCACATTTGTATTAAAAATACGGATTTTTATTTTGTACGTTATATTTCTATTTTTCCATATTGGATACAATTGTATGAAGGCAGCATTTGCCTTTTTAATGCGGTTTTTCACGTCATCTCCAGCTCCACCATCTTCCGTCACTATACTACCCAGATACAGGAATGAGTTGACAGTCTCCACCCGCTGCTCACCTATTAACAATGGCACCTGAATTTACTCTCATTTCCTTTGTTTTGCCTGTATTTATCTTGAGGCCAGCAGTCTTTGCTTCTTCTTTCAGCAAGTTTAATTTAGCTTGCATATCAGTCAGCCTTTGAGCTAATAAAACAATGTCGTCTGCAAAATCCAAATCCTCCAGACGTTCATGGATCCCCCACTGGATTCCTCGTCTCCTGCCTGCTGTGACTCTTCTCATAACAGAGTCTAGAACAAGTAGAAAAAGTGTTGGTGATAAAATGCAACCCTGCCGGACTCCAGTTGTTACTTTTATGGGCTCTGTCATATTTCCCTTGTGGAGTACGCAACATTTGTAGCCATCATATAGATCTTTTATGATGTTTAAGATCTTCTGTGGTATGCCATACTTCCGCAACACCTGCCAGAGCACGTTATGTTTCACGGAATCGAAGGCCTTTTGAAAATCAAGTGATTCTATGGATTCCGATTAAAATCCTAGAGCGAAAAACAGAAACCGTTTGTGATTCAAAAACTGCAATGGGCTCAAGTTCCTGTTTGGGTTTAGGCAATGAGGAACGACTTTTGTGATTTTCTACTATTTTCTCTATAAAACTTACCTGTAGCAGTTAGTTCACTAAAAACATGTTAAGATTATTGGACACCTTTTTCATACGATTTCCTCTTCGTTTTTAAAGTGTTTTGCCAGCTGGCCATGTATGCCTTTCATGTGTGCCCATTCAACCCTGATACAAAGACAACATGCTCGAGTGTTAGATACTAATAATTTTTAAAAAAAATTAGTAGTTAGTTTGAAATTTGGTCTAACTTCGTAAACAAAGTATTATTTTGTTCCCTACGAATTTAGAAGGCGATATATTTAATCAAATGAAGGTATCTGGTTCCAGAGACGTTTTCAAGTCTCAAACATCTGTGCTGTATATTTGCAGACCGAAGCAATGAATGAAAAAAAGTTTGTGTCTGAGACAAAGTAAGAGAGAGAGAATGCGTACAGTTGGGCGTGAAGCTGCAGGTGGTGGGCCGGAGGACGCGCTCGGAGAAGAAGGCGGTGGGCTTGCGGTAGGAGGCGCGCTGCGTGGTCAGCGGCAGCGCCGGTGAGCTGGCGACGCGCCGCCGCATCGCCTCAGACTCCTCCCGGTCCTTGGCGCGGTACGCCTTCTCCTCCTCTGCAACGACAACCCAGTCACGCCTTCAGCCTCGTGCTGCCTGCTTCAACTCGGGGCACAACGAGATTGTACGTTATCTACATTGGAGAGTGCTGCGATCGATTATAGTGACATGTAACTACACTACTGGCCATTAAAATTTCTACACCAAGAAGAAATGCACCTGATAAACGGGTATTCATTGGACAAATATATTATACTATAACTGACATGTGACTACATTTTCACGCAATTTGGGTGCATAGATCCTGAGAAATCAGTACCCAGACCAACCACCTCTGGGCGTAATAACGGCCTTGATATGCCTGGGCATTGAGTCAAACAGAGTTTGGATGCCGTGTAGAGGTACAGCTGCCCGTGCAGCTTCAACACGATACCACAGTTCATCAACAGTAGTGACTGGCGTATTGTGATGAGCCAGTTGCTCGGCCACCATTGACCACACGTTTTCAATTGGTGAGAGATCTGGAGAATGTGCTGACCAGGGCAGCAGTCGAACATTTTCTGTATTCAGAAAGGCCCGTACAGGACCTGCAACATGCGGTCGGGCATTATCCTGCTGAAATGTAGGGTTTTGCAGGGATCGAATGAAGGGTAGAGCCACGGGTCGTAACACATCTGAAATGTAACGTTCACTGTTCAAAGTGCCGTCAATGCGAACAAGAAGTGACCGAGACGTGTAAGCAATGGCACCCCATACCATCACGCTGTAAAATTAATGGCAACCACTGCGGTGCGGAGTCTGCACGCCGCTGCCAGTGCGATTAAATCGCGACATTCTCCTGTGGCCGTTTGTATATTAACTGAGCCGCCCGGAGTTGTCTGTTCCGGGGATAGAATGCTGGGCAGGACCTTGCGGCATCGCTTTGCCAGTAGGCAAGCGCGATAAAATTCTATAGGCAATCCGTCGACACCAGGTGACTTATTCAGAGCACCTGTTTTGATTGCATCGCCGGCCGAAGTGGCCGTGCGGTTAAAGGCCCTGCAGTCTGGAACCGCAAGACCGCTACGGTCGCAGGTTCGAATCCTGCCTCGGGCATGGATGTTTGTGATGTCCTTAGGTTAGTTAGGTTTAACTAGTTCTAAGTTCTAGGGGACTAATGACCTCAGTAGTTGAGTCCCATAGTGCTCAGAGCCATTTGAACCATTTTTTTTTATTGCATCGTGGATTTCGTCACGCGTAATGGGCTCCATCAGCTCGTCCGCTTCGTCGCTGGTGAGGGTGCGAGTTACGTGTGGTAACACAGACTCCTCAGCGTGGTTGTTGGTAGTCTCCTCCTGGTACATTGTGCGGTAGTGGTCGACAAAGGCACTGACAACTTCGGCCTGGCAAGTGACGTGCTGGCCGCGACAGGTGGTGATCTCGGTGATGAGTTGTTGTCGTCGATGTTTCCTATCGGAGGCGATATGATGCATGGTCGGATGTTCTTGTTCCGCCGAATCTTGACATCGGGTTCGCACCATAGCCCCCCACAGTCTACGGCGTATCAAAGTTACAATTTGCGCCTTAATCCTGCGGCGTTCCCTCTGGGTGTCGGGGGTGGGCGGTTGGGCGTCTAGGTCGCGGAGAACGGCGTAGAAATAGTCGGTAGTGTGCCGGCGCCACATAGCAACTTCCTTTCCATACTGAATCAAAGTACGTCGAATGGCAGGTTTGGCACATTCCAGCCACCAGGTCAAGGTCGTGCAGCATTTAGGTAAGCGACGTTCACAGGTGGCCCATGTCTCGGTAACACGTTGAAGACATTCGGGATCATGAAGATGGGAGGTATTTAGCTTCCACGATGCACGACTGCGCCAGACCACTTGCTTGGGGAAGAGAATGTTACAGATGTAGGTACAGTGGTCCGAAAAGGCCAGAGGCCAACGTTCTGCACCTTGGACTGCAGGTGTGAGTTCCTGACAGACGTAAATTCTAACAAGGCGGCTCGCGGAGTGACTCGTCTGGTAAGTATGTCCAGGCGCGTCGCCGTGCTGAACTTCCCAAGTGTCGCGGAGCAACAGATCTCGGACGAAAAGACGCAGTTCTTGATAGGTGTTGTAGTGGGGCACTTGATCTTTAGGGTGCAAGACACAATTAAAATCACCCCCAAGCAAGTAATGGTCGCAGCGTCCAAGAAACAAAGGAGCGATTTCTTCTGAATAGAAGAGTGCCCTGTCGCGTCTGCGGGTGAAGACGATACGCGTCCCCATGACGGTGACGGCCATGCCTCTGGCAGATGGAAGGTATGTGATATCGGCCACTGGAATGTCTTCCCTGGCGTAGATGGCTACGCCGCGTCCCAGGTGGTCACCAGGAGAAGGATAAGTGTTATATCCCGCGACGTCTGGAAGTATGGCCAAGTGTACTTCCTGTAGTAGTGCGATATCGACGGCCGACGCCCATATCATCTCTCCCAGCAGTTGAAGTTTCACTGGTGAGCTAATGATGTTAGTGTTGATCGTCGCTATTCGGTAGGTTAGGAGCCGTACCCCGCCGTGGAGGAGAACTCCATCGGCGGAGGATGAAGAGGGGCGAGGCAACGGTGAGTCGTGCCGTACGCCACCTGACGGCATTATCAGCGGCGTAACGATGCTTCCGTCTGGGGTAACTCTGTTCCCAGCGTGTGGTCCGGGTCCTCATCGACGTCCTCACTCCACACCATTGAAGGCGCTGTCGTTGTGATGGTCGTACGTTCCACTTTGGTCGTAGGGGCGGAGGACGTCTCGGCGGCAGTCGCAACGGTGGAGTCCATTGGTTCAGGAGCACCTGAGCGAGCCAGTAGAGCAGGCATCGACACAGCCACAGTCGGTGTCATGTTGTCGTCTTTCGTATCGTCGTGTAGGTTCTCCGAGGCCTCGTCGGGTCGTACGGCCTCTGGAGCATCAGGGGGAAGTGATCCGTCTCGTTCCGAGACCGTACGGCGCCTCCTCTTGCGCCTCTTAGGTGAACGTTGTTTGCGGATTCGTCCCTCCGTGTCGGAAGACGGAAGGGAGTCACGTCGCTCTGAGAGGAAGGCCGTCGAGGGAACGTCAAATGAAGGGGCGTCCATATGTTCAGGCGGGTGGGGGTCGGAAGTCGTCGCTGTTGGTAGTGGCGCCGAAGCAGCGTCAGGCTTTGAGCGCGACGTGTCGGCCCCGGCAGTATCCGTAGCAGCTGGAAGGGTCACCGGTACGTGGTCCGATGGGCGGCGGCCGGTGGGAGGAGAAGAGAGCGCCGATGCGTAGGTGATCGGTAAAACCGTCGTCGGAGCCGGAGGTGTCACGGTAGCAGCTGGCAATTGGGTGATTCGTCGCTGAAGACACTCAAATCTGAGGTGGCCTTCTTTGCCGCATCCGGAACAGGTCTTGGGTTGGCCGTTGTATATGACAACCGCGCGGCACCCGCTAATTTGCAGGTAAGATGGCACGTGGCGATGGAGGTCGATGGTGATCTGCCGTACACCGTTAAGAACGGGGTACGTCTGGAACTGCGCGCAACGTTCGGCAGTGTGGCCATGTACAGTGCCATAGGGGCGGAAAGCCGCGATAACGTCTTCCGCCGGAAGCTAGAACGGGAGTTCGAAAACTCGTATGGTGCGCATTCCTAAGCCGGCATGGTCGACAGTGACCGCTCCGACATTGCCGTCGGCGTGGCAAAAGCGTAATCCATGGTTGGTGTCACGACTTTGACGTACACAGTACTGCTTAATATGGACAAATGGATGCCCAAGATGTCGGAAGGTGGGATCTTAGCAACGTCGCGTAGGAAGTGTTCCACTTCCAAGGCCTTTGGTCGTGCGTATTCGTTGCAGAAGTTGAATCGTAATGTTGATTTTCGAAAACGGTTGGCCATGGTTCCAGTGCACGTAAGCGACACGTAAGTGACGGCCGCTGAAATGTAAACAACAGCGAGCGCGCGCGCTCCGCAGGCGGAAACAACAATACGTCCGCACTGCACGGCGGCGAAAGCCGGACTACCCAGCTACCGGGGGGGGGGGGGGGGGGGGGGGGGGACAGTTTCCTAGTTAAAAATTAGGATCGCTACTGCTTTCAGATGGTCGCGAAATTGGCGCTTAGACCAATCTGGGCGCCAGAAATCCTAATTTGACACTGAATATATTGTCTACAAGAGAAGTATTCATACAAAATAATCACACTAAAATCTAGAACGATTCATTGTGTCGTTTGAAATAATAGTTACCTTGTTTTATAATCTTAGGAACAAAAAGACTACGTAATGATTAGTTTGTGCCGAATTATATCACCTTTAGATGTTAAACTAAATACGGGAGTATGGGTGTCGCAGCCAGCGCCAGCTGGTGCGCGTCAGTACAACTTTATTTAGTTTTTGATCTAAAGATAGCCTTGATCGGCCAAAAGCGATAATTACTATTAAATAAAAATAAGTGATCTATTTTTTAGATTCGGGTAGCGATCATCAGCTCGCTATAAATGTGGGTAAACACCAAATAATATTTATAAACACTAAAAAGAAATCCCAATGGCATCTGGTTGTACTAAACCTAGTCTATCGTACAGAATCTCCATACTCTTAGGGTTTTACGTCCCGCCGACAACGAGATTGTAGAGACAGAGCACAAACTCGGATAGGACAAGAAGACCTCAGAATTTGGCCGTGGCCTTTGCGGAGAAATTAACCCAGCATTCGTCTTAAGTGATTTGGGGAACCAACGAAAATTTTAATCTGGCAGAAAGGACGGGGCTTTGAACGTTGCTTCTCCTGAAGACCTAGAACAGTGACTCAACAACTACCCCACCTCGATGAATCTACGATCTATGTCATATTGGTTAAATAGTAAAATGTATGGTTATGGAGCGTTACGTACTGGAACGGTCACTCGTCATCCGTTGTAGGGTACATATCTTAAAGATCTCGAGTCGTTGGTAGTTTTCTGCAGCGCATTTGCAAAAGGGTCTGCATACAACACCTATTATTGAGTACTGTTCGAGGGACTTCATCAAGTCGGTCTGAAGAAAGACGCCGATGTGGTTACACGTTACTGCAAATGTAAGTGTCCGGTAAAGCACAATACGACGTGAGAATCCTTGGGAGAAAGTGGAATGGATGTACTCTTCCTTAGTCCCGCAGAGACTAAGAGACTTCCACAGGATTTACCAGCTTGCAGAACAGCCTCAAAACAGTCTTCGGACTGAAGACACAATCGCCACAACAACAACAACGGCGACGACGACGTCGAAAACAGCAGCCATTGGAAGGGCGTTGTCTGACACATACGGAAAGTCTTTTTCTTCTTACACGTACAAGATACATTGTCTTGGGGAACACAGTGATCGTCTAGTAAAAATATCTACGTTACTGGCCATTAAAATTGCTACACCAAGAAGGAATGCAGCGATTCATTGGACAAATACTAGAACTGACATGTGATTACATTTTCACGCAATTTGGGTGCATAGATCCTGAGAAATCAGTACCTAGAACAACTACCTCTGGCCGTAATAACGGCCTTAATACGCCTGGGCATTGAGTCAAACAGAGCTTGAATGGCGTGTATAGGTACAGCTGCCCATGCAGCTTTAAACACGATACCACAGTTCATCAACAGTAGTGACTGGCGTATTGTGTCGAGCCAGTTGCTCGGCCACCACTGACCAGACGTTTACAATTAGTGAGAGATCTGGAGAAAGTGCTGGCCAGGGCAGCAGTCGAACATTTTCTGTATCCAAAAACGCCCGTACGAGACCTGCAACATGCGGTCGTGCATTATCCTGCTGAAATGTAGGGTTTCGCAGGGATCGAATGATGGGTAGAGCCACGGGTCGTAACACATCTGAAATGTAACGTCCACTTTTCAAAGTGCCGTCAATGAGAACAAGAGGTGACCGAGACGTAACCAATGGCAACCCATACCATCACGCCGGGTGATACGCCAGTATGGCGATGACGAATACACGCTTCTTTGTGCGTTCACCGCGATGTCGCCAAACACAGATGCGACCATCATGATGCTGTAAACAGAACCTGGATTCATCCGAAAAAATTACGTTTTGCCATTCGTGCAACCAGGTTCGTCGTTGAGTACACCATCGCAGGCGCTCCTGTCTGTGATGCAGCGTCAAGGGTAACCGCAGCCATGGTCTCCGAGCTGATAGTCCATGCTGCTGCAAACGTCGTCGAACTGTTCGTGCAGATGGTTGTTGTCTTGCAAACCTCCCCATCTGTTGACTCAGGGATCGAGACGTGACTGCACGATCCGTTACAGCCATGCGGATAAGATGCCTGTCATCTCGGCTGCTAGTGATATGAGGCCGTTGGGATCCAGCACGGCGTTCCGCATTACCCTCCTGAACCCACCGATTCCATATTCTTCTAACAGTCGTTGGATCTCGACCAACGTGAGCAGCAATGGCGCGATACGACAAACCGCAATCGCGACAGGCTACAATCCGACCTTTATCAAAGTCGGAAACATGATGGTAAGCATTTCTCCTCCTTACACGAGGCATCACAACAATGTTTCACCAGGCAACGCCAGTGAACTGCTGTTTGTGTATGAGAAATCGTTTGGAAACTTTCCTCATGTCAGCACGTTGTAGCTGTCGCCACCGGCGCCAACCTTGTGTGAATGCTCTGAAAAGCTAATCATTTGCTTATCTTCTTCTTGTCGGTTAAATTTCGCGTCTGTAGCACGTCATCTTCGTGGTGTAGCAATTTTAATGGCCAGTAGTGTATATCGAAACAATAGCATTGCTTTGGTAGCATTCCGAGAAACTCCTCGCACAACAGAGAGAACGACGTGGGCCAAAAAAACGGTTACTGAAACATCGTATGAAGTACTGAGAGAACAGGGTAGTATGGAGTTTCGCAGTTATCTGAGAATGGAGTACGACAGTTTCGTTACACTGCTACGCTTAGTGACTCTATTGGTTCGGAAGTACAAGACTGTCAGGTAGAAGAAAGATGGTTGCCTCTTTAACATATGTTGTTACTGGAAGACACTACCCAGATGTTAAATACAGTATTACAATCTCTTAACAGTTACGTCCAGAAACAATCCCTGAAACGTGCAATCAATATGCGAAATTTTGAGGAACTACATACATGCAAAGAAAACTCTTTCTGGGAATGGAAATCACTTATTTATAATTAATATACGTGAAAAGACATTTTATTTCGTACCTGTATGTTTAAATACAAGGAGCTCATTCACAGCATAAGCACTGTTTTAGTATTCTTGTTCTTAGTCTTCATGTTGTGTAGCAGAACTGCGTATGTTTGAAATATTTGAGGGTAGTGTTGGACTGTACGCTTGGAACACAAGTAAATCTGTAATTACTTGATGATGACGATGAAGGTGACGGTGAGGGCACGGGGTGGATCACTTGAATTCGTTATCGATTATTGTGCACTGAGGTTTTCTAATTTTCCATAAAAAAGTAACATCATATGTTAACGTCTTCTGCATTGTATCAATGAGCATCATTTAATTCTCGTACCTGTAGACCAATAGCCTTTCCATATATCTCAGTTCTTTTGTTTCCAGCAGAACGTAATGACTGTGCCGTCTCGATTAAACCTTCCTATTTTCTTATGATATCTGTAGTACGTCTTCTCCCGCATATAACGCCGCGTGCTTCCTCCATCTGAATCTCAGATATCTGTAACTGTTTATAATTTCACTGCTGGTATTTGTAGTACCTGATTTCTGGCGTCACTGCCGCAGTACTGCTTGTCAGAAGTATTCTACAAACATCTGCAGTCCTTATAGAGTTCTAAGAATTCCATAGTGACTCGTAGCTTAATACCAACAGGGACTATTGTGATGCAAGTACGCATGACCTCGCGGTGAAGTTCAAAACACAACTGCCCAGCATTATCACTCGTCTTAGAAATGGTTTGACGCAGTCATGCGGTCGGATGGCGCGGCCATCTGATCCGATCACATCTACCAGACCGCCTGACCAGACCAGATCGTCTGTAGGTCGCATAACACGATGTTTCAGCAAAAAGCTGCTTTCTGCCTGCACGTTTCAAAGTCTGTTACCAACAGGAGTTGGAAAACACTTTCTATCAAAGATAGATCACTCGCTCATAAATCAGGAAATTCCAGTCGCAAGCTGCGGATCCCAATGTACGGGTGCGAGCCAGATGTTCGCCGGCTCAACCTACACACGACCTTGTATGCGAGCTACGAGTTGTCATCATCCATCTTCTTCCTCCAAATACTGAAAACTCACTCTGGTTTACACAAGTGACCAAGAAACTAGTCCCCTGACGTTATTAGGAAATTGTGTGTCACGAAAGAATAAACTGTGACCTGATAAAAATTTCAGTCTCCAAACAGATGTGCTACTTTAATTATTAATTGTTGATATTATTTAATCTACATTCTTACCACGATCACAGAAGAAGTGCATGTACATCGTACGCATTATATCTTCATAATCATTTTCTACGACAGTGTAGTCGATATCAGACTTCAGAATCTCCAGATCGGGTCGTTCATTTCTGCACTGTAACAAAGACATTTGCATATGTGAACTCTTCCAGAAGATCAACATTAACTTCTAATCTACAATCTACAATCAGTTTTTAACTATGGAAAGGAAAGCCTCTGTGGTTAAACTTTAATAAAGCGATTACATAACCGTTACAAGTAGTCAGCTCAAGTTCCAGAGAGAGAAGAAATCGTAATCGTGGAAGTCATTTCATTCAGTCAAAATTACATCTTTATTCTGTACGTCCTATCAGAAAGAATAATTTTCAAAGATGTAGCATATGTCAGTGTACAACAGAGAGAAGGTCTGTTAGAAACTATTTTTGTAGCCTGTATTATCAGTTAATCAGCCATTTGACATCGGTTACCACTTCCAGATATCCCCATACATTACGGTCTTCGGCTAATCGCATCCATGCTACTCCTGCATGTTGTCTAATATCATCCGCCCACCACCCAGCACTACATAATCGTCTAGCTCTTTTTCTATAGCCTGGAATCCAGCAGAGAACATCGTTGGTCCCTCTACCTATGTATCAAATCTGCCCACCTAGATTTCTTTTTCGTTACAGTCAAAAGTACAGCTTCACTCCTGCTTGTCCCTCGAGCCATTTGTTCATTTCGTGTCTCAGTAATTTCCAACATGCATCTCTATACACTGCTCATCAAACAACCTTCAGTACAAATGCCTTCGGCAAAGTGAAACTTTAGTTTGGTTTTTATTTACTTTTGCAAGCAGGTATCTTTTGCGATGATACAAGATACGTCACGTTGCACCTTTTATTCACTCCCTTATGACCAGGTGATAAAAACTTTTAGTCGCTGCGCCTTTGTAGTCTACTAGTCACACACTGAATTCAGTTTTTTTTTTCAGCTGGATAGGTAACACTCCCTCAAATCGTTTTATAAACACGACAGGCAGTGTACTTCACCTGGAAGAGAAAATGTGAACTTTACATACTTCTAAGTAGTTATCATCAGAGATCACATATCTTTTAGCATCGTTTTGCCTGCTTTTCCTACTCGCACCATGCTTCAAGTCGTTGCTTTATTTCTGCGTCAACTTGATTGGCAATAATTAGCCATTGATTCCAATTCTCCATCTGACATTTTTTCAATTTTATCATGAATCTCCTTGAGTCCTAGATGCAATCCGTCTGCATTCTGAGTAATTGTACTTTTGACCATCTCTACAGTATTATTTGAGACAATCTGAGCTTCGGAAACCTGGTTTAGTTTTGATTTATGCTCCATGTGATTTAATACACAATTTTCACTAGCTTGCTTTTAATGTTTAAGTAACTGAACGACGCCAGATTCCAAGCAAGTAATTTTAAGCTCATGTGCTTTTATTGCATCCTTGTTACTAAATAATTTGTTTGACAAAGCATCAGTAAGTAATTTCTGCCTTTCCTCCTATTCCTTAAGAAAATTTGAGACTCCTAAGCGAATATCTTTTTTCAGATTATCAATATTTTCGTTTTGTTTACAAATGCAGTTTTTGGTGTATCCAATCGATTTTTCAAGACCTTCCGCTTTTTTTTTGAGACTCTGCACGAAAATTCTGTAATTCTGCACGAAATTCCATGAGAAAACTCATCAGAATTTCTTCATGATCAGTAACGTTTGCCACAGTGCTTTAGCTTGAACATTCACTTTCTCTGTCAACAGCTACAGCGTATTCAATTCTACCACTTACTTTTGATGCAGTTTCACCTGAGCCACCATTACCAGGTGATTATACATCTGCTGTGACTTCCGTAATAGCGGAAGCATTTGGCACATATGTTGATCTTTCATCAAGTATTTCTGATGACTAATCATTATCATCTCTAGCCGTAAGAGTACTGCACCGCTGTATATCTAAGAACAACATCTTTTCTTAGTCGTCATTCGTCTTTGCAAACGTTACTGACAGCAAATAATAGTATGCAGTGACTTACGTAATTATTCGGACGCTCGTTAATAACTGACCTTTGTGACACACTGGCCCTCTGGTTCAAAGAAAATAGTGTACACAAAAATTTGTTGTTAATATCCCTGATCGACCGGTAAAATGTTTAGATTTAGGAAACAGGGGAGGACCAGTGACCCTGAATACTCCGAACGCCGTTAACGTTATTCGGACACACACAGTTATGTATAGAGGAGCCATGTACAAAGTGAGCGTAAACGTTAAGCGAGGAGTGTTACATCATCAGTAAAACGAAAAGTGACTCCAAGTGAAGTGCTCCAAAACTCACTACTGAGATTGTCAGAGCCATTGGAAAGTCAGTGCAACGCGAAACTACACTGCCGTATTGCAAGATGGATGCCCTTCATAAGTAAATTAAATCAAAGAAAGAGAATGCTGTTTGCCAAGGAGCGTGTTAGAGACGATAATATGTGATGGAATGACGTTGTATGTGCTGGTGAGAGTAAATTTAACATATTTCTATCTGATGAGAGGATAACGGTTTGGTGGCGATCTAATACTGATCAAGAGAAATATCTCAAAGCGACTGTGAAGTATGGCGGTAGGCATGTAATGGCGTGGAGTGCACGTGGCGAATGGTGAACTTGTTTTTATTGAGGGTAAAATGGACCATTTCAGTAGTTCAGAATATTGTGGGACAGTTTGCAAAAGAACGCCGAAAACATGGGGATTGGGGAACATTAGAAGTTTTATGACGATAAAGACCTGAAACATCGAGCTTGGAATGCATGGATGTGACTATTGGTTCTGGTGCTTCATCCGCCCCTTTGATCACCAGACTTGAATGTGACTGAGAATTTTTGGGACGAACTTGATAACGAAATAAGGAAACCACCAATCACATCTAGAGTACAGTTGAAAACAGACTGCAAGAAGAGTGGCAAAAAATATCTCTCAAGTACACCCAAGAAATTAGTGGAGAGCATCCAAGTCTCAGAGAAGTAATTAAGTTGAAAGGAATGCCTACCAAATATTGAACTTTTGGAACATAAGTAGTAAGAAAGGTGTCCAAATAATTGTGTGCATTATTGGTTTCTTTTCTGATTGTGTTTGTTAATTCTTATGTTTGTATTTGCAGTGTTCTTTAGAAGTACAATAAACATTTACTTTTTACATTCCTTACAGGAACTTGTATTTACTTTATACCAGTGCTTTATTATTACTGAAATCACTAATGCAAAGGGAAATATAACACATAATGTCTGCCTGAATAATTAAATGAGCCACTGTATACTACACACTATTTCCTATGCTACATTAACAATTCGGCAACGGCCTTGTCGCAGTGGATACACCTGTTCCCGTGAGAAGTTAAGCGCTGTCGGGCGTGGTCGGCACTTGGATGGGTAACCATCCAGGCCGCCATGCGCTGTTGCCGTTTTTCAGGGTGCACTCAGCCTCTTGATGCCAATTGAGGAGCTACTCGACCGAACAGTAGTGGCTTCGTTCAAGAATACTGTCATAACGACTGGGAGAGCAGTGTGCTGACCCCACGCCCCTCCTATCCGCATCCTCCGCTGAGGATGACACGGCGGTCGGATGGTCCCGGTAGGCCACTCGTGGCCTGAAGACGGAGTACATTAACAATTGTTCTGCACCAATATGGTGCCTTCTGCTCTGCTGTAACGGAAGTAACAATCTGCTTACCAGAAAATTTATGGTGAGCTTAGGTAGCATTCTGCTGAAGTGTCATGGGAGATCCCAGCTGAGCAGCGAAGGTGTCCATCCACAGGTGGTGCTTTGGCTTCCATGTGGATGTGTGCTGCACAAAAAGCTGCCATGTTGTTGCCTTCTCCACTTCGTTCCTGCGTTCCACTCTCTCGAAAGTTGCATCGCAGATGGCTGGCCACACACAAAAACTGCTGAAGTGGTGATATCTTCTCTCTTGGTCTCTGACCTCTGTGTAATATCTCACAAAGTCCACGTGCATGGCGTTCAGTGTCAAAACATGCACTGTATCACTGCTCATTAGTCTACATATAATCTGTCCTGTGCAAATCATCACTATCATTTTCACTTCTTCAGATAAACATATCAGCAGAGTCACTGTTCTGGAAATCAGTACTCTGTTCTTCCTAAAGTCACTGTTCATTTAATCACTGTCTTCTGTTCTAGACACAACCCCCTTAATAGTCACACTTGAAGCCTACCCTTCAAGAGGTGCCATGGGCAATATCTCCATCCGACATTTCATTCCAAAGGTTATAATGTGGACTGAGTGTTACAGCCTAAGAGTTCATATGGGAACTGCACTTGGACATGTATACATCAAGTACATGTCACAACAGTTCTGCCCACTCACCTTGCATCTTGTATGGAGTGTGTCCCTGTCATGCAACATCTCATATGGCCATAGATTGATTACACCCATCGTGACTGTAATGATGATAGATGATTCTACTTAATGATCTCGTGTTTTTCAGGGATGCCACAAAAGTTTAATTTCCATGGAGCATTGTGAGCCACTACACTTCGCCACAGTCACAGCACGAATATTACATATGAATTAAAAGCGCACCATAGTACTACATACTTCATCATTCTAACTCCCCTTCCTAGGTAGAACTTCCTTACTGAACATCCAAGACTGAGCTAACGCCACAAACTTGATGTCACGATATTCTGGAATCTGTTTTCTACTTCCAGCTAACTAGAGGCCAGGAAACGCAATGCTTCCTTTTAAGGGGGTGCTTTGGACACTGATTAGGACACGCACACTTCCTCTGTCCTTTTATGCACCAGCTACGATTAAGCACACGATCATGATGCATTCCGACACAAAATCTGTCCCCCATTCACTTCGAGTCATAGTGCACAATATTACATTTTCTGCAACATCAAATTATCCATAAATATTATAGGTATATATTGCCAGCATTTCATTCTAGAATTGATTACAAGAAATATCACACAATGGAATGATCATGTGAGGATTCTAGAGGTGAATGTGAATGGTCGACTTCAGTTTATTGGGACAATTTTCGGAATCTGTGATTCATCTGGGTAGGATGTTTTGGTGGGTTGTAGCTCAGTTCTAGCTCACTAGCTCACTAGAACTTACCTAGAACCTACCAAAACTTCCTACTATAATCCACTTTTCTGGTCTAGCTCATTTAATTTCATTTACATTACTTAGAAAAATCAGTAAAAATGGATATTATTTGTATCACTTTAACCAATTATCAAAATAATTATTTTTTTCATACAAAGGGTGAATGTAAGAAAATAAAATTTAATGTTTTTTTATGAAAGGTGAATGTAAATAAACAAAATTTAATATTTTTATTAATAAAATATGAATGTAAGAAAATAAATAAAATGAATTGTAGTGAAAATAAGAAATTTTGAAGATGCAATCAGATACAGTATCTATCATTATTTTAGATTTTTTGGATGACTCCCTGAAACGTCCCCTTAAAAAAATTACTGAATTACTGTGCTGATTAACCCTTACATTATTTGATTTTCAAACAACTGAGCAGAAGTGAACGTACTCAGACATTTCACTCTTTACCTGTTCTGATCAACACTAAACTGACAGCCAATATTTTTAGCGCAACACAATCTGTCTTTCTATAATCCCTACAAACAAATGGCCCTGACTAAATTAACCTATACGTTTCACAAATCACTTACCTCACAAAAATCTTTGTTACTCGAACTACTGCAATGCAGCAAGCGCCACTACTGCCAGCTAAATAAAACATTTAAACTACTGAAGGCACTAACTACTGATAGGCATAGTTAGCAAATGAAAGATTTTGATAGAGAACAAATAATATATTTACCTTAATAGTGTTCAAAAGTCATAATATATGTATCAGTTCATGATATCCAGTCTCACAAATTTACTCTTTTTGATGGACACACGTCCAGATCATCCGCCCTCAAAACTCCGCCATCTCTCTCCCCACATTCACCACTGCTGACGGCTCACCTGCAACTGCGCAATGCTACGCGCTGTTAACAGCCAACAGCCCAACACTACAATAGCGAATATTACAACAATGCCACCCGGCCACAGACTCCACACAGCACAGCCAGTGATTTTCATACAGAGCGCTACGTGGCGTTACCAATATAAAAACCTAAACAGCCTACTTACATAGCCCCCATGCTCCCCACAAAAAATTTTACAAATTGTTTTGGGCAGTGGCCAATACAGATTTGAAAAAATTTTCATAATTACAATAACAAAGAAATCAAATGCACACACTTATCGATACAATGTTTGTCAAAAGCTAAAATTTTCTCACAGTCCATAAAGACGGTCCTAATCGTTCATCACAGTAAAATCGCAGTGTTTTTCTCAAAGTCTGAGCAGTAAAAGAAAATGCACTCGGAGGTAGTGGATTTCCATGCAGTCTTCAAGAAGTAGTGTTGTCCTTCCAACAGAAAGATAATGTTGACTCTTGACATGCAGACAGGTAACGGTCCACAACAGAGCAAACCCACCGTAGAGTCAGTCGAAGTTTTGAAGAAATATTGGTAGGTAGGTCGTCACAGAGCAGACCCACTGTAGTCCTGGTAGAGATTACGGTATTGGTGGGCCACCAGAGGTGCAGACCCACTGCAGTCCTTGTAGCTTCTTAATGCATTTCTTCCATTTCATCACAACTCGTTCTCTTATATAGCCTACCCCATCTTAAGCTAACTTAAGCCTACTGAGTTCAGATGCTAAACTAAGGGACGAGGCAATGCAGCAGCACAAAACAATTAACACAAACAGCAATGACAAAAAAATGGAAATTGGCAAAGCAAGCAGCAGTAAATGTAATAACTTATATCTAAACATGACAAACCCACAAGCAGAAAAAATAGTACACTAAAGACAACAATGCAGATAAGGGAAATGAATATTCACATCTTAATGTCTATGTAATTAAAGTGGTGCACTACAAAAACTTATTCTACAAAAAATTACCAAGTACTTGAAAAGAAAATTTATTTATCAGTTCCTGTGAAGGGAAATGTCTTTTTGTGCTCCCTTATTTTTTTGGAAGTATATCATAAAATTATTATTTACTGGATCTGTAGAGCGAAAATATTTATATTAGTACATCTATGAAATTTTATTTTAACCAATGCTGCAGTGCAGCTAGAAGCTAGATATTAAACAAAATGAGCAACCTCTCAACTACAAACACAATAGATGTAAAATGTTTCTCATCATTTCATTAGGCATTTGTAGTAAATATCATAAATTACGAGCTCCACAGTGTAATCATATGTTTTGAAGTTTGAGCGTGTCGTATTTGCGATGCTTTCTACAAAGAAATGTCAATAGCGAGGATAATGTCCTCCGTTTTTCTCCACCTGTTCCTCTGATTGGCACACACTAATGGCTTTTTGCCAGGCGACTGTCGCTCAGCTGAGTGCCCACGACGCATTACGTGAAGGTGGTCACTTAACTTTATTACCAAAATATTTATGACACCAGTTTGCACTACAGTGACAGTCTCATTTAAAAATTTCACAGGTCGAGAATTTGTGTTGCAAATCTGTAGAAACAAAATCCTATAAATATAACAGTGTCCAAAACATCTTCGTCAGTATTGTGATACATTCATGCATTTACACACATTTCATAACTCTTAAAGTACGATTCTTGGTTTCCAACATCCTTTTTCACAAGTCAGAATCCCTAACCACTACTCATTATTCCTTACCATATTACACATATACATATTCGTCGACACTTCTTCAATATTTCATCATAATAAATACGTAGCATAATCAAATTCCTCATATAGCATCAGCTTATTGATCATAAACATACCTCAACAGCATAATACACATTGTCATCATAATAATAACATCATAAAAACTCAGCCGAATCTCAAAAACGTCGTAGCTTTCTGCAATAATTTCAAAACCTAAAAAAATTCTCTGCTCATTTCAATAGTGTCATCTACCTCAATCGTACTTTAAAAATCATGATCTCATACCAAATACATCATTCAAAGCTCTCATAGTATCACAATGGTTCTGAAAAAATATGAAGAGTTCACAAAGTACATACAAAATACAGTTTCATAAGTGTGAAGTTATCCAACTGTGTAATTGCGTAAACATCTTTCACTGACGTAGTAAAAAAATGTTTCTTTCTCTGTTAAATAATCAGGTAGCTGTGTAATTTGTGTGTTAGAGAAATATTGTACCGATGTGTAAAGTTGTATAAGCAAATACCATATTAGCTAGGGCTCCATGTGCTTGCCAAACACATGGTACACAAAGTAAGCATGTACCCCCCTGAGAATTAATGTAATTATACCCTCAGGTGTTACAGATTACAGCAATGGAATGAAATGCATCAGGGAAAACCTTTGTATCATTGTAATTCAAAAATCTTTAAAAATAAATGTTTTAAGTACAAAATTAATCACTCAAATACGTGTCCTTTAGCGCTAAATGTGCGTCTTGCTGTAAGATAATTCTGTGGAAGTGTCGTAGTTATCGTCCTCCGAAATCTAAGTTCTGCAGAAGTCATTGTACTCACTTCATCATAAACAAAAGTGAAATGTTTTGCCTATAGATATCGTACTAAAACATGTTTTACTTTCCAGAAGAATTCAGAAAAACTGGGCAGATATAAAGCAGATACAGCACAAAAGCAACAATGTAAATTGTGTCACACATTAGTAGCATCGTGATATAATCGTGTAGCTGTCAAAGAAACCAAATACTAAGTCATCTTTAATCTCAGAAAAACAACTTCAAATAAGGAATGTCTTTTCAAGTAGACCAAAATGTTGTATTAAAATCTCATTAGCAGTATATGTTCTAAGTATGTTAGCCTTATAGTCGTTACGTAATCATGCAATTAACAAGCAAGAATATACACACACAATAACACCGTGTCCTCTGTTCACTATAACAATACATTCGTAATTACTTGTCTAAATAAGTTCCCTAGGTTCTTGACTGGATAGTTAACTTTAAAGCATAGTTGCATGTTAACAGTTTCTAAGTGTGACAAAGAGTACTAGAAATGTGAAGTGAAAAGTTTTATGTCAAAGACAAAGTTAAAAAGCAGATTATCTTTCAATAAACGGTTTTACATGTGAAATGTGGTGCAATCCTTTACTCTTCCTAGTACGCAGAGTTTCAACTTCAACGCAATTATCATGTGGTATACGTCGGATTCTGTAAGGTCCATTGTAAATCAGAAAGAATTTGTGACTCAAGTGTTTCTTCTTATGTGACAATGAATGAGCTTTAATGAGAACTTTCTGACCAATATATAATTTCTTTTCATTTGCTTTACTGTGTAGTTTTCTCCTTTTGTCTGCTGCAGAATTTATATTTTTAATAGCCAAATCAATTATGTCTTTGTGTCGAAGTTTACTTGTATTCGGGAAAAGTACAAGCTCTCTGATTCTGTTCGGTGGTTCTTCATTCTTCAGTACAAGAACAGGTGGTAAAGCAGTGGAGTCATGAAGCATGTCATTCAGCACGTTTTGAAATAAGTGTAAATATCTGTCCCAATGCTGATGCTTTCTGTGGCAATAAAGTCTGCAAAGCTTATTGATTTCTTTCATAATCCGTTCAGAAGGGTTACAGTGTGGTTAGTACAATGAAATAAAAACAGGTTTGATTTTATGGTTCCAAAGCATGTGTGACCAAACACCAGATCTGAATTGCGGTCCATTATCTGAAATGACCTTACTAACGTGTCCAACTTCACGTAAGAAATTTTTAGCAAAGGCGTTGGATACACACCGTCCAGTGGCTTTACGTAACGGAGTGAAAGAAACAAATTTTGAAGTAAGTTCAACAGCGACTAGAAAGTACGAAAATCCATTCGATGTTCTGACAAGGGGTCCCAAGAGATCAACAGCAGCAAATTCTTTTAATTTACAAGGAATGATAGGAAACAATGGAGCATGATATGAGATAGTAGATGGTTTCGCCTTTTGACAAAGTTTACAAATAGATAAGACTATTCGAATTCTCTTTTCCATATTGTTAAAATAACAAGTAGTTCGAAGAATATGATAACATTTTCGTGGACCAAAATGTGCTTAGCTGAAATGAATGTACCAAATGAGCTTATTAACAAAATCGTCAGGAATGCAAAGTACCCATAGCTTGTCATCAACAGTGCAGCGTTTGAAGAGTATGTTGTTTCTAACCAGATAATAATGCCGAATCTGAGTGTGTGTCTTTTCATGCCATTTACTTTTGATGTCTTTCCAAATCGGATCGTTATCTTGTTCATGAGCAATGTACTTTAAAGATGTGGTGATGAAGTTTTCAAAGGCGACTCTCTGAATGTAAAGAATACTGAAATTTTTCTCGAGGTTGCCTTCTGTGTTACTTTTCTCAAGCCCAGCCGGTGCGCGTGACAGTGCGTCCGCCACAATGTTCTCCTTGCCGGGAAAGTAGATTATTGTGAGGTGGAATTCTTGCAGAAACAATGCCCAACGTTTTAACCTGTCATGATTTAATTTTGAAGACATAAGAAATTGTAATGCACGATGATCACTGTATACTTTTACATGCTTACCAAAAGGAATGAAACGGAATTTGTTAAATGCCCAAACGATAGCTAAAGCTTCTACTCCAGTAACGGAATAATTTTTTTCAGATTTTGTTAGCACTCGGCTAGCAAAAGCAATGGTTTTTTGAACAGTAGTGTCATTTTCTATGGCTTCTTGAAATAAATGGGCACCAAGACCGACTTTAGAAGAATCCGTGCTAAGGCAAAAATCTTGTGAGAAATCTGGATGAGCTAGTATTGGCGCATTAAGTAGCGATTCTTTCAAAGAATTGAATTCCAACTGTGCTTGTTCGTTCCAGTTCCAAATAGTATTTCTTCCAGTGAGAGAACAAAGTTTTGGTGTAACTAGAATTTGCATATTCAGAAAACGACGGTAAAAATTTACGAGACCTAGAAAACTGTGGACTTGTCTTTTTGTGGATGGAACTGGAATGGCTCTCATTGCTTCTAACTTTTCAGGATCTGGCTGAATGCCTTCAGAAGAAATAATATGTCCCAAAAACCTCACCTTTGACCTACCGAATTCAGACTCTTCCAAGTTAACTGTAATTCCAGATTATGCAAAGATACGTAACAAACTGTTGAGGATGCGATTATGTTGTTCCCATGAGGCTACTGCTATTAGAATATCATCCACATATAAGGTGATGTGACGTTTTAAGAAATCAGGTAATATGGAATCTAGCCCGCGAATGATCGCTTCCGAAGAAATGTTCAAACCAAAATGAAAGTTTCCAAAATTGATAACAAACGCCGAAACAAAGAAAAGCTGTGTATTTTCTACATTCTGGATGAAGTTAGATCTGATAAAAGCTGGACGTGAGATCAATAGAAGACAACACTTTTACACCACTAAAATTATGAAGAAGTTCTTCCAACGTTTGCGGGCTGTCTGTTTCAGGAATGATGATAGTATTGATTTGTCTCGAATCTAAGACAAGCCTGATCGATCCATTTGTCTTCTCAACAACATGTAATGGATTGTTGTATGAGCTTACTGCGGGCTCAATAATGCCCTCGTCAAGCATAGATTGTATTTCTGTTCTAACACGGTCCCTATAATGTGCTGGAATTACGTATGGCCTAACACAAAATTTAGTATGCTCACGAACTCGAAATTGGTATTGAAATCCCTTGATTGTTCCTGTTTTGTGAGTAAAAACTGTGGAATGTGCTTGTAAAATCTCAAAAAGGTCTTGCCTATCGGCGTCATTACAATTCTCAATTGTTTGAATTTTATTCTGAATTAACTCATTAGTATCAAATACGCCGTCAGTATCATCCCTGTCAGTACTTGATAGATTGCTAGTGTCAAGTTCCGTAGAAAATTCCGAACTGTTGTCTAACAGAAGGTAAAACCGATTAATTTCCTCGTCATGGTTTGAGAGCCAATCTTCAAATTTCAAAGCTATTGACTTACCTTCTTTCTCTCAACTTATTTCAACATCGTTAAAGTTTAAGATTGCTTTGTATTCATTCAAAAAGTCTACTTCCAATATAATTTCCGTCGACATTAATGGAACAATAAGAAAGTTCATAGAGAAGCTGTGGCTTTGACAAAAGAATTCTAAGTTGGTTTGTTCACGTACATCTATACTTATTCCAAAAATTGCACCTTGAAATTTAATCTTATGTAAAGGAAGTGTGGGGCAATCGTTCGATTTGTTGCATTTGCTAAAAGCTGTTTCATTAATTACTGAAATGGGACTGCCAGAGTCAAGTACTGCCGTAAATTTTACGTCATTTACTGTAATGTGAATCACAGGATATGCAATGTTGTTATGTTTTACGTCGTGTTCCTGGAGTAAGATGTCCCTAATGTCTTCCATTTTTATGTAATTACTAGCTACGGCAGCTGTGTCGTCAGTTTCATAAGTACGTTTTGTGGCTACCAGCGGTATGAGTCATTGCCTATTGTCTCTTTGTTGGCGTGCGTCGTTATTGGGATTTGGAGACCTAACTTCTGCAAATTCACCTTGTCGAGAGGGCCCTGCCCTGTTTGAATCCCGCCAGTTCTGATGCAATTCAGGTCTGTCGTTACGATCATATCGTCTGTCGTCATGTCGGTAGATTCCATAGTTTCTTTCTTGTCCGTCACGTGGTGGAGAATTTCTCCCTGAATCGTAACTGCACGCTGGACCGTTGCGTCTGAAGTTATTCTGTCTCCCTTGATAATAATTATTTTGGTTCCCATATTGTCTGTTTCTCTGATTGTCTCTGTGATAGTCATTACTGCGGAGAAGTGATCTTTCCCTGTAATTATTACTACTCTGCCAACGGTTGTCATACAGGTGGTGTCTGTTTTGGTCACGATTTACGTTGTAAGAATAGCCTTGTCGTGTCCATTTATTATTTCTGTCATCACGAAATTGTGACGGATGTGACCTGTAATTGTTGTGCTCCTGTTTTCGCGTTCCGCTATTGTCAGTGTCAATTTCCAATTCTTGTAACAGTCCCTGAAAAGCTTCCATGTCGTCTTTGCAACGTCCTGCCAAAATAGTATGTCGTAAATGTTCAGGCAATTTGATTAAGCAAATGCGGATGAGTTCTGAGGGGCTGTAAGGATTTGGCAGGTACTGATTCTTGTGCAACATGTCTTCAAAATATTTCACAAGACTGGAAAATTCAGATTGTTCGAAATGTTTCATCATTATGATGTTATGTTTTATTCGGTCTTGTGTCGCTTGAGACCAATATGTTGAGAGGAAGGCGTGATAAAATTCTCCTTCACTGTGGCAATCGTGAATGACCGATCGCATTCTCACATCTGGTTCATTCTCTAAGTAGCCACACATAAATTGTAATCTATGCTCTAATGAGCAGTTTGGAGGAAAACAATGGGAGAATTGATGAAGCCACGCTTGTGGATGAATGTCGTTGCCAGAATTCTTAAATGTTTTGAATTTACGTGTAGTAATGAACAGCTTATAGTCAAAATCATCGTGTCGGCGAATCGCATATCGGTCATTGTTACGTCGTGTCGGCGGTTCCATCTCAAAATTCGGTGCACCTTGCCAATTTCTTTCATAATTTCCGAAATGCCTTGTGTTATTATTTTGTGGCTTTTCCGTATTTCTAAGCCCCTCTTCCTGTGTTGGAGCACGAAGGTCCTCTGAAATATGTAATTCGTGTATTACTTGTGCCAAATGATCTTTTGCTGCCCGGATTTCTCTTTGGTGTTGGGTATTAATTTGATTCTGATTTTGTTTGAATTTCCTAATTTGTTTGTACTCTTCTGTGCCATTAAAGGCTACTGGTCTTGCGTCATTCAGATTATCATCTACCTTCGTAGATCAATTATTTAGCTGATCCGAAAGTTCAATTACTTTATCTGATAATGAACTAATTTCCTCCATGTGTCTTTCTGAACCAATTTTCAGAGTATCTACTGTGTCCTTTAAGTTTTCCTGAGTTTTTGCAAGTAGCGTAACCGAATCGGTAGATATGTTGAAAATGCTCACAAATTTGTGTTTTTATGTCATTACAGACTTTTTGACATTTCGATTCAATGTTATGTAACTCAGTAGTTAAATTTTCACGTGTTTGTTCAAGTGTGGTGTCTAACTTTTGAAGATTTTGTTCCATTATGTCTAACTTCCGAAGATTTTTTTCCATTGTGTCTAACTTTTGAAGCTTTTGCTGTGTTTGTCTCTGATTTTGTTCCATTGTGTCTAACTGTTGCTGTTTTTGTCTCTGATTTTGTTTCATTTGTTGCATTAATTGCAATAATAATGTATTAGTGTCTGGAATCTGTTCCTCTATGCTTTTCGGTAGTGCATTTGCACCGGCAATATTCTCATTTTGACAAGCAGAAAATGTGTCTTGACTTATTTGAGAAAACGGTGAGGATGTAAAACCTGAATTTACAGTATTTGCAAGATTGTGTCCTGTCATTTCGGATTCCTGAGGCGAGCTGCTGCTGACCGATCGATCGATAATGCTTCCCTGTTCACTAATTGTTTCACTGCCTACGCCATTATTTGCAGCCTGCTCCATTTCCCTGTGCACAATTACCAAATTACTACATTGAACATTAGTTAATTCATTACTCGGCGGCGCTAACACACTGCTTTCGTCTTCACTGTCATTTCTCAGTTTACTTTGGAGCCTAGTATTACGTTTTTCACACGCCATTATTGTCACAATATTTCACACGACAACACAGAGAAGCACAATTTGAAAAGCAAAATAAAAAAACACGTTAACATAGCATTGAAAATAATATCTCGTTAATTGCAAGCGCAGCTGCGAAATACTTGGTGCAAATCTAGATGCATGTCACAACTGTTTTACTGTTCAAGAATGAAAAACTACAACTACAGAGGAAATTCTCTCTACAATTATGCCCTAGCAATAAACAAAGGCTGCATTAATTACACAAACTACAAGAAAAAATCAGAAGATTCCAGTGAGGTATCCTCGGCTAAGGGTCGACATACGAAACGTCGCCTTAGAAAAATTACTGAATTACTTTGCTGATTAACCCTTACATTATTTGATTTTCAAACAGCTTAGCAGAAGTGAACGTACTCAGACATTTCGCTCTTTACCTGTTCTGATCAACACTAAACTGACAGCCAATATTTTTAGTGCAACGCAATCTGACTTTCAATAATCCCTGCAAAAGAATGGCCCTGACTAAATTAACCTATAAGTTTCACAAATCACTTACCTCACAAAAATCTTCGTTACTCGAACTACTGCAATACAGTGAGCACCACTACTGCCAGCTAAATAAAAGATTCAGACTACAGGAGGCACTAACTACTGACAGGCATAGTTAGCAAATGAAAGATTTTGATAGAGAACAAATAATATATTTACCTTAATAGTGTTCAAAAGTCGTAATATATGTATCAGTTCATGATATCCAGTCTCACAAATTTACTCTCTTTGATGGACAAACATCCAGATCATCCGCCCTCAAAACTCCGCCATCTCTCATACCCACATACACCACTGCTGGCAGCTCACCTCCAACTGCGCAACGCTACACACTGTTAACAGCCAACAGCCCAACACTACAATAGCGAATATTACAATGATGTCACCCAGCCACAGACTCCACACAGCACAGCCAGTGATTTTCATACAGAGCGCTACATGGCGTTACCAATATAAAAACCTAAGCAGCCTGCTTACATCCCCAATGGATCTAAATGGATAAAAAAAACTATGTTAAAATTTGTACTTGCAATCAAATTTCATATCGTGAAATTCATTATTTCTATTTTTAAGTTTCTTCATTCCTTTATTTTCATGTTCATCTTTTCATTTTCAATTAATTGAAAATTCCAATCAGTAATTAATTTAGAATATCTATCTTCATATCTAGTAGATAAATATTCACATCCAGTAACATTATATAAAACATAAATCTCTAACACACTTAGTTTTCTAATCTCTTTCGAGACACTTATGTTGTTGAGCTTCTTCATTAGAATCTCTATTTATATAGAAATTTTTTTATTTAGATTTTTTTATAATTTGTTAAGTGACTTAAGTCTCAACTGTGTTATGTCTGTATGGTAAAGGATGGATTTTCTTTCCCAAAACATATCTTTTGCCATCATGAGGGCTCAACACTTTCTTCTTTATTTCAACAGTGTATATTTGGTGGTTTTCAATTCGATTCATATTAATCCTTCTGTACTGTTCTCTATTGTTAAACAAACAATCTTTATTATTTTCTAAGCTTATTCAATTTCTGACCATACATTTCTTAACTCCTTCAGATTTTTTCTATTTTAGCACCAATTTTCTAAACATGCATTTTTGCTGTGAAACACAAAATCCCTCTATTATTTTTCCAATACATTTATCTTTTATTGGAATACAATAAATATTATTTTCAAGATAATCACTAGTATCAAATTTATCGATCATCATTTTCATATTGTTATAAAAATCTTTAGTTTGTGTGTTATAGATATAACTGTCCATATCTTGATAACACAACTAAATATTTTCTCCATATTTCAGTTTCGTTATTCTATAGTGAAAATCGTATATCAGTTCTTTAAATAAATCATTTATGCTCATATCAACATAGCTCGGTTTATTAAACGTAATTTTTGTCTTCTTCATATGAATAGCAGCAGGATTTTCATTAAGTATAGGTCTTTCTTTAAAGTTTGACTTTGCTATTAATTTATTACATTTTTCTCCCTCTGACACTAATTTTATATCAAGTCTATTTCTAATATTTTCCATTGTATTGCCAAGGACCGAATTATTCATCAGTTTATAGAAATCTTTGTCAAAATCATTTTCAATTTAGTTCTCATTTCTGTATATGAATCTATATATTTCCTCAACCTATCAGACTGATCAAATTTTAATTTCATTCCTAATGATAAATACTGCTTAAGATTCCTAAAATGAACTACATACTTTTTTTATCATTCCGAGTAGTCAACAACTTGGTTTCTTTACTTCCAGGCACAATTTTATTTTCAGATGTGACAGGTAAATTTTTATGTAACTCATGTAATTCTTCTGGATATTCTAAATCTACTTAGAAAATATATCTAATTTTATACATATTTGAAATTTTTCTTATTTTTGTACTATCAAAACAATCTGAATTATCCCATTCAAATTCTCCATAAGGTAAATATTGACTCATAGCATAAAGAATAACCACATAAATTATTCATATCTAAATATGGTAGATAATCTGATATCTTTTCACTACCAAAATCATATATTTTATAGTTTGCTTCAATATGCCTTTTACAACACTGTGCTGTTCCTCCTCTTACACACTTTTCAACCACTAAAATCACATCATAATCATGTAATAAATCAAGTGGTTGCTTAGTCATTTTCGACATTGCATCCCAAGATAGTCCTGGTGCAGCAAAATACCAAGATGAATCTAAATCATATGTTTTTATACACGTTTTTCTAAAATTTTCAAATACATCAGCTAATAACTCTATATCAGTTATAAGATACAGATTATGATATCTTCTAGATTTTTAATATTACATTTTTTCCAAACTATTTTTGCATGTTTATAAGCTTGATCAATTATTTCACAGTCATCTAGTATTCTGTAAAATTCTTCCTTTGGTGATAATTTTTCAGTTTCTCTTCAATTGTTTTCCAAGAATCCATGTAGTCATATGAATATACACCACTTCCAATAACTACATCAAATAAATTCCTCTGGAAAAAATTTTCTAACGTTTTTCATTTGATCAGTCTTCAAATTTGATGAAAGTTCAAGTGAAGAGGCCATCAATTTAAATGAGTCAGTAAATCTCATTTTCAAATTGCCTGTCTTACTACCAAAACTAATGTATCTGTCTTCATTGTTTGGTATTTAATATATTTCTTTTCTATCATAACTGAGTGCTTTCACAAACATATGTGAATCATGTCCTGATAAATTATGTAAATAAACTTGCACAAAACTTTGACGTTTTAAGTGTAAATTACATTTGTTACAGGATGGATTTATATATTTTCCAGTCAAATGATGACAAATCGTATTATCTTTTGGTGAATAATGACAGTTACACAATGCACATTTTTTCGATCTTATATATCTTGATTGCTCTTCAGGAGTTAAAGGTTTCATTATTACAGAATAGATTCTTGTAATTTCTTCAAAATCTTTTTTTATTCATTCAATAAATATTTAATTACAATTTGATCCTCCATAAACAACAGGACCTTTCTAGCGTCCATTTACATTTTAATATAAAACAGAATCCACTTGGTTCATGTTTCTGGTATTTCATTGTATATGAATTTTCTGGGTTTGGTTGACAGTTGTCCATCGTCAATAGTAAACTTTCAAAATCAGCATAAATAACGAATGGAGCTTCCTGTATATGTTGATAACTTTTAAAACTTACACAGGAACCTTTCTCTTGCATTTCTACTTTTAATGGTTTATTAACTAAACAGCTTGATGTGTGATTATCTAATTTTTCTTTATTAGTGAAACTGAGTAAACACATATCTCAAATAAATTATACTTCTTCATGTTTATTAATCTGACTCCAAACAAGTGTAGATAAATTTTTTATACAAAAATAGTGTTAATTACTTTCTTCCTTGAAATAAACGAGATTTACATGTTTCTCTTTCTTACTTTTCATAATTTTTAATGGATACACTTGATATTTTTCATCAGGAAAATAAACATTGATAGATGCATTAATTTTATTTTCCATTGTTGAAATGTGATCAACCACTACAAGAAACTCAAAATTTTCGAATTTCTGATCAAGAACAAGACCAACTTTTTCTAAATTTTTATTTACAGGATATAATGCAGATTTCATAGCCCACAGAAAACATTTTAGGTCTACAGCTATCACATTAATTCATGCTTTTTTATTTTTTATGTTATCTAATAATTCGATGTAAGATGACCCTCTCAGTGGAACATCACTTTTAACTCCTAGTTGTAAACCAATGATTCTATTTAATATCCAATCCGAACTGTGTGCTTGAAAATCATCCATTCTTGATAAAACATTGGCTTAGGCTATCAATCTTAAATTTTTAATTATCACTCTTTCATTTGTGATCCCATAGTTTTATGTGTGGAATGGAAATCCATAATATTTCTGCTTCTCTCGATTTGGTACACACAAAAGAGCCTTAAAGCTATTTTCAGTCCATGACATGTTCATAGATTATCTTTTACAATTTTCATAATTTACAGTTTTAACACAGTTAAGAAATAATTAGGTTCTATTGAGTTTACATTATTTTCAAAATTTATAGTTTGTCATCTGTTTTCAAATGCAATATCAACTAGATAAGATCTAACTGTTCTTCTGTCTCACGATTTCTCAAATAAATTAGTATAAAAAGGAAATAATATTTCTTTATTGGTTCTAGTATTTTACTTCATAAACACATCAGTAGGAAAAGGAAATTTTTTCCAATGGATTATCTTCATTTGCTCTAGTTTTGTTTCTCAAAAATATTGTTTTTAACGCTTTATCTTCTTTACTGTTGAAAACATCACTATCATTTATAATTTCATTGGAAAGACTTTCTCTCTGCAGATTAAAATCTGCGACTAGATGTGTTAATAAATCTAATTAGACTCACTTTTTTAATTTACCATATCATTTTAAAATATTTCTTTTGCAATAATCACTAATTTTCACAACTGCAAGTCTCTCCATTTGGCTTATTTATACAGAAGAGAATTTATTAGATTTGCAAAAAATATGATTTCAAATTTTTAAGACTAATGAGATTCTTTATTTAATAGATATTTAAGTATTGAGCACAAGGTGATTTTACTTTCTTATATTTCATATATTCTAAAGTACACTTTATATTTATTATTATGTTTATACTTATATGATAAATTAACATACAAACAATCTAATTTTTTCATCTCTTGACAAGCTTTACATTTCTTAGTGGTTGCATTGGTGTCTTGTTTTTCTTCATTTTCCATTGACAGTAATATTTTCGAATGTTCTTCACTTGGAATTCGTTGTAAATAACTTTTATAACATATTTTTCCACATACACAAGGAAGTAGATCAATGTTGTAATATATTACATGACATGCATTTACATATTGTCTACATATCGTTCTACATCCATCTTTTGTACATTTGTGTAAAGTAAAATTATCAACTGACTTCTCAGTATTACAATATTTACAAAGTTTGGATTTTATTGTTTGTTGTTGAACCTGGTACTGAGACTTGTGAAATAGCAAAATATTATAAGAGTAATCTAATCATCATTTTCAGGACTTAATAAATCATCATCATTTCGATTTATAATAAACTTTACATTATATCTTTTAATATCAGGTCCACACATAGGATATTTAATTTGTTCTTTTAACCTTTCATCATTACACTCTTTACGAAAAATATGATTACTCCTTGTTTCAACAGAATATACTCTGCTAACGATATACTACGCATTCCACATCACTGGCGATGGGCTCTGCACAACACTGGTGACTACTTTGAAGGACAGTAACAGGTGCAAACATTTAATGCCTTTGTATTGGTTGTGAATAAATAGTTGAGACTATTTAAGTTCCAACCCTCATATAGACAATATATAAGGATTGAAAATTTTACAATTGCTGACTATTTTCATTAAGTTGCAGGCTTAAGCCAGCTTCATCTGGCGCAACATCAACATCAGTCCCCATACCAGATTTTCGTTTTCCATAAATTAATCCTCTAACTGCAGTTGCAGCTATTTTTCCTTCCATTTAGGCATCACGTGCATGCATTCTTTCTTTCGCAGCTAACTGAAATTTTTTTATCAGTTTCATATCTTTTTTCTAATTCTTTATTACCTATATCAGAAATATCATATTATGCGTCATGTAATGGATTAACTTCTTGATCTCCTCTAGCTAATATTTCTTCTAATTTGAGTCCCAGGTCACAACATCGATAGACTGGAAGATGCATTTCAAATGATAATTTATTAATCAAAGTGTTTACTAATCCTTTACTATGTTTTTCACTTTTCCGAAATATGAGTAGTAAATCATTCAAAAATCTAATCAGATATGGAGTTCCTTTTGGACTATCGAAATCACTAAATTTATTTGTTAAAATCTGTACAACACATACTTTTTCATTATGTTAATTTTCATTTCCACCTAATTCTTTGCCATGACTTATGGTTTATCTACTGCTTAAATCTCTAACATCATCCATCCAAACATATTCAATGGGTTTTTCTCAAACCTTTACCCAATTTCTATGGTGAACTTATTTCTGAATTATCTGAAGAATCAATAGTTGATTTTATTAAGTTTAGGAAATAGTCATAAACAGTTCTTTCTCAGTATATAATGCTCTTGATTGATATAATATATCAGCATAATGAAATAAATTAACACCACCAAATTTTTCACCCATATCATCTATAGTAATCTGTTTTGCAGTTAAAAGATTCATTACTCCATTTGTTCCTTCATATATCTTTTCACAAATAACTAATTTGTCACTATTGAATTCAACCAGTAATTTACCAACATATTTCAATATCCCAATGGCTCTCAATGCAAAAATTCATCTTCACTACGATCAATATACTTTTTAATAGTCATTCACCAACATTTATTTTTTAGCATCACTATCAATTATTTTTTTAACAGTAGCTGTCTCATTTTTACTTTTGGTCCCTTCTTTATGATTCACTTAATGTAGAATCATGTTATGGATACTTTCATAAGACGTAATTTCTGATATATCTCCTAAATCTTCTTTTAGACAACAATATGGAATCATCTGTTTTTCAGCTTCTCTATTTTCTTCAGTACCATTTAAATATTATCACCTAATCCCACAATTCCTTGTTTTACTTGTCCAATAGCATCAATAACTGGTTGAGCTTCATTTTCTATATTTTTGATTTTCTGTTCATAGTTTTTTTTTAAGCCTGAATTGCTCTCTCAGTTACGCAGCTTTCTTTCTATTTTGTTTTCCTTTTTAACAACTTCTAGGTCGTATTTTCCAAACATTTATTAGAGGTGGGAAAACATTAATTAAACACCTTTAATGTCTAATGTTTTTCAAAGTTCTTGTTTAATGATTACGTTTATAAAATTTAATTAGATGATCTATTTTAAATATAAATCTTTCAAAAAAATCACAACCACATCAATCTGGTCTAGAATTAACTTCATTAAAAGACCATGAAAATTACTGTAATGTATGCCACACCTTGATTAATTTTTTTCTAATTTTTCAGACTGTATTAAATTACGAAGAGCTTCTTTAAATTTATTTAAATGTTCTGGCAAAATGCTATCACTGTGGTCTAATAAATATGCAACATTATCTATTTATGTACTCATTTAATAAAGAATGAAAACTTTAATACTTAATGAAATTCTGTATTTTATTTTTGACCTGACCTTCATTCGGTTTTCTAGTCATGTACATTCTAAGAAATACACGTTGATCATTCCAACAGTTCATTAAAATCATCAAACTTTAAATCACCACCAAATGATAAATATGATTTAAATATGTGTCATCATACTTGAGAATATTTAAAGAATTAATATTATCTCTGACTAAATGTTTTGGTATTTTTGAATAGGTTGGGGCTAAATAAAGCAATATATTTCTTTATATCTTCCTCTAGTAAACTCTTTTCTAACTATACCCAAATTTTCAAGAATGGAGTCATCAAATACTACTACTGAATTACCTGGACATTGAGCTAATGAAATAATTTCTTCATTATTTTCAATAAAAGTAGTAATTTTTTCATTTGGTTTATCTTCAATTTCTTTCACATTTTTTTATAAATTCTTGATATTTTGGTTGATCTAAACTTTTTGAATAAACATACAAATGATTTATTTTATTCCAGTTCAAACATCCTGGAGCTGCAATATAATTATCTATTAATAATGCAGTTTTACCACAATCACTTGGTCCTATAATTGTACATAATATAGTATTTTGTAAAAGTTTATCATGTTTGGTTTTTATTTTCTTTTCTGGGATTCTTAAATTTGATTCCCAATCTGTGCAAACCTAAGACTTGCCTGGCGATTTTCTTCCAATGGCTTCTCCATCTCAGTTATTTACACAAATGTTTATTAGGATAAATGGAATTCCTGTTTGAACTGAGTGATAAGTCATCTGTTCTCAAAAAAAGGTTGACTGTACCTACACTAGACAGTCATACTAATGTCTCTTTAATTGGCTTTGTACAACTTTTTCAACTCCAAATTTTACATCAAAAATATTAAATTATATTGTGATGGAGATACAATAGAAATTCTTGTAGGCCATTATAGTTCAAAACTTTTGAAATATATTTTCATTCAAAAAAGGTAAGAATTCATATTAAAGCAGATACAATTTGTAATAGAATAGTAAAAGGACTTGTTAAGATTTCCTATAATTGTATCATTTGAAATAACTAATATAAATTTTAATTTGGCTGATGGAATGTTTTGTTAAACATGCTCATCATTTTCATAGAGAAACTATCATTATTGCTTCATTTAAACCAAATGCTGAATTTGGAAGACCAATAATTTATGAACCTCATTATCCTGCAGATATTCCTATTTTTGAACCTATTCAAAATTTAAAAATTACTATGACCAATGAAAACGACGATCTGATTGACTTTAATGTGCTTATGTAACAGTTGTTTTAAAAATGTCTAAATAAATCAAATCATTAATAAATCATGAACAAAATCGAGAGTTATCATTCCCCATGAATGAGAAAACAAAAAATAATCTAAATGCATCCAACAAGGACACAGAGACTGAAATAAATGTTGGTGATGGTTGGTTCATCCAGATCATGTACATTTATACATGAAGTTTAGAACTGTTAGAGCTAATCCAGATGGGTCATAATCAGATTATCCAACATATGATGGAAAATCCCACAGAAAATTAATCGATTATTATGTGGTAAAACTGTTTAATTTTGTCACCATAAAGAAAGGAAATAACTTTTTATTTAGAATCGAACATCCTTTTATTTCATCGACAGCTATGTTATATTTAACTTCATCTGTTACTCATTAAATAAGCTTGGAAGGAAATATTCTTAATTACAGAAAAGTAAAAAGTAACAAAAACGAGGTACTTTATTCATTATCAACACTTGGTGGATTTTTAAATATTATAAAGAAATTAGGGGGGAAGAAGATTTAACAGAAATTTTTACTAGGTCTTCGAGGTCTGGATCTGCAGAATTTGGTATGCCATATGTCGCATTTGTTACATTTCACACAATCGTAAAAATAATCAGTTACTTGAATCTTCATTATTCGATCACATTAGTCTATGGAATATGAAAAAAAAAAATGGAATATATACTTGAAAAATGGCAGAAACGAAATTTTCCTGTAGAAAATGTGGAATATTAATCCAAAAAAATAGGTTTCTCAAAGCAACAATGAATTTCCAGATTTTTAATAAGATACACTACTCAAATCAGACACTGTCACAACTCCATATAAATTCATAACGAACGTGATTAACGTGACTCATAGAAAGAATATTGTAAGTTTGCAGAAAAAACTTTGAAACTTTGTACAACTTTTAATGATAATATTCCTATATATATGTTAGTGTATACTCCATACGCCACACAAGGACACCAACAAAAACGGAAAACATCTGATAGACTTTCGCAAAAGCCACGACCTCGCCATTATGTCAACAAAATTCAAGAAACTAACACGAAAACTTACCACATGGAAATTCCCCAGCGGAAAGCAAGAACTACAAATCGACCACGTAATAGTGCAGAAAGACTCACAAAAAGAAATTTGGAACATAGACACCCGTAAAGGCTACTTCGACTCAGACCACCACCTACTACAGATCAGGATTCGTCTTTCGCCCAAGAAAGAGCTCCAGAAGAACAAAATTGTTAGACCAGATCCAGAATACATTACTTTAAACCAGACACAAATATTACACAAAATTAAAATGGAGAAAACGACAGACTGGACACAACTTTCACGAAGAATCCGAGAGGCCATGAAACTAGCACAAGCACCACAAACACGGAAACACCGTTGGTGGAACCACACATGTGACCAAGCTATTGACCAACGAATCAGTGCATGGAAAAAAATTAGTTGCCATAAATCCCAAGAGAATTGGATGAACTTCTTGAAAACACAGAAGCAATCAAGCAAAATCATTCGCAGTGAAAAACGACAGTATGACAAACGGCGACTGACAGAGATCGAATCGGACTTCATGAAGAACAATACAAGAAACTTCTACAGAACGTTCAGAGAAAATATGACTGGATATCAACCACCCAACTTGTGCTTCAGAAGACTGGATGGAACCCTAGAAACCAATACCAAAAACAATTGTGACATTCTGGCAAAGTACTTTGAAAAACTGCTCAACACGGACCCCCATATGGAAGAAATGATGACAGAAACGAGCACATACAATCCAGATAGTGAACCTCCAACTCTAGAAGAAGTTAAAGAAATAATCAAGTCACTCAAGAATCGTAGAGCACCAGGAGAAGATGGCATCATCGCGGAAATCTGGAAGTTACAAGACCCAGAACTCACCAAAGACATCCACAGGATCTTGGAAGACATCTGGAAGACCATGAAAATTCCTGACGACTGGAAAACTGCCCTGATACACCCACTACACAAAAAAGGTGACAAGACTAACCCGAACAACTACAGAGGAATATCCCTACTACCGGTCACATACAAGATCCTCTCTAAAGCTTTACTGAACAGACTAGAATGCCAAACCGACAACTTGATTGGGGAATACCAAGCAGGCTTCCGTAAAGGGCGGTCTTGTGCGGAACAAATTTGGAACCTGAAAATGATTTTACAACACAAACAGAACCTGATCATTACCTTTGTTGACTTCAAAAAGGCGTACGACTCTATCGACCGGAAAACTCTCTTCAAAATTCTAGCAGAATACAAAGTAGACAACAAAACACGGGCTATCATAGAGCAAACTTTAACCAACACGACCTCCAAAGTAAAGTTTTGTGGGCAACTATCAGAGCCCTTTGAAATTCGCACAGGTGTCCGACAAGGCGATGGCCTCTCACCTCTCCTTTTCAATCTGGTGTTAGATAAGGTCATAAAAGAATGGGAAACATCACAACAGGGGATAACCTTAGGAAACCTACAGATTAAATGCCTGGCTTTTGCAGACGATTTGGCGATTGTCACGAAAGGTATAAAGGAAACAAAAGACGCTATTGAAAAACTGCACGAAATCGCTTCCAAAACTGGACTACAGATCTCTTACGAAAAGACACAGTTTATGAGCACAAAGAAACTCTCATCTCTGAACACAAAGTATGGCACGATTTACAAAACAGCAAACTTCAAATACCTCGGTGAAACACTACAAATGAGTGGACATAAGAGAGACTCAAATGAAGAAAGAAAGACTAAACTGGACAAGGCACACAAAGTAGTGTGGAATCATTACAACAAGAAGTCTATCTCACAAAAAGCCAAATTACGCCATTACGACACGGTGGTGCTCCCCGAGGCACTATATGCAGCAGAGACCACACTAATCCGAGGGCATACACGTATCAGACAATTAGAAAAAGTAGAACGGAAAATACTTAGGAAAATATTTGGCGCAACTAACAACAATGGATCAAGAAACATACAGAGGAACTGTACAAACATACGGAGACAATCACAGCAAAGATTAGAAAATGGAGACTACAATTCTATGGACACCTATACAGAATGCCATCACACAGGCTGACCAAACAGATCTTTGACTGGGTAACCACTAGAAACAACAAATGGGTGGCAGAGGTAGAAAACGACCTGAACCAGCTCAAGATAACAGCAGACACAATAAACGACAGAATAAAGTTCAGAAACATCATTAAGAAAAGTAAACTACATGAGATACAATGCGACAAACGAACAGGCATAAAATGGACCGAAGAACGCAAGCAAGATCACAGCCAGAAGATGAAAGAAATATGGGCAACCAAAAAGGCAATCAAGATGAAGCCGAAGACACGAAGCCGACATGAAGCATGGACAGAGGACCGGAAACAGAAACACAGCGAGCGAATGAGGGAAGTTTGGGCAGCAAGGAAGGCAGCAAAAGGAACTGGCCATGTAGTTTAGTCCAAATGCGCTCTTTAAGGGCAAAACACCAATAATAATAATAATAATGTTAGTGTATTTAACAATATTTGGTAAGAAAAATTTAACTCACAGTGCATAGCACAAAATATGCACTGAAAAATTTTAGCTGTATAAATAAATATAAAATTTAAAAAGTTAAAGAAATCTTAACAGCACATTTGTATTTCATTTTTAAGTATTTTCAGAAAGATAAAGAAAATAAAACTGAAAAATAAAGTATGTCAATTAGAAATTGATATCCAATTCTGATTTTTCTCAAAAGCTCTTTTTATGTAGATTATATTAGCATTTTGAATTTTCAAAGTTGGTTAATATTGGCGTGAGATTGATGAACAGTGCTGAGAATTTACTAATCTTATTTATCTCACAGTGTACGACCTCTAGATAAAGATAATACTGATCTAGCGCAATACTTTCTGGCGGTGCAAGGTCGCACACTGAGTGCACTTACATAAACATTCTCTCACGCTGTTCGCAGCATGACTTATGTAAAACATTCTCTGGTGCCAAACGAAGCAGTTCATAACTTCATTCAGAGGTGTTGGTGATGTATGATCCATTGAAAATAATAGGCAAACATGTTTCACTTTAAATAGAAATTTTTAAAGTTGATTTCACTATTCACACTGTCATTTACATTTCATCATTTCAAATAAAATAGGAAAATCTGAAGAAAATATTTTATTTACATCTGACATAAATTGATGAAAGTAGTGGTTTTAGAATGTACTTTGTCACTCAAATACAAACTTTATGCAGGGTTATCATAATTAATGGTGTAAATGCATTCAGTTGAAAGTACACAATACTAGAAGCAAAAATGTCTCAGTAAACATAGGGTCGAAACTTTTCTAATGAACAATTTCTCTTAACCTTTAAGGTATGCATTTTAGAGCAAATGTAAACTGGACAAATTATTTTACAGCAAATGTTTACTGGATATTTTTTCTTGTTTTCATCCATACTACTACTTCGCAAAATGTGGAAAGCAAAGAGTTTGCAGTAGAAGAGAATTGCTTCACAGTATCAAAGATGAAAAATTGCTCGTAGCTCTTATGGTATGTGTTTTCGACGCTATGTTTACTGAGACTTTCTTGCTTCTAGTATCATGTCCTTTCAACTGTATGCATTTACGCCATTAATTATGATACACCCTATATACAATCTTAGAGCTTCTGTACTCTGTGAAACTTCTAAACCAATCACATAGACTGAAGGATTTTGGCCTTCATCTCACAAAGTCAAAAAAAGCGTCAGTAGTTGAAGAAGAGCTAAACATTTGACAAAACATTTTCCATCCTCGCTTCTGTACGATTTATCACTATCCCATGGGCAGGTTTAAGACCTGAGCTAAAGAGTGGGTGGTGGGTTTCAGCCCGAAATAATGAAGCATTCAGTTAACTCAGAGGCAAGTATCCATGATGGGCTAACATACAGAAGGTCAGAAGCTGGAAGTTCGGTGTATAGGATTGACTGAGTGGAAGGTGTTTGGTAGCAAATGTTTTGCACTTTTTGAAAATGAATTTTATTTTTCCCTATTAAATTTTATAATCTTTAAGTGGACAATACCAAACAGCTAATGCATTGTGGTGACTGTCTAGAGAAAAAGAGTATTAATGAATTTCGTAAAGGTAGGTATTGAAAAGATGGATTTTCTTGGTTTTGTAAAGAATGTGTATCGAGACACCAGAAAATTTAAGTTACATTTGAATATGCTAGAACTGTTGGTAAAAAAGCACTTAAATCACGTACAATCGACAGTTCATAAAAATCTTATAGCTACTCAAGTAGAAAGAATTGGGAAAATTTTGGGCAAGGAATTGATTTCTTATACTCACCATAATTGATTTCATTTATTTTCTTACATTCTCCTCTTATAAAGAAATATTAAATTTTATTTTCTTACATCCACATTTTATACGAGAATATTAAATTGTATTTTCTTGCATTCACCTTTTGTATGAAAAAATAATTATCCTGAAAACTGGTGAAAGTGATATAAAAATATTCCATTTTTATTAATTTTTCTAATTAATTTAAATGAAATTAAGTGAGTTAGAACTGAAAATGGATTATAGTAGGAAGTTTTGGTAGTTACTAGGTAGGTTCTAGTGAGCTAATTATCTTAACTGAGCTAGAACATACTAAAACATCCTACTGATCTGCAAAAGAGACCTCATACAGGATGTTATTCTTGAGTATTGCTCAAGTGTTTGGGATCCACACCAGGAAGAATTTTGTAAGGGCATATCTTTCACATACATGTACATACAATCTTGGAGCATCTTTCACAACTGTATTTGCAATCAAAGTTTTCATTTACTTTTCACCAATGTTTAACATGGCATTCATAAGATGAAATGAAAAACATTCAGATGTTAGTCATATTGTCCCATACTTCTGTTATGACATGTGGAGTTACTGTATTCACTACTGGTTCAGGGACCGATGGTGCAATAAGAGACCCACATACGGCTCTTTCAGTGTAGGAGATGTAGTGCTATACTCTCCGCGAAAATCATGCTGCACGGTTGTGACTGAATTGCACATGTAGAGATGGAGAACGCAAAATGTCTGTTGTGTTGTAGGTGTTTCAACTGTGCACTTATTGTGAAATTAATGAGCCAACCAGCAAGCTAGCTGCCCCCCCCCCCCCAGGGATGGCTACCAGAAAATTACAAATGGTGTCAAATTAGACTTTTAGTTTCCACACCTAAGTTAAAACCTGAAGTTTCTATATTCATTCATTCACATATATTCTTGAGATATTTGACGAAAATTTGTTAATTAGTCTGTACTTTATGGACTTATTCCTGTTTACTTTTTGATCAAAACGGAAGAAATAAAGATAGTGGTCAGTGATTAACACTGATTCTTTTGAATGCTCAAGGATGTACTAACCTTTTCTAAGAAGATGTCTGGGTGCTCCACATCTGAAGATATTCGAGAAGGAGGCAGCAGGTATCTCTTGAACGGCCCCGCTGTAACGTCTGAGTCAGGAATCACTGCCGCTGGCCCCCTACACAGCAAGAAGCATTATACTTATTGCGCTTTACATATATTTCCAAATTTCAGATTCTCAAATTACTACCTGTTTCAGAGACAACTGAACAAATTTTTCACTCCACAGATTACTGAACTGAGTGGCCGAAAGTCACGGGTCAGGTTGCCCCATTTGAAGATATATTCCGTATGGCGCCTGAATGTTGCGGCTAGAAGGTAGAGGCAGCGATGCCGCACGCGTAGACATGGTAGCTGAAGTCTGTTACAGAGAAGTGCTATAGCCAGCGACTCAGAGAGCGAGACTATATTCTCGCTCCCACAGCTGGTGGCGTTAACATACTCGTAGCAAGCAGCAAATACACAGCCTCTGATCTCAGACACGCCCTTCTTTGTCATCATGTCACTATGGTCTCGAGAGAGGCATAAAGTTGCATCCAGATCGACTGCAGCTCAGTCTACTATTCATTCTTGCATGATTTCGCCAGCTTCCATTCTCTTGATGGTCTACACTGCAAGCACAGACGATGTTTGATGTTCGTCTCTGGCTGTATTTCTTACAGCATTACAGCAGGCTTGGGTGTTATGCAAGGGCTTGTCACATTTCACAGTAGCCAACCAGAAGCTTCTTCTGTGTGCCGAACTCTTAACCTGTACAGAACTTGTAACTAGTGTTAATGGACTAATTAAGGGAAGGGAAACATCGTTCCAGCAAGTAGTGTTTGGTGAACATGGCTACTCGTCGCGAAAAAAATGAATTTAAACTTAGCTTGACAGTGAAGTTGCGTGGTCATAGTGTATAACAGATTACACAAGAATTTGCTTTTTCCCACTGACCCTCGAATCATAAAACGACGCGACGCAGTCATGTTTCGATTCATGAGGGTCAGCAATTGACAAAAAAATAGGGCCTCCTGGGTCCAAAGGTCGCGATGGCGGCGTCATTGTCCCACCGAAATAATTTGTCCTTTTAGGACAATTATCTGAGCAGGCACCCACGCCAGCAAAAGGTTGCCCGACACGTGTTGATGACAGGATTTGTTTTAACCGGCTGTACGCGAATTTTAGTATATAAGGAGGATGATTTGGAGCACAGCACATCATGTCCTCTGAACCGACTCCGAGAACTTCTATTGTCGCTAACGAGCTGCCGGAAATAGTAAGTACACTTCTATTACAATGGAAACTTTGTACAAACTTGCACGAATTGCTGTTTGTGGAAGACTCCAAAATGCCTTACATGTTTGTCAATTGGAGTTACCACAAACTATACGGGAAGATATTCTATTGGAATTTCGTGTTTCAAAATTTAATTTCATGTTAAATTCGTATAGGTTGCCAGAATGTTATATATTCAATAAAAGTGAGAATGTTCCCATGATTTGTGAAATGGTAAATGATGCAGTAGAAGCTTGTGCAAAAATAAGAGCGGGAATTCCAGTTCCATGGGAAACACTTGGTCTGATTACAATGTCTTCTTTTGACATTAGTACATTCTGGCAAAGTAGATTCAAAATTAAAGTAATTTTTTACGAAGTTACTTACAAGCATTTCGTATATACTATTTGTGAGAACTGTTTATACAAATTATCCGATTCATGGCAAAACGCGCTACTGCAACCACTTCTTATTGGAATGAAAATTAATACGGTAACCAAGACACCATCATTTTCATATGGTGTAACTTGTCCGCCACATATTAAACAATATAGTCATTGGTGCATGTTTTGTGCAAATAGTCCATTGTTCAGAAGTGTACGTTGTGGTGGCTCGTTAAGCAGTGTATCGGATTCAGAGGAAGACAATGCTGATTTGGTTGACATGTTGCTTGCAGACCTCTGATGGAGACCCTCGCCGACATCTTCCAAACCATCTTCACCCTGGTTCAAGCACACGTGACGAATCCAACGCTGAAAAGTCAATTGACTGTCTAGGGTGGATCTCCACTATCGCAAAGTCAGTATTTTAACTCACACAAACCACTGCAAAGGACAACAATGAGCGTTTGATGAACGGAAATCACATCATAGGTATGGGAAGGGGAGGCTGGCTAAGCTTATAGGTGACAGTGTAGTGGTTGGTGGTGGTGGTAGTGGTATCACTCATGGAAAAATTCTTATTGTAGTTGGTGTCAGAGCTGCACCTTTTTTAGACTGAAGTCAGCTGATAGGTATACCTGCTTAAAGGAAGTGCCTCTAACTAAGGGCTCACCTCCAGAGGATGTAATGTTTCCAAATAGAGAAGGAATTAGCATATTTCATCAAAATATAAGAGGTATTAAAGATAAAGTTAGTGAACTGCTAATAGATGTTAACTCTGAAATTATTGGCATATCAGAACACCACTTAAATAATTTGGTAATTCAGAGGCTACAGATTAGCTGGCTGCTTCTCAAGGAGTTCCTTGCGGGGTGGGTGAGTGGCTCTGTACGTAAAAAACAGTATTTCATTTGAGTACATAGACGTATCACGACACTGCACTGAACAGATATTTGAAAGTTGTGCAGCATTAGTTAAATTTAGTGAAACTAAACTTCTAATTGCTGTTGTTTATAGGTCCCCTAACTCCGACTTCAGAGCATTTTTGATTAAGCTAGAGAGGGTTCTTGATTCACTTTGTAGGAAGTACCAGAAAGTTATATGTGGTAACTTCAATATTAATTTTGTCATGATTGTGCAAGAAAAAGGATGTTGGTAGATCTCCTAAATTCATATGATCTGATGCAAACTGGGTTTTTTCCAACTAGGGTGCAGGGGAACAGTAGCACAGTCATAGACAATATTTTTATTCATTCTTCATTACTAGATGGGCATTCTGTTAGTAAAAGGGTCAATGGCCTTTCAGACCATGATGCACAAATTTTAACATTAAAAGGTTTTTGTACTCAAACCAACACAGTATTTAATTACAAACTACATAGGAAAGTTAATCCAACAGCAATAGAGAGTTTTTCAAAACTTGTCAAGGAACAAGAGTGGCAAGATGTTTTAATGCCAATAATATAGATGATAAATACAATGCTTTCCATAACACATTCCTCATGCTCTTTGAGAGTTGCTTTCCATTAGAACATTCTAAATGGGGTACTAGCAGTAATGGACAGCCCAGTTGGCTGACTAGTGGGATAAGGATATCATGTAGAACAAAGTGGGAATTATATAAAAAAGGTTAGAAGTAGTCACAATCAAGCTACAGTAGCCCATTACAAACAGTATTGTAAGGTGCTTAAAAATGTTATTAGCAAGGCAAAAAGTATGTGGTATGCAAATAGATTAGCTAATTCACAGGATAAAATTAAAGCCATATGGTTAGTTGTGAAGGAAGTGTCTGGTCAGCAGTACAAGGTTGATGATATAAAGTCAGTTCGCAGTAATAATATTTCTGTTACTGATAAATCAGATACATGTACAGTATTTAACAACCATTTTCTGAGCATTGCTGGTGAATTAAATAAAAATTTAGTTTCTACAGGAAATCATATAAATTTCTTAGCAAATGCCTTTCCCAGATTAACGTCTGAAATACTCCTCTGTGATACAGACAAGAGGGACATTAGGGTCAATAATTAAATCACTGAAGACTAAGGACTCTCATGGTTATGATGGAGTGTCTAGTAGAATATTACAGTACTGTGCTGCACATGTTAGCCCTGTATTTAGCCATATTTGCAATTTTTCCTTTAGGAATGATCAGTTTCCTGAGCGATTAAAGTACTCAGTAGTAAAGCCGCTTTATAAAAAGGGAGAAAGGGGTAATATAGATAATTTTAGACCTATTTCTATGCCATCAGTGTTTGCAAAAGTTATCGAAAAGGCTGTGTATGTAAGGTTAATTGATCATTTTATATCACACGATTTGCTATCAAATGTACAGTTCGGCTTTAGAAGTCGTTTGACAACTGAAAATGCTATATTCTCTTTTCTCTGTGAGGTACTGGATGGGCTAAACAAAAGGTTTCGAACGCTTGGCGTATTTTTTGCTTTAACAAAGGCATTTGACTGTGTTGATCTCACACTATTGCTCCAGAAGTTGGATCATTACGGAATAAGGGGAGTAGTTCACGATTGGTTCACCTCTTACTTTAGCAACAGGCAGCAAAAGGTCATTATTCGCAATGTTGATAACGGCTGTGATGTGGGATCTGAGTGGGGTACTGTCACGTGGGGGGTGCCCCGAGGATCAGTGTTGGGGCTGCTCCTGTTCCTTATTTATATAAATGATATGCCATCTAGTATTATGGGTAACTCTAAAATATTTCTGTTTGCTGATGACACTAGCTTGGTAGTAAAGGATGTTGTGTGCAGCATTGACTCGGTTTCAAGTAGTGCAGTAGATAACCTCAGTTCATAGCTTGTAGAAAATAAACTAACCTTAAATCACAGTAAGACTCAGTTTTTACAGTTTCTAACACACAATTCAACAAAACCTGACGTTTTAATCTCACAGAACGGGCATATGATTAGTGAAACTGAACAGTTCAAATTCCTATGTGTTCAGATAGATAGTAAGCTGTCGTGGAAAGCCCATGTTCAGGATCTTGTTCAAAGACTTAATACTGCCATTTTCACTATTCGAACGGTATCGAAAGTGAATGATACTTCGACACGTAAATTAGTCTACTTTGCTTATTTTCATTCACTTATGTCATATGGTGTTATGTTTTGGGGTAACTCTTCCCATTCTAGAAGGATATTTTTGGCTCAGAAATGGGTGGTTTGGGCAATAAGTGGTGTGAGTTCACGAACCTCTTGTCGACCTCTGCTCATGAGTCTGGGTATTTTGACATTGGTCTCTCAATATGTATATTCCTTATTGTCATTTCTTGTTACCAATATTAGTTTATTTCCTACAATAAGCAGCTTTCACTCGGTTAATACTCGGCAGAAATCAAACCTCCATTTGGATCGGACTTCCTTAACTCTTGTGCAGAAAGGTGTGCAGTATACTGCTGCATCCATTTTCAATAAGCTGCCACTCGAATTCAAAAATCTTAGCAGTAATCCACACGCTTTCAAATCGAAACTGAAGAGTTTCCTCATGGGTCACTCCTTCTATTCTGTCGAGGAGTTCCTTGAAAAATTAAGCTGATGCTCATTGTACTGCTGATAGTGTTTGCTTAAACTTATGGACTGATTTTCTTTCAGGTTCATGAACATTTATTTTTATCTGTTATTACTTTTATGTTGTAAGTTCATGTACTGACATGTTCCATGACCTTGGAGATTTGCTCCTCAATTTGGTCCTACGCAACTTGACATGTAAATAAATAAATAATAAATAAATCACCTCGCCTCTGCAGAAACATGCAGGGCGATCAATGGTCTACTGTTTGTCAGTCGCTGCCGATTTCATACTGCGTAACCAGGACCCCAATTTCATCAGGACTGTACAGAGAAAAATGTAACTCCTATGTTTCAGCAACAGATAACACACATGTGTGCCAGCGACTTTTGGCCATTCAGTGTATATCAGTGTGAAACAACCTAAGAACTTCATTGGCAAGTAAAGATACAAATGACGTTGGTTTACGACCTGTATGGTTCTCAGTATAACTGTGTGATAGGTTTATGTCACCACCACTTGTTGTGCAACTTAAATCTTGACGTACATTTACGTTATAAACATTTCGCTTTTTGTTCCCAAAACTGGACTGATGCTCTATTAGAATTACAAAAAATAAGACCTCTTGTTACTTTTCATCATCAGTTAAAAATAGGTTCTGCAAAAATTTTAGTTTAAAAGCCATTACTCGGTGAGAATGTTTCCTTTCTATCCCCTGAGTGTCTGCGAGCTCCTGTATTTGCGTTATTGCTATAAAAGTATCTCACCCTGTCTAGTACAGAACAGTCCTCAATTGCGGTAACAAACACTACAAACGCTGCAAGGGAACGCCGTGTGCAAAATGCTACAGAAAATACTATGTCGTACAGTAAATAATCAATGTAGTTGCTGTCCTTGACATTCAACACCTCAAATGCTTGAACTTTACAGTTTGCTTGAGTTCAAAAAACAACACTCAGAATAATGTTTCTCCCACTCATTATCATTAGGCTCTATCAAATAGGTTTCATGGTGCTGTTTATCAGGAATGCATCCATGTTTGCAGTTTTCATTAAATGGGCATCATGGTGACCACAAGATTCGATACACGAATTAGAGCGGTGCATCATCGAATGTCTGACACAGTGAGAGGGGTATGGAATGCTGCAAATGATATTAACAGGCATCAGTAAACCATTTGGTGAACGTAGTACAGCGTCAGTGTCAGTTGAGGTCTTGTATGCCGATACCTAGAAATGATGTCACAAGAGAGTTAAACGCAGTTCTTGGTGTTATCGAGCCTGGGGCCAGCCCATTGGTTGACTCCTGCCTAACAAAAGCTCATAAAATATGTCTGTAGAGTGCTAGTAGCAGTCAAACTGAAGTGTGTAGGTGCTCTGTCATGCTGCTATCAAATACAGTGGCTTTTCTAAATCCATGTCTTCCAGAAAAAAGGGCAGCAGGTCGTCTAGAAACTGCTATTAGAAGGAAGGAAGATCAGTATTTAACACCCTGTTGACAATGAGGTCCGGAGCACAAGTTCAGATAGAAAAGAATGGGGAAGGAAACTGGCCATGTTTTCCAAAGGAACCATCGCAGTATTTACCTTAAGTGGGATAGGGAAATCGCAAGAAAACCTAAATTTGGATGCCCAGATGTGTATCTGAACTGTCGCCCTACCAAATGAGTGTCCAATGTGCTAACCATTTGCCAACAGAGTCAGCAAGTCAAATGGGGTGGCACAGAACATGGTCAAATCAGGTTGTTGTCAGCAATAAAGGCTCATATGTTAACAGGAATATAGTGTGCGCTGCTTAACGGTGCATCTGTGATGTTATCTACCACATCATCAGTTAGTTAATCATTTAGCTCAATGTTCCGTAGCTCATATTCACAATAAACGTTATGGTTTGGAATTTTTCTATTGAAAATATGATTGCACACAATTAAAAGCATATTTATGGACACATGCTAGACATATATGGGTCTTTAAGTGACAATTTCATGTATTTCTTTTAAAGAATCCTCTATCATATAGAAGTTAAGAAGGAATAGCTTTAATCTACATTTGAAAACACTTCAGCTGTCTGTCACACATTCTAATCAGTTTTTAGCTGTTTAGGTATCTTAACATTTAATTCATGTAAATTATTTTCAGTGATCAATAACTTTGAAAATTAAGGCTATTCAGATCTTATATCAACAACATGATTCTAGGTTGGTTTCAATTTAAAATGAACCATCTCAGCATAAAAAATAATCTCATTAAGTGCAAAATACATAAATTTATCTCAGACATGGTGTAAAGTGGGGTTCCCATTTAAATGAATGCCAAAAACTAGGAAAAAGTTATATTTTACTATGTAAAATATATGAAAACGTTTTTGAGAAAGAACTTCGAATTTTCAAAAAATCACACCAATATAAGCAAAGTGCTAAGTACTTGGCACCAATAAAAAACGAAAACACAAGTTTTCAAGAAAACAAATCACTGGTGAAGTAGTTGTCTTCTTCCTCAGCACTAGAACATTAGTCATGAGCCCTGCCACAAGATAGACATCAGATCCATACCTCTTTTGACAATGAGTCTGAGTATAGGTTATTATAAAATATGTATGCTTTGTCTCGGTCTTCTTCAGTGTTGAACTCAGCGAATTTTGTTACTTAAATTTTTTTAGCCCATATAGTCTTTCCAAATGTCGTTTTCTGTTTCTTTACTTTCTTTACAACTTGGTCCTTTTGATTTCTCCACATAAAAAGCTTTAGTCTTGAGCTTTTCATTTCTTCTTTCTCTTTCCTGTTTTTTCTTCAGTTTCCAAATACTGTAGTTTTCTAATGGTGAGGAGGACATTCATTTGTTTAATTTCCAAGACAATCGTATTTTTGAGCACGTACATCGAAAGGATCCTCTCCAGCAGCAGTGGAACAAAAATTCTTTACTTTCCATATCCAAATACTAATTAGAATTCTTATTTTCTTTTAAAATTCCCTTGTACATTAGCCACGCTGGGTAGCTGCGCGGTCACAGGTGCCTTGTCACGCTTCACGTAGCTAGTCCCATTGGAGATTCGAGTCCTCCCTCGGGCATGGATGTGTGTGTTGTCCTTAGCGTAAGTTAGTTTAAGTTAGATTAAGTAGTGTGTAAGCCTAGGGACCGATGACCTCAGCAGTTTGGTCCCATAGGAACTTACCACCAACTCGTAAATCGTTTATATACTTCCAGTCATTTAAGAGATTTAAATTACAGGCCAACAGTCAATGCTGGTTGTCATTATGTTTGGTAATCTATCACAGTGTAAGTAAATTAATCTTCTTACACAGGAAAATGTTTTGAAAAAAGATTATTGGACTTCATAGTAAAATTAAAGACTCTGACTTTCAGTAGTGAGATAGCTAGCGATAGAATGCTGATGGCGCTTTGTTGCATCACGGTATGAAAAATCTCTGACTACGTTAAAACGGCCAAAATTGTTTTCATGACTGAATTAAAACAAAGAGAATAGTAGATTAACTAGTTTGTTGAAATAAGAGAATTTTCAATTAAACGTGACATAATTTGTAAAACATTCTCGGTTTTCTTCCCGCGTCAATTCGGGATAAAGTCTCGAGCTTTCGTCGATAGCCTCCAACGTCATCGTCAGGAGCAACTGACTGTCTTCACTGTTGCTGTGGTGGACTTACCTAGCCCTTGGATGGCTTCTGATTGGTGGGCTTGTGATTGGTCGGCGATTACGTAGTGCTTTCGCAGACAGTGTCAATGTATGCGCTGGTGGAACCACCGTTTCTGTGAGAATGTAAACTCTGCAAGGAATGATTCCGCTGCTTCTCTGCATCGAGCGCTCGTTTCCACGCACCACTCAGATAATATCCACTATCACGGTTAAAGGTATTCTCGCTCATTCTTGTTTCAACAGCCTCCTTCATAACAGAATCCCAGTATGTGGAGGCATGGGACAAAACTTTTGTGTCATCAAACGTATTTTATGTTTCTTAGTGAGGCTGTGCTCCGCAATTACCGATTTCTCCAGTTCTCTATTTTTAATGTGCCTTTGGTGTTCTGCACAGCAGTCGGAAACGATACGAATGGTCTTACTTACCTAATTGCTTCCACAGTCACAGGAGATATTATAAATTCCAGGGACCCTGAGGCCGAGACTTAACAGGGCGCATCATCTTAATTTTCTTAGGAGGATGAAAAATCGGTCTTATACCCCGTCTACCGAGAACTCTTCCTATTTTACTGGATATAGCGCCACTAAAGGAAGAACCGCAATCCGTGTTTCATCCTGTGAGTGTGCAGCATTTTCAGGTTTCCTTTTCTTGGAGAACGCTGCCTTTATATCGCGTGCACTATAGCCTTCTTTCGGAACACGTACTTCAGACGATTAATTTCGGACTTCAAGTGGTCCTCGTAAGAAACAGTCTTTGCTCTATATACCAACGTGTTCAAAACGACTCTCTTCAGAACAGAATAATGTAAACTCCGTGCATTAAGATATAAATCGATATGTGTCGGCTTGCGGTACACAGAGTGGCCGAGATGCCCATCCGCCTGTTGTTGTACTAAAACGTCTAAGAATGACAACCTTCTTCCCTTCTCCATCTCGACAGTGAACCGGATGTTCGAATGTATGCTGTTCATGTGTTCCGTGAATTGTTCTAGAGTTTAAATGTATCGTCAAAATAACAATAAAATAAGGATGAACGGAGGGGAGCCGAATTTAATGAATGTTTCTCAAAATTCTCCATAAAAGAGTTAGCCAATGATGGAGACAATGGCGAGCCCATCGCGATACCGTCCGTCATTTCATAAAATTTATAACCATACAAGAAATAAGTGGTCGTCATCACAAGCCGGAACAACTTTGTAGTTTCAGCAGGCAAACGATCCGCCAGCATTTGCAAAGTGTCCTCTACAGGAACTTTTGTGAACAGCGATACCACATGCAGGCTGACTAAAATATCGTTTGGACCAACTCTAATCTGTTTGATTTTCTCAATAAACATCTGGGAATTCTTGATGTGATGTTCACACTGGCTGAGTACCGGTGTAGAAAGACAGTCAGTTGCTCCTGACGATGACGATGGAGGCTATCGTCGAAAGCTCGAGATTTTATCCCGAATCGACGCGGCAAGAAAACCGAGAATGTTTTATATATCAGTGCCGTCGCGAAAGACTTCGTTCTCATGTGACATTATTATTCATAAAGTCGTACAGTGCAGTGAACTTACATCAGCATCGTGCAGCGTCCAGAGGGTGAAGAAGGTACGATTAAAAACAATCTAACAACATTTATTATTAAGCTTGGAAGGAAGATTGAGATAACATCGCTGTATTTTGCGTACTAGGCTTTCTTACTGCTGATTGAAAGAAATAGCTATACAATACATTCAATAAACTGACATCACATTACGAACACTTTCAATAATAAACGCTACAAAGTAGCTCACAAAGGGGATTTTGTTTAATAGTAGTGTTTCGTAGGGTATGAGCTTCTAGCAGGGGAAAGGAGCGGAGATGCTGATGAAAAATATACTATACTTCACCCTAGCATGGTTGAAGTAGTGTGCATTACGGTAGCTCACTTCCAACATTCAGCTACCCATTTTGTTAACTTTACTTATTGCCAACAACTTTTTCAAAGTGTGTAGCAAATAACAATCATTCAATTATTGTGGTTTGTTACATAACATTCGTGATAACTTAACCATATCGTCGTATTTTACCCAACATTATTCAAATGCAGTTTTATTTATCGTCATCAGATACTTTCAGCTGTATGTTACTTGCTTTATAAGTTTGTGACAGACATGATCGGGTTTACATTATATAATTAAGGACTATACTGCATTGTTAAAGTATCTATTATTACTTTATGCTCAGAATCATAACTGACATATTGCCCAGAATCATAACTGACATTTTGCCCTCCTATCTAGGTGAAGCCTATGGAAATCTGAGTTAAGGCCAGGACAGGGCTTTCAGACTTTAACATTATTCATGAGAGTAAGCTTTATACAAGGGGTGTTTTTTTAAGTAAGTACCGTTTTGAAGTTAAAAAAAAAAGACGTGCTAAGATATCTCAATAATTTTATTTTTACATGAAAGCCTGTACCTTAATCTACGAACTGACGCCATCACAGTTTGATTCTTCCTTGTTTACGTTTTGTATTGAGTGTTTAAGGTGCCTCCGATAATCGTGAATCCCGCCGACTGTGAAGTACGGGCTCTTATAAGATTTCTTAGTGCTAAAGGCCTAAAAGCGATCGATATTCATCGTGAGATCTTTGCAGTTTACGGAGAAAACATTATGAGTGATGGAATGGTAAGAAAGTGGGTGAGAGCATTTAAAGATGGCCGTACAAATGTGCATGATGAACAATGGAGTGGGCGTCCTTCGGTCGTTAATGAAAGTTTGGTGCAGGAATGGACAATGAGGTGAGGGAAAACAGACACTTTACGATTTCCTCCTTGCGGAATGACTTTCCTAATGTTTCTCGTAGTGTTTTGTATGGGATTGTGACCGAGCACTTGAGTTACCGAAAATTGTGCGCACGTTGGGTACCGAAAATTTTGACGGATGTGCGCAAAACCAAACGTTTAGACAGTGCAGTGACTTTCCTTGAACGGTACCACAACAACGGTGATGATTTCTTGAGCCAAATTGTTGCGGGCGATGAAACATGCGTGGCCTACGTCACACCGTAATCGAAGCAACAGTCCGTGGAAGTTGAGCAAGGGCATCGTTTTGTTGCAAGACAATGCCCATCCGCATGTGGCGAATCAGACCAAAGATCTCATCACATCTTTTCGATGGGAAGCTCTAGATCATCCTCCGCACAGCCCCGATCTTGCTCCTGTTCCTGCACTTGAAGAAACACCTGGGCGGTCAGCATCTTCAAGACGATGACGAAATCAAAACAGTGGTGGTGCAGTTGTGAACAAGTCAGGAGGAAGACTTCTATGAGGACGGTATTCAAAAATTGGTACAGTGTTATGACAAGTGCCTCAATATTGAAGGAAATTATGTAGAAAAGTAGATTAAGGTACAGGCTTTCATGTAAAAAAAAATTATTGAGATATCTTAGCACATCTTTTTTTAATTTCAAAACGATACTTACTTAAAAAACACACCTCACACATTATATTCTACAATAAATGCACAACACGTCTAGTTAAGAATTTTAATGCATAAATTGATATTTAAGTTCTCCAAAAGCAACTGTGATCGTATAGTTCGATACAGTTTGTAACTTTTAATCAGATGACAAAAGTACAGAGATTCACTCAAATGTGGAATCTAATAAATCGTGAATATTGTCCAGCAGCAGTAAATCACCGCTTCATATTTAACTGGTTTTCCTCAGTTTCATTCAATAATAATTGTCCTTGTAAATAGAGTACATACATTTAAAATATTTGGGTTTCTGTTTGTTTTTAGGACGACGTAGTTTAACATTCAAGAGTCAACAGTTATTTTGTTACATTTTTATAATAATCATTAACATGTGAATAGAACGAAAAACTTTCTTACTTCTGAAGTTAGCATAAGTTGTTTCAACAATGTGGAAGTGTCGGTTGCAGCTGCCGATATTCGATTTTTCGGCTGTGGTGACGTCAGCTGGAAGCATGAGAGGAATGTGGTATCAGTAATCGACGCCAGTACGCTAGGTAGACAGGTAGAGACGTGGATGAATAGGTTGGTGCATTACAAGATGGTTTCAGACCTCAGGACGAGTTGGCTGCTATTCACAGAGACATAAGACAGGTCATCAGCTAGGGTGTACAAGGAACAGTTGTACAATTACGTCAGTAATACATAACATAAAACTTACAGTATGTCGTCCTGAAATAAAATATTGTCAGCACATACGTAAGTTCATAATGCACATTAGAAAATAATTCACCAATTATTTGTATTAAATAGATCCATGGTCTTAGTGGAGCCATAGTTTTCTTCCTTTCATGTTTGGTAGGCTTTCTTATTGTCCAGTGTCTTCCACATTTCATTTATCAATTTAAACTACTTTCATAGTAGCATGGCCCACAGACAAGTATAATTCATTTTAATGTCCACCACACACACTGAATGAGTGTCTTTGCAGGACAATTTTTAACTGTGACAGCACTCATTTTATATCATTAATGTACATGGCCACAGCATTCTATGACGATAATCAGATTTGGTGCAGTCAGTATTGTTATGTACCTACAGTGCAGTCGCAGTGGCTGTTTACTGTGCATCCACAGTGACCTCTCACACAAATATTTGTGTTGAGCAGTTCATCGAAATCATCTAGACTTTGAATCTTTCACTGGAGCATTTATACAAATACATGGTACTATAACCCTGAGTAAGATAAGTAGAACAGTTCACTTTCTTATACACTAAACTTCCCATCCTTGTTACTTTATTAGTACCACTCAAAGGAGTGTCTTTATCATTCACTTTACTGAGCTCAAGGACTATCACCTGTACACAAGGTACATGATAACACTTACTTAGAATATCGCTTTCATATAGAAACAGACACTGTCTTACCCTGCCACCACAAATCTTAAATACATGACATGAAGTACCTCTAGAATATTTACACTATTTACATCGTTCATAATGATCTGTGTGACGGCATGTGTGTGGCTTATTGGCTTGAACTTTACAGACACATACAAAATAGTGAACACTATTCACATTTGTCGAAAGTTTAGGATATTATTGGTTTAGCTTCACAAATATTAATCCTTTCGTGTTCTACATGTATCGTAATGCTAAGGAAAACCCACATCATCCACAGACGGAATTCTCATAGGCATAAGACATACCTAGACTAGATCTAACTTCATTACCCACTAACATCAGTTATGCAGCAGTCGGATCATGGCCCTTATGAGTTTAGTATTATTACCACACATACTACTTCACTACTATAATTCAGAAATATTTTTATACATATACACACACACATACAACTGCAGACAACATTGAGTGTGTACTATCTTGACACTACTTTTTTTACGCTTTATTCTGAGCATCTACTACTTTCATTTTATGACAGAAATATGTCCTTAATATTCCGACTGTTAATCAAGAAATGCAGCTTATCATGTTTTGTATACACAGTGATTCTAGTTCGCATTACATAATTTAGTATTGTTAGCGTCTATAGCTCATTGAGTTAGTGACGAATATACACAAGTAATAATAAATAGTAGTGTAGGTAGTCCTTCATAGGATGATTCATGTATACATGATATACATTAAAGGTTTAAAGTACCATTTGTTTCTTTCAATTATTTACCATTGTGTGCATGTACATAAGTAAGGAAATCGATTAGTCATTTCTGTGTCCACTTTTCTTTATCTTAAATTATAGGTAAAAATCTTCTGAATGGCAGAAGACACTTGTTGTGTGATTACATCATTTGGTCTGCAAACTATTACTGCATAGATGACATTCTGTACAATGTACATAAACGTAATAAATCAGGATCTCAAAAATTATGTAGTTAGTTTTTATCCATGTGTTTTAAATGACTAACTTAAGTATAACATAAAACTTACAAATCTGAGTAATAAATGAAAAATATAGAGACAAAACTTTTCATCATTGTAAGTACTTCTTTAAATCTTGATGAGTATACAATGCTTTAATCTTATTTGATTCAGAGCTGGTCAATAAGTAACTTCCTTCATGTGGTATTCTACCTTAAATGGACTGAATACAGGATCTGCCACTTCTGATTCTTACTTTTTAACAGGGGCAGATGCTTTTTTAATCATATTATGTCATCTACCTGCAACTCTTGCAGTTTGGTTAATTTTCTATCTATTTCTTAGATGAGCATTTTCTGTTAGTGAAAACATTGGTTGTCCAATCTTCTCCTCCAAGGAGCCTTCATCTCCCGAGAGTGACAGATATTGTATCTTGGTTCATTCAAGATAGTTAGAATGTTCCAGGGACATGTATCTATCTATTAGTTCATTTCCTTTTCCCTAGACATTATTGCAGTGTGTGTAATGTAGATGCACATGGAAGATTATTTAAAAAAGAGTGTACCAAATAAAACACGGTTGACAAGTGGCGAGAATAAATACACAATAGGAATCAGACTGCATGTTATGCTTATGGAACAAGACATTATTATGTACTCCATAATGTTGTGATGGTTTATCAGTCGGGTTCAGTAACAAGAGTTTTTTAATTTTGTGCCTCTTGCAGTCAGTATGCTGTAGAGCTCCCATATTTCTGGCCATGCTCAGTTAATATTGCATATAGGTGGAGTTCTTTATAAGCAGAACTTTGAAATCTTATGTTTTCTTGACTAATTCTGTAAATTCTGGCAGCCACTGAGGAAGCCAAGAAAAGGCAGCTGTAACTATGTTATCCTTTCTATTAATGTGACCTATTTCAAAGTCATATTCTTGTAATGAGAGAGACCAACATGGAAGGCAGGAATGCAATAATTTACTACTTAAGAGAAATCTCAATGCTTGGTGGTCATAAAAGACTTTAAAATGATTACTGTAGACATGGTAACGCAGTTCCTTAATGGCCGATACTGCTCTCAAAGCCTCCAGCTCAGTGGTAGAATATGTTCTTTCACTTTATTATATAATGCAACTAGCAAACAGTATTATATCAACACTAGATTTACCTGAGATTTTAGCCTTCTCCCATAAAAATTTTATGGCCAGGATGCAATTCAGTGTTAAACCTTCTACTATTAGGAATGTGCATCAAAAATCCCCATTTCCCACATTTACTTTTAACTTGTGCTTATATCCTGACACTTGGTATCAATAGCTCCTTAAATTCTATAGTTGAACTGACAAGGTTTACGTTTTAGAAATCAATGGACGTAATATTTACAGTAGATCCTGTGTCTAATACATTGATAGTTGGAACGTTTCCTACCACTGTGTTAATTGTAGCTTGAACTAAGTTTCCACACTGTTCCTCATACACAGTAGGATTAGTACATAATTCATCTATGATATCCACACCATCATTATATGGCATTAGGGTGATTAGATAGTTTTCGTTGCTCTCTCTCTCCATCCTACAACCAATATTTGACGTGAGGTCGCTTCTTGTTTCTCGGATTTGACATGACCAGGCTGCACTCCTCCGCTACCTCAATTACTCTAGTGTTGCGTTTCGCATATGCCAGTTCGATTCGGCCGTACTGAGTTTCATTTGTTCATTACCCTGGTTAATAAACATTCACATACGCTTGTGCGAAATTTCCTAGATTAGGGCTCTATTAGTTTCGGTGGCTACTGTCCCACGGATTTGTATTATTCACAAGGTACCCAGGATTGTATTGGTTAGCATATCGTCTTCTTTTATCAAAGAGTTATCAACTGTGGCTGTCTTGCCCATAGTTATCAATGGTTCTACTAGTGGCGTCATGCAGTTCACATAACAGTCATTTTTCCTATTCTGAGTATTGTAATGTTTGCTAGATAGAGTTGACTGGCCGACACTATTGCAATTGCTCACCTTCAAGCATTCATGAATTAAGTAAATAAAATCTAAAATGTGCATAAAGTGTCCCAAATTAGTTTATGGGAGAGGCACTAGATTTTCCCTAATGGCGAGAGGTAACTAGGCTAAGAATTCTTAATACATGGTGGTATGAGACTGGTTAATCCCAGTATGGGTTTCGCTTGTATACCATTAAAAATATTTATTTAGATTGCATTTTGTAGAACTGTCTGGCTTCGTATTAAACTTTTCTTTTTGTGGTCTCTCCTGTACACAGGGAATTACATATGTTTTACTAAACTCTCTTCTAAAAGTATTCACAACATAATGAGCACTGCCCTTACTCTACAGAACGCATTGTTTTGTGATCCTCTGTTATGACCTACATTGTCTCTCTGTATCCGTTCAAACTGATCTAGTACATCACATGTTTCACCTTCCCTAGCACCAAGTGGCCGTGTGCCTTGTACAATTTCTTTCATAGCAGACAGACTCCTTATTATGTCATTCATCTGCATGGTAACATTTTCTCGCCTCTAAGAGAGGTCCTTGCTCAGTGTGGTTCAGCTTTGACAAACACATCTGAAGCCCTGCTTTCTTATGATACTCCAGTACTTGTTTGTTGGACTGCAACTCTTAATTTCATGGATCTGTGTGCCCTTTTCATTTATCCACATCGCAAAATCATTTGAAAATTTCTGTCCTTGGATGTCAAATTAATATCTTAGTTTTTGTATCTTCTTCAACAAGTTTTCTACTTTCTCTATTAGTTTCTAAACATTTGTTTCTAGTTTGGACTCTGCTGACTGAATAGAGTCAACATCATTTGATAATTTAGTGATCGCTGCTGGTATGCCTTTGCAGGCATTCTTCAGTTCGGAAATTTCGGTTTTTATATTTTCAAAACATTAATTTGTATAGCCTGTTCTTGTGCTATGTGAATAAAATTAGTATTCCCTGTATGGCTTGTTCTTTTGCTATGTGATTAAAATTCATGCTCATTGTGGTCACTAATTTTTTTAAACATTCCACAAATGAATCTGATATTTGACTAGTTTGTGGAACAATCTCTTTAACTTTTCCTTTCGATTTCACTTCAGTCATAAAAGGTTCTGCATTCTCAACTGCTGGATCAGTCATGTTGGTGCCATTGGCATGAGATACTATGTTGCTATCTTCTGTCGATTCCATATTTCTGGTTTTGCCTATCTTTACCATACCATGGGTGTTTAAGATCCTTTTAATATTCTTACTAATTTTGCACTAACATGACAATATGTAAGTAGCATCAACTTAAGGAGTGAATTTATCACAAACTAGCAGCACTATTCCACATTGCTCGCATGACACACAAAGACAGCCATCCTACCGTCAGTGACCTCATGTACAACGCAATTATTTAACATAATTTGAACACTAAATTTGAAATATGTCATGGATCCATGAACCATCGACACAACTGACATAAAACTGCAGCACATAAAGACGGAGATTCAGACAATGATATTCTTATCTTCTGTATTGCTGAATTCTCTCCTGAATTTTAGTAATCATTGTTTTATTTGGTGATTCTCATCTTTCCAATGCAGTATGTCTCAGTGGTTGATCGAAGAACTTGAAAAAGAGAAAACACAATTTTTAGTCATGCAATACGAAAATGTATACATACATGAAATTCAATAAGGTTACAAAAAGGTCCTGTCAGTGTCGCCACTTGAAGAGGTTTCTTTTTTGCCACTCATTTAACTTCCAAGAAATCGTATTTTTAAAAGTATACATCGAAAGGATCCATTCCAACAGCTGTGGAACAAAAATTCTTTACTTTCTACATCTGAATAGTAACTAAAATCTAAGTTTCTCGTAAATTAACTGTAAATTTCCATTCGTTTAAAAGACTGAAGTTACAGGCCAAAAGTGAATGGTGGTCATCGGCACGTTTGGTGCCGTATGACCGCGTTGGTAAATTAATATGCTCTCAAAGGAAAATGTTTTGTAAGAAGATTATTGGACTTCATATCAAAATTGCAGGCTCGACTTTCAGAAATAAAATAGTAATTATAGAGCGCTGATGGCTCAGTTAAAACAAAGGGAACAATAGATTAATTGGTTTGTTGAAATAAGACAGCTTTGAACTAAACATGACATCACTATTCATACAAATCGTACACCGCAATGAATTTACATCCATAACATTGAGCCTCCAGTAAGTATTGTTTCGTAAGGGAACAACGTCTTGTGGGAGTGGGAGGAGGGGGGACGGCGAGAATTTTTTATAAAAGATGCGTTATATCGTGTTTATGCGCCAGTACGTTGTATGAAATCAACTCCTTATGATTCGTTGACCTACAGACATGACAGAATGTGAAACGCATACGTATTCAGTACCAGCGATGGCGGGGCATGACAGAATCTCTGACCAGAGAGTTGTTTATCGTTGCTAGTCTGCGCTTGACTGCGCGAGAGTGCAGTTTCGAGTTGGACGCTGTTGCGTGTTGGACTCAGTTGCGAGTCGGTGTTGTGTGTGAGGAGTCGGCGGGCGTTGACATGGGTCTCTGGTCAAGGTTCGGGACGAGGTATATTGTTAAATAAGGTAATGAAGCAGCATTGCGCACATCTGATAATGAAATGTATGTTAATTGTAATTAATTTGTTCAAGAAATGTCCCAATAATAATTTTGTTTTAAAGCAATCTTTTTTTAAGAAAAGAATCATTCCAATTGAAACAATATTTCCTATGCTTTTCATCCCAGAATCAATTTATCAGATTAGTTATTGCACAGGGCCCAAGGTCAGCGATGCTGCCCTATTATTGTGGGTTTAATGATTAAATTTCATTTCTCAATTTTTGTGTCGAGTTTACATTGGGCAATTATTTTTCAATATTTTTGTAGCGAAGTTACAGTCACTTTTATTTCAATTTAACGATGTTTTGTGGGAGCTCAACAACATTTGCCTCTATTCCAATTAACATTTAATTATTGTCATTTCAAATATTTGTGGGGAGGTTACACTTAGCACGATGTCCAATTCACATTTAAATATTTCACTAAAATTTTTGTGGGAAGGTTACAAATGTCAGAGAGGAGCTGTCTCGCGTATAGCCCTGTTTATGGCCACTCAGCCAGATGCCCGATTCATTCATCTATCACTACAAGCCGTCCAGTGTGTCTACAGGTTACGATGTTGCTCGCAATCACGTAACACAGTTTAAGAACAGTGGTCATAGAAAGACCCTAACAGACAGCTACTAGAGACGAGTCTCACTCCTACTCAGTGACAACAGGTTTCAAAACCAACAAGAATTGCTGTTGTCAGTGAATGCAGGTACATCTCTACGGGTTTCCAAGAGAGCAAGCAGAATTAACCTGCTTGCAATGAAAATTTGGAGCTGAGTACCTCGCAAATGGACATTGTTCATAGCAGCATATAGAGTTGCATGCCTTCGTTGGGTCAAACAATACAGAAAATGAGGACGAAGTCTTTCAGGATGGCACTGTTGTGTAAAACATTCTCTGTCTGTCTTCTTCATGCGTCAGTTCAGGCTAAAACCTCCAGCTTTTAACGATTACCTCCATCGTTTAGATTAGATTAGATTAATTATTCATTCCATAGACCCATAAAAGAGGGAAGCCTCCTGGGTGTGGAACATGTCAGATATACACATTACAAAAATGTAATTAGAGAAACTTGAATTCCATTAATGTTAATGATCCTCAGTCAATAAACAGTAAAATTATGCACAGGAATTAAATTTAAACATCTAATATTTACAGCTTTAATACTTACATCTGCTTTCATTAAATTCATCATTCAGATATTTGCTAGTTTCTTGGCTATGACAACCAAGTATTGTCAAAAATTAAATTAAATTATTTATTTCAGTGATCCTCAGTTAAGAACAGTCAGATTATGTACAAGATTTCAAATTAAACTTCCACTATTTACAGACTTCAGACTTACATCTGCTTTCCATAGATCCGTAATTCACACAGTAGGTAGTAACTTGCCTGTTACAACCAAGTATTGTCAAAAATTAAAGTATAATAAATTTTCATTAAAATGGTCTACTGCACTCGTTGAGAAACTCATGGATGGAATAGAAGGAGTTGGCCAACAAAAATTCATTTAAATTATGTATAAATTGTGCCTTGTCTGAATCTAAACTCTTCGGCAGAAGCAACTGACGAAGACAATGTTTTATACAAACAACACACAAGCAGGACAGTAACTGACTGGAGACATGTACTGTGTCCCGACAAGTCCCGATCTTGCCTCTTTTCAAGTAATGGAAGGCGTTGTGTTAACCAAGGGCCCACTGAGACGTTTACTCCACTGTGCACGCATTTATGTGTTTGTGGGGGGCGCTATGTGATCAAAAGTGTACTGACTCCCCCAAAAACATACGTTTTTCATATTAGGTGCATTCTGCTGCCACCTACTGAAAGGTACTCCATATAAGCGACCTCAGTAGTCATCAGACATTGTGAGACAGAAGAATGGTGCGCTCGGCGGTTCTCACGAACTTCGAACATGGTCAGGTGATTGGGTGTCACTTGTGTCATACGTCTGTACGCGACATTTCCACACTCCTACACATCCCTAGGTCCACTGTTTCCGATGTGATAGTGAAGTGGAAATGTGAAGGGACACAACAGCACAAAAGCATACAGGTCGACCTCGTCTGTTGACTGACAGAGGCCGTCAACAGTTGAAGAGGATTTTAATGTGTGATAGGCAGACATGTATCCACACCATCACACAGGAATTCCAAACTGCATCAGGATCCACTGCAAGTACTACGGCAGTTAGGCGGGAGGTGAGAAAACGTGGATTTCTTGGTCGAGCGGCTGCTCATAAGCCACATATCACGCCGGTAAATGCCAAACGACGCCTCGCTTGGTGTAAGGAGCGTAAATATTGGTCGATTGAACAATGGAAAAACGTTGTGCGGAGTGACGAATCACGGTACACAAAGTGGCGATCCGCTGGCAGGGTGTGGGTATGGCACCGGCCGCTGTGGTCGAGCGGTTCTAGACGCTTCAGTCCGGAACCACGCGGCTGCTACGGTCACAGGTTCGAATCCTGCCTCTGGCATGGATGTGTGTGATGTTCTTACGTTAGTTAGGTTTAAGTAGTTCTAAGTCTAGGGGATTGATGACCTCAGATGTAAAGTCCCATAGTGCTTAGAGCCATTTGAACAATTTTTGTAGGTATGGCGAATGCCCAGTGAACGTCATCTGACAGTGTGTGTAGTGCCAACTGTAAAATTTGGAGGTGGTATGGTGTGGTCGTGTTTTTCATGGATGGGGCTTGCACCCCTTGTTGTTTTGCGTGGCAGTATCACAGCACAGACCTACATTGATGCTTTAAGCTTCCCACTGTTGAAGAGCAATTCGGGAATGACGATTCCATCTTTCAGCAAGATCGAGCACCTGTTCATTATGTACGGCCTGTGGTGGAGTGGTTACACGACAATAACATCCCTGTAATGGACTGGCTTGCACAGAGTCCTGACCTGAGTCCTATAGAACACCTTTGGGATGTTTTGGAACGCTGACTTCGTGCCAGGCCTCTCCGACCAACATCGATACCTCTCCTCAGTGGAGCACTTCGTGAAGAATGGGCTGCCATTCCCCAAGAAACCTTCCAGCACCTGATTGAACGTATGCCTGCTAGAGTGGAAGCTGTCATCAAGGCTAAGTATGGGCCAATACTATACTGAATTAAAGCATTACCGACAGATGGCGCCACGAAATTGTTCATTTTCAGCTTGGTGTTCGGATACTTTTGATCATGTAGTGTATCTCTGATGTTCCACGAGTGTTTTTATACTATGACGTGGCACCAGTTACCGTGAGCATTAACCTGAATCTTGATTGCAACATACTCAATGACCAAATGTTGCTCTTTCTTGTACATTACCATGACAAGTATCCTGTGAATCTTTGGAAATCTTCAGTTGGCGGTTTTCTGTGTAGCGTCTTCAGATTACCTGATGATGACAGTGTAATAACTCGGAACCGGTAATGATTAAACGTCTGTGACCTGAAGCTGAAATATATGATTTAAAAAATGTTCCATCCTGCAAGGAGCGGTATGACATTACACACAAAACCGACGACAACTAATAACGTCAGGTTCATATGGAAGGAATACTTATGTGGACTGTGACTGAGCTGACGGTAACTAAATGGGCGGAATGACAAACTTGAGCCCAGACATGTAGTTAGTAACAGATTCAGAAGTAATATTAGGTATGGCTCTGCGATAAAGGTCTCTACCAGTCACAGTACTGACAAATTGGTGTACTGCTAACAGTAAATTCAGAATTTTTACAATCTCCTGTAGTTATCAATGACAACCTGATCAGGAGGAAACTGTTAGAATATCCAGTCATATCTTCTGTCAATGTCAGCTTGGCCTAGGAATTTACAACGTTTATAAATTTGCATCCCTTGTACAGTGGGTCACCATTCATATACTTGGGACTGAAATTCCACAGTAATGTAATAGCTGCATAGTTTCGGATCACAGAATACTGTTCTGTCACAGAGACCACAGTCACTTTTGTTATTTTACCGTCACCAATGCTAAAGCATGATGTACATGAGCAATTTATTGTCGCGAATTCACAGAGTCATTTCCTTGCTAGAATTAGGAGGCACACTTCGCCAGTGAAGCTGGAGAGTTGTACCCGTCAGTTGTGTCATCAACTCCTGCGAAGCAGCAGTTGTGGGAGAACTGGGCAGTGTACAAGTGTTCATAACCTTAGCAACAGTTGCTGTCAAGCTTGCCATGGATGTAGCCAGTCTGGATGTGGAATTATTTGTCGAAGAGGTGAAAAAATATCCTGAAATATGGGATGCGTCTCACAAGAAGTATCATGAAAAGATTAAGAAGAGAGCTGCATGGTTTCAAATGTGTGGAAAGATTCATGAGGTTTGTGCTGCGAAACCGGATCAGCAGAGAAATTATAGAGGCAAGAATCATTGTTAAACTATTTATTGTTTGTGTCCCAGAAGTGGCGTTTTTCATTGAATGTGGCTATTCGAACCTTGAAATATCTCTAACCAGTAATATCTTTGCTCCCTGGCGACAGCCCTTTCAATAGAACGCACAAATTTCAGTCAACAATAACAGTTTAAAACATTCTGTTATCTCAGCCAGTTCAGTATAATCACGGCTTAAATACATAGCAGCCGTACTATCTGCTTTCTTCTGCCTTCGTCCATACTGGTTGCATTCCAATCTCCTACTGCTGCATGATCATCGCTGCAGTGTCACTGCGTATGTATTCAAACAGATTCGGACACTGTGAGCTCGCTTTAAGCAGGCTTGGTTGTTACTCACTCAAGTTCATCGAACATAATGTTGATTTGACACAGTTCCCAGTTCCTTTCGTATGCCGGCTTAGAATTTTAGCATAACCCCAATACCCCACATGGCCAACAATCTGGTTTATAAAGTCATATCTAGGCCTGCCATTCGATTCTGTCCTTCAACATACCATCAACTATAGCTGTCATTCTTTCTCTGTTTCATTATGTTCTTAATTAGGAACTCTTTCACACTGACGAGGGCCACACTGAGAACTGCAAGTCTGATGATACAGCAGAAAGAAGGGGCTCTTGAAAAGTGGGCTAGGCGGTTACTACACCACTAGGTCACAGATTTGTTATTCTGAACATGACTGGAAACCGTGAACTGCCACAACAAACAAGCTGCAAACCTGTAAAGACAACTGCCAATTTTAGCAAAGTATCAGTATTTTGGCAGCGATACCACGACAAGACTGCTATACCAGGCAATATGGGACAGCAAGTAGCCACCATGAGGGTTGGCATCCGCCTTCACCACACAATCAAAAGCACCAAGTCCGCCTCTCTGAACTCGGTGCCTCTCCACTGGTAGGCTGCTCTGACGCGCTCCAGCAGCAGCCTGTCTCCTGCTTTGTGGGGCAGCAGATCAAGATCCAAATTGTACAGCATCTTGCCTTCCAACACTGTGAATAGCGACGCCGCATTAATTGGGGCCCCGCATTGCTGAGTGGGCTTTTGTGTGTCAGCACTCCTAGGTGCCAATGTCACGGCCGGCATATTGGCTGCCAGCTCAGCGTACCATGCACTGATCTCGTCAAGTGCTGGGTTGGTGACTGGCTGACTCGCAGAACTACAATGAGTGTAGTAGCGAGCGAAAGTTCTAATAAAACATTTGACTGTTGATGTTGTTTCTCTAAGCTGCCATTGGCCTGCATCCCTGACACGACCCACCACTGACATCCAACCCTGCACAGAAGTGGCCCTTTTCCCAGGTTCACTTCAATTGATGTCATACGTCTTTGGATACTTCAATTAGTGTCTGAAAAGTCGACCTTCATGCAGCAGGTCACAACCAAAGCTCGAAGTTCCATCACAGTGGGGTGAGTGTCTAAACCGATTGTTTCTACTTACATGTACAGAGGAGATGGTATCACATTAATAAAGCCTTTAGAACTGGCTGACATGTCTCAGTTTAGGGGTAATGCGAGAATACATTATTTGCAATCAATAAGATGCTCTCAGTTTAATTTGCTTGGGCACACAGCACTTTGTACCGAGTCAGTGGCAGTAGTGTGTTTTACTTGTATGGCTAGACAACGTTTAGGATCAAGATAGCTCATAAGGAGATGTAGAGTTTAAATTGTTGTATTATAACGGTAAATTTGTGAACTGTTGTTGATTAGCATTGTGTTGTACTTACTTGTGTATCAGGGATAAGGGCTGTGCAGTGACAGAGTACAAGATGCAGGGTTACGTCCAGCAGGATGTGATGCAGTATTTACTTAAAGAGATAGCTCAGTTGAGCAGACAAGACAGAGTTGTTGGGGTGACTTGTGGTTAAAGATAAGCAGTTAGTGTTAATCGAACTGGCTGATACTCATATAGGTCCAATTGCTTGCACCTTCATTATTCTCTTTTCTGGTCAATCAGCTGAGGACGTAATTGTCTTTCTTGGATGGGCTGGTATCAATGGCAAAGATGAGAGGTTGGCCAGATGATCAGTTGTTGCAAATAACGAAATTACAGTTGGTTGGGGAGGCAAAAACATTTGTCAGGTATAAAGAGGGTTGAGAAATGCATGGACAATTTAGCAGTTGATTGGATGCCTCCTACAGCAGTATAAAAAGCAAAATAGTGCAAGATTTTTCCGTGAACATTTAAGTTGTGTGACGAATAGGCATAATGAAACACACACAGAATACGCAAGATTAATGTGCAAATGCGCTAATTGAAGGCAAATGATGAGGCAAGTAAGATTATATGCCAGGCAGCCAGACACCGCAGCTTGTTACCAATACGTCAATATGGGTACGGACAGATTCCCCAAAAGACCCATACACCACTGTCAGGTTGTTTACATAGACTTTGAAGAAATTGATATAGTAACAGGGTGTGGGACATGGTAAGTATTCTCCATTAATATGAAATGTTATAGGTGTGGACGATTGGACGATTGGGGCATATCCAGAGCCAGTGTAGGCAGCCCCAAAGGGATAAGAATGGAGTGGATTGTAGGATTATAGGAGGGGATAGGCAAGGGGCCAGCAGAGAACCTCAAGTATGCCGAATGGCGTTCCTGTTAAGATGCTACAGATACATATGCAAAAGAGGAACATTGTACAGCAGCAGTTGTGAAAGGGAGGAAATGTAAGTTTTTGATGGACCTGGGTACATGTGTCAGTGGCAACTCAGGACCTCTTAGGTCACAAATGATTACACCTGCTTTTCTATAGGCTGTGTGGAGTGAAGTCATTAGGGTCAGCATTATTAAATTTTCAGGTTGGGGCTATTCAGTCTGAACAATGTGTGGAGGTAGTGCCTCATGTCAGCAAAGGCTATGTACGGCACTGGAGTTGGACTTTATGACAACACATCATGTCAAAACTGACCTCTGGTGATGTATGGTGGAACCTAGAGGGAAACAGTCCAGCTAGCAGAAACTGTCGAAAGGTTCGTGTAACTTAAGGGACAAATCAATTAAACTGCATACAAAAGCGCTAATGCTTGATTCACAAGGTATTGGCAAGAGGGCACCAGGCAGTTGCATTGGATGGCTGTAGAACCGGAGTTACCTGTTGATATGTTGTATGTAATAGAGCCATTAGAGAAGAATGACATATTGGGAGAGTGGTAGTCATGAATTTGGATAAGTTTGGCACCGATGAAGTAAAGCTAACAAAGGTCCTGTTAGTAGCGAATTTCGGCACCATGAAGGAATATGCCGGAGACAAATTAAGTGTGAAACATGGTGAGACACAGGCCGTCACTAAGACTTCACTACATAATGTAGAGCATTTGAAGGAACAGAGAGAGTGGAGGTGGAAAAATTGCTGTTAGAATTTGAGAATGTGTTTTGTCCTCAGGGTCTATTGCCAGCGACGCCCGTAATGCATCATCAAATCCCAACAGGGAATGAAGCACCGATATATCAGATACCATATCATATATCCCAGTATTTACAGCCCATTACAGAATATCTCATTGACCAACGGCTAGCCAACACAGTATGAGAGAAAAGCACTAGTACAAAGGGCACAGCCATTGTAATCGTGCCCAAAAAATCGGCAGATGGTTCCCAAGGAATATAGATTCTGCTATGCTTACCAACAACTTAATAGTACACTACTGGCCATTAAAATTGCTACACCAAGAAGAAGTGCAGATGATAAACAGGTATTCATTGGACAAATATATTATGCTGACATGTGATTACATTTTCACGCAATTTGGGGGCATAGATCCTGAGAAATCAGTACCCAGAACAACCACATCTAGCCGTAATAACCCCCTTGATACACCTGGGCATTGAGTCAAACAGAGCTTGGATGGCGTGCACAGGTACAGCTGCGCATGCAGCTTCAACATGATACCACAGTTCATCAAGAGTAGCGACTGGTGTATTGTGACGAGCCAGTTGTTCGGCCACCATTGACCAGACGTTTTCAATTGGTGAGAGAGTATATTGTTTTTGTAGGTTCTGGGACGCTAACACAATTTTATAAAAATAAAAAAGTCTCACCTGACTGCATTACTCACGATTTCCTTATTTTTCACAAAATTGTCCTAATATCCCAGAACCTACAAAAACAATCTACTATCCCTCTTACCTAATAATAATAAAATATAATAAAATAATATAATAATAGCTATAATAAAAATAATTTATTTAACATACATTTTGTATAGGTGAATGTAATGTAATTAAATAAATTAGAGAATTAACTATTATTTTACAAAACGAATTTAAAAAAGCATTTTTATAACTTTTTGTTGGCCCCAAAAATGTCTTATTTTTGACCTCTGTGAAAAACGTGTCTTTTAAAATTATATTAAAGACTAAGTATATAAAATTATTTACTTTCTGCTTTAGCAGCAAAAAGATTATATAGATGAAGTAAATATCACTTCAGAACCTAAATTTTTAGTCTCTGGTTTTAAAAAAACTAAATCAGATAGGCAAGAAAATTACTTTACTTTAGTTACTTTTTTAATGTAAATAAATTAATTAGAAAAGTAATTTTTTTAAAATTTCACATTGTGAACTTTATATCATGAAATTTCTTTATTTCTATTTTTAAGTTTCTTCACTCCTTTATATTTCAGTTTCATTTGTCCTTTTTTAATTACTTAAAGTTCCCAAGGATCAAATAACTTGTAATATCTATTCAGTAAAATAACTTTAAAATCATTATTAAGTTCCATACAATTTTTTTCTTGATATCTAGTATTTGAATTTTCACAGTCAGTAACATTATATAAAACATTAGACTATAGTTCAGTTTTTTTTTAATTTCTTTTGAGACACTAACACCATTGAGATTATTGATTATAGTCTCCAGTTATATAGAAAAAAATTTTATTAGATTTATATATAATAATTTTTTATTAGATTTTCAATAATGAGTAATGACCATATGGTAATGTACCTATTCTGTTTTCTAAAACATATCTTTCATTATCATGAGGACTTAGCTTTTTCGTTTACTTGAACTGTATATATTTCATGTTTTTCAATTTTGATTAAATTAAAGTTTCTGTATTGTTCTATATTGTTAAACAGAGGATCTTTATGATCTTCTAAACTTATTTTGTTTTTAACAACACATTTTTTAATTCCTTTAGATTTCTTTTCTATTTTGTCACCAACTTCATAAGCATTCATCTTTGCTCTTAAACCACAAAATTCTTCTATTATTTTTCCATTACATTCATCTTTCATTTTACAACTTTCTTGTTTACTTGTGGAATACCATATAAATTATCTGTTGGATAATCACTTGTATCAAAGTAATCAATCATTGATTTCATATCTTCATAGAAATTTCAGTTTTTATATTATAAATATAACTATCTGTATCTCGACAACATAATTCAATTTTTTTCTCCATATTTTGGTTTAATAACTCTGTAGTAAAAATCATACATTCATTCTTTAGATAAATCAAGTATACTTATTCAAACATAAATAGGTTTATTAAATATCATTTTAGTTTTATTCATATGAATAGCAGCTAGATTTTCATTAAATATTGCTCTATGTTTAAAGTTTGGTTTAGCTACAAGTTTATCACATACTTTACTATTTGAAAATTTTATATCTTGTCTGTTTCTTATATTCTCCATTGTTTTACCAAATACAGAATTATTCATTAATTTATAGAAATCTTTATCAAAATCATTTGCAGCTTTAGTTCTTAACAGTGTGTTTAGATCTATATATTAATTTAACCAGTTAGATTGTTCCTATTTTAAAACTTTCTGTATTTTTGTAAGTTTTATTCCTAAAGATAAATATTCTTTAAGATTTCTGTAATGTACTACATAACTACACTTTTTATCTGAAGTAGTTATTAATATACTTTCATTTGTACCTGGAACAAGTTTTGATTCAGGAGCTAGTGGTAAATCTTTATGTAAATCATGTAATTCTTTAGGAAATTCTAGATCTACTTGAAATACATATCAATCTTGACTATTGTTTGACATTTTGTTGGACAATTGAAATTATTTGGATCTTCCCATTTAAACCAGCCATATGGTAAATATTGGTTCATAGCATAACCATAAAAATTATTTGCATCTAGATACATTATATCATTTGAAGTTTCTTTATTATCATAATCTTTTAAATATTTATTATTTGCTTTTACATATCTTTTACAACATTGTGAAATTCCACCTCTTATTCCTATTTCAACCATTATAAGGATATCGTAATCATATAATAATTCAAGTTCTTGATTAGTAATTTTTAACATTGTATCACAAGATAAAGCTGGTGCTGTAAAATACTAAGAAGGATCTAAATTATATGTATTTATACATGTTTATCTAACAATTTTCAAATACATCACTTAACAATAATACATCAGTTTTAAGATGTAAAGCATGATATTCACCAAGATTTTTTATATTGAACTTATCCCAAACTAATATTTCATGTTCACAATCTTCATCACTTATGTCACATTCATTTAATTCAATATAAAATTTATCTCTTGTTGGTAATTGTGTTTCTTCAAATTTTTTCCAAGAATCCATGTAATCATATGGATAAACAACTTTTCTAACTACTAAGTTAAATAATTCTGGAGAATCATACTTTTTAATATTTTTTAAATGATTTTTCTAGAAATTTGACGAAAGTTTATCAAGTGAAGAAGCCATAAATCTAAATGTATTAACAAATCTCATTTTAAAATTTATTGTATGTTTAATAAAAGTAATATATTTATTTTCATTGTTTGGTATTAATGCTATTTCTTTATTATTAGAATCAAGTTCTTTTACAAAAAGATGCGGATCATGTAAATTATGTAAATAAATACCTACAAAATCAGGTTGTTGCAGTTTTAAAATTACACATATTACATAATTGAGCAATATATTTTCCAGTTAAATGATCATCATGATGTACTTCGTTATTCTTTTTTGTATAAAGACATTTACATAGTGTACAAACTGTAGATTTAAGATACATTTGGTATTCATCAAGATCCACTGGTTCCATGTCTTCAATTACAGAATACTTTCTTCCAATTTCTTCAACTTATAGTTTTATACATTTTATAAATTTTTATGGCAATTTAAACCTCTATAAACAACAGGATCTTTATAATTTTCATACACACACACACACACACACACACACAGATATATATATATATATATATATATATATATATATATATTAACAAAATCCACTTGGTTCATAATTTTGATATTTCATTGTATATGGTGTTTCGAGATTTGGTTCACAGTTGTCTATTTTTAAAAGTAATCTTTCAAAATCAGTATAAATAACAAAATAGAAATTTTTGTCTAAATCGATAAATATGAAAATATATAAATTATCCTTCACCTGAAATTCAACTTTACATGGTTTATTAGTTAAACAATTTTTTATGTGCTCATCTATTTTTTCTTTATTATTAAAATGTAGCACGCACAAGTAGCAAACAAGTTTTACCATTTCATGTTTAGTAATTTGACTTGATACAAGTCTAGACAACTTTTTTATATAACAATAATGTGAATTATTATCTTTCTTGAATTAAAGTAGATTTATATGTTTTACCTTTCTAGATCTTGTTATTTTTAATGGATACACTTGATAACTTTGATCTTCAACATCAAATGAATGAACATCAATAGATATGTTAATTACTTTTTTATTTTTGGAATATGATCTACTAGTACAGGAAATTCAACTTTTTCACCTTTTTTTATCAAGGTCAAGACCAACATTTTTATATTTTGTTATTCTTTCTGGATGTTCATCTACAGGAAACAATGCTGCTTTTATAGACCATAAGAAACACTCTTGATCATTATTTTTCACATTAACACATGCTTTTCTATTTTTAATATTATCTGATAAATCAATATAAGATGATCCTCTTAGTGGAACATATTTGATAAGTGCTAGTTGTAATCCAATAATTCCATTTAATGACCATCCTGATCCTGTGCTTGAAAACTAGATACTTTTTCTAAAATATGTCTTTTACAATATTTGAATTTTTTCTGGTAAAATAGTATAGTTTGGTGTTTCTTGTCCGAATTCTTGAACTTTTTCATTTGTTTCATCTGTTTGTAGTTAATATTCACAATACAAATTAAAATTTATCTTCACACCATGATGTTCTTGCAATCAGTCATTTAAGAAATAATTAGGATAAAATATATCCATATTATTCTCCAAATTTATAGTTTGTAGTCTGTTTCCAAATGGCTTTTCAACTAAGAAATCTTAAATAGTTTTACTATCTCTTGGTTACTGAAAAATATTTGTAGAAAATGGAAATATTCCTTTTAATGGTTTATCTTGTTTAGTTAGAAAAACATCATAAATATCATAAAATGGTAACTTTTTCCACAGCTTTTCACTAGGTTCAGCTTTATTATTTTTGCAATATTTGTTTGATTTTCACTTATTCCTACAGGTATATAGATATTAACAAAATTTTTATTTTTTTACTTACTTCATTACATAATTTTTAAGATTTTCTCTTACTTCAGACATATTATGACTTTTAACAATTTTTGAAATATTTTCAGATGTATTATTTTCACTTACTACAGGTGTATTATTATTAACAATATTTGGATGATTACTACTACTAATTGAACCATTTCTAATAATAAATGTAATTAAATCAGCTTTACACAAATCTGAATATCCAGTTAAATTATTTTCTTTACAAAATTCACAAAGTCTTACAACAATATGTCGTTGTAGGCCATAAGCAATTTGTCCTGGTTGAACAGCAATGTTAGTTTACAGTTTGGTCTTCTAGTTACTACAAAAAATTCATTAGATTTATAGAAATTATTTTTATTAATAAAATGATAATTATTTAATAGATGGATAGATAATTAATCATAAATGATTATTAATTTAAAGTTAAAGCTTTCTTATTCTTAATATATTCTAAGGTACATTTCTTACATTTATTATTACGTTTACCTTTATGTGATGGAATATATGAAAACAATTTCAATCTTTAATTTCTTGTCGAATTTTACATTTTTTTTTTTCAATTATAACTTCTTCAATGTTCACTGTAGATTCATTTTTTTGTATGTTCTCCACTTGTATTTCGTCGTGAATGTTTTTTAAAATAATATTTAGCAATACTTTTTCCACATGCACAAGGAATTCCATTTTCATAGTAATTTTCTACATGATACTTATTTAAACATGATCTACATGTAGTTCTATAAACATCTTTTGTAAAGTAAAATTAGCAATTGATTTCTCTGTATTAATACTATTAACAAAATTTAGTTTTCGAAGAACAATCTTGAAAACTTGAACGTGTTCCATTTATATAGAAAAAAATTTATTAGAATTATAAAAAAGTAATTTTAATAATTTTTATAATGTTTTAAATTTTAATAATTTTCATAATTTTTAAATTTTAATTTTATGTTGTTAATATATATTATTATAAAAATAAGAATCATCAGTGTCAAAATAATCATTATTAGATTCATAGTCCTGATTTCTAAATTGTCAATTTCTATCAAATAAAGGATAAAAAGAGCTTTTAGTTTTTGGTAACGAGTCAAAAGATTGATCAAAAGATCTAATTATATTTACTGGTAAAGAATCAAGTATTCTCATTATGTCAACTGATGTTGGTTTCTTATTTTTAATAATACTTCTACATAGTGGACAATTTTCTTTCTCCTTTAACAATTCATTAATACATTCTTCATGAAAAATATGTTTGCAATTTGTTTTTTCAAATTGATTATTATTTTCATCACTCAAACATATAGGACAATCAATATCTTTCCACATACATCAATTAGTACAAAAGTATCTTTTAGTTTAGTTTGCATTTCGTTTTGTCTCTCCATTTATGATAAATAATTTATATTAGATTTGCAAAAATGCTAAAACCTCTAATTTAATTTAATCATAAATACAAACTACAAACTTCACATAATATTTATTTTTGCAAATCTAATAAAAATATTTCTCTTAAATGGAATCGATTGTAGATCTAATCAAGAAAAAGCTTACTTACAACATTAAGCAAGTTTTAATGATTTTCGATAATAACAATAATATTGGTTTAAAAAAAGGTGTTGCTGAAATATTAGAATATAAAGACACTGATCAAGCAATTAGAAAGAATGTAGATGATACTAATTTATTTGAAAATTTGAGACCTGTCCACCAGACAGGATTAACATATATTGAAAAAAATGTTATATTCATTAATGAATCACGACTATATTCACTAATTATTTCTTCTAAAAAAAAGCTAAACAATTTAAAAGATGTGTTACTCATGGAGTTATACCATCAATTAGAAAACATGGTGAATATAAGGCTAGGAAAGAGATAACTGGTTCTTATAAATATCAAATAAAACACAAAGACAACTGTATACAACAACTACAAGAATTGAAAAAATTAAACACAGAAATAATTAAATTAAAATATGATAGAATTAAAAAGAACGATGATAGGATTAAAATGAAAGATGATCATATTCAAAATTGGAGAGAAACAGCTGATATTGCTTGAGAAATAATAGGTAAAAGAAATGAAGAAATAAATAGTTTTTTTACCACGTGTAGTTCCTAAAACAATTGATGACAGTTGAAGACCAACATTCATTCTTTTAGAATTATTTGATGATGAATGCAAATATAAGTATTATGTCATTAGAACACAACGAAAAAATGTCTGTCATATGAACAATTTCAATATTTTGGATAACTATACACAAGAACAATTGATTAAAGATATTATTAGTCTTGATCAAATTGAACTACTATAAAATTACTAATCTTTATTTACCCAAATGTTACGTGAATTATCAAAACCTAACCAAACATAAACTTTATTATCTTTCTTTTTTTTAAACTTTTTCAACAAGGTATGTATCTGGATATTTCGTTTTCTGTAGATTCTAGTTCATAAAAATATCCTTTTAAATCTTTTAATTTATATGTAATTGGATGAGAATGAATAACATCTTCAATTCAAATACTTCTGTTGATCTATTAGCAGTATATCTTTTTTCGAAAAGGCCTTTGTAAGTAGGCTGTTTAGGTTTTTTTTTATTGGTAACGCCACCTCTGTATGAAAATCACTGGCTGTGCTGTGTGCAGTCTGTGGCTGCTTTGCATTGTTGTAATACTCGCCATTGTAGTGTTAGGCAGCTGGCTGTGAACAGCGCATAGCGTTGCGCAGTTGGAGGTGAGCCACCAGCAGTGGTGGATGTGGGGAGAGAGATGGCGGAGTTTTGAAATTTGTCATGAACTGTTATATTTATATATGATGATATCAAGGTAAATACATTGTTTGTTCTCTATTAATATCTTTCATTTGCTAACTATCCCTATCAGTAGTTAGTGCCTTCCGTAGTTTGAATCTTTTATTTAGCTGGCAGTAGTGACACTTCCTGTATTGCAGTAGTTCGAGTAACCAAGATTTTTGTGAGGTAAGTGATTTGTGAAAGGTATAGGTTAATGTTAGTCAGGGCCATTCTTTCGTAGGGATTTTTTGAAAGTCAGATTGCGTTGCGCTAAAAATATTATGTGTCAGTATAAGCACAGTCATGTATAATTGTTTAAAAGGCGACCCTGCCAGGATACCTCACTGGAATCTTATGATTTTTTCTTGTAGTTTGTGTAATTAGTGTAGATTTTGTTTATTGCTAGCACGTAATTATAGAGAGAATTTCCTTTGTAGTTCTAGTTTTTCATTGTTGTACAGTAAAACAGTTGTGGCATGCATGTAGATTTGCAGCAAGTTTTTCGCAGCTGTGCTTGCAATTAACTAGATATTATTTTCAGTGCTATGTTAATGTGTTCTCTTATTTTTGCTCTTCAAATTGTGCTTTTCTGTGTTGTTGTGTGAAATATTGTGACAATAATGGCGTGTGAAAAACGTAATACTAGGCTCCAAAGTAAACTGAGAAATGACAGTGAAGACGAAAGCAGTGTGATAGCGCCCCAGAGTAATGAATTAACAGACATTCAAAGTAGTAATTTGGTAACTGTGCATAGGGAAATGGAGCAGGCGGCAAACAATGGCGTGGACAGTGAAACAATTAGTGAAGAGGGACGCATTATCGATCGATCAGTCGGCAACAGCTTGCCTCAGGAATCGGGAATGACAGAACACAATATTGCAAATACTGTAGACTCAGGTTTTGGGTTCTCACCGTTTTCTCAAATGAGTCAAGTAACATTTTCTGCTTGTCAAAATGTGAATGTTGCCAGTGCAACTTCACTGCCGAAAAGCACTGAGGAACATGTTTCAGACACCAGTGCATTGTTATTACAATTAATGCAACAAATGGGACAAAAGCTTGAAAAGTTAGACACAATGGAACAACACCAGAGACAAACACAGCAACAGTTAGACACATTGGAACAAAATCTCAAAAAGTTAAGACACAATGGAACAAAATCTTCAAAAGTTAGACACTACACTTGAACAAACACGTGAAGATTTAACCACTGAGTTACATAACATCGAATCGAAATGTCAAAAGGTCTGTAATGACGTAAAAACACAAATTTGTGAGCATTTCCAACCTATTTTTTCGCGCCATGAAAATGTATTACAGAATCACGAAGCAGCCATAAAAGAACTGCAAACTATTGTTCATGAAAATCATGAGACCTTGCAAGCTAAAATTGACTCAGTTGCATCTACCGATTCCGTTACGCAACTTGCAAGAACTCAGGAAAACTTAAAGGACACAGTAGATACCCCGAAAATTGGTTCAGAAAGACACATGGAGGAAATAAGTACACTATCGGAGAAAGTAGCCGAACTTTCGGATCAGGTCACTAACTTATCTACAAAGGTAGATGATGATCTGAATGACACAAGACCCGTAGCCTTCACTGACACAGAAGAGTATGAACAAATTAGAAAATTCAAACAAAATCAAAATCAAATCAATACACAGTACAAAAGAGAAATCCGGGAAGTGCAAGATCAGTTGGCACAAGTAGTAAAAGAATTACGTATTTCAGAGGACACTCGCGCCCCAATACGGGAAGAGGGACATAGAAATACGGAACAACCATAAAATAATAACACAGGACACTTCGGAAATTATGAAAGAAATTGGCAAGGCGCATTGGATTTTGAGATTGAACCGCCGACACGACGTAACAATGACCGATATACGACTCGCCGACATGATGATTTTGGCTATAAGCTGTTCATTACTACACGTAAATTCAAAACATTTAAGAATTCCGGCAACGACATTCATCCACAAGCATGGCTCCATCAATTCTGTCATTGTTTTCCTCCCAACTGGTCATTAGAGCACAGATTAGAATTTATGTGTGGCTACTTAGAGAATGAACCAGCTGTAAGAATGCGATCGGTCATTCACGATTGCCACAGTGAAGGAGAGTTTTACCATGCCTTCCTCTCAGCATGTTGGTCTCAAGGTACACAAGACCGAGTAAAACATAGCATCATGATGATGAAACACTTTGAACAATCTGAATTTTCCAGTCTTGTCAAATATTTTGAAGACATGTTGCATAAGAATCAATATCTTTCAAACCCATACAGCCCTTCAGAACTCATCCGCATTTGCTTAATGAAATTGCCTGAACATTTACGACATATTATTTTAGCAGGACGTTGCAAAGACGACATTGAAGCTTTTCAAGGACTCTTACAGGAATTAGAAATTGACACAGACAGTCGCGGGATGCGAAAACAGGAAAACAATCACTACAGGTCACATCCGTCACAATTCCGTGACGACAGAACCAGTAACTGGACACGACAAGCCTATTCTTACAACGCAAATCGTGACGAAAACAGACACCACCCATATGACAATCACTGGCAGAGTAATAATAGTTACAGAGAAAGATCGCATTTCCGTAGTAATGAATATGACAGAGATAACCACAGAAACAGACAATATGGGAACCAAAACAATTATTACCAGGGGAGACAGAATAGCTTCAGACGCAACAGTTCAGCGCGGAGTTACGATTCAGGGAGAAATTCTCCACCACGTGACCGACAAGGAAGAAACTACGGAATCTACCGACATGACGACAGACGATATAATCATAACGACAGACGTCAATTTCATCAGAACTGGCGGGATTCTAACACGGCTGGGCCCTCTCGGCAAGGCGAATTTGTAGAAGTTAGGTCTCCTAATCCCAATAATGACGCGCGCCAACAAAGAGACAGACAATGACTCGCACAGCAGGCCGCCGTGTACGCCAGGTGGCTCAGAGAAAAATAACAGAGACGCTAACCTTGAGAAAAATTCCAGTATTCTTTACCGACGTATACCGCCTGACAATTGCATTCAAGTTCAAACTCTGAGTACTATGAAGAGTAAAGGATTGCACCACACTTCACATGTAAAACCGCTTATTGAGAGATAATTTGCTTTTTAACTTTGTCTTTGACATAAAACTCTTAACTTCACATTTCTAATATGCATTGCCAGACTTAGAAACTGTTACCATGCAACAATGTTTGAAGTTAAATATCCAATCAAGAACCAAGAGAACTTATTTAAACAGAAATGACGAATGCATTGTTATAGTGAACAGACGACACAGTGTTGTATTTGTACATTCTTGCTTGTTAGTTGCACGATTACGTAATGACTATAAGGCTCACATACTTAAAACATTTACTGGTACTGCTAATGAGATTTTAATGCAACATTTTGGTTTACTTGAAAATATATTATGAATTTAAAGTACTTTCTGTGAGATACCAGATGACACAGTGGTTAGTTTATGTGACAGCTACACGATTTTATCACGACGCTGCTAATGAGTGACAATTTACAATGTTGCTTTTGCGGTGTTTCTGTTTTATATCTGCACAGTATTTCTGCATTATTCTGGAAAGTAAAACATGTTTTAGTAGTAACTTTTGTAGTATAGCTACAATGAGACAGGGTTTTCCGTAGCACAACAATACGTTACAGCACAGTACATTCTTCACCACAACAATAAGTGTAATAACTAAGATATCTATACGCAAAGCATTTCACTTTCGTTTATCATGAGGTAAGTACATTGTCTTCTGCAGAACTTAGCTTTTGGAGGACGATAACTACGACACTTCCACAGAGATTATCTTACAGCAAGACGCATATTTAGCGCTACAGGACACGTAGTTGAGTGATTAATTTTGTACTTAAAGCATTTATTTTTAAAGATTTTTGAATTACAAAGAAAGTTTTCCGTGATACATTTCATTCCATTGCTGTAATCTGTAACACCTGAGGGTATAATTACAATAATCCTCAGGGGGGTACATGCTTACTTTGTGTACCATGTGTTTGGCAAGCACATAGAGCCCTAGCTAATATGGTATTTGCTTATACAACTTTACACTTCGGTACCATATTTCTCTAACACAGAATTACACAGCTATCTGATTATTTGACAGAGAAACAAACATTCTTTTTACTACGTCAGTGACAGATGTTTACGCAATTACAGAGTTGGATTACTTCACACTTATGAAATTGTATTTTGTCTGTACTGTGTGAACTGTTCATATTTTTTTGGACCCATTGTGATACTATGAGAGCTTTGAATGATGTATTTGGTATGAGATCATGATTTTTAAAGTACGTTTGAGGTAGGTGACACTATTTAAATGAGCAGAGAATTCTTTTTAGGCTTTGAAATTATTGGAGGAAGCTACGACGATTGTGAGAATTGACTGAGATATTATGATATTATTACGACGACGATGCGTACTATGCTGTTGAGATATGTTTATGATCAATAAGATGAGGCTACCGTATATGAGGAATAAGAAGTATGTTGGAAACCAAGAATCGTGCTTTAAGAGTTATGAAATGTGCGTAAATGCGTGACTGTATCACAATGCTGACGAATATTTTTTTTGGACACTTATATTTATAGAATTTTCTTTCTACAGATTTGCAATGCTAATTCTTGACCTGTGAAATATTTTTATGTGAGAGTGTCACTGTAGCGGAAACTGCTGTCGTACATATTTCCGTAAGAAAGTTAAGTGACCACCTGCACGTAATGCATCGCGGGCACCCACCTGGGCGACAGCCGCCCGAAAAAAAGCCATTAGCCTTTCAGCGGCACAGGTAGAAAAAAAAGGGGAGGCCATTATACTCGCTATTGACATTTCCTTGTTGAAAGCATACTGTGGAGCTCGTAATTTATGATATTTACTGAAATGCCTAATGAAATGACGAGAAATATTTTTACATCTGCACACCTGATTACGACAAGCATCTTTCTACGAGAGTTGAGAGAATTTCTACTAACTTATGAAATGTCACATGACTATTGAATGATATTTTTATGCTTTGGTTTGCGTAATTGCTTATTTCATTTGATACCTGTTTTCCAGCTGTGTTACAGCATTAGTTTTATAAAATAAACTTAGATGCATTTGCTAATGTGAACACTTTCTGTCAACAGATCTATTAAATGATAATTTTGTAATCCACATTCTTTAAAAAAAAGGAGCACTTGGAAAGGAAAGAACAACAAGAAGGGACTAGTAACAGTAACTGGACACATAATTTTCTTTTCAAGTTCATGGTAATATTTTTTTTATAATAAGTTGTTGTGGTGCACCACTTTAATTTACATAGACATTAAGATGTGAATATACACTTCCCTTATCTGCATTGTTGTTTTTACTGTAATATCTTTTCTGCTTGAGCTTTGTCATGTATAGATATAAGTTTTAAATTTTTTATATTTTTTATATTTTTATATTTGCTGCTGCTGTTTGCCAGGCATAGTGCTACTGAATTTTAAATTGTGTTACTCTGTTAAGCTAGTTTTACTACTGACTTATTTTTCTTGTTACTGTACATTGGCTCATATTAGTTGTAATGTTGCATTGCTTGGTAATTTATATTTACTGTAGCTTGCTTTGCAATTTTCCATTTTTTTTTTTTGCATTGCTGTTTGTGTTAATTTGTTATGTGCTGCTGCATTGCCTTGTCCCTTAGTTTAGTATCTGAGCTCAGTAGATTTAAGTTAGCTTAAGAGGAGACTATATAAGAAACTAACTATTATAAATTTATAAGAAATGCATTGAGAAGCTATCAGAAAATGGTCTGGCAAAATAAAAAGGATACTGTACAGTGGAGAAAAACTATTATTGACAGAGGATGTGAACAGAATACAGAAAGCAGAGAGAAAAACTATTTTTGACAGAGGATGTGAACAAACTACAGAAGGCAGGCTTAGATAGGACTTTTGGGAATAATGATGAATGAAGGGAGATCTCCAAGAAGCAAAGAAAGTTTTGTTTGCAAAATACTGCAATGAAACAAACCCTGTCCTTTCCTTTTGTGTTATGCCACTATGTGTTTGGGTACCCTTGTGTATATATGTTCTTCCTGTCTTTATATGTTTACCTCATCAGACTTTTGTTGTAGAATTTTTCTCATACTCAGCTACATGAACTATGATGAGAAATACTGTTATCCTCAAATATAATTTGCATTAATAATATGTTATTTACTTTGTAAAGATGTTACACATTATTAATTCTGTTTTGTTTTAATGCTCATGTGTAAAGTTGATGTTTCAAAAGTTATTCTGATCTTTTATGTATTTACTTATGTCATAATTCCTGTAACACTGATGTATATGTTTATTTCTATTCTTTTGTAAAGCCCCTATTACTACAAATGTTATCTGTATTATTATGTTTTTAATGATGTGTTTTGTACCTTTGTTATTGTATTCTTATGTTATAAAATTGTAATTGTCACCAGTTCATGATATTATTAACTTGTTAGTTACATTTCACTGCACACGTTTCTGTTGGTCATAGTATATGGACAATATGTGAGAAGTAGGGACTGATAGTGTTTGCACGTGTGTTAATGATTCAGCAAGGGACTGGATAACAGCATTGCTGGTTCTAAGGACAATTTCAAAAACTTTGTGAGTGCACAAGTGGTGATTTATGGACTTGCTATATTGTCCGCAAGACTCTTCAGTGGTGATTGTGCACCTGCGCAGTCGCAACAGATGGCTGCTGGCCATCTCTTCAAGGACTACAGTGGGTCTACATCTTTGATGATCCATCAATACCATTATTTCTACAAGGACTGCAGTGGGTCTGCATCTTTGATGGCCCACCAATACCATTATTTCTACAAGGACTGCAGTGGGTCTGCACCTCTGGTGGCCCACCAATACCGTAATCTCTACCAGGACTACAGTGGGTCTGCTCTGTGATGACCTACCTACCAATATTCTTCAAAACTTCGAATGACTCTGCTGTGGGTTTGCTCTGTTGTGACCCATTACTTGTCTGCATGTCGAGAGTCAGCACTGTCTTTCCGTTGGAAGGACAACGCTACTTCTTCAAGACTGCATGGAAATCCACTACTTCTGTGTGCATTTTCTTTTAATGCTCAGACTTTGAGAAAAACTCTGCATTTTTACTGTGATGAACGATTAGGACTGTCTTTATGGACTGTGAGAAATTTTTAGCTTTTGACCAACATTGTATCAATAAGTGTGTGCATTTGATTTCTTTGTTATTGTAATTATGAAAAATTTTTTCAAATCTGTATTGGCCACTGCCCAGGCCAATTTGTAAAATTTTTTTGTGGGGAGCATGGGGGCTATGTAAGTAGGCTGTTTAGGTTTTTGTAGGCTGTTTAGGTTTTTTTTATTGGTAACGCCACCTCTGTATGAAAATCACTGGCTGTGCTGTGTGCAGTCTGTGGCTGCTTTGCATTGTTGTAATACTCGCCATTGTAGTGTTAGGCAGCTGGCTGTGAACAGCGCGTAGCGTTGCGCAGTTGGAGGTGAGCCGCCAGCAGTGGTGGATGTGGGGAGAGAGATGGCGGAGTTTTGAAATTTGTCATGAACTGCTATATTTATATATGATGATATCAAGGTAAATACATTGTTTGTTCTCTATTAATATCTTTCATTTGCTAACTATCCCTATCAGTAGTTAGTGCCTTCCGTAGTTTGAATCTTTTACTTAGCTGGCAGTAGTGGCACTCGCTGTATTGCAGTAGTTCGAGTAACCAAGATTTTTGTGAGGTAAGTGATTTGTGAAAGGTATAGGTTAATGTTAGTCAGGGCCATTCTTTCGTAGGGATTTTTTGAAAGTCAGATTGCGTTGCGCTAAAAATATTGTGTGTCAGTATAAGCACAGTCATGTATAATTGTTTAAAAGGGGACGTTTCACCTTTAAGTTTACCAATTCCAACTTTATCACCGATTTTAAATTTAGCTATCTGATTAACGTCAACTGAAGCAGACTTTAGTCTCTGAATAGATGCATTGTTACTTATTTTTAAATTCCTTTCATTAACTTCTATTGGTTTCATTTTTATTGTAGAATGTTTTGTATTATTACGTTCATCAATTAGTTCTTTAACTAAATTTATCCGTTGATAATTTACTTGTAAAGCAAATTTCTCCCACATTTTTTCTTTAAGTGTTCTGTTAAATTGTTCAATGACAGATGCTTTTAATTCTGAAAAGTTGAATAATTATTAATGTTATATTTTTTGATAATTCTTTAAATTCTTTATTATAAAATTCTTTACCAATATCTGTTCGTAAATTATGCGGGTTTCTGTCTATAAATATTTTTTCGAATTCATCAACTATATTTTTTGCTGTTTTATCTTTAATAGGAACAGCAAACGCAAATTATTGAAAAGACAGTCAATAAAAACAGTCAATAAATATTGATATCCTTTGTTTAATTTAGAAATTCCTTTTAAATTTCCAGAATCCATTTCAACTAAATCAGCTTGCTATAAAACTTCTATTATAAAAGAAACATTTGTTCTTTTAAATTTCTTTCTCATTGGTTTATGTAATTCATTTATTACATCTCCTCGAACATCATTATTATTGAAACCTTCACCAGCACTTACAATTTTTTTAACAAATTTACTCTTTTTACTTTAACATATTGTACAAAGACCTTCAGTTCTTTGTCATGCATTGTTAGTTGTTCCTCTGTGGATTATGTGTGTCAGTAAACTTTTTACACTTTTAACAATAAATACGATAATCATGTGAAGTATGATTTTCCATTTATATGGATAAAAAAATGTATTAAATTTTAAAAATTTATTAAAGTTAAAATTTTGATTTATCTAACAATGTTATATCTTCTATTTCTTCTAAATCTTCATCTTCTTACATTTGTAAGCATTTATTAATTTGTGATTCTAATGTTTTAATATCTGATTCTATAGATTTAACATAACTTTCTACTGAATCAATTTTATTTAATGCAATAATGAGATTTCTTTTCATATCATTGATTTCTTTGTTATTATATGCATAATACCATGGACATTACCATTTCTTTGCTTTAAATCTGAAAGAATATTGTTTAAATCTGCTCGAATCTTGTTATAATGTTCTTTATTAACATAGTTATTAAATTGTGATAGAATGCATGTGTATTCAGGTTTTGCAACATAATCCTTTTCGAAGTATTGTTTGTTAACTACATCATTTGCATCAATTGGATCATTTTCATCAGCAAGTCTTCTATTTTTTAAAACCAATATATCCTTTAGATATTTTAAAATAACATTAATTTTTTTTCAAATAGTTTAATTGCATTAGTTATCTTTAGATCTATTGATGATTATAGTTGTTTAATACTACTTTCAATATTTTCTAAAATTAATGTAGATGTATTAACTACATGTTCATGTATCTTATTTCCAAAAATGTCCGTTTATTAAACCTAAAATATCATTAAAATTAAAATTCTCACTTAATTTTAAACTGAATAAACACAAATGACGACATATTACTTCATCAAAAATTTTGTATTCTTTCTGTATTGAAATTTAATTCATCTTTCCTAAATTATTAACTAATTGTTTTGGTATATTACCACCAAACGAATCAAAAACAACTTTCTTGTTTTTGTTTTTATAATAACAAATCCAGTGTGTACCAGGATTGTCAGATGTATCTAAATCTCCTACACCACATTCAATCTTAATCGCATATTTCAGAATTCATCAATCATGTATGTGCCAAGAAAGTGTTTAATTTTTAATTGTTTAGTAAGTTCTTCTATTTCAAAATTACTTAATGCATTAGGATATTTATCATTTAATCTTTTGATTTTTTTTTGTTTTCTTATTCCATTACCAGTCTTCTTTTCCATTTCTAAATTATGTCTTTTTTGTTCTTCCAATCCTTTATCAGAGGAGGAGGGAGGAGGACATTAGTGTTTAACGTCCATCGACAATGAGGTCATTAGAGACGGACTACAAGCTCGGATTAGGGAAGGATGGGGAAGAAAGTCGGCCGTGCACTTTCAAAGGAATAATCCCGGCATTTGGCTGAAGTGATCCAGGGAAATCACAGAAAACCTAAACCAGGATGGCCGGGTGGGGGATTGAACCATCATCCTCCTGAATCCTTTATCAGCTTTCTTTTTGTTTATAACTGCATTTGCAATTGTTGCAGATCCACCAGCTAAAGAACCAATTGTTGCTAAATAAGGTAATGCAGCTAATAATAATGGTAGAAATGCACCTTCATGTTGTGTTAGTTCTTTACCATCTTTCCTTTTTCTTAAATATTCAATAATTTTCTTAACCACAGGAATACCTATTGTAATTAGTAAATTTCCACCAACTTTCTTTTCTTTTTTCCTTTTTTGAACATCTGTTAAAAATCGTTCAATTGCATTTAATTGTTGATTATTTAATTTTAATTTAATTGATTTTGGTTTCGTTTTGCCACTAGGTAACAAAGTATAATCAATTGTAAAGTTATTCATTTATATTGTTAAAATTTAATAAAGATTTTTTAAATTTATAATCCCCAACCATTTTCGTCAACATTAATTCCCATACCTAATTTCCGTTTTCCATACATTATTCTTCTAACTGCTGTTGCTGCAACTTTTTCACCAAATGAAGCATTATCTGCAAACATTCTTTTTTTGCAGCTAACTGATTTTGTTTATCAGCTATATGTCTTTTTTCTAAATCTTTATTATCTCTATAAGCAATATCATGTTTTTTACAAGCTTCATCTAATGGATTTACACCTTAATTATACAATAACTATAACCTGGAAGATGCATTTCAAATGGTAATTTGTTAATTAAAGTATTTACTAATCCTTTTCCATATTTATCACTTTTCTAAAATGTATGTGGAAGATTATTCAAAAATCTAATTAAATATGAAATTCCTTTTGGACTATCAATTATGAAATCGCTGAATTCATTTGTTAACATTTATTCAGTACTATTTTTTCATTATGATAATTCTTATTTCCAGCTAATTCTTCACCATGAATAACTGCTAATCTCTCAGTTAATTGTCTAAAATCATTTAACCAAACATATTCAGTTGGTTTTTCTGTATATTTTTTAATTAACCTTCACTTATTTTTTCAGGAGAACTTGGTTCTGAATCATCTATAATTTGTCTTCTTAAGTTTGGAAAATAATCATCAACAAGTGGTTTCATCAAATCTTTGTATTTATTACCTTTACATGATCTTATTTTATTTGGCTTATTATCAGACTACAAAGCTCCAAAATTGTAATTTGTTTTTCAATTAATAGTCTCATTAATTCATCCGTACCATCATATGTGTTTTTTCACCAATTTTTAATTTATCTCCACTGAATTCAACAGGTAAATTACCGACATATTTAAACACACCAACAGGTTTAAACCAAAAACTTGTATCTTCACTATGATTAATATACTTTAACAGTCTTTCACTAACATTTATGTTTTTAGTTTCATTTTGGCAACTACTTGGTTTTTTATCTTCTTCCTGGTGTTTAATCAATATAATTTGAACTTCTGATCCACTTAATGTATAATCATATTTTCCAGGAACATCATCAGACCAATCACTTAATGGTTTAATTGGTGATAAGTCTCCAAAATCTTCTATATGGTGACGATATGTAATCATTTGTCTTTCAACTTCTCTGTTTTCTTCAATTGCTTTTAAAACATTATCACAGAATCCTTCATTACCTTGTTTGACTTTTTCAATAGCGTCAATAACAGGTTGATCTTCCTTTTTATATTTTTCATATTCTGTTCTTGGTTGCTATTTCCAAAGATTAAATTGTTCTTTTAATTCTTCAGCTATCTTTCTATGTTGTGTAGCTTGTTTAACAACTTCTTCATCATACTTTGCAAACATTTCTAAAGGAAGAAAAAACATTAATTATGTTTAACATTTATGTTTAAAATTTATGTTTAACGTTTATGTTTATGTTTTTCATTTAATGTTAAAGTTAATGTTACAATTAATGTTTTTATTTGATGTTTACATTGTTAAGAAGTGTTGTATTTTATTTCTAAACTTACCTTCATTTGGTTTTCTAGACGTATCAATTGTGAAAGATCCAAATTCATCATTCCAACATTTACTACACATTTATTTAAAATTATCAAACTTTAAATCTCCACCAAACAACTCATGGTAAATATGATTTAGATTTGTATCATCTTGACAAAAGATGTTTAAAAAGTTTAAATTGTCTCTAAGTAGCTGTTTACGTATTTTTGAATAAGTTTGAGCTAAATAAAAACAATCTATACCTTTGTGACTTCCTCTAGTAAAATATTCTCTTACAATATCTTGATTTTCTAAAATGAAATCATCGAATACCACAACTGAACTATTTTTGCATTCATCTAATGGAATAATTTCTTCATTATTTTCTATAAAACCAGCAATTTGTTCATTAATTCTATCTTCAATTTTTTTTACGTTGTTTTATAAATTCTTGATATTTTGGCTGATCTAAGCTTTTTGAATATAGATATATATATATATATATATATATATATATATATATATATATATATAATTATCAGTCATTAATGTTGTTTTTCACAACCACTGGGTCCAAATATTGCACATCTTATAGAATTTGGTAAAAGATTACCATGTTTTTTAACTTATTTTCTGGAATTCTTACTTTAAATTCCCAATCTGTTTTATTGTTTTATTTAATAATTTTTTCAGTAATAAATGAGGCACCTTTTTCAACTTTGTGATAAATCTTCAAGATTATCTGCTCCAATATGTGATAGTTATGCTAATGTTCACTAGTTGGTTTTTATTCTGCTTTTTTATTGGAAAATATTACAACAAAAAATAATAAACTTTATTGTTATGGTGAAACAATAGAAATTCCTGTAGGTCAATATAGTTTTAAAAATTTTAAAAAAATTATTCATTCTAAAAAATCTAATTTACTTATTAAAGCAGATGAAATTTTAAATAGAATTATTATTGAAAGTGATGTAAAATGGTACATGGACGTAGAAGATAGTATTGGAAGTTTATTTGGTTTTAATAATCAAATTATTTTACCTAATTGAAAAGCTGTAGCTACAGATGTTCCTAAAATAATTCCTTTTGAAGTAATAAATATAAATTTTAATCTTGCTGATGGAATGTATGTAAAACATAATGATCATTTTCATAAAGAATCTAATATTATTGCTTCATTTAAACATAATGCAGAATTTGGTGGACCAATAATTTATGAGCCAAAATATCCTATAAATGTTCCTATTTTTGATACAATTAAGAATTTAGAAATTGCTATAACTGATGAAAATGATAGTTTAATTGACTTTAATAGTGCTACTGTAACAGTTTTAAAAATATCTTAATAAGTTTTTTCCGTAATAAATCAGCAATAGGTAAAGCAATTTTAGAGTATGTCATGAATACAGTTGAAAGTTATCAGTTTTACTCATTCCCTGTAAATGAAAAAACTAAAAATAATTTAAATGTTCCCAACAGATACAGAAATTGAAATAAATATTAGTGATGGTTGGCTTCATCCAAATCATGTACAATTGTACATGAATTTTTGTATTATTGGAAATGATGGTATAGATTATCCAACTTATGATGGAAAATCAAACAAAAAAATAATTGATAATTATGTAGCAAAACTATTTGATTTTATAACGATAAAGAAAGGAAATAATATTTTATCTAGAATTGAGCATCCTTTTACTTCTTCTTCTGTCTTACTTCATCTAACTTCATCTGTTACTAACAAAATAAGTTTAGAGGGACATATAATTAATACAGGAAAAATAAATAGCAAAAGAAATGAAGTTCTATATCCATTATCATTACTTGGTGGAGTTTTTAAAGAATATAAAGAAATTATGTGGGAAGGAGATTTCACTGTAATTTTTACATGTAGTTCATCTTCTGGTGATGCTATTCTACATTGGTCTGATAAAAATGATGCTGGAATTGAAATAAAAGACACACTTCCTAAAGAAGGTAAAATTATCATAGAATCGATGGAAATTCGTGTACCTGTTGTTAAATATGAACCAAATTACGAACTTGAACAATGTGAAAATATTATGAAAAATCCTAAAATTCCTATTTCTTTTATGAACTTCAAACAGAAGAAAATGCTGGATTATCTGGTAATAATAATTTTGAACTAGATATTAGAAAATACTATAACCCTACAGTTTTTGATATTCCATATTTTGTATTTCTTGTATTTCAGACAAATGGTAAAAATAATCAATTAGTTGATTCATCATTATTTGATCATGTTAAACTGCAAAATATATATATAAAAAATGTCAGAAATGATGTTTTTCCTCAAGAAATGTGGAATACTAATCTGCCAAATAATTTTCTAAAAGCATATGATGCATTTTTAATTTTAAAAAAATTACTTTACTAAAATCAGATATTGATATTAATCCATTTAGTTTTCTAAATAATTATCCAATTTATGTAATTAATATGACACGTAGCAAACATCTATGAACCTTTGTGCAACTTTTAATGATAAAATTCCAAATTATACACTTGCTTATGTAATTATGTATGGTATAAAGAATCTTACATATGATGCTCAACATAGAATACTTACTGAAAATTTTTAATTGTTAACATTTGCTTCTATATAAATGAATGAAAAACTTAAAATATTTATAAAAGTGTTAACTTCATGTTTACATACATTTCTTAAACATTTTAAGAAGGATAGAAAAAATAAAAAATTAAAATTTTAATATAATTTTCTTTTGGAAAATAATATATTTTGATTATTTACTTATGTTCACAATGTAAAATTATTTTATATACTTATTCTTTAATATAATTTTAAAAAACACACTTTTCACAGAAGTCAGAAATAGGACAATTTTTTGGGCAAAGAAAAAGTTATAAAAAGTGCTTTTTTAAAAATTTGTTTTAAACATAATATTCTAAAACACATTTTTCAAAAAAGTCGAAAATATGACTATTTTTGGGGCTAAGAAAATGATGTATAAAATGTCTTTTTAAAAGCGTTTTTTAAAAAAATAGTTACTTCTCTAATTTATTTAATTACATTTCATTTACCAGTGGGAAATGTATGTTAAATAAATGATTTTTATTATAGCTATTATTATGTTATTTTATTATGTTATATTATTATTAGGTAAAAGGGATAGTAGATTGTTTTTGTAGGTTCTGGGAGATTAGGAAAATTTAGTGAAAAATAAGAAAATCGTGTGTGGCGCAGTCAAGAGAGATTTTTTTATTTTTTATAAAATTGTCCTAGTGTCCCAGAACCTACAAAAACAATCTACTTGAGAGACCTGGAGAATGTGCTGGCCAGGGCAGCAGTCGAACATTCTCTGTATCCAGAAAGGCCCGTACAGGACCTGCAACATGCAGTCGTGCATTATCCTGCTGAAATATAGGGTTTTGTAGGGATCGAATGAAGGGTAGAGCCACGGGTTGTAACACATCGGAAATGTAACGTCCACTGTTCACAGTGCTGTCAATGCGAACAAGAGGTGACCGAGACGTGTAAACAATGGTACCCCATACCATCACGCTGGGTGATACGCCTGTATGGCGATGATGAATACACGTTTCCAATGTGTGTTCCTCTGCGCCTCGTGGTCTCGCGGTAGCGTTCTCGCTTCCCAAGCACAGGGTCCCGGGTTTGATTCCCGGCGGGGTCAGGGATTTTTCCTGCCTCGAGATGACTGGGTGTTGTTGTGTCATCTTCATCATCATCATTCATCCCCATTATGGTCGGAGGAAGGCAACGGCAAACCACCTCCATTAGGACCTTGCCTAGTAAGGCGGTGCGGGTCTCCCGCATTGTTCCCCTGCACTCTGTAAAGAAGCATGGGACTTCATTTCCATTTTTCTTTTCCAACATGTGTTCACCGCAATGTCGCCAAACACCAATGCGACCATCATGATGCTGTAAACAGAACCTGGATTCATACAAAAAAATGACGTTTTGCCATTTGTGCACCCAGGTTCCTCGTTGAGTACACCATTGCAGGTGCTCCTGTTTGTGATGCAGCATCAAGGGTAACCGTAGCCATGGTCTCCAAGCTGATGATCCATGATGCTGCAAATGTCATCGAACTGTTCATGCAGATGATTGTTGTCTTGCAAACGTCCCCATCTGTTGACTCAGGGGTCGAGATGTGGCTCCACGATCCATTACAACCATGCGGTTAAGATGCCTGTCATCTCGACTGTTAGTGATATGAGGCCATTGGGATCCAGTACGGCATTCCGTATTACTCTCCAGAACCCACCGATTCCATATTCTGCTAACAGTCATTGGATCTCGACCAACCCAAGCAACAATGTCGCGATACGATAAATTGCAATCGCGATAGGCTACAACCTGACCTTTATCAAAGTCGGAAATGTGATGGTACGCATTTCTCCTCCTTACAAGAGGCATCACAATAACGTTTCACCAGGCAACGTCGGTCAACTGCTGTTTGTGTATGAGAAATCGGTTGGAAACTTTCCTCACGTCAGCACAAAGTAGGCATCGCAACCGGCGACAACCTGTGTGAATGCTCTGAAAAGCTAATCATTTACATATCACAGCATCTTCTTCCTGTCGGTTAAATTTCGCATCTGCAGCACGTCATCTTCGTTGTGTAGCAAATTTAATGGCCAGTAGTGTAAAACGGTAACAGATACACACACAATACCCCACGTCATGAAGGCAACTGATAACTTGGGGCAGTGCAAGTACTTTTCTACCATGGATCTAAGGAGAGGGTACCATCAGGGAGAAATGGTTTCTTAGGACTGGTCGAAGACAGCATTTTCGGTTACCTGATGTCATTTTCAATACTGGACGATGCTTATTGTATTGAAGAACACACCACAATATTTCAGTGTTTGCTCAGTGCGGTACTGAGAGGTCAAAACCTTGGAAACTTTGGCACACCTCTATGATATAACTGTCTTCTTGAGGGAGGTTACATGTGGCACACCTTACCTTGAAAATGAGGAAGTGTTTTTTTTTCTTGGATATTTGGGGTACATAATTAGCAAGACGGGGTGAAGACAGTTCTGAGGTTTTGCAACTAGTACAAGAATTTACAGTTCCTACCACTAGTAAAGATCTACAATCGTTTCAGGGTTGGCAAATTATCACAGGAAATTTATAAAGGAATTCATAGATATTGCATAGCTATTCACACAACTACTGCAAAAGACCTGAGGTTAGAATTGGCAAATGAATGGCAGGATACATTTAGGGTTTGAAAAAAAAAAAAAAAACTTGAACATCGTGGAGCCAAATTGGGAAGAGCGAGAGGGGTGGCAAAAGGTAGCCAGGCAGTTGCTGAGTGCCAACCCATGCAGTTGACCTATTTGGAACAGGAGGTGTGGAATAATATGTGCATATTATCAAAGTTGATGAGTGAGATCATGGAAAGAGGAATGTCATTGACTGATACCATGAAATGAGATCAAGGAATTATACAGATTAAAGTGAATGTGTTGGACATGATAAGGCTATAGCAATCATTAGCTAACAGCATTTAGGATGCAAGACTGATAACGACAAGTTTGTGGGAAGCCATTCGCCATGCAGTACAAGAATAGCTAAGTCCAGCGCTGCTAGTGCCAGAACAGTATCTGACTGGTTTGTGAAAGGTGCAAGAGGAGTTACCACCAGAGTCGGCACTCATCACAGAGCTGAGCAGGCAGAAACTACTGCTGTACTGTCATATAGTAACAGTATTGGACAGGACAAACCGAGCATGACTACATATGTTGGTTCTGTTCCCGAACAGACATTTATTCTTTCATGGCTGTCAAATTAATTTCACACTTGATGTCGCTACCGGAGCAGCAGGCAGTGGGTGGTTTACACTTGCAATTGTCTGCTGCGAAAACGCCTCTCTCTCTGGAATGGAATCGTTCGCCGACCGAGATGTCATCGCCTACAAGACCTAGCATTGTGGAATTGATCCGAAGAATTCTAGTAGACTTAGTTATGTTTATAGTAATATGCCTTTTACATTGTACACCTGTTCCTGTAGAAAAGTTAGTAATGATAAATAAATTCATGCACGGATGAAAGGTATTGGTGTACTTGCTGAAAATGTATCTGTAGTTGGTGATATGACCCTGTACTATAATTATTAATAAAGTGATCCATAGCGTTAGCTGAGAACCTTAAGATGTACATCAGGCACTCTGGCGCCATCCACCAACACTTGCAGGGGCACGGTCCATTGCTGGAAACTGTTGTACCTTACAAATGTCTGCCAGTCTTGCTTGCTGCTAGCACCTACTGAGAACAGTGACGCTGTGCTAACTGGTGCACACATTGCCGAGGGATTTCCGTGCACAGGCATTTCTGGGGTCGACATCAGTGAGCCACCAGCCACCAACCGGCTGCCTTGACGTATCACGCACCATCTTTGGCACGTGCGTAGAGTGGGCGTCGTTACCTCGCGGAACTGCTACAAGTGTAGTAGCACAAGTTCTAGTAAAATATTTGACCTCTGATGTTCCTCTGAGCTGCCGCAGGCCAGCATCCCTGACACGATTCAATGCTGCTACCCAACTCTGGGCAGAAGTGGCCCTACACGCTGGGTCAACTTCATGAGTAAGAGGTTTTTCTAACAAAGTATTTCCTGCTTTTCTAGATTGGATGACGTTACCTCTTCATAATGAAATGAAAGGAAATGACACTAAACTCGATGAATGACTACAGTCAATACTTGATGAAGCAGAGAGTGAGTTCGGCTGCAACGATTACTCTGATTTTGATCCAGATTATAGTAGCAAACACGACAGTGATTTAGAGTTGGGTGAGGAAGGGGAAATGTAAACGAGGTGGAAAATGAAGAGGTGTTAAAAGCAGCTGCATCAAAAGACTACAAAACTAAAGTTTGCTGGTTTAATTGTAGCATGCCATTATGTGTTTGCAGGAGGCATATACGAGGGTTGTTTTTTAAATAAGGGCCGTTCGCGCGTATAGTCCCGTACTTCGCGCGGACGCCGCAACAAGCGACCGCGCCACTTGCCGGCATCCTTCCCGTTCACACTGATGCAAGTTGCAGCTTTGTAGCTGACGTGTACGCATCGCTGTGCTACTTTATAATGTTTACGATTATTGAATCGCCCGCCGCGTGTGAGATACTGTCAGTGATACGTTTTTTGACCGCAAAAAGCCTATCAGCTGCAGAAATTCATCGTCAGTTAACAGAAGTTTATGGCTTGAATGCAATGAGTGAAGGTAAAGTGTGTCAATGGGTTAGAGAGTTTAAAAATGGCCGTCAGAACGTCCATGACGAAGAACGCTCAGGCCGGCCCTCTATGATCACTGATGATTTGGTGGCTGCAGTCGAAACAAATATTCGTGAGGACAGAAGGTTCACAATTTCCACTCTTTCTTTGGAATTTCCACAAGTTTCAAGATCGATTTTGTACAAAATTGTGTCTGAAAACCTCAACTTTAAGAAACTGTGTTCTCGGTGGGTACCCAGACTCCTCACAGAGGACCACAAAGGGAAGAGATTTGCCACTTCATTGGACTTTTTGATTCGTTACGAGGAAGAAAGGGATGACATGTTGAGTCAAATTGTCACTGGAGATGAAACATGGGTATCCCATACCACTCCCGAAAGCAAGCGACAATCGATGGAATGGCGACACACAACCTCACCCGTCAAGGTCAAAGCCAAACAGACGCTGTCAAAGCGCAAGATTATGGCAACTATATTCTGGGACCGGCGCAGTGTTTTGCTAGTGGACTTCATGCCACGAGGAACGACAATCAGCTCAGATGCCCACTGTGCAAGTTTAAAGAAGCTCCGCAGAGCAATTCAAAACAAAAGGCGCGGCATGCGGACAAAAGGAGTTTTGCTCCTGCACGATAACGCTAGGCCTCACACCTCTCAAAAGACTCGGGATTTGATTGATTCTTTTGGCTGGGAAGTTTTGGACCATGCACCATACAGCCCCGACCTTGCTCCTAGCGATTTTCACCTTTTCCGTTGCCTGAAACACTATCTTGGCGGGCAGCGCTTCAATGACGACGATGAAGTGAAAGCGGCCGTGAACTCTTGGCTGTCGGAGCAGGCGGCCGAATTCTTTGAAGAGGGAATTAAAAACTTAGTTGTACGGTATGACAAGTGCTTAAATAAACAAGGCAACTATGTAGAAAAATAGGGAAAAGTGAGTAGAATCAGAAAATAAAAGTTTTTTTACAAAAGTATTTGTATCTTTTTTAAAAAATAAAAACGGCCCTTACTTAAAAAACAACCCTCGTAAAACTAAATGTGGCTTTTTTTGCTTCCTGGTTCGAGTAGTTCATCAGTTACATTATTTCAATGTTACGGTTCTAGATGCCAAGCATTCTCTGATGGTGAAACACACCAATTCTTTGTACACTGAACTTTTGTCACTTTAAAATATTTATTTAACAAGAAAATGCTTCAAAAATGATTGTAGTTCGTATTTTTAAACTACAGGGTGTACATTAAGTCTGGGAACACTTTCAATTATTTATTGCGCAAGAACCAAACATTGTGCAGATATCATACATATGTCATTTTGAAGAGAAACCCTGAAAGTTTTTTTTTCATGTATACCACAACAGTGTAGTTTGGTAATTTGCCAATAGTCAGCGCTAGTCACAAACATGGCGAGTTCAGGTTGCGGAGCCAGCTTTCTGTACGTTGGAGTTCCACAAAAAACAAGTGTGCTACAGCTGTTCAACGGATGTTTAGAACCAAGTACGGTAAGGATCCACCAACAAGGAAGGGCATTTACCACTGGCACAACAAATTCGTTACGATGGGTTGCTTGTGTCCGACAAAGAGAAGTGGACGTCCCAGTGTGAGTGAAGTGAATGTGGAGCACGTACGAGAGACATTTGTAAGGAATCCAAAGAAATCGGTGCGTCGTGCATCCCATGAACTCGAAATGGCTCCAATGACAGCGTGGAAAGTCCTGCGACAGAAGCTGTCTATGAAACCATTCAAATTGGAGCTAGTGCAGAAGCTCAATGACAATAACAAAAACAAGCGTTTTGAGTTATGTTCGCAATTGCAACAAATGAATGAGAATGGGGATGGCATTGTTGGTGGCTTAATTTTTAGCGACGAAATCTCTTTTCACACTAATGGGAAAGTGAACAGGCATAATTGTCGAATCTGGTGTACAAAGCATCCACACGAATGCATTGAATTTGAGCGTGATTTCCCGAAGGTAGATTTTTTGTTTTTGTGCCTTGTCACAGGTCATTCTTCTTCGCCAAGAGCACTGTTACTGGATGTTCCTACTTGGACATGTAGCAACAATGCCTCAAATGCAATCGCACTCTCCACTCATCTTTCAGCAGGCTGGGACTCCACCCAGTTTTCATCCTGAAATCTGTCGGTACCTGAACACGGAGCTGCCGCATCGATGGATCGACCGCGCTACGGAAGGGGACAGCTGTTTCAAGAAACGGCCTCCCCGATCACCAGATCTCACTCCCTGTGACTTTTTTCTGTGGGGGCACATTAAAGCTCTGGTGTATGTACCGCCTCTGCCACATGATGTAGCACAGCTCCGGGAGAGAATACGGAAAACGACTGCCACAGTCGACGATGTCATGCTCGGATGGGTATGGCAAGAATTCGATTACCGTATTGACGACTTCTGGGTCACTCATGATTCGCATATCGAATGTCTGTAAAAAGAACTTTCAAGGTTTCTCTTCAAAATGCAATATGTGTGACATCTGTACGAAGTTTAGTTGTTGTGCAATAAATAATTGAAAGTGTTCCCAGACTTTATGTACACCCTGCATGTTCACCTTATAATACTAAAAACGGTTAAGATTAAATTGACAGAAAGAGTTTGTTTTAATTTCATCCTCTAATTTTGAAGTAAAGAAATGGGGTTGTGATGACGCCACCATACCAGTAGTGCAACAATAATTTCGCCATAATAGTTAGAGCTAACCCAACTATCTTCAACAGCCTCCTCCACCGTCGGCCTCGTTCCAGTCGGTAGAAAACCGAAGCTTTCAGCCAAATAGCATAGTTTTTCCAGGACTGTTTCGACGACCTTTGAGGTTTCCTATACTGCAAGTTGATCATATTCAGCTCAGTGTCAACAACTTGCCAAAAAAATACAACGGAACTGTAGACTCTACTAGACGTGGTCTTTAAGAGGAGATAGAAGGCAATTTATATTGAGCATCTGTACAGGAAATTAGTAATGACATGTGGCCGAATTGTATATGATTACAGGTTAGACTGGTCCCGTAGATATGTACTCACTAGGTTCCCATAGCATTCACTTATAGTCCAATCGTTCGGCAGCGGCTATGAAACAGAAACAAATGATTGAAATCGGCCAATGCGTAGTCAATGCAAGAATTCGTGAAAGTGTTAGAATGGCTGGACCTACACACACTATGCACACAGGAGTTATATTCCAGAAAGGGGCATTACCCCAATGCCAGTTACCCCACAGATCATAAAATCAGGCCATCATCAAATGGCTGCGATTGTGGTGCCACATAAAGGCATAATAGTGACAAAGAGACAACAGCTCTGTGACAAACACGAGGTGATAATTGAAACAATGATGGCTTAGGAAAATTTTACATAACTAATCAATATTTTCAATACAACCAGGAGAAACAATTACATAAAAAACATAAAAACAGCAGCACTACAGTCATATTTTTGTAATGGATGCAAACGCAAAATCAGCATTATGGCATAGCACAGTAACGAATGAGAGAGGACTCTGCCTTCAGGACGCTATACAAGAAGTTGGCCTTTATGTCGTGAATAAACCTCTCAACCCACCTACTTTCCAAAATCGCGCAGGTGCGGCAACAAAAACAGATAATACGCTAGCAAACTCGAAAGTCAGTGACCAAATTGCTAATTGGTAGGTATGTGATGGACTTACAACAAGTGACAGTCTCATTTACTTCGCAAATACAAACGCATATAATGACTTAGTCACTAACATCCAGCCCGAGAGACTATACAATCTACGCAAAGTGAATTGGGAACTTTTAAGGGCGGAACTGAAGTTAAAGCACTGCAATGGAACGGATTTGATGTTAACGACAAAGCAGACGAATTGGTGCGAGAATTGTAGACGGCGCAAGACAAGGCAATTCCAATGTTTGTTAGGAAGTCACAATGGTTTAAAATTCCTTGGGGTCCTGCCCTACAGTCCTTAAGAGGCAGAGAAAGGCATGCGAGGAAACACTGCTAAGAACTACAAAAAAGGCTGAGTTTGGCTCGAATGGCTCTAAGCACTATGGGACTTAACATCTGAGGTCGTCAGTCCCGTAGACTTAGAACTACTTAAACCTAACTAACCTAAGGACATCACACACATCCATGCCCGAGGCAGGATTCGAACCTGCGACCGTAGCAGCAGCGCGGTTCCGGACCGAAGCGCCTAGAGCCGCTCGGCCACATCGGCCGAAGGCTGACTTTCTATCGAAGTCAAACAACAATAGAGTGAACTACTACAGCAAACTAGAGTAGAAAAATGAGACGCATACCTTAAGGAACAATTGGTAACAGATGTTTAACGATTTCCATACATACTTGCAAGAAACAAGGTTCGATCACCCACTTTATTATCAGCCCTGAAACAACCAGACGGCACGACAACGACAGACTGGGAGACATCAGTGCACTTCCTACTCAGAACTCCGTTTCCAGACGATACAACGATGGAAGACACAGACTACCATTAGTATTTTCGCTCTGAATTATTAGAGCTGCATGCGAATAAGTGTTGTGTTTTAATTTGCTCATGAGGAAGTGAGACTGGCAGTAATGAAATTACAGAAGAAGAAAGCACCAAGACCTGACTAAATGTGTGTTGCATCAGCTAGTGTTTTCCACTGTGTACAAACTCTAGGGATTGATCGATGAGAGGACACGGAACAGAAAATGTCTAACGAACTTATGTCCGGAAATGCATGGTTTCCATGCTAGAGACCATTTATTCAGTCACACATTGTTACAGAGAGTGCGGTATAATATTAGCTGTACCAAAAAGCTACAGTCATAGTATGTGTTGCAAATGATTTCTTCGTGCCTCAACGCGTTCATGTATGCGCCGTAGAATGTTCTGCCTCACACTTTCACATCGACGAGGCTGCATCCGAACAGTGTCAAAGGCGGTACGAAACGCTGTTCCAGTGTCTCCACATCTGAAATGGGCTCTCCATACACGATACTTTGGAGATGGCTCCATAACCAGAAATCGCACGAGTTGAGATCCGGTGATTGAGTAGGCCATGCAACTGGACACCCTTGTCCGACCTATCGACCAGGGAACACACGATTGAGATGAGTCTGGACATTAACAGCGAATTGGGCTGGAGCACCATCATGTAGCAACTACATACTCCTTTGAATCATCAACAGCACTTCTTCCAGCAGAGGAGGAATAGCCACTCGCAAGAAACGCCGATAGTTCCGGCCTGTTAGGTGATGTGGAAGGAAGACTAATCCCAAAATACGGTCGCCAATTATCCCGTGCCACACATTCTGGCTGCACCGATGCTGATGACTCTCTGTCAGCATACCACAGGGGTTCTGCATATTTTCCCACAGGTGACTGTTATCAAAGTTGAAGATACCACTCTGCTTAAGGGTGGCCTCATCTGTGAATAGGATGGATGACACAAATCCTGGAATCGTTGTTGAATGGTGAATAAACCTGTGGCAAAAATGCTCCCAATGTGGAAAGTCTGTCGCTAGTAAGCCCTGCACACGCTGTTAGTGATACAGGTAGTAACAATTGTCATGGAGAAAGTTCAACACGGTCTTCTGGCTTACACTGCACTGGCCAGCTAACTGCCTGGTACCCAATAGCGTTAATCACATTTTCCTCAAAGTCGGAACTTCTCTGTTAAGTTCTTCATGGTTTCCTGTTTCCTGAAACGACGCTGCCTCAGACAAACGGTGATATACTGTTGCAAACATTGAATGCCGTGGTTGTTGTCAGCAGGGACAGGTCTCCTGATATTATATTGCTCCTCGCCGCACGTTGCCATTTGCCTTCCAGTAAGTAAACACCATGTCAGCGAGCTCTCTGTTCGAATATGGAACCATTGTGTACAATGCTGTACCACATCCGCTACAAGGTGAGTCAGCAAGAGAAGTGAATCGGACACAATATTATCAATCACCATGGCGGGAGAGGGCGCTAGGGCATGACGTATAAGGAACAGCACCACCATCTAGGAGGAAACCACGAATACTGTTAACTGTGACTGCGTGGCACAACGCATATTAAACCTCAATCTCTGTAACAAGATGTGATTGAATAAATGGTCTCTAGCCTGGAAACCATGCATTTCCGGACATAAGTTCATTAGACCTTTTTTGTTTCACAGCCTCTCATCGATCAATCCCTAGAGTTTGTACATGGCGGAAAAAATCTCTCTGTGTGACATTGTTATTAAAAAAATGACTTTTACAGATTCAGGAGCCCAGAGTTTGGAAAATCGTGAATAAGATTATACTAAACAAGGTGGAAGACGAAGACCCAAGAGAACCGAAAGCTTACAGACAAATTTGTTTGGTAAATATTCTAGCCAGAGCACAGGAAAAGCTTCTGTGCTGCCACCTGAGGGACAACAGACAGATAGCAGGCTTGAGCCCCCTGCAGTACAGTTTCAGGAAAGGCAAATCTACCGACGATGTGATAAATCATGTAATGAATATTTTGAACATATCAGATGACAAGTATGTTACAGGCATAAAAATTGATATAGATAGGGCGTTTGATAATTTTTGGTGGCCTGCCCTGTCCAAAAGACTAAAATGGATGTACTGTCCCAGGTGCCTCTATAACAGTCTACGAAATTATTGCATGGATAGAATGTTCTGGAAAGGAAATGGTGAAAGACATCACAAAAGGCTACCCACAGGGTTGTGTATGTGGTCCAGAGTTCTGGGATATTGGCATAGAGTCATTACTGAACCATCTGCAGAGTAAAGCAAACACTAGGGGTTGCATCGCTTATGCAGACGATCTGCTAATCATAGTATCTGGTAAGACTAGGACTAAATTACAGGAAAGTAGGGTAGTTCTTGAAAGACTAAGTATGTGGCACGTAGAAAGCAAACTAGTTGCCAGAAGGAACATTATCAAGAATGAGAAATTCCACAATCAGAATAAATGACCAACCTATAAAAGAAAAGCAATATATAGGTACCTTGCATTTAATATCGAAGAAAAGCAAAACTTTCAAGCACATTTAGAAACTGTCTCTCAGAGAGGCGTTAAAATCCTAAATAAAATAGCAACAATTGGCCAACGAAGTTCAGCGTAATCTTACTTGCTATTGTAGGCTATGGGTCGCGAGTTTGGGCTCACAGAGTCAGAAAGATAAAGACAGCACAGGCCTGCAGTGAGCATAGAGAAATGCACTTCTGCACCATACAGGTGCTTATAGAACAACACCGACTGAGGAGCTGCTGGTGATATTAGGCTTAATACCTCTAGACCTAGCAGTAAGAAAGAGAGTGGCACAATACTGACACAAAAAGCGCGAATATGACAAGGTACGAAAGATACTGGACACAAGAGCCATATCGAATAAGGAAATAAAGGCATGCACTGATAGACAATGGAAAGATATCTGGGATCTGGCAGAAACAGGAAGGAGAACCTAACAGTTCCTCCCTAACATAAAAAAGAATAATAATGGCAACCTTCCTGCCAAGAACAAGAATGACATACTTTCTTCGGACCAAGGGAGCTATACACTTACCTGTCGGGACATGGTCCGTATCACAGCTACTTGGTAAAAATACAACAGTGCACCAGAGACACTTGTGAATGTGGAGCAATTGGCTGCCCGTCTGGGAACGTACCATTAGGCAAGATATTACAGACCAGGACAGGAACGCATTTGGAAATGCAACTGTCTATGGTATAACAAGACATGAGGAACTGTAATATAAGCTGAACTCGCTGACAGTTACAATATGAGCCAATGAACTGCGAGCCTACGTGGCCGGGAGACAACCAAGAAGAGACCATACATCATGATAACGAGCCCCAGGGAGGACCAGGAAGGATTTCCTGAGACCATCACAGCCATCTCCCAATCCCCGCACCTAGAGCAAAACAGCAGCGCAGCGCCTGTGAATCCTGAGTTGCATCTAAGTGCGCTGGGGCTAACCATCCAAACAAATGAGAAATCCAGCTTGATTCTGGTACCAAGTACAGTAGTGTAGTGTAGCTTTTGTGGTATAGTGCTGTGTAGTGTAGTGTTGTATGGTAGCGTAGTCCAGGATAGGGTAATAGACCGCTGCTGCTACGGTCACAGTTTCGAATCCTGCCTCGGGCATGGATGTGTGTGATGTCCTTAGGTTAGTTAGGTTTAAGTAGTTCTAAGTCTAGGGGACTGATGACCTCAGATGTTAAGTCCCATAGTGCTCAGAGCCATTTGAACCATTTTTGGTAATAGACCAGTAGCGCGTGCCTTCTGTATTCTGGGAGAACAGATGGTTCAAATGGCTCTGAGCACTATGCGACTTAACTTCTGAGGTCATCAGTCGCCTAGAACTTAGAACTACTTAAACCTAACTAACCTAAGGACATCACACACATCCATTCCCGAGGCAGGATTCGAACCTGCGACCGTAGCGGTCGCTCGGTTCCAGACTGCAGCGTCTAGAACCGCACGGCCACTCCGGCAGGCGGAGAACAGATGACCAAATGGTAGCATGCAGACATTTTTTTTTTTAGTTATTATTATTTTTCTTTTATGTTGATATTTTATACTGAATTTTAGCATCTTAAAGTAGTGTAACGAAGTAGCAGCAACAGCTCCACTGTTGGACAATGAGCCAACTATCTAGGCAGTAGCTTTCTGAACCAACCGCGCTGTTGCCACATAAAACACTTTAGTGATAGACTTCTGATCACTCTTTGTCCTTTCTTAATGATGTTACTTGGACGAAATTACACTACTGAAGTGCGAGTGTGACAACAATGTACGTTTACAGTCTTGGGCTGAGGGGTTTCTTCTCGCAGGCAGAAAATAGGAACACAAAAGTTATGAGAACATTCGTACGTCTCCCGGTTATTCCTAAGCCTTACTATTATCTTTCTTGTGTGACAAAAAACCGTCAGATTTGAACCGCTAACAACTACAGAACTAATAAATAATACGTAAACAAGCGTTGAGCCCATAATAGGACAGATCATGTTTGCACTTGTTTATCGCGCAATATTTGTTTCACCTAGAACATTATCGCACCAGTGTAGGGACACGATACGACTTAACTTTATGAAAGGCAAGGATTTGTACAGAATTGCTAGTACCGCGAGCCACAAATCCCTTACTGTGATTACGTAACGGCTTCAAGTTCAAAAATATCGTGCCGTAAGTCAAGCTACTATTCCGAACTGGGATCTCCCTACCCCAATGCCCAAGTAGACAGGCTTAAAACAAGGGGAGGCCGCGACGATCGGATCACTGATTTCCTTCAAACTTTGTAGACTTTAGAAGTCCATTGGAACACCGCAACGAGCAACTAATAAGGCATAATACTTAGGCAATTTAGAGAATATCGCATGTGAAATTTTAGGCGTCTATGACGTACCGGTGCCCGGCAGGCGTGAGCACTGGATGACGGCACTCATGTGGTTAGCGTTGTTGTTGTTGTGGTCTTCAGTCCAAGGACTGGTTTGATGCAGCTCTCCATGCTACTCTATCCTGTGCAAGCTTCTTCATCTCCCAGTAACTACTGCAACCTACATCCTTCTGAATCTGTTTAGTGTATACATCTCTTGGTCTCCCTCTACGATTTTTACCCTCCACGCTGCCCTCCAGTACTAAATTGGTGATCCCTTGATGCCTCAGAATATGCCCTACCAACCGATCCCTTCTTCTAGTCAAGTTGTGCCACAAATTTCTCTTCTCTCCAATTCTATTCAATACTTCCTCATTAGTTATGTGATCTACCCATCTAATCTTCAGCATTCTTCTGTAGCACCACATTTCGAAAGCTTCTATCCTCTTCTTGTCCGAACTATTTATCGCCCACGTTTCACTTCCATACATGGCTACACTCCATACAAATACTTTCAGAAACGACTTCCTGACACTTAAATCTATACTCGATGTTAACAAATTTTTCTTCTTCAGAAACGCTTTCCTAGCCATTGCCAGTCTACATTTTATATCCTCTCTACTTCGACCATCATCAGTTATTTTGCTCCCCAAATAGCAAAACTCATTTACTACTTTAAGCTTCCCATTTTCTAATCTAATTCACGCATAATCACCCGATTTAATTCGACTACATTCCATTATCCTCGTTTTGCTTTTGTTGATGTTCATCTTATATCCTCCTTTCAAGACACTATCCATTCCGTTCAACTGCTCTTCCAAGTCCATTGCTGTCTCTCACAGAATTACAATGTCATTGGCAAACCTCAAAGTTTTTATTTCTTCTCCATGGATTTTAATACCTACTCCGAATTTTTCTTTTGTTTCCTTTACTGCTTGCTCAATATACAGATTGAATAACATCGGGGATAGGCTACAACCCTGTCTCACTCCCTTCCCAACCACTGCTTCCCTTTCATGCCCCTCGACTCTTATAACTGCCATCTGGTTTCTGTACAAATTGAAAATAGCCTTTCGCTCCCTGTATTTTACCCCTGCCACCTTCAGAATTTGAAAGAGAGTATTCCAGTCAACATTGTCAAAAGCTTTCTCTAAGTCTACAAATGCTAGAAACGTAGATTTGCCTTTCGTTGATCTATTTTCTAAGATAAGTCATAAGTTCAGTATTGCCTGACATGTTCTAACATTTCTACGGAATCCAAACTGGTCTTCCCCGAGGTCGGCTCCTACCAGTTTTTCCATTCGTCTGTAAAGAATTCGCGTTAGTATTTTGCAGCCGTGGCTTATTAAACTGATAGTTCGATAATTTTCACATCTGTCAACACCTGCTTCCTTTGGGATTGGAATTATTATATTCTTCTTGAAGTCTGAGGGTATTGCGCCTGTCTCATACATCTTGCTCACTGGATGGTAGAGTTTTGTTAGGCCTGGCTCTCCCAAGGCTGTCATTAGTTCTAATGGGATGTTGTCTACTCCCGGGGCCTTGTTTCGACTCAGGTCTTTCAGTGCTCTACCACTCTCTTCACGCAGTATCATATCTCCTATTTCATCTTCATCTACATTCTCTTCCATTTCTATAATATTGTCCTCAAGAATATCGCCCTTATATAGACCCTCTATATACTCCTTCCATATTTCTGCTTTCCCTTCTTTGCTTATTACTGGATTTCCATCTGAGCTCTTGATATTCATGCAAGTGGTTCTCTTCTCTTCAAAGATCTCTTTAATTTTCCTGTGGGCAGTATCTATCTTACCCCCAGTGAGATAAGCCTCTACATCCTTACATTTGTCCTCTAGCCATCCGTGCTTAGCCATTTTGCACTTCCTGTCGATCTCATTTTTGAGACGTTTGTATTCTTTTATGCCTGCTTCATTTACTGCATTTTTGAATTTTCTCCTTTCATCAATTAAATTCAATATCTCTTCTGTTACGCAAGGATTTCTATTAGCCCTCGTCTTTTTACCTACTTGATCCTCTGCTACCTTCACTATTTCGTCTCTCAAAGCTTTCCATTCTTTTTCTACTGTATTTCTTTCCCCCATTCTTGTCAATCGTTCCCTAATGCTCTCCCTGAAGCTCTCTACAACCTCTGGTTCTTTCAGTTTATCCAGGTCCCATCTCCTCAATTTACCACCTTTTTGCAGTTTCTTCAGTTTTAATCTACAATTCATAACCAATAGATTGTGGTCAGAGTCCACATCTGCCCCTGGAAATGTCTTACAATTTAAAACCTGGTTCCTGAATCTCTGTCTTACCATTATATAATCTATCTGATACCTTCCATTATCTCCAGGCTTCTTCCATGTATACAACCTTCTTTCATGATTCTTGAACCAAGTGTTAGCTATGATTAAGTTATGCCCTGTGCAAAATTCTACCAGGCGGCTTCCTCTTTCATTCCTTATTCCCATTCCATATTCACCTACTACATTTCCTTCTCTTCCTTTTCCTACTGTCGAGTTCCAGTCACCCATGACTATTAAATTTTCGTCTCCCTTCACTATCTGAATAATTTCTTTTGTCTCATCATACATTTCATCAATCTCTTCGTCATCTGCGAAGCTAGTTGGAATATAAACTTGTACTACTAGGGTAGGCGTGGTCTTCGTTAAAGCTCCGAAAGTTGGTGGATCGCTCGCTAGGGTCCCGCTCATGCTTTTTTTCATTATTATTTCCCACACTACTCATATTATTTCATACATATTATATGTGAAAGTGAACATGACGGAAAGGCACGTGTATTTGGCTCAACTTTTATTGAATTTCCGATGTTATTTGGTTGTCTGTTTATTTTTATTATCACAACAAAAATATTTCATTAATAAATATCATAAATTTCCGTTACTTCACGTCTACGGTCACAATTTTTTTGTCCTCAGACTACCGGTTTCGATCTATAATGGTTATCTTCAGATCTGTTTTATCAGTGCTGCTGACAACATGAATCTTCCAGAAGGATACGAGGTACTGGCAGAACTGAAGCTGTGAGGACGGGTTCGTGAGTCGTGCTTCGGTAGCTCAGTTGGTAGAGCACTTGCACGCAAAAGGCGAAAGTCCCGAGTTCGAGTATCGGTCCGGCACACAGTTTTAATATGCCAGGAAGTTTCAAGATGACTTGCACATGCTGTTATTTATATGTATTTGACGGTGCTGGTGCTGATTTTGCGTTTAACATTTGACGATGCCACTATGTCTCCAGTATATTAGAACTTGTTCTTATAAAAAGGATCTGAAGATGGTCATTATAGACCGAAACCGGCAGTCTGATGACAAAAACACAACAAAAAGTTATTCTATATTCTATATTCGGCTCGCTGTTCAATTCGTAACCATGTCGCCGCTTGTGAAATTAATAAATTTCGACAAGTAAAGGCACTAACACACAAAACTTTCCTGAAAATGTATACCTGTCATGATTTCCAAAATTGCATATACTTGCAATCGGATAAGGTGGCAACAAATGCTTTGCCCCTGTACGCTTCGATATGCAGACACACGTTCAAGAACGAGGGACTGGCTTGGAAAGTCCAAGTCCAACATAAATAAATAAAGGTTTCAATATCTTTATTCAGTAGAACAATGATTTACAAATAAAGGTTTCAATATCTTTATTCAATAAAATAATGAGTTACAATATGTCAGAATATGAGGGTAACGTATGATTAATCGTCGAAAGTGCTTTCGAAATTACAAGTTGCAGGATCATATTTCTCATACAGGCGCGAAAAACATAAATTGCATCTACTACATCAACTAAACGCAATTTTCCCGTGTGTACAAGGTATCTTAAGAGTTTCTAAGTAAAAAACAAAACTCGCCGGTACTTTGAAAAATTTCTCTTCTTTGACAATCTGAATGCAAACCGTGCGTAACGCATGTTCGTAAAAATCGGAGCCTAAAATTGGCGATGTACGACTGAAAACATTTTAATAGCATCTTCGCGAGGGACAATTTCTCGTTCGTTGTCAATCAAATATGAACAAGTTGGTAGTAGGCACCTGATGAAGTTTTTAACTTGCCTATAGAAATAAAAGTCGCATAATATTTGCTGTAATAATAAACATTAGTAATCAACGAAATAAGTTTGGAAACTCTGTAACAGTTCATGAAAAAAAAGGCGTCTTTTCATCATATTACCTTTGAAATGTAATATGTACGAAATAATACAACTAGTGTCGAATTGAAAAAATGTAAAAAACAGTGGGACTCGATCCACCGATTAGGGAGCTTGAATGCTAACCACGTGATCGCCGCAATCTCGCGCTGAAGTGTCGCAACGCGCCGGTACATCACTGACGTGGAAAACTTCTCTTGCGATTTTCTCGAAATCTCCAAAGTAGTACACCTTACTACTTGCTCATTATGTATCCATAATGGATTATTAAAAGTGTACAAAGTTTGAAATAAATCCGTGATGCGTGCGTCGTGGCCTCCCCTTGTAAGTTCCACAAGGCCCGATCTCTCCATTTCGGGAGGAAATGAAAGATGAGTAAAAAAACGAAAAAAATTCAAGAACAGACGTGAGGGGCGAGCCACCATCGATCAATGGTTGGCCGCTTTCGGCCCGCGGGCCGCCGTCTGTACATATTTTGATGTTAAGTTATGAACTAGTGTAGCGTGGAAACGCGATTAACTAGGACATTGATTTTAGCGTCATTGTGAAAAGCTTGCGGAGCACTGTTAGGACACAAAATTAAAAATAATGAAAGACGTCCAGTATGACTCATATATACGCTCTGAATTATAGAAAACGAAAGTAAGAGGAAAGCACGCGTCAGAAGGCACCAAAAACGTCTAAAAAGTCAAGTGTCGAGCGAATGCAGTTGCTAAGGCAGCGTCGTAAAGGAATGAAAAAATGGCGCAAAGCGATCACATAGGTGGTCCATCGGGTATACAACAGCCAGCAACAATCAAACTTGATTTATCTATTCCACAACCAAGAGAAATTAATAGTTAAATTACATATCAATACGAAACACTACTTATACCTCCCGAGGAGATAACGAATCTAAAATTAGAGAGATTCGAGCGCGCACGGAGGCTTTCCGGCAGTCGTTCTTCCCGCGAACCATACGCGACTAGAACAGGAAAGGGAGGAAATGACAGTGGCACGTAAAGTGCCCTCCGTCACACACTGTTGGGTGGCTTGCGGAGTATAAATGTAGATGTATATGTAGAACACCTGTTACGAGTTTATCCCTATGTGTTGATTTATTTACACTGGAACCAAGAGAAACTGATAGTTAAACTACATATTAGTTTATAAAATATTTGTTATGATTTAATCCCAATATTTTCACGAAAAATCTACGGCGTAGACCCGAAGTGGGCGCACAGATTTTTTTTTTTCAGTCAGTTTTCGCGTGCCCTCTGATCATGCGCCACTGGCTGGAGTCACACCCCTAGGCCTGTTCACTGTCGGCTATTAATGCTACCCCTCCGTCAGTGAACCGAATCATGCTGATTTTTTGTCTGTGACAAACCACTATGACAATAACATTCCTTTAGTTTCCTCATTACCTCTTAGATACACCAAATAAATATCAGAGGGTAATTCAGTTTCACACTTTTCCTGTTTTAGACCTCTTATGTCAGTGTCATTTCTGGCTATTATAGTCCACTAAGAATAAAAAGAATGGATTTCCCTTATACCCCTGTAGTTGGTACCATCGCCTTCAAGGAAACAAAATCAAGGAAATTAGTGCTTACCCTAAAATTCTGAGACATTTTGGTCTGAAAACCTTGAAAGTCTTTGTTAAATTTTTTGAAACCTCTTAAGAAAAGGTGTACTCCTGCATCTCCTCAGAAGCATTTAATTTGCTGTCATAGTAAAGCTTGTGAAAGCCGACTATAATGATGCATACAAGTAATCTGTCGTCCTGCTGAGTATCTGCTATAAACGTCTAGAGGAGAAACGCATCTCCAGAGCACCTTCTTGTAGAGCAGACTCAACAGAAGATGCTGCGGTTAGTTAGCGATACTAAGCCGTCATATGAAAAGTGCTTTCAAGAATAAAGAAAAGCGTTTGCTATGTTTGTGTACTACGTTTGTGGATATGGCATCAGAATGTGATACATAAAACGTGCATCACTTATGGAAAATACAAACGGTAAAAGTGCAGTTACGGTCTCGCCGGTTTTTGCGTAAAGTATCACGGGAAATGGAGGCGTCCAATCATCAGTCAGATGGAGATAGCCAATGTCATTGTGCTACTTCATTTGTTTCCCTTTGAAAAAAATCTGCGTTGTGCACCCGCTTTCCGCGATATACACTCCTGGAAATGGAAAAAAGAACATATTGACACCGGTGTGTCAGACCCACCATACTTGCTCCGGACACTGCGAGAGGGCTGTACAAGCAATGATCACACGCACGGCGCAGTGGACACACCAGGAACCGCGGTGTTGGCCGTCGAATGGCGCTAGCTGCGCAGCATTTGTGCACCTCCGCCGTCAGTGTCAGCCAGTTTGCCGTGGCATACGGAGCTCCATCGCAGTCTTTAACACTGGTAGCATGCCGCGACAGCGTGGACGTGAACCGTATGTGCAGTTGACGGACTTTGAGCGAGGGCGTATAGTGGGCATGCGGGAGGCCGGGTGGACGTACCGCCGAATTGCTCAACACGTGGGGCGTGAGGTCTCCACAGTACATCGATGTTGTCGCCAGTGGTCGGCGGAAGGTGCACGTGCCCGTCGACCTGGGACCGGACCGCAGCGACGCACGGATGCACGCCAAGACCGTAGGATTCTACGCAGTGCCGTAGGGGACCGCACCACCACTTCCCAGCAAATTAGGGACACTGTTGCTCCTGGGGTATCGGCGAGGACCATTCGCAACCGTCTCCATGAAGCTGGGCTACGGTCCCGCACACCGTTAGGCCGTCTTCCGCTCACGCCCCAACATCGTGCAGCCTGCCTCCAGTGGTGTCGCGACAGGCGTGAATGGAGGGACGAATGGAGACGTGTCTTCTTCAGCGATGAGAGTCGCTTCTGCCTTGGTGCCAATGATGGTCGTATGCGTGTTTGGCGCCGTGCAAGTGAGCGCCACAATCAGGACTGCATACGACCGAGGCACACAGGGCCAACACCCGGCATCATGGTGTGGGAAGCGATCTCCTACACTGGCCGTACACCACTGGTGATCGTCGAGGGGACACTGAATAGTGCACGGTACATCCAAACCGTCATCGAACCCATCGTTCTACCATTCCTAGACCGGCAAGGGAACTTGCTGTTCCAACAGGACAATGCACGTCCGCATGTATCCCGTGCCACCCAACGTGCTCTAGAAGGTGTAAGTCAACTACCCTGGCCAGCAAGATCTCCGGATCTGTCCCCCATTGAGCATGTTTGGGACTGTATGAAGCGTCGTCTCACGCGGTCTGCACGTCAAGCACGAACGCTGGTCCAACTGAGGCGCCAGGTGGAAATGGCATGGCAAGCCGTTCCACAGGACTACATCCAGCATCTCTACGATCGTCTCCATGGGAGAATAGCAGCCTGCGTTGCTGCGAAAGGTGGATATACACTGTACTAGTGCCGACATTGTGCATGCTCTGTTGCCTGTGTCTATGTGCCTGTGGTTCTGTCAGTGTGATCATGTGATGTATATGACCCCAGGAATGTGTCAATAAAGTTTCCCCTTCCTGGGACAATGAATTCACGGTGTTCTTATTTCAATTTCCAGGAGTGTAGTAATAAGACACTATTAAGCGCACTTTGACTTAAATAGAAACTGCTGCTCGTTTCAGTCGCCGCAATTGAAGCTGTGCTGTTAGGCTCCTAGCCACATACTCGCAAATCGTGGCATATTCGTAAAAAACAGTATTTTTGACAAGCAACAGTGTAAATTAAAGCTGTGCTGTTAGGTTCGTGCTTAATAACTTCCTACAAAATGTAAAACAATAACACTTCATTAAATTAGGTAAAAAAGATGAGGAAAAAGGGAAATGGAATAAAGAACAGAAAATTATTTAATATTGGCAATTATTTGCTACTCTTTGAAAGGAACTGAAGAACGTGCCGGTCTCCTAAGTGAAATATATTTAACACAAAAAAATTTAAAAAGCACATAAATTCACAAATTCACAGTGGTTTATACATCCGTTTGACTCTTTGAAGCCGGCCGGAGTGGCCGTGCGGTTCTAGGCGCTACAGTCTGGAGCCGAGCGACCGCTACGGTCGCAGGTTCGAATCCTGCCTCGGGCATGGATGTGTGTGATGTCCTTAGGTTAGTTAGGTTTAAGTAGTTCTAAGTTCTAGGGGACTGATGACCTCAGAAGTTAAGTCCCATAGTGCTCAGAGCCATTTGACTCTTTGAAGAAACTCAAAAACAAATATTTCTCGAACCTCACCGACTTCTCCACACATATTCAAACAAGTATGAATCGAAAGTGTCTTTGCATTTATTAGGCCTCCGAAATGACTGTTTTATGGCAGACCAAGTGCCTTCAATGCCGTTGGTAAGGGCACCTGTTTCTAAATGGTTCAAATGGCTCTGAGCACTATGGGACTTAATTTCTAAGGTAACCAGTCCCCTAGAACTTAGAACTACTTAAACCTAACTAACCTAAGGACATCACACACATCCATGCCCGAGGTAGGATTCGAACCTGCGACCGTAGCGGTAGCACGGTTCCAGATTGTTGCGCCTAGAACCACTCGGTCACCCTGGCCGGCGCACCTGTTTCTGTGCGTTTTAAATGTAGACTACGAGTAACAGGGATCTGAACAAAACCTTCGTTGAGGTCGACGTACGACGAGAAGCAGTCTGAAATAACAGTACTTCCTGGAAGTACGTACTTTTTCAGAACTGTCAGAAGGATACGCATTGCCCTTCTGGGTAACACTTTAAAAAAACCAGCTCTTTGTACTCCATCAAAAACCCACCTGTCATCTGCACGTTGCCTTACGAAATTATCACTTCCCAATTTTCGATTCATCTGTGTGTATTACTTTTCATATGCTATCGTGAAGATATAAACTGCGAGCACAATCCAAAACAAAAACTTCTCTTCAGAAGCGCCCCAAGTCGACGGCAGTGTCTCACCAAATATAATTCCGATGAGATAAGAGTATTTGAACATTTGCTGAGCCACAGAAATGTCTTCTTCAAAATGTCATCTGTAGAGTATCTACTCACAGCAAACGAAAGAGTTCCTCCTTAAAAGGCCGCTGTACGGCTTCAGCGGGCAAATTGAATGGATTAGTACCATCAGTCACGACAATTCCCAAAATATCCCCACAAATAAAGAACACATGGTCAAATACGTAAATAACTAAACAACCTTAAAATCTACAACAACAGCGTATGTAATGTTCAAATCTTTCATCTCGAATAAAAACTTTAATAAACTAAGATCTTCCGCAAAAAGGCGATAACCAATTACCATTACCTCCTGTTGATTATTACATCAGATTAAACCACAAATATGTATGCACCTAAAAAATCGCTAGTATGAAACCTAATACCACATCGCTAATTGTACATAACACAAATTCTAAATTCCAATCAGACAAGAAAAAACAGCTAAATGTATTTAAGAAACAAAAAAATGATAAACAACATTCTCACCGACTATCCGCTTCCGACTCATGACTGGTCGTCTCATAGCGCTATCATCTACACACCACGCAAAAACTGCCTACTCCGTAACTGCAATTAAACTAGTACGAACGGGGCCGAAAATAATGCGAATCTTATCATTTGGATGGAAATGAATGATCCTAACACTTCTGAAAAATAATCGTTGCTTAACAACACGCAAAGCAACATATTAATTAAAGTTCATCTAAATGAAAATATCAATAGATCTTACAGATTAAATGAGCGTTACCCCAGGTCTCAGTTCATTATTCTCTTCGGTCTCTACAGCATAGATCCCTCATTGCATATGCTGATAATATACAGTGCCCCTTTCGATAACATTTTTCCAGTTTTCGCTGTTAATTGTAATACGCACTGTGGACAAATCTTGCACTTTGACGCCCCTCTTAGCGTTGTCCCCTAAGGTAATGCTATTGACTCTGATGTGTCGTGTACAGAAATCGCACAGTTGTGGCGTCTCAGAGCGCCCCAGTCAGCTTGGCTTCCCAAGTGGGGCTTCTGCCGCTTGGGCCTTAAACCAGCCCTGGTAAAAGTTCTGATAACTCAGTCTGCAAATGACTGTGAATAGAAATTACCGGTTCTCAGCGAAAACATCATCTGCCAATCATTTCATAAGACACTGGCATCGTGTAGCTGTTCATTTGTATGCCTAATTTGTATGGTGTTCCTATAACTCATTTTATTTTTGTATCTCTTTCAGCATTACTCTTCATACATATTGTTTTGCCAGGCATTTGCTACTTATATAGACGACATTTACGACTGAAAAATTGTAACTCACCTTTTCCCCGTCTTGGGCGTGAAGTCATGTCTGTACACCGTTAAAAAGTCGTCAATTTTCCACTCGTCTTCCATTTCTATCGGTGGAACTTAAATAAGAAACAGCTATTACTTGGTAATAGCAAAAAAAAAAAAAAAAAAAAAAAAAAAAAAAAAAAAAAAAAAAAAAAAAAAAAAAAAAAAAAAGAAATCGATCGTACCGGTAACGTAAACAAATCGCTCAGCTACTATTAATCTTTCAGTTCTGTACAAATAAACAAGTTACTTAAACACGAAAAATTATGCCGAACAGTTGCCGATAGCTTCAGTGGCTGTCTACAGATAACACAATACACGACTGCGCTTAATTTATCTGTATCTTGTTATATTCGCAGAATGAGTTGTAGCCAGGGGGGGGGTATACCCATAGTTGTGATCTTCTTTTTATATTAACGCGTGTATGTTCTTAGCAGGCCTACATATGGAGCGGTATCCATCATGAAACGGTCCGTTATATTGTATCGATTTAGATTTGGTGGATTAACATTAAAATGTTCGGTATCCTGTTCAGAACTAAGTAACTAGATGATAAGTAATATCTGTTACTCGATAATATTAAGTTTAAACCTAACTTAGTCAACAACTATTATTCTTTCAGTACAGTACAGATAAAACATATGAACAGTATTTACTGTCACACTTCTGTTTACATTTACATGCCCTAATATAGAGCAGATCTGTATCATATGGGCACTATAGAGTGAACTCTTAATGCGTACTTGTCCTTTTTTTTATCAAAGTTACTTCAATCAGCAGCTATGCCAACACTGCTGAGTTAAGATCACAATTTTAATCATCAACAGGAACGCAACAATACAACAGGATATTATAACAACAGTTCAAACTCCTACGCTGCTCTAGTTACATGGCAAAATCACCTTCCTGTATCCTGTGACTGGGGTTGAATAATCAACAAAGAGCAGTGGACGATCAACATTAGGGTACTTCGTAATATACTGATACAAATTCGACTAATTTAAATATCGATATTCCGTATTTTCATGGCTGTCGTCAACAAAATATCTTGTATTTTCGTTAATCAACATATTAACCCGCATGTGTCTTCTATATTCCTCCAATCGTAATAACGAATTTCGAACTTCATGTCGCTTGCTGAAGATACCTTGATTCAGTTTCACAATAATGATTCAGTCAAAGACACACAGATATTCAATTTGGTTAACTGAGGGTAGAATTAGTTACAATCCTCCCACAGTTTGGTAAACAGCTGCAGCTGACATTTTAGGAATATGGTTCTCGTTTAACCACAGATGCAGCTTAAGATGGCGTTTTGAGCTGACCACTCCAGGCAGGTCTAAATTTTGCCTTCATTAACGCACCATGCTAATACCAGATAACTATCATTCCAACGTGTTGTACACACACACACACACACACACACACACACACACACACACATGCATTCATTTCGCAACTGTCTAAAACTAACAATTCGGGATCAACCAGGGAAAACGGTCTCAGATCAATCCACCGCTGAATTTCATTTTTGGCAATAAACACCTACCGGCATCACAAGACATGTGCTAAGTCCCATAGAGTGACATCACGAACAGCGCCACGTCATCGGTTTTCGAAACATATTTCTGACCTTGCAGTCATTATGTGCGGTACAGTCCAGATTTCTGCGATTCTTACAAGTAGAGATTTGCTTGGATAAGAGAAATAAGATCCACGCTCACGTCCGTAAGTCTTTAAATCGCATCAGTTATATTAAAATTCTTTCAACGAAGTTAATCCATTCGGTAAAGCCGGAGCTCAAACGATGGGATTGCCCCTGGCCGACATTACTGTCTGATGAAGCGGATCATGATCATACTCTGTGGCGGCTTGTGCAAAATTTTGCCGATGGGTACAATATTATAAAAATAAATAGGTTGTATTTCACTGTATCGCTATGACAGGCGCGACTTAATATTGTTGCGATATTAGCTTTTCCTAACGCAGTTATCAAGTGTATTGTTAGTTTCCCTATTTTTTTTATTAATGCAATAATATTTCATAAATCTTTCACCCCCCCCCCCCCCCCCTGCATCCCTCGCATCACAGTTCTCTAACAACAAACATAAAATGCAAAAAAGTGCACTACGAACCTCACATCAGCAGATCCAACTCTTTTCGTACACTTTCATACTAAATTTCTTCGAATGCTCGCCATTTTTTCTTTTTTTTACCTCACCTATGATCTTTTGACTCATAAGGGTAGTAATTGTCCGTACCATAAGTTGAATATATTTATTTTATGCATATAAATTAGACTGTTTAAATTTATTCCAATTTTGTAATTAACAGTTTACAAAAAAAAAGTCTTATCTTTAGAGGGCATTTACCTTTTCCTACAGCCTACTCAGGTGAAATTAGTCTAAGAACATGAAACTCTCACTTTCTCCTCCGGAACACTTCTGCAATATACAGAAGTCAACTACACTATCTGATCAAAAATATGCAGACATCTGTTAGTGGATATTAATACGATTTGTGTCCAACCTTCACCTATATAATGGCTTGAAATCTGCTGGGGACACTTGTAATGGAATGTCTGTGGAGGAATGGCAAGCAATTCTTCCTCAAGATTCGAAACCAAAAAAAATAGTGATGTTGGACACTGGGGCCTGGAGCAATTCAAAGTTTTAACTCATACTTACAGAGGTTCGTTGAATTCAGGTCGGGATCCTGGGGAGACGATTTCACTTCAGCAGTGTTACTGTCCACAAACCATTGCCTCGCATATGCTGCTTTATGAGAAGGTGCACTGTAATGCTGAGAGAAACAATCGTCGTCTTCGAAATGTTTCTTTCCTGTACACAGTAAGCAATGACATAAAATATGTTAATATCCTCCTGTATCTAACGTTTTCTTAAGCGGACACAGGGGCACACAACCTAACCGCCAAAAACACCTTCGTACCATAATTGCACCTTCTCCATACTTCACTGTTACACTACACATGATGGCAGGTAATGTTTTCTAGGCAAACCCTTCCATTGGACTGATACAGGATACAGAATGATTCATCACTCCAAATCAGTCGTTTTCAATCATCCACCCTCCAGTTGTTTGGCTCTTTACAGCACATCAAGTGTCATTTAATACTGACTACAGAAATGTGTGACTTATGTGGAGATGCTTAACCATTGTAACCCGTTCTTTTTAACTCCCTAACCAGTATATGTGCTAGCTGAACTCCTCGTTTGACTTTTGTATTGAATAGAGATGGGTCGTCGGCGAACTAACGGGACCAAACGAACGGTTCATCAAGATGAACGGAACGAGCGAGGAACGAATTCTAAGGAATGCTCTTTCACAGTTCACTTCGGCCGCGGCTTTCTACTGATAATTCCCGGAGCGGGAAACGGTCGGTCTCGTTCCCGCAACGGCACGTCGGCCGGTCTCGTTCCAGCCTCGGTCTCCTTCCCGTCTGTTTAGCTCTCGGTCTCGCTCGGCTGGACTCGTCCTTCTTCACGTGCCGCTCGTCGCAGTTCCACTGCCGACTGCTCGTAGTTCAGTATCGAGTTGTTTCTTTCGTTCGCTGCGCACGCCCATTCTAGATCTGTTTAAAACCTTTTTTGAATTCTGAACTTCTGGTTCTTTCCGTGGTATTCTATTCGGCGTCCACGACCGGTAATTAAAAAAGATTTTATAATTACGTAAATTACATAAAATTACGTGGTATGTAATACATAAAACTTTTCAGCTAACAAAACGGCATATCAGCTTACTTCACTATTTCGACAAACAGCAGAAAAAATATTTGTAAAAAGGCAAGAGTTTTTTTGTTATTACACATGCAAAGGAAGTCGGCACGGCACACACGGGAGGCCATTTTTCGTCTTTTTTGATCCGAGTTAAAAGAGCACTTTCATTGTTATGGAAGGCAGACCGACTTACAACTGAAGTCTGCGCTCCATAATCGAGTGCCTGGTGTCACATTTTGTAAAGAGAATATGGTAACTTCTACAATATTATTTCGGTGCTACAGGGTGGCGCGCGTAAAATCGGCCCCGAGTACTAGACTGCTCATGGTCGCCTACCAATCGGTCACCTATTGTTTAGAAATTGTTTGTATTAGCTTATTTGTTATTTCTTAACTGCCTAATTATTACATGTTTATCTATTCAGCTCGGAGCGGTCAACAAATTCTGCTTAATTGGCGAGCTGTCTGTACCGGGGGCCGGTTTTTCGTGCGCCACCTTATATTACTTCACTGCGATCAGCTACATAACGCTACCGTTGGCTAAACGAGAGGTTTTGCAGAATCACGAAAATTACAACTTTGTGAGAATTCTGTTATGAATAAAAACTCCAGGGCGGAGGCAAGTGCCCCCTCTCTTGGCGCCTTCCATCTTCATTCACCTATGCTACTAATTTTCAATTTTTCATAACAACCATATACCAAGCACAAATGAACGGTGAACAAGTAAATAAGAACGGTTCCCAAAAAAGAGCGATCACCAGTGAACTAGTTCCCAAGGATGAACGAGTTTGCCCATCTCTAGTACTGAACAAGTGATTCCTTCTGCTGACTTCATGTGATTTTTTTCAGTCACCCCCAGTAATGTGCGAACGTCCCATCTGGCAGTACATGTGATCCACCTGGTTTTGCTTTAGCTGTGGTTGTTTCTCTGTGTTTCCACTTCAAAATCACATCACCAACAGTATGGGTGACTTGAGCAGCATTTTTTAAAAGAGTTGAAATATTCCTCAGGTGACATCCAATGACTAGTCCGTGTTCCAAATCACTGATCTCTCCTGAACGACCCACTCTGCTGTTATTGCTTCTCTGCAGATAACACAATAGTCCCCACTTTCTTTTATATGGGCAGGTCCACCTCTCACGACATCTAGTGCTCAGTTCTGCATAACATAGGTGTGCCCAGATGCTTTTGATCACATAGTATAGTTTCATGCTACAAGCTGATACCACATATTGCATACTGGCACTGTTTAAAATAAGTCATATACTCCATTTTTTTCAAATTATGTTACTTCAGCATAATGTTAAATTACATTAACTTCTCCATATAATGAGCACTGCAATGTGTACTTGTAAATATATTTAAGAGAAATGTTGACAGATACTGATTTTATTTCAAACATTACTTGATACACAAACATGAGTCAGACGAAAAAGTGAAGATTCCAGTGGATGGAGTATTCTACAAGACTTCTCAGGTAGCTTTATTACTGTAAACAGGACATGAATGAGTCACATGAGACAGCTGTTGATATGATGGAAATAGGATGTTTGTGTAATTGTATGGAAACAGGAAGAAGAGCCTTGCAGATTGCAACAATACAGTGCTAAGTACCCTCTGCCACGGGCTTCACAGTGTATTGCAGAATATGTATACAGATGTATTGTAGCACACTGATCATATTTGATCAGAAATGCGCAGAGCAGGAAGTAGATTGCAGCAGTGGCAGCCACAGGCAAGGATGAATGTTACTGTGAGGCAACCCTGCCTAGTGAGGTGTGGAAGCTGTTGACACAGCAGCATCAAAGTGGAAAAAGCTGGAAGCCTTTCCACACCAGCAGCTGGGTAACTGTTTAATGTGTTTGCTACAAGGCACAGCAAAGTCCAAGAAAGCACAGTCTCAAAGTGTATAAATACCTAGATATTTTGTACTAAAGTTACTTGTGTTAGTATTGTAGCCCTACTGCCATAGGACTGTGACACTCAGGGCACCATCTGGAATGCCATTCGTGACTGCAGTTCGACTATGTGACAGAGACGTCTACCCTGAATCCACAGGAGCTGGAGCCGCTGCCACATCGGACCAGCTCTGGCCCCGGGAATCAGTTTTCGGCTATCAATGCAGGGCAGTGGGTCACAGTTGGAAAATCACCTGCAGCCACCTGCTGGATAGCACTGGGGGTGCAAGCTGTGCCACAGCAATTGCGGCCGTAGCTAGGAGGCCATCACGACAGAGTCATCGCTGACAGAGGAAGTTGCGCCACGTACAATCGCTTGGCCAACACTACACTCTGTTGGCTTTACTGTATGAGAACACACAAGAGGTCGCTGGATGCCTGAGATAATGCCACTGCTTGCTGCAAAGAACCACATCAGAGAGTTGTAGTAAAGATATTTGGGCAATGTCTGGCTGTTTGTCTGGTGCCCCACAGTGCCCCCTGGACTCTCATGACCCCAGACCACTTCAGTATGTAGATGTAGGTCTACCCTATGACACTGCACATTTAAGCCAATATAGTGGCACCCCATTCCAGATGGTAAATAATACTGACCTACAAGAGTAATAATCCAGAATGAGATTTTCACTCTGCAGTGGAGTGTGCGCTGATATGAAACTTCCTGGTAGATTAAAACTGTGTGCCAGACCGCTGCACTCCACTGCAGAGTGAAAATCTCATTCTGGAAACACCCCCAGGCTGTGGCTAAGCCATGTCTCCGTAATATCCTTTCTTTCAGGAGTGCTAGTTCTGCAAGGTTCACAGGAGAGCTTCTGTAAAGTTTGGAAGGTAGGAGACGAGACATTGGCAGAAGTAAAGCTGTGAGGACGAGGCGTGAGTCGTGCTTGGGTAGCTCAGTTGGTAGAGCACTTGCCCGCGAAAGGCAAAGGTTCCGAGTTCGAGTCTCAGTCCGGCACACAGTTTTAATCTGCCAGATAGTTTCAAGAGTAATAATCATTATTATTAATCCTGTGTCATGCAAATATACAAAAATTGTTATGCCCCCACTGTTCTTTAACTTTTAATGACATACTAGTTATATTATCAATATCTGCAGATCTGCACACAGATATCTGCATTGGTGCAGGTTATTCTCTGTAAAGTAGCTATTACTGCAGATATGCTCAGATGTATCAGTGTACACACAGACCTTCACTTATAAGTTAATTTCTTAGACCTAACACAGCCAAGGTTGGATTTAGAGCTTTCCTGATGCTTACTACCAACAGCATCACTATTACCAAATGCAACTAAATTCAAACCTTTGTGATGCAATACCCAACACTGTGAGCCTCTACTGTCTTGCCCTGTTCAAACTCACTCGAGTCTATGAGACAATATATTGTTTTAGCTCTTGTAAACATAGATACAGGTCAAGCCTTCGAGTGAGGGAGACAGCAGGAGCATGAAGCAACTATGGGCACCTCAGTGTGATCTGAAAGGTCAACTGGCACAGTATGGTTTGCTATGGTTGGTGATATATGCATATGATAACTACAACTGATGGGTGCAAGAGAAAGCACATACAGCACAACCGACGTCAACTTGGTTTGTATGAACAATCTGCTAAATTTTGACCATCAGTTGAGTGTCTGGATGACTGCAGAAACTCTCTGCCTTCCCAAAACAATTGTACACCAACTGGTGACTGATAAATTGCACATGAGGAACGTGTGTGCCAAGCTGGTTCTCAAGATTTAGACAGATGACCAGAAGAATCACCAGATGACTGTCACGACTGGACTTCTCAAATATGTGGAAATTGAACATCCTTTTTTGGGCTGTATCATTACTAGGGATGAAACATGTTGTTTCGAATATGACCCAGAAACAAAACATCAAAGCTGCAAGTGGCACACCTCAGAATCCCCAAAACTGAAAGAAGCAAGCATGAGCAAGATCAAAGTGAAAAAGATGTTGTGATGTTGATTGTCTTTTTCAATGCCATAGGAGTGGTCCGCTGAGTTCATACCTTGCGGCCAAACCATGAATGACACTTACGGAAAAACTATGAGAAAGAGTCATCAGAGTGGGAAAGAAGATGGCCACAACATGGGAGCTCAACCACAACAACTCTACGAGGCACACCGCTCTGCATATCCTCGAGTATCTGGTGAAACAACATGAAAAGGGTACTGCAATCCCCCCCACCGTCTGGACATGGCTCTGGCCGACTCCTCTCTCTTCCCAAGGATTAAGGCACCCTCAGGTTGACTGAAGCCATGTAAGGTGCCATGAAAAGGGCCCTTCCAGAGGCCTCTGTCAATGCCTTCCAGGATGCATTGCAGAGCCACTGGAAAATGTGTGTAGATGTCCAAGAAAACTGCTATGAAGAATATTAAATGTTTGTAATGATATTTACAATAAATCTATTCGTTAAAACAAAACTGCAGTTCTCTATTGACATCTTGTACTTTACATTAACCTTAGAAAAGAAGAAGTGGTCATCCTTGTCCAGTGATAGACTGTGGGCTTTTCAATAAAACTGAGACTGATTCTTGAAATTTTCTCAGGGGTCCATGAAATTTCTGGATTGTAGCTGGATGATATCAACTTATTGTCATGACATTTTAGCTGATCTTCATGTGAGTGTTTTGCACTGGATTCAGCCATCTTCTGGTGAGTGTTTTGCACTGGATTCAGCCATCTTCAGGTGTGTGTTTTGCACTGGAAATTGTAGTTCACTAGCTTTATAGAAAAAATTGACATGGAGATGCATGCACAAAGGCATCCACTAACATGAGCAACCTCCGTTGAATTTAGCACTCTCTCTGAATACTGCTCCACCTATAGTTCGCAGGCACATTGCATAATACTGGTAATACATGCGTACTCTCTGTTGGAATGGGAGCTATAGAGTTAAAATTCAGATATCAAATTAATAAAATTAATAGTCGCTAGACATGTCACTACTCACAAACTGTTTTCTTTTTGTAGATATTAAAGAAATCACTGGATCCCATACCTTATACAGTTGAAAGCTGCTTCACGATTAATAAGGACTTCCTCCAAATGTATTTCCATCAATTCCTTAATAATTGAATTCCAGAAGGATCTCATCGAGCTCACGATTTCTGTGGCAGAATAATTCATAGAATGTTCTGTGAAGAGACACAGATTGGGTATGGCTGACTTACCGGGCTGTGAAAAGAGAGCATGGCAGACATGTTCAATATGCCCTTTATGTACTGTGTGTGTTGTCTGACCATGTAGGCTTTGCCACACTGGCCAAGTATTCTGTGGATTCCAGCCCTCCCAAATCCCAAATTGTCCACAACCAAACTGAGAAGAGCAGAAGTCTTTGCAGGTGGCTGAAAGATTACGATATCCATTATCTTTGAACACAGATTGTAGGTGTTCCAGCTTCTTTGGAAGACTGTCTCTATCAGACACAACATGTGCCCAATGCATCAACATTTGAAGGACAACCATAGTTTGTGATAGGTGGTGGCAGCTAGATGCCTGCAAATACAGGTCTGTATGTGTAGTTTTGTGGTAGACAGAATACCCCAATGTTCCATCCACTTTTGGATGGCTAAGACATGCAAAAAAGGCAAAACAGCCACCTTTCTCCACTTCCAACATAAATTGGATGTTTTCATGGATTGATTTCAGATGCTACAAAAAGTGTGACAATTCTTGTTCACTGTAGGACCACACTACATAAGTACCATCAACATATTGCAAGAAATCTTTCGATTTAAGTTCCGCCGAATCAAATGCCCTCTCCTCAAAGTTTTCCATAAAAATGTTTGCTACCAGAGGGGAGAGAGGACTACCCATGGCAACACTGTCAACTTTCTCAAAATATTCCCCATTGAATAAGAAATAAGCTGAGGAAAGGGCATGATGAAACAGCACTGTTATATCAGCTTTTAACTCACTACTGTTGAGTGAGAATGAATCCGTGAGAGGAACCCTAGTGAAGAGTGAGCTTACAAATAAGTGTGATTCATTGAGTCAAAGTGACTTCAATGTATAACGAATCATGAGAGTTGTGGCTGTGCTGTGAGCACTTCCCCATAGAAGGTCTCAGTAAAGAAGCAAGATATTTAGCTAAGTCATATGTCGCAGTACAGATATTGCCCACAATAGGCTGCAGTGGAAGTTTTTTGTGAATATTCTCCACATAACATAAGCGCTGCATTAAGGAGAAAAAAATATGACCACCCCCAAGTGGCATAGGAGAAGGAGCAGTTCAAGTCCAGTGTGTTCCCCACATATGTTGGCAACATTTCATCAGAATTAGCCAGAATCCTAAGAAAACATACCTTGCCAGTGTGGCAAAGCCTACATTGGTCAGACAGCATGCACAGTAAGTGAAAGGTGCGTTAAACGTGACTGCTGCACTCACCTTTCACAGCCAGTCAGGCAGCCATAGCCTAGCACTGTATTTCAGGACATTCTATGGATTATTATGCCACCGTTATCTTGAACTTGATGATATATTTCTGGAATTCATTTATTAAGGAATCAGTGGAAGTACATTTTGTGGAAGATATTATTAATATAGATGACAGATTTCAACTGGATAAGGAGTGGGACCAATAGATTTCTTTAATATCTATAGAAAGAAAACATTTTTGAATGGAGACATGTCTCCTTACAATTAATTTTATTAATTTGACATCTGCATTTTATTCCATAGCCCATATTCCAACAGAATGTGCAAATTTAGTATCAGCGTCACATGTACGCTTGCATGTCAAAAATGGAGCAATATTTGAGGAGCGATTCAGATTCTTTGTAAGCCACCGACTACATGCTGTAGATGGGTTTTACATTGATGTACAATAGCAATCACTATATTAGCTACTGTTCACATTTAACATACAAATAATTGATCCTATATAAACCTGTTGTACAGAATTGTAATAATAATCATAAAACTCATTTTCTAGACTACTAGTACCCAAGAATTCTCTTAAACTGTAGAATGGATTGTTTATTAACCAATTGTACAACTTACTTTTAAAATTATTGAAGTGTGTATTGCTTGTAGAATGTGGCAATTTATCAAAAAATTTCAAACAATTCACTTTGTGAGAAGTTTCTGTTTTTGTCACCCTATGCCTAGGAAAGTCAATGCTCTTCTTGTTTCTGGTGACAGTGTATGTTCTCTCTTGTGTCAAATTCTGCACTAATGTTTTTCACATATATCAACGATGCATAGATATAAATATTGATACTGCAATTATTTTGATATCAGTGAAATAAGGGCAGCAGTGTTTGCTTGGACATACCTTACGCATACCTTTAGCACCTTTTTCTGATTCAGTAATACATCACTGACATGACATGAGTGACCCCATGGCAGCAGCCCACAAGATATGTGGGACTGATACAGTATAAAGTAAGCTATCCTAAGATATTCATTTCTCACTAGCTCAGATAATTTCCGTATGAGATTAATATCTTTCACCAGATGTGATTAATATGGGGCTGACAGTTTAGTTTGGAATCAATATGTATTCCAAGTAGATTTACAGATTTTACTTCTATGTCTTTAGCTAGCACCAGCAGCAGGTGTTTTCTCTGGTCTGCACAGTAGTTTATTAGATGAGAACAAGTTTATTGTTAAGGTGAGAGTGCCCTGTGATTTCTGGCATAACCTTGACATATCTTGATCTGTGGTGATTAAATTTGTGTCGTCCAAACAACATGTAACTGACTGAAGAGCACCATAATGTGGCAAAGCGTTAACTGCAACAATGAAGAAGAACAGTCCAAGGATAGAGCCCTGAGGTGCCAGATGATACTTTCTTCAGGGAAGAAAGCCTATTTTGAATTGACACAAATAGCCTCCTGTTATTTAGATAAGAATTAATTATTTCTAATGCTGTGTTATTTATTCCATAATACTGTAGTTTGGCTAGTAAGATGTCATAGGGCTTACAGTCAAAAGTCTTACACAAATTGCATATCTCAGGAGAGACTGCATTCTTATTTTCAAATGCAGTTAAATTCTGATTAACAATTTCAAGGGCTGCAGAAGTGGTAAAACCATGCTATCTACTACAAAGATGGTTATGTTTTTCAAAGTAGTTACTAAACTGTATGTATTTTTAAAGATTGTGACAATAGACACTGGCCTTTAGTTCTCAGGGAGATGATTTTGCCCTCTTTTTGTACATAGATGTAACTTTTGACATTCTGACCTGGTCAGGAAAACTCCAAATTCTAGTCATTTGTTCTTAATTAATGTAAATGGTTTGGAAATAACGTTTATTGCTGTCTGGCAGAGTGTGCAGGAACTAAAATGCCCCCCAAGGAACCCCTCCACAACGTCAACACATTCTCTCAGGGACTAGAATGCAGCCCAAGACACCCTATCTTCATTCCTTCACATCCTCAACACCATCTCTCCCATACGTTTCATGTGGTCCTCCTCACACCATCGTGCCACCTTCCTAAATGTTGACCACCTCCTCTCTGATGTCTCCATCCACACCTCTGTCCACATTAACCCCACCAACCACCAACAGTGCCTGCATTTCAACAGTTTTCATCCCTTTCCCACCAAAACATTCATACCACACAACCTGGCCACCCAGGGATGGCGCATCTGCAATGACAAGAATTCCCTTACTCAGTATGCCGAGGGTCTCACCAAGGCCTTCACCGATCTACGGTGTCATTTCCTCTAACACCCCAATCCTCTCAATGCCCCCAAGAAACACCCAGTACTACCCCGGAATGGAACAACTGAACCACATCCTTCAGCAAGGGTTTGATTGCCTACCATCATCCTGAAATGAGTGACATCTTACCTGAGGTACTATCCATTCCTCCTAAAATGGAGTTCCATTGCTCAATGTCATTTACAAGCTCTGCTGCAATCATTGCATAGCTTTTTATATTGGTATGACTACCACCCAGCTGTCCACCAGGCCAAACAGCCACACTGTTGTCAAGAGCAAAGTAGAACAACATGCATTGGCACATAACATGGTTGGTGTCAATACCTGCTTCACTACCTGAGCCATCTGGATCATCACCTCCACCACCAGCTTTTTTGAACTGTGCAGATGGGAACTATCCTTACAACACATTCTCTTATCCCATAATTATCCTGGCCTCAACCTACGGTAACATACTGTACCCACACCCACCACCCAACTGTTTCCATCTCCTCCCCATTCTCATTTCCCACCCTTTTGTTTGCCACCCTCTGCCAACACACCCGCCCTCTTTCCCTGTTCCTCTCCATTTTCGCTCCTTTTTTCCCCATCTCCCTGCCCCACAACCTCCTGATACTGTGCCTGCTGACAGTCTAGTCCCTGCACACTCCACCAGAAAACGTTCGTTTCTCTCTCCCCACCCATACACTATCCCTTCCCCTTCCCTGCCCCGTCCAGGTTGCTGCTTGCATACCACATTATAATTGCATTCTGGCCCGAGATGCTGGAGTTGGTGCCCATGTGTGCATGAGGTGTGCTTGCTTGTGTGTGTGAATGGTGTGTGTCTCTCCTTTACTGATGAAGGCTATGGCTGAAAGCTTTAAGTAAGTGTCTTTTAACTGTGCCTGTCTGCAACTTAACATATCTTCCTTACAGTAAGTAGCAATCATCTTTTCCTACATTGTTGTTATTGCATAGTTAAATAGCCAGAAATAGTCCATGCTTTTAGAGTTAGAAAATTTTTAAACACAAATTACTATATTTATGTGTGTGACAAAATCCCAACAAAATTCATGTCCTCTAGGAACATGATCAGCAAGTATATTAGTTGCTGGTGTTTTTGACTGGTTGATTTAAAATCTTCCATTCATTTACTATAGCAATAAAGTATTTAGTGAGCTCTTCTGGCTCAAGCAGAATGTCTTTAGTATGTGTAGAGTGGGAGTCTTGTGTTATAATATCCCAGGCAGCCTTAAATTTGTTCGGAGCTCCTTCTATGTAATTTTTACAGGCAACTTGTTTGGCAATTTTAAATTTGGCTTTATAATTTATTTTTTTCAGATAAGCTTCATAAAAAATGTTATATTGCTCTATGTCATATTTGCAATTATTTTTATACATCCTGTACAATGAAAGCATCTCTTCCCTGACACCAGTAGGTCATCAGTGTACAATTTAAGCTTTTTACCTTTTTTGTTTGGTTTAGAACTGATTCTTTTCAGTAGTGAGCAAGAGTACCATAAATTGATGTCTGTCTTAAAGAAATTATTAAAGAGATTTTCAACAGTTGATATATCTCTATCATATTCATACATAAAGTCTCAGTTTGTATTTCTAAGGCAGTTTGTGAATAACTTAATACAATCCTCTTTCTGACCTCTGAACCATGTAATTCTTGGCTTCTTATTTGCAGTCAGTCATTATCTGACTGTGCATAATAGTATGTGAGTAGCTGCAGTGCCAAAACTTCACTGAAAACTAAGATTGTCCTTCATCCTTGCTATTCCCACATTCTTTCTATACATTTTTTGCCCATAAAAGATTTTAATAAAGCACATCCTCAATGACACCATCTCCAACTGATGTGACCTGATCATTGCATGGCAATATTCCACTTCCAATTAGCCATTCTACAGATATATAACGACTATTCTCTTCCAGTTTTTTTTTTTTTTTTTTTTTTTTTTTTTTTTTTTTTTTTTTTTGTATACCTGCAGAAAAATTGCAACAACTGTTGTCAGTGAGAATCCAAAATGTACCACTTAAAACATCATTTTTTGCTATTTGTTCAAATAACTCATGCCATTCACTAGGTCTGTAAATGGAAAAAACAATTAAATTACTCCAAAAATAGTAACTTCATTTCAGTTACTGGGATCTACAAGTATTATTTCAATTACAACTGTCTTATACCACCAATTGTTTAAATTAATGTTAACAGTTAAGAATATAATACAAAAATGCAGAAATAGGTGAATTTTGTATAAATTATCCACTGGGAAATGGGAAATTGTCATGAAAAAAGTTGATGCTTTATTGCGCTGCCTGTCATACAGAAAGAAGGACTTATTAATATGTGGTGATTGTTCCATAATTTTATTGGAGGAATTTGACAGGAAAAGTGATATAGAGCTGCTGTTGGTCATTTATAATTTATTTCCAGTCATAAATTTCCCTACCCTACAACCCGAGTTACTGAACATAGTAGTACCATTACAGATAATAAATTTGTGCAAGAAGATGTTAAAGAAATACATGCCTATCCTGTGGTAAACAGACTGACAGATTCGGTTCTTGTATACCTGAAGATGGGCTTATATTCGTATGAAACCAATCATTTATTTTGAACCAATAAACTATTTACAACTGTAGTGATTAATTATTTGTTTCTACCATGAAGATCAGTTGTTCAGTTGTCGATATCCTTTTAACCAAATTATTTTAATTATAAACAGTACTGTAACATATAAAGAACAAAAAAATCCTGGTGTATGCACATCCTGTCTGAAATTGACAGATTAGACAACATCAAATCAATATGGTACTGTTGAAAGAGACACAGGGGAAAAAAGGTGATAGAAGAACATAAAATTATGATTTTGAACCAATTAACTATTTACAACTGTAGTGATTAATTATTTGTTTCTACTACGAAGATCAGTTGTGGATGTCCTTTTAACCAAATTCTTTTCATTATAAACAGTACTGTAACATATAAAGAACAAAAAAATCCTGGTGTATGCTCATCCTATCTGAAATTGACAGATTAAACAACATCAAATCAATATGGTACTGTTGAAAGAGATACAGGGAAAAATGGTGATAGAAGAACCAAAAATTATTTTTCTGTTAAAGATAATGGGAGCATTGTAGAAGACATTTTATGTGTAGCAGATTTGGTTAATTATTAGGTTTTTAAAACAGGTGAGAAAATTGTTGCAAATAGTTTAGAAGAGAGAACCAATAGCACACTGAAGAAGAAATACACAGGACAACTAGTGAAATAAAAATTAATCTCACATCCCCATCTAAAAATTAAAAGTTCATGTAGGGTGGATAATATATCCAACATGACATTAACATGTTGTGGCCCTATAAAAGGCAATGTTCAAAGTCACTTCTGCAATGCATGATTAATCCAGATGTTTTCCCAGAAAGATTAAAATATCCTATTATTAGGCCTCTAAAAGGATGGTGACTCCACAGATGTCAATAACTACTGCACATGGTCACTCCTTACATCATTTTCCTAATACATTGAGAAGGTAACGTACTCGATGTTGCCACCCAATTGTTTAGCAATGGGATACGTAGCCAAATACAGTTTGGATTTATACAGGGCTAGTCTACTGAGAAAGCTATTTACACAATTTTTAAATGATAAAATATCACCAATTGGGACCTTTGCATATTATCATTCACTGACGCCTTTTGGGAGAATATCCTGGGTTAACCCCTCACTTTGGCAAAAAGTATTCATTGCAACAAGAAAATCTTAACAATGAGTGGGGTTCACACACACACACACACACACACACACACACACACACACACACACACACACACACACAATCTTGCAGGCATCTCTTTAAGCAGTTGGCAATAATAACCACAGCCTAGTAGTACATTTATTCACTTACAAAACTTCCTAAAAACAATCCATCTGAGTTAGAGAGTAACAGAAAAATTGACAAGTACAACAATAGAAGGAAACATTATCTACATTAACCTTTAATAAATCTAACTTTGGCACAGAAAGGGCTGAAATTTACCCATGGATATAAAATTCTGACAGATAGCAGAAGTTTTTTCAAAAGCAGATAAAAGATGTTTCTCCTTGACAATTCCTCGCATACCATACAGGAATTCTTGACAAGAAATAATTAGTCATTTTTACAAAAGCTAAATTTGTAAATAACCAGCATGTAGCCATATAAAAAGTTTTGTTTTTTCAGCTATACACAGGGTGTCCATAATTTAAGTTCCAGTTTCAAAACACTGCTCAGAATGATGTAAGAATTGAACAGTGTGTTATTGACACAGGGGGAAACATTGTGGAACAAAATTTTTTTATGAAAATTTGATCAATAGATGGTGCAGTAAGCATCAGAATATGCACGCCAACAGATGCACAGCACATGGCTGTTCCTCAGTTTGCAACCGAGGTGTCTAACATGATTGTTTCTATAAAGGATCGCATGCAGCTGGCAGGTCTCTTTTATAAGAATGGTGACTGTGTGCCACTAGCCCTGCAGAAGTTCTGGACACTCAAGGGTGTGAAAAGAGGCACTGGCCCAATGTCTGCTGAAGGTATGGAGAAAATGATTAAAAAACTCGAAAACACAGTGGAGGAAACCAGTTGATCCGACATCTATTGAAGATGTGGCCACAGCACTCAGCAGGGGTTAAGTGGTGACACGCAAACATGCAGTGCACGAAGAACTGCACAAACGTTAGGTATGTCTGCGAGCAAAGTACATAAAATCCTATGAAACATCCTGCATTGCTACCCATACAGTATCACCCATTTTCAGGAGTCACTTCCTGCTGACTTACCAGCAAGGCAAACATTCACTCTGGAATTTCTTTTTCACATGGAAATGGACAATGAATGGCCATGGAACACTGTATAGACAGAGAAAGTCTACTTCCGTCTGCAAGGACATGTCAATATGCAGAACTGCAGAATATGAGCAACAGAAAATCTGCTCGCATATCAACAGGTACGACTTCATTTTTCAAAGGTGACTGTGTGGTGCAGGTTGATGGCATGTTTATCACAGGGCCATATTTTTTGGTAGAGATGAGTCCTGTGGAATCTGTTACCTGTACCATCACTGGTAAATGTTTCGAGAGACTTTTACATACCGACATGCCCCAACCTTTCGCTGACGTCGATGTGTGGGATCATTTTACGTAAGATGGTGCTCCTCCACACAATGCACAGCTGGTGAAGTGGCTGCTGCAGAGGTGTTTTGGAAATGCTAGAATTATCAGCCATTATTTATTTACAGTTTGGCCGTCTAGATCACCTGATCCTAATACATGTGCGTTGTGGCAGAGGGGTTATCTGAAAGATGCTGTGTTCAGTGTTCCAATTAAAAACATAGCTGAACTGAAGACATGCATTGCGTAACACGTACTAAACATGACCCCCGAGACACTCCAGTATGTTTTACAACACGCTATTTCTCAATTTCAACTTGTGGCGGAAAATGATGGACAGCATACTGAACATGTTTTGTACCAGTTTACAACAATTAAAACCCAATGTCATTTTGCTTTTTATGTGGTTTTTGGCCTCAGTACAATTAAAAATTGATTTTTCCCATCTGATATGGTATTACTTTGCCGTGGTATATGGGCTTACCTAACTAACAGTGCTGACTGCTAAACATGTGCAGTCATGCACATTGAACTGTAGGAATGGTGTAATGTGCAACTCAAACCATACCCATTGTATTGTAATTCATCTGCAATTCATTCGGAGCTGACCCAATTTATGTTAAAATGCTTACAGCATCATCTATTGGTAAAATTATCATTAATTTTTTTTTTCCTCGTGATGTTTCCTCTTGTGTCAATAATGTGCTCTTCTCTTTCTATAGTGTTTTGAAACTGAAATTTTAATTATGGACAGCCTGTATATAAACAGGGTGTTTTAAAGTCTTTGCATCAAATGTCCAGGAGTGGTAGATCACATTATGGGGAAAAGCTTTTGTTACAGACTTAATGTTTGCTAAAACTTCTTGGCGATGCTACGCATCTTTTTATTGGATTTGCCAGCCCTTGGACAACAAGACTTGAATGGTTTTCGACAAGAAACCTTAAGAATGAATGACTAAGTGGAGAAACATATTTCAGAAGTGAATCAGAAATATTAATTTTGTTCAGCCGACCCCATTTCATGGGGCAGATGACTGTACAATATATAACATACATTGCGTACAAATGCCGAAGAATGCCTACACCCTGCCGCCCCTTGGCGGCAACACCAATAAGCCTAGTGTAGCCAGGAGTCTCCAGTGATCAGCTAACATTTTGTCTCAAACAAAAGTTGTTCACCAGGATATGATCTATAAACCACAGGCATCTGATGCAAAGACACAGACACTCTCTCTCTCTCTCTCTCTCTCTCTCTCTCTCTCTGTGTGTGTGTGTGTGTGTGTGTGTGTGTGTGTGTGTGTGTTTTTTCTGATGACATGTTCCATGTAAAAACACTGAATATGATCTATGGTATAAGTAACTAAGTACCTTTGCCATATCTGCAATATTCTCTACTTGTTAGACAATATGTTTTTAACAAAACAACATTAGTCCATGCACCTCTGGAATGCCTGTTTTTATTCAAGCCAGGCTGATACATTACTCTCCAAAAAATAGCCAGAGAAAATAATTTTTGCAGAAGGCCACTGTACTTACCAGCTGTCTCAGTGTATGAGAATTTCCTACTGATTTTTTGTCTAGGAAAAAGTTTACATTTGTTCACATCTAGCAGTGCTGCTGGAATTGAGAAAGCTCATTAGCACAGCCAATAAGAAAATCACACAAGCTAGCCTTGCTTGATAGAGTTTACTGAAAACGGAACAACCACCTGGATGTGTACTATGGTGAAAATATAACACACACATAGTGCATTTGAACTGGAGGCAAACCAGTGTATATTCACTCATTGATTTTCGTAGATCTCATCAAGGAGGAGAGCTTTCATGTATTTTGAAAGAGTTAAGGCATAACAAAAGATGAGCAAATCATAAAAACTTAATTGTACAGTATCAACAATAAACTTTCACCATACTGCTTAATGCTACTTATGCTTATGCCAGCTAAAATAATCCAACAATAAGACAGTAAGTTGCTGCTTTTAAAAAAGCGTGTTCTCTTTGATGGAACTGACAAAAAGGGTGTTATACATGGCATAGTTTCCTATGTTATTTCAAGGATCAAACAATACTTATTACATATCCTCAGCAGACACAAAAAGGCATGTTGTACTGGATTTTCTAAGAAGGATGTATTATCCAGAGTAAAATAACATTGGTATTTTTTACATTCATGGTGGAATTAGGTAATCAGTTAGTTATTTAATCAGTCAGTTAGTTATTTGCATGTTACATTGATCACAGTTCTGATCTCTCATTGTGATGTAGAATAAGCAAGTTAGTTTACAACAATTCACTTAATATTCTTCCTCAGTGGAAAATATGACAACATGTTGTTCATTTACATGACTCTCTCACTTTCATTGTATGCAGTGCAATGATTAATATCTAACTCCATCTGCAAGCACACAAAAAATTATTTTATATTGCACACTCTAGAGGAGGAAAAGGGATTGTTAAGCAGGTATGATTGCACTTTAATATGTGTTTGAAATTAATATGATTATCGGTATCTACAAGGTTCCTCACATTACTGGGTATATGATCAATGATTTTTTGGCTGAAAACCTCAGTCCATTCTTCACTACACCAAGGCTGAGTGAGGGATAGTGAAAGTCATTTCTCTTTATGAATGATGCCCTTTTTTTCAAACTGTGATTGATTGTTGATAACAAAATTCACAAAAATGACACAGTTAAGCACCTTCCTGACAATCTTTTTCTTCCTGAGCTCAGTGCTCATTTTTTGTCTTTAATTATCATTTTTCTCTATTTATCAATCTCTTTTCTCTCTTTGGCAACTGTTTTTCTTCATCTGGCAACCTTTTCTCTGTGATCAGCGATATTTTTTCTGTGTCCATCAATTTTATTTCTTTATTTCATGATCTTTCTCCTTTGTTGGAGATCATTCCTCTTTATTTGCCATTCTTTTTTCTATGGATCTACCTTCATTGTTTAGCAATTTTCTCTCCTTTTTTAATGATTAACTCTCTTTCTATAACACAGTTTTTCTTTCCTATTTTTCAAGTATTTGTTTCTCGATTTGCCACTGTTCTTCCCCAGTTTTAGTGAATTTTTCCTGTCACGTTACAGTTTTATTTCTTTGCAGCTATAGAGTGGTGGGGGAAATGACTGTTTAAATGACTCTGTGTGCATAATTAGTCTAATCGTGCTTTTGTGGACCTTTCAGGAGTAATATATTGGGAGTTGTAACATACTCTTAGATTTTCCACTTAATAGGGGTTTCTTGAAACTTTGCAGGTAGGGTGAGATATAAAACGGAGTGATCCTATAGGTTCTGACATAAACAGGTGGCAGACTTCAGTTCATTGGCAGGATACTTGCAAATTGTAGTCACTCTACAAAGGAGACTGCGTACAAAACACCCATGCATCCCATGTTAGAATATTGCTGTAGCATGTGGGACCTATATCAGATACGAATAACAGGGAATATTGAACTTATATACATATATTAAAAAAAAAAAGAAAAAAAAGAAAAAAAAGGAGAGAGGAGTGAGAGTAGTCACAGGTTTGTTTGAATCATGAAGGAGCATCACTGAAGCTCTGAAAAATCTGACTGGCAGACACTTCATGACAGAAGCAAATCATCACCCTTTTTCCCTCTGATGAGTGCCACTTTCCTGACAACTGACCAAGACGGGCTTTCAAACTGGAATGATGGAAATTCTTCACATGGACCTTTACCTGTCTCCCCTCAAATGTAGCCATTGGGGGCCACAGATGCTCTACCCCCCGCCATCCTTTCCCCTGGTGTTAAGTTAGTCCTATTTCTAAAGACTAAAATCTCTGTTGCTCCTATCATTCTACAATAGGCAAATCTCTGTCCTCAGTCCTCTGCAAATACCTAGGTGCTGACATCATCTATACTTATGGCTCCAAAGATGCAGAAAAGACAGGATATACTTTCACATACACTGATCAGCCAGAACATTATGACTGCTGATCTACTGTCAATATAAAACCCGTCCAGGCAACAGCAGTGTCACCTGGCGAGAAATGACTGCTAATCAGGCACATACACGGTGCTTGTGGCACCAGAGAGCATGCTCAGTGTGTGCAGAATGGAAAAGGCACACACAATCTATCTTAGTTTGACTGAGGGCAGATTGTGATGGCCCAGAGTCTTGGCATGAGCATTTCAAAAACTGCACGACTGATCGCGTGTTCAAGGAGTGCTGTGATGTGTGACTTCAACACATGGCGAAATCAAGGTGAAACAATGTCCAGACATCGTGAGGTTGGCCAGACACCCCTCTTGCAGATGTTGAATGTTGTAGACTGGGCAGGCTGGTAAAACACAACAAGTGGCGAACTGTGGTGGAACTAAACATCAGACTTTAATCCTGGGCAAAGTACAAGTGTATCTCAACACATAGTGCACCAAACACACCTAACGATGGGCCTTCACAGCCGACAACCCATGCTTTTGCCATTGTTAACACTACATCACCAACTACGACTGAAATGGACATGTGGCCATCAGTACTGTACATTGTGGCAGTGGCAGAGTGTTGTATGGTCTGATGAATCGCGTAACCTTCTTCATCATGCCAACGGGAGGGCACGAATCTGTCGTTTTCCAGGGAACAGCTCCTTGACACATGTACTGCAGGACAGTGACAAGCTGGCAGCAACTCCATTATTATCTGGGGAACATTCACATGGGCATCCATGGGTCCTGTGGAGCTCATGCAAGGCACCATTATGGCCAAGGAGCATCGTATACTGGTTGCAAACATGTACACCCCTTTGTGACGACCATGTTTCCCAACAGCAATGGCATTTTCCAACAAGATAATGCTCCTTATTACAAGGCCACAAGTGGGATGGAGTGGTTTTAGGAACACAGTGGCAGGTTCCAATAGATGTGCTGCCCCTCTAACTCGCCAGATCTGAACCCGATCAAATACGTCTGGCATGCGATGGAACTTGTCACCAGAGGTGATTTGGCTCCTCCCCGGAATTTATGGTGATTTGTATGTGCAGATGTCTTACCAACTCCCTCCAGCGACCTACCAAGGCCTCATTGCTTCCATGCTGTGAAGCATCACCACACTGTTATCCATGCCAAAGATACACATACTGATTATTAGATAGGTGGTCATTATGTTATGGCTGATCAGTGTATGAAGAATGCCATGAACAACACTCCTTACCAGAGGCCTGTATGGTCTTCATGGTGAAACTGGGCTATTGCTAGAGTTTCATTTCATAAAGAACAAAACTCACAACCAAGTTTTGGTATGTAGTGATTCTATGAACAGTCCACAGGCCATTGGCTGATTCTTCACCACCCAACAGTGTCTACTATCTATAACCAGCTTTATGATTTGAGTTGTACAGCAGCCTCAGACATTTTTCGCTGTATTCCAAGTCACATGGGAAATCTGGGGAACAATTTAGCTGATCACTTAGCCACGGAAATGATTGCATGGCTAACACTGGTAATGGAGAGACCAGGCACTGATTTAAGAGTACATATGAGGCTTGTAATCTATCAGAACAACTCATTTGAATGGTGGACTACAGTTCCCTCCAATAATCTTCACAACACTGTGGAGACCACTCCTGTGTGGAGGAATTGTTTATCGTTTCAATGTCTTACAGAATCGTGTGTTGGCTAGAGGTCAGGCATAATAAGAATAAAGGAGGTTCTCATCACAAGTAAGTGCTCCTGTTTGCCTCTTTTCTTTGTACCACAGCCATTTCACACTTCTTCTTAAATCTCCTAAAATTGCTTTTAACTCATGGTGTCTCTTAATTTTCCTCTTGTCTGTTTAGACGTGCTACTTTTTAGATTATTTAATAACAGACATTCTGGAAAAACACTATAAGCTGTATTTGTTTTGTAAATAAAAACGTTTTTATTTACAAGACAAATATTTCTGTGTTTGCTGCGGAGGTTCAAATGGCTCTGAGCACTATGGGACTCAACTGCTGAGGTCATTAGTCCCCTAGAACTTAGAACTAGGTAAACCTAACTAACCTAAGGACATCACACACATCCATGCCCGAGGCAGGATTCGAACCGGCGACCGTAGCGGTCTCGCGGTTCCAGACTGCAGCTCCAGAACCGCGCGGCCACTTCGGCCGGCCTTTGCTGCGGAGGATGCCCACGCAAAGAAACTATAAGCTGTATATATCAAGTCTCCTATATTTCAATGGAACACAGCCAGTTTCCACATTCTTATTGGTCATTACCACGCACAGAGTAAATGGCAGTTATATTGCCAGTCCATGTGCCATTTAATACTGTTAAGGTGTACTGATTTGAGTTAACCGATAATGACAATTGTTGAGATATTTGACTACATGGAATTCAGTTGGCAGTTTGTAGTGTAACTTCCCTTTAATCAGCACTTGATAACAACCAAGAAGGTTGAAACTGGTTGCACCCAATGAAATAAATGAATTCCATGTATACTGCCTATGGCTCCAGAATATCTATCATTAAATTAAGGCTGTTAGTAACTGCTGTCATAATATTCTTAATTTATGATAGCATTGTTTTGCACCTGTCCTGTATCTGCTGAGAGCTGTCCATGGAGGGGTCCTCTCATCAGAGATGAACCCCGAAGCACCCTCATCTGCCTCTGGCCTTCATGCTGGTCCAGTTTTGTACCTGTTTTTATGTCTCTTTGAAATTGATTTTAATTCTTAACTTTGTCAATATTCTGGATGTCTCTGTTTACTATTTTCCATGACATGGTAAAACTCCAAGGTGGCCTTAACAGTTTAAATCATTGGTCTCTATCAGTAAATTGGTAGGCCAATTGGTTCTCTGGGATCACGGGACCAAACTACAAGATCATCAATCCCCTCTATACAAAACAAGTCTATGGAGAACAGCATCATTAACAGAGCACTGCTGTTCCCCATGGACTTGTTTTGCATATGGGGAATCGATCATATCAGTCTGGTCCTTTAATCCTATAGAACCAATTGGCCTACCAATTTACCAATATAGACCACTGATTAAAACTGTCATATAATTAGATAAATATATGAATATTATCAGGAATGTCTTTGGCCTGTGCTATGAAACAAGTACATATAAGATGCCACTGGTGATGGGAATGTGCACCTGTTCTGAGTCCCAGAAATTACAACAATTCTTATGCAATAGTGACAGGCAGTTTAGTTGTCATCTGTCTGTATTAGTATAATCAATAGGAATGGGTGCATATAAACACTGGATAAGAAAAACTGAAAATTTGATTCTTTTTTTAAGAGGGAAGAATCTTTTTTTTTTTTTGGGGAGGGGGGGGGGGGGAGGGAGGGAGAGAGGGAATGGAGTGAGAAATAAATGCTACAAATAAAACTTCACTGGATACTTACAGCAGTAGATAAAAATGAATAGCCATACCATAGTTGAAAATTTTATCTTTTATTTCTGTCTGTTGAAATGTACACGTGAAACAAAAAATAAAAGCATTAACAACATGTATGTCACAAGTATCAGCTTCTTACAAAAAATATCAGTACAAAATACCACTGAGATATTTCCCATGGAATGTTTGCTTTGGTTTCTACAGCGAACAAATGAATCAATCTTTTCTCACAGCACCAGGTACCTACATGGTACAGCCATTAAATCACACTGCTAAGCAGATTTCTTCCTCAGCTTCCATGCTCCTATATGGTATCGAAACCAGATAAGGAGTAAATCCTTTCCCATTTGCAGCCAGCTCCAAACTGGAACAATCTTTGAGCCTGCAAAAATGACAAACAGGGAAATATAAATTTCAATTTAAGGAGAAATAATGAACACGAACCATTCCTCACTTGAGGAAAATGTTATGGATGGTTAAACTTTATTTTATGTTCCAGAATGAATTTTCACTCTGCAGCAGAGTGTGCATTGGCACATTAAAACTGTGTGCCAAACTAGGACTCGAACCCAGGACCTTTGCCTTTTGCGGGCAAGTGCTCAACCAAATGAGTTATCCAAACACAACTTATGACCTGGCCTCACAACTTTATTTCTACCTTGGTTGGCTGTGGCTATGCTCTGCCCCTGAAGTACCTTTCCTTCCAGGAGTGCTAGTCACACAGGAGAACTTCCATGAAGTTTGGAAGGTTGCAAATGAGGAGCTGGCAGAAATAAAGCTGTGAGGGTGGGTCGTGAGTCGTGCTTGGTTAGCTCAGATGCTAGAGCACTTCCCTGCGAAAAGCAAAGGTCCCAGGTTCGATCCTAGTCCAGCACACAGTTTTAATTTGCCAGGAAGTTTCATTTTATTACTTGCTTTCTCTTTATTTTTCCCGATTGAGAACTAATACCCATTTCTATTACAACTTTATGAAAATATAGCTGCTTTCTGAAAAAAATAAAATAGAAAATGCAAACCATATATAAAATTACGTAACTAATCAACATATTCATCACTACAAATGAATCAAAGCTTCATTAAACACACATATGCTCAGCTTATCATCAAAGGTAACAAAAATTTAATCAATGTAGCAGTTAAGATTTCATGTATGTACTGACTTATATGTAGAAAATTCAGCTATAATACAATCAATACCATTTACAGTAACATTGCTTTTAACAATTTATTGGCTATAACAGCGATATCTATTGGTCCCATTTAAATCCTATGAAAACGCTATATTTAAAAAATCGCTTAGTACGACATCACTTATTGTGACTTAGCATATAAACTAACGTATTTTTATTACATTTGTGGAGGAAGATGTTAGCTATAACATCCATTATTCATTTCTGTTTGTTACATATCTGCAGGTTACTAACAACAATATAAGACTTATTATCAAACTTTGTTTCCTGTAGAAGTCAATGCAAACACTGCTTTAAATACATCACAAAAAAATGAAAGTATGTAATATTGAAGAAAAGTCACACATAATACAGCGACTTGAAAATGAGGAAACAAACTTCAGCATCGTGAAGAAATTGGGTGTCTCACATTCAACGATTTCTGCAATCTGGAAGGACAGAGAGAAAATAGTCTCTTTCTGAACACATTTTTTTTTAAAACAAGTGGTTGAGATAGTCTGCTCACAAAGGTATTGAAGAATCTTAACTTACTTGGTTTAACCAACAAAGGTCAAATAAACTGCCAATCCATGGACCGATTCTTCAGGCAAAAGTCAAAGAATTTGCCCATCTGTTGGGAAATATGAATTTAAATTGTTCTTCATCTCGGATACAATATTTCCGAGCTTCCTATGCTATTACAGCCAGGAAAATTTGTGACGAAGCTGCAGCTGTACTTGATGGTGTAATGGACAAGTGGCTGTCTAAGAAGTGGCTTGTGAAGGTTACAAGCCTGATGCATTCAGTGCAGATGACACTGGCTTATTTTACAACATGACCCGAGATAAGATACTGAAATTTAAAGGTGAACAGGCTAAGACAAGAATCACAATTATGATTACTGCATATAAAAAATAAAGGGTAATACTTTGGAAAATGCCCCTCCAAATACAATTGACACTTGTTTTAAACATGCAGGGTTCAGAGATCTTTCTTCATCATCCCATAGTGAGGGAAAAACATTTTCAGCAACAGCTCATAATGAAGATGAGGATGACATTCCTCTGGCAGAATTAGTGCAATAATTTTGTCCATCTTTGTTAAATTATGAAATAGAGCACTTCAACCATGTAGATGCCAGTCTTACCATTTACACCTCAGGGAATGAACAAGAAATTGTAGCTGACATCCAAAGCCAACATGTGACTAACAAACATGAAAATGAACAAGAAGCACAGTTTGTTGTGCCATCACTTGACAAAGCTCTCAGTGCAGGGAAACTTTACCAAAAGTTCTTGTTTTCAAAGAAGAGTTTAATACAAATGACAATAGTGAGGTGTTAAAATGAATGCATTGTCAAATGCAAAATGTATATATACATCTTAGATGCAGAAAGCAAACAGAGAGAACTGATTACCTTAAGTAAGACAGTATACTGCAGAATATGTTACTGTATTGTATTTTAAAGTTAAAGTAATTTATATATAGAATACTGTCCTTCATTTTGGCACCGTTGATTAATTTCTGTAATAAATTAATGGGAATGGAGCTGTGTCATTCATTACTATTTTACTATACAGCACTTACAATAAGTTTTACACATTCTCAACATTTTATCTCATTGATTATCCAAGACAGTGTTTGACATTAATGAACAATTTACATTGTTGCTACTTCTTTCTTCATTTATTGTAATAACAATGCGCGTCCCCATTCTACACGTGTCCCTCAAAACATTATTCAACAATTCGACTGGGAGCAGTTCAATCATCCAGCGCACAGCCCCGATTTGCGACCTTCTGACTATCACCTTGTTCTTGAACTTGAAGCATGATTTTGAAGGAAGGCACTTTGACAGCAATGATAATGCAAAAAATGGTGTTCAGCAGTGGCTGTCTTCATTGGCAGCATCTTTCTGTGATGAGGGCATAGAAAAGTTGACAAATGTCAATGGCAATTAAGCAGAAAAATAATTTAAGATATTTCCAAAATGCCTCATACATACTCAAGAGGTTTCGCTGCATCAGTATTCTTTTGGCACATTTCACTGAACAGAATGTTACAATGAAGCATGACTTTGTTAAAATAAATGCAACCAGGAGAGAAAATCATCATCTAGCAGGAGACCCTTCAGTCTGATAGCCTGGTTTATTGTTCTGTAATCATTAGTGTCATTTTCCCCATGCACTTAAGAATCTCCTTTTGGCGTTTTTATAAAGCGACTATGTTCCACAAGTTGAGTTTCCATCTCAAGGACTGAGGACAGGAGGGAATATGTTTCTTCATTATCTCATCAAGAATTGCTGTGCATTTAGGAGACTGGGAGAAAAAGGTGGAAATTCATTCCAAGTTAAGATCTGCACTCTTATTGTATCACACAACCTTCACAACTGAATCTAAATGATATCCATTGCAGAGAACAAAGTCAGCATTTTCAAATAACCTTCAATTCTAATTTTAACTGCAGTTTTCCGGGTACTCGTAATAGGAGCTCTGTCATAACACAGCGCTACCAGTGCTTCAAGTGTTTCATTTACTTCGTTTTGTCTAGGTCACTGATAACAGATTGATAACAGCTATACTTACATCATCTACAGTGTGACCTTTTGGCCTTACAATTTAAAATTGCAACTTCACAAGTGTGAGTTCCTACAGAGAAGTAACTTGCTATAGAAACGTAATTACAACAAAAGGATTAAAACCCCACCAACAGAACATGAGTGCAATAAGCGTACCCAAGAGCCAGTAACATATATCAGTTTTGAGTGCAAAAAGCGTACCCAAGAGCCAGTAACATGAATCAGTTATGAGTGCAAAAAGCGTACCCAAGAACCAGTAACATGAATCAGTTAGAGAGCTTTCTAGAGGTTGTGTCATTTTATCACAGACTTCAGTGGGATAGCAAGACTGTTACATGAACCACTCAATAAATGAGGAAACTATGAGTGGTCAACTCAGAAGGAAGCAGTTTTCCAGGAATTAAAAGAGAAAATAGTTAGCCTCCCAATCTTACAGTATCCTAATTTTATGAAGCCGTTTATAATCACAATGGACACTACGAAACAGTCGATTTGTGCCCTATTGAGTTAAGGAGAATTAGGACAAGATTTACCAGAAGCCTTTACATCCAGGACACTGAACAATGCTGAGAGAGGATATAGTGCAATCGAGCAAGAGATCTTAGCCACAGTGTAGGCAGTGGACCACTACCGACCTTACATTTACAAAAGAAAATTCATTTTATATACCAATCAGAAACCCTTGAAATGGTTGGCGCACGTAAGTGATCCATCATCAAGATTAATGAAATTCATAATTAAACTGGCAGAATATGACTTGGAGATAATGTAGAAAAAGAGATGGCAAAACACAGTAGCAGATGGATTGTCAGGCATTATCAGAACCCCCAGCTGCAGTTGTTAGGAATGTGGAGGAGGCCAATGATGAAGAACAAGATGACCAGCAAGCAGCCATTAGTATGAGGAGAAACGAGCTATTCTCAAACAAATTCATCATTCACCAATAGGTGGACACCAAGAAGTCAGTCAAATGTATGACTGTGTTAAAAGGTATAGCTCATGAAAAGGTATGAATAAAGACGTGGAAGAGTACATTAAAAGTTGCAAGAGTTGTCAGAAGAATAAGATTATCCCCAATAAGGTTACGATATACTTAGTGCTGATCAAAATACCTAACCAGGTATTCACCTGTTGTGATGTCAACATAGTCGGACCACTCCAGATAACAGAGAAAGTGACCAAGGCACAGACTTCCAAAGTAACATCCTAAAAAGGGTTTGTTGCTTACCAAAGTTCAAGAAGATTCAGTCTTGCACATGCCATCTGCAAGTGAACAAAGCACTCGAAAGAATGTATCAATCACTAACAGAATATCTACGTCATGTGAGAATGAAGCAGGAAAACTGGGTGAATGGATGCATTTTACCTCTTCTGTATATAACGCCACACCATATTCATTAACTGGGTTCACTTCATTTGAGCTATTTTTGGGATAATATGAAACATTCCTGGGATCCTACAGCAGGATGCAGCCAAAGCACAAGCTGATTACATAACAGAACTAAAGATGCATCAGTCAGCAAATAAGGAATATTACATATTAAAAGAGAACATAGTTATCCACCAATTGTATAGTAACCTGATTTCATGAAGCACTCAAAACAGAATGGAACTCAAGGCAGGAGACAATTTACTATTACAGACGAAACTTTGAGAATAGGCAGGCAAACAAGTTAATGGACCCATGGAGAGGATCTTCTCATGTCATGAAGATTCATGGACCAAATGTAGTACTCTAATTAACAAATAAGAAGTTCATAATAGTAACACAAACAGATTAAAGGAGTTCATCTAACATTAAGAATGTGAGATTGAAAGTGAGTTAATTTGTTCTGAAGAAAGAAAGAGAAAGAACAAGGTACATTCTGTCTTAAAACTGATTAAAGGGGTACTTATATATAGGAATTCAAAAGTTTTATGTGAGAGAGACTTTGTGGTTTATCCTCGAAGATAGGCTGATCCTTGGTCACTTCACCTCTATTATCCTAACCCTGGCAGCTGTAGCAAACAGGAAGAAGGGACAGAGATGGAATATGTTCATGAGGAACACAAAATTAGAAGTTTAGATGTCCAGATATTAAGACAAACCTCTTTTATTTTACTGATGGCCCCAACGACAATGCTGCTAGGAGCCTTTTTGATAAATGGGTGAATAACAGCAACTTAAATCCAGTATAAGCTAGATACCTACCAGATGGAGGAGTTTCATGCCACCCCAGAGATATACTACAACTTGGAAGGAAAAGTAGAGATCACCAGTATCACATGGAAAATTGTGACATACATCAGTTCACGCAAGTTAGAAGAAAAAGATGACAAGAAGATACGCGTGGCACAAAGATTACTGGGACAAGTGGTTCCAGATAATAGGGCTGGATGCTATAGATGGAAACTACACAGAGAAAATGGTGGAATGGCAGAAAGACATGCTATGGTTCTTCATGAACCACAGCCCAAGCAAGGACTCACAAAGTTTGTAGGATCAGGCAGTAAACTTTTATTTGGCACTTTAAACAAGTAGGACAATGAGTACTTTGAGATCAGAATAAGCAACTGGAACAGGAACAAAAGCAACTATTGCACCAAAGCCAGGAGGAATAAATGATAGTGAAATCTGCAATAACCAATTTTAACTGCATGGGGAATTGGCACTGGTACACAGTTATCCAGTGGACCAGTACAGAGAAAATTAAGAAAAAAACTCTCTAAATTTCAGAATGAAACAGACCAGAAGTTGCAGTGGTTAACCTTAGAGACAGTTTTTAATGAGCAGATGACACAGTTGACAGTAATGTTCCAAGGATTATGAGAAGAATATGAACAGTTATTGGCAGACATCATGAATCCACAGAAGGGAATATTAGCACCATATATCATTAACACCGTACAGATGATAGAATACCTCCAGTTAATTAGGTATGGCTCTGGTAACAATAAGTTTCCACTAGACCTTAAAGAACAGTATGGATATAGGTTCCTCCTAACAATAGAAACCAATGTGTTCCTAATTGACACACATGTATTTAGCACATGTATTGAAAGTACCCCTAGGAGAGAACCAAGTTTTCAATTTATGCATGGTATTGCTACTACCCATAAGGAGAGAGGAGGATTGGTATGTATATTTGGATTCAGAAACAGACTTTCTACTAATGGACAACGCCAAGCAACAAAATGCTACTTTATTACAGGATCAACTAGACTGTAAAGACGTAGCACAATCCCAAAAGATATTCAAGCACACATTTGCAATTAAAACAACACAATAGCACAACCCCTGTGAGATAGACCTGTTGAAGCAGCTGCAAGAGTTTCCAAATAACTGCATCAACAAAACTGTGTTGATAACCATAGCATTTGGACCCCACTGGACAGTATGTAGCCCCCAAAGATGAAACATAAACACTGTTATATGATAGTCGTGAACCAACAGACATATGATCATAAAGAAACAGGTACACTGAAATTCTTCGGAAAGTGTACAGTATACGGCAAGTAGACTATACTGTATACTCAGCAGACAATATAGATGAGTCATCCGGGGCTTACTACCCAGTGTTAGCATATACATGAAGGAGGTCCAGTCCAAAGCTAAAATACAAGCCGATAGTAATGACGTCAGAGAACTTTGCCTACATCTAAGAGAATAAGTCATTTGCAGGACCTAAAATGGATAGAGCAACATCTGCGTGAATTAGAAAATAAGTTAGGATTACACACAATAGCAGAGACTGAGAAGAGATCCCACTGGAAAATATGCATTCCCATCTATGCTTTAGTCACCACCACTACCATCCTGTAACCATAGCAGTGATGCTAGGGCATCTCAGGTGCAGCATACAGTGCAGGAAGAGGAATGAAGAGAAGTGGTAGACCATGTGCATGTGAATTGTGATTCAGCTTATGTGAAAATCTCACAAGTGCACCTCCCCACGTTGAAATTATTCCTAACCACAGTGCTTTGCCACTGGATACACAGGATCACAGATGAAGGATAAAAAAAGATGTGATTACTTATTGTACATATTTGTGTCACAGGGATGTATTAATTCTATCAAGGTTTATAGGTTAAAAGAAAAGAGAAACTCAGGTATTTATGTACATATATTACACAACAATGTAACTTACATAAGAAAGAAGCATAAAATTAGTATCTAAGATCTGAGGACAAATCACCTCCTGGTAGGGGAGATGTTATGAGCAAATCATACAAGGTTGCCAGAAAAAGAAAGAAAAATCATCAAAGTCATGTAGAGATGCACAGTGCAAGCTGCTTTTGTCAGTCTGTTAAGAGGTCATATGCATTGAGATACAGTTTATCTCACACTCACTGATTGCAAACTGGAGCTAAAAAGCAACACAGAACATACCACATGTAAGCAGAGAGCCCCAAATGCCATATATAGAGAACCTCAAACACCAAGTAAGGCAGGTTCCAGCAAGTTTCTGAGTTCCAGACAGAGGAGAGTTCCAGCTTTGGATGACTGATAGCCTACTGGTGTGTTTGAGCATTATGCTTCGTTAAATTTGTACACTAAGAAGGATTTGCAAAGCTAGCTTCTGCGTACATCTGGACTAGGATTATTGGTTTCCATCATACATTTGTCTTCATGTTCCTACGTTTATACGTCACTTTCACTGTGACGAGTACTCGAACCTAAGGGTTCGATTAGAGCAATAGCATCTGGCACTTCCGTGGTTTGTGGTCTGTAGTAACATATGCTACTTTGTACCTGAATCTTAAAATTGTTACAAGCCAGGACAGCCATTTGTTCTGGTATTTGATTATCACCACCATATCCGCATCCTTAGCCGAACATCCTAGTCATTCTGCACTGCCTCCAATCACAAAGTCCTAAAAATTCTCAGCTTGAGGCTGTTGCTGTTCCACTCCTGTACACAACAGCTCATGTACCAAGAAACTGATGATCTAAAACCCCACATCTCCTCTGAGCTGAGTGTGAGCTTCTGAGTAGGTATGTTGCAGTCCACGTCCGGTTACTACAATAACAGGACATATTATGCATGCTGTTTCTTCTAATGATTTGTGAAATTCTTGTTAGGCGATGACACATGTGTCTGCATATTCGAATGCACTTTAGTGAGACATTTGTAAATTTACTCGTACAGCGGATAAAACTGCCAATGCACCACACAGAAAAACTATTTCCAACACCATCAAAACATTTATACTAATCGCTGGTTAATCAAAAGATAATAGAGATATAGTCTACTACACGAATCTAACAAACATTTCAAGATGTAGCCTTGAAATGCTAGATACTACATGTGATCTCTCAGGTTTTTTCAACATGATTGATTAATGGTGTGCTTCCAGATATATTGCTGAGTTACTGTTTTCATTTTATGCACAATACTTCAGTGACTGGCCCAGCTATCTTCTTCAGGTGATACAAGTTTTGCTGTTATGTGTATTCACTGTCGGGAGTCCAGACATAAGAGTCCAGACAGCAAATACACATAACAGTGAAACTCATAGCACCTCTAGAAGACAGCTGGGACAGACGTCAAAATATTGTGCATAAAATGAAAACAATAAGTTGGCAGCAGATCTGGAAGCTCAACATTATTTACTATTTGGTCAATAAACATCATTCAATATCCACAGTTTCAAAAGCGTTGCTGTGTGGGAAGTATGCAAAATTCATCTTGATAACTTAAATTCTGTAACACATTATTAAGAAACATACTTTAATATACAGGGTGTTTGGAAATTATAGAATGAAGGCTTTCACGACCAGATGACATAGCTGTTGGTAAACCTTTCGGGATGTGAGGTCGTGTTCCAAGAAACAGTTCTGTTCCTGACATTTCATCCACGACTGCGCTGGACATCTGTAGAGGCGCTACTCCGCTGAGTCAGTTGGCAAGACTCAGCAGAGGAGTACCTCTACGGATGTCCAGTGCAGTCCTAGACGAAATGTCAGGAACAGAACCGTTTCTTGGACCACAACCTCACATCCCGAAAGGTTTACCAGCAACTATGTTTGTAAATTGCCCCTACAAACTTCTACAACTTGTAAATGGGAGCAAGTACATAATGTTTTGTATAGGAATTCATGTGCGGAAAGGTACCGTTTCCGTGCTACAACCATTTGAAAACATGTTGGTAATGAGTAATTTATTAGGTGTGACCCAGTACATCATTTGTTTTAAGGTTCTACTAATTAATAACAAAAGAAACTGCTTGTGTACTCACTGACGGGTTCTCTTCAACGTGATGCAGTGCAGTTTCTTGCACTCTGGGAATTCGGCATCTCTTTGGAGGACAACAGTCATTCCTGCTGACGGCGACAGTACCCCTTTCTCAAAGCCATTACATAATTGTGGTAAAAGGTGTATGCAATGGAGTCATAAATTGTGGATAACAATCTCGATAAAGGCAACGAGGAGCTCTTACTGTGAACTTTGCTATAAAGAAGGACCGTGCTGGTATATTCTGAAAACCTGATCCAATCTTGTTGCTCTATAAGTAAGACATGTGGATGAGGCTCAAATCGGGTCAGAGAGGCAGGATAGAAGGCAAATGACATCAATATGATGTAAGAACCCCTCCCTGACTACCCTGTTGCATACAGCAAACGTTTTCAAACGGCTGTAGCAAGGAAACAATATGTTTCCAGACACAGGTTTCAATTCAAAATACAGTGGGACTTCAATTTTACGTTCCCCAATTTTACATTTTTTGTGATTCTACACCATAAATTCATAGCCCCTGTGAAAAACCTGTAAGATCAATGCTAAAAATTACCCAATTTTACATTTCTTCCTTGTAAGGTTCGATTCTACATTCTCTTTCGATGTCTCACTTGACTTTGTCCCATTTTCTTCCTATTGACATTTCATGTGACTGAATGAGTTATAAGTGGCATAAAAGATTGCACCATGGGTGATGGGGGAATTAAGGGAATATTTCAGTCTGCTGCAAAGAGGGGTAATGTGCAAGGGGATATGCTGACATAATCCACGATTGGTGTTGCCACCACAGCTTGCAACGTTTAGCTTCACCATGCAATTATGATACAAATACTGCCAGATTGTGGCAGCATTGGAAAAACAGGACAGTCTAAATAAAGTGTGCCAGACCAAGGCAATACGTACCAATGGGGCCCAGCCACCACCTTTTCTTGTGGCACTTATTACTCAGTCTTGTCTTTTTGCAAATATTTCCAATACACTGTACTCAGCAACAATATCGATCTTCTAAATTCAAACACTGAGTTTCGAAGAATATGCTTGGTCATAAACAAGGAAACGTCGGCCATTTCCAGCTAGTGAAATCTTACTGGTTGGCGACTTGTTATGCCACCCAACAGCCAGTGCAGCCACTGCATCACACTAACATAAGTAAAATGAGCTCACCTGCTGGGTGTGGAGAAGAGGAGAGGCTCCTCAATGACGGGAGTGCAGGTAGGGATGAAAGCATTTTATAAAGTGCTGAAAGTATACTTTTCATGCAAATCATGTGCTATGGCAGAAATGTCTCACAGAAAAACAACAAGGGTTTTGCAATAGCTCATTTTAAAGACTTTCATGCGCAAATCTGACACAATACAGTTGCAACATCTACATACACTACTCATGTATATACTCTGCACCACACACTGCAGACTGTTAAGTTCGGCAGTAGTGATACAAGGCATCAGACGAAACTGTAGCACTTGAGCTCTCTTTTAAATTTACATTTTACACATCATACAGAAGTTCATAGAGCCGACTTCTAATAAGCTTGTATCAATTGGAGAAGTACATCCATTTTCTCACGTGTCTATTTCTCTCAGCAAGAGAAGAAAAAAACGCACCCCACATGTTAGATTCTGATGCCTTTCAGCACACTTCACAATTTTCGTTTTAATTCACCATGTTCAACAATTTTTGTAATTTTTTGGGTGAGCACAAAGGAAAGTTCTCTCAAAGACACATGTTTTGATGAATAATTTGTGGTTCTAAAATGTCAGAAAATAGCTTGATTACCTTGTATTTAGATACTAAGCTTTTACTTACTGTTATATATTGTGATTTTTTAAGAACCGAAGAAATTTATTGTCACAAATTATTGTATGAACATTGTACAGGAGAGGATTATGATTTTTAATCATATATGCCAATTACACACACTTTAGTTCATATTTTGGGGGTTTTATCATTTTCTTTGATTCTGAATTTTCCTCAGTTTTGCATTTTTTACGTCTGGAACAAACAAAAACATGAAATAGGGGTTTCACTGAATTATCTATTCGGTCCCCTCTACAAGTCCTAGAAGTTTGTAATGGGAATTTCAGAACACCTTATACATATTAGGACAGCATCAGCTAGAGCCCTTAACTATGAGTCGCACCTGCACACAGCAAACAGATAAAATATTTCATAAAATATTTCAAAATTAATTGTTGCTTTTTGATCAATTCAAAGTCCTTTCAAGTAAAGGAAAGAAGGAGAGAAAGAAGAAATGTTTAAGCTAGTGATAAATCAAAGAATTCTAGGATGTACACAAAATAAACAAACAAGTGTCAAATGACAAACTGGGTTCAGTTGGTTCTCACTTATTCATCGTCTTTTGCATTATTGCAATCTCTTTTACACACAGCCTTGTTCTACTGATTTTACAACATAAGTATAATCTGTTATTTACAATACTCTCATGTGTTTCCTTCCTTCTATCTTACTTTTTCTTTTGGTTTTGAGACAGTTGTATGAAGTCTGAAATGCTTGAAAAATTATAACACAGTCTTACGATTGTATTACTAATGCTCTCCATCTCCAACTGAAGACAAACATGATCTCTGTTTATCTATCACTATTCATATTTAATACTTTTACACTTCTTGTTAAAATACATGTAAATGATTAAATGATATGTCTACCTTCAATCTCAGTCCAGTCAACTGCTACTTCTGCAACAGGAATTTTCAGCTTCTGGGCAATGTACAATAGCTCCACATCAAATGCCCTGGAAGAAATGTACATATTATCCAAAAGAAGCACTGAGTACTATTTAATATGCATTTAAAGCATATAAAGTTCTTCTTAAATATGAAATCATCTGACTGTTTTGCTACCAGAGCCCACTTTCTCCTGCATATGACTAACATACTAAATTTGGTGGAAGAAAATTTGTCAAGTACTGATAGAGAAACAGGTAACTACTATCTTCCATTTCAGTCATCATTACTCAGTAACTCAAAACACACTTAACGTTCTCTGTGGGCAAACATTTTTCCATTCTGATTTAACATGACCATAGTCTTTCTGGACAATGCTGAGTAAAGGAACCTATATATAAAGCAACTGCAACTTTCTTTTCTTCCCAAATTTTTTGTCAAACTTAAGAAGTTGCATGGTCATTAATGATTCACAGCAGATGAGACATGATGCTGTAACAGAGAGAGAGAGAGAGAGAGAGAGAGAGAGAGAGAGAGAGAGAGAGAGAGGTGTGTGTGTGTACATGCCTTATAACACCTTGAATGTTTAGAGATGATCAAATTCATTTTCATCTTCAAAAACAAAACAATTAGACTGCAAACATTAATCTTGCAACTACCAAAGACCACACTCATGGTTTTACAGTTGCTCCTGCTAATGATAGACTATTTTATCAATAGAGGATAATTCTACCATAATCTTAATGACTTATTAATCTTGTCAACTTTTTTCCATATACACCAGTTTTAAAATTTCAGAAGACTTGTCATCAAATGGTAGCACAAAATTTGTAACAATCCACACACAAGAATTCATTTAGCTCTTAAAAAGTATTTCGGGTGAGTCGTGTAACATTACCACTGGAAACACCTCCCAAACCACAACAGACACTGAATTACCAATTCCACAGACCGAAAGTGAGGAGAGGGGCTGGTGCAATTGGTTAATACAAACCATTGAGAAACACACAGAAGTATGATTTTCAAAACATACTTTTTTTTATGGAAAACTGTTGTTATTTTTAGCACAACTGAAAATAGAAGCTAATACTTAATCAATGCGGTTTGTTACATTGTAAAATGTTAAATACATCCAGAGTAATTTGTAATGCAAAGCTGACGCTTGAGTAACTTCTCAGCAGTTCAATTGTGTGTATCAGAGAGAACCGAATTAATTACGAGTACAAAAAGAACAGTGGTGTAACATAAGTACAGAAGAGACATGAACAGCATGTTACGTCCAAATGTTAACATTTTATTAGTTTTTTCCTCTGAAGAATACTGTACAGCACTGATTTGTTACAAGAAAATGTACATTAACATGAGAATGTAGTTAAACTCACAAATATGTTTTTTGTTTTCAATTACAGAATGTAAAAGAGTGTGTCCTGATATTTCAGGCCAATAACTGTTCAAACACCCCCCCCCCCCCCCCTCCTCCCCCCGCCCCTGCCCCCTCCATGTACCATGGACCTCGTCGTTGGTGGGGAGGCTTGAGTGCCTCAGAAATGCAGAAAGCTGTACCGCAGGTGTGACCACAACGGAGGGGTATCTGCTGAGAGGACAGACAAGCATGTGGGATCGGGGCATGGAGAGTCAGATCCATTAATCGAGCAGATAGGTTAGAAAATTTAAAATGGGAAATGATAGGTTAAAGTTAGATATAGTGGGAATTAGTGAAGTTCAGTGGCAGGAGGAACAAGACTTCCGGTCAGGTGAATACAGGGTTATAAATACAAAATCGAATAGGGGTAATGCAGGAGTAGGTTTAATAATGAATAAAAAAAATAGTGTCACGTAGAAGACAGTGTAATTAGATGAATGACGAACACTAACTTCACTTAACGAAGCTTTATTCAGCACTTGCACATACAAGTGAACTGTCTCTGGCCAGAACACATACAGTATATACACTGCTACAGAACATTCCAGTACAATGATTCTTTACATTTGTGTATACTTCCAGAATGTAGTCGAACCAAATATAGAAATTAAAATTGTACAGTCCAGGTGTATTTTGAACTCATGACCCTGCATGCAACAGTTTAGTATCATAACCACTACACCACAGTGCTACTCAGCTTTTTCTGTGACATTGCTCCCTCCGTCTCGGTGTTACGTCCTCCTAATCCGGGAACGAGTCATCAGTCCTGCATACTCCGACTCTCGATGACTGATTCTCACCCTGGCAGTGATCTTCTTTTGCCGCTATGCTCTTTGTCACCTTTCCGCTTGTTGTCTGTCGCTGGAGCTTTGTATTTACCCTGGGTTGCAAGATCCTTATAGGGCTTCATTCAAAGGATGTGGACCGTATCTCTGATCTTTAGTTGTCTCGTATCAGGGTCAAAATCTTCAACTTCATAAGTAACACCGGACAACTGTCTTACAACCTTATAAGATCCAAAGTAGCGCCTTACGAGTTTCTCAGAGAGACCAACCTTCCGAACAGGAGTGAAGATCCAGACAAGGTCACCAGGCTGGTAGAGAACAGGCGGAAGCTCACATCATACCTTCAGCGATCGTTTTCTTGAGCCTGCAGCGTGCGGAGTCGAGCTAACTGCCGAGCTTCCTCAGTTCTGGTTAACACCTGGCCGATGCAGTCATCGTCCGCGTCATCAGGATGTAACAGAAACACAGCGTCCATCGTCGTAGTCGCCTCACACCCACGCAACAGGAAAAATGGTGTAAATCCTGTGGTGTATTGTTTGGTGGTGTTTTAGGCAAACATTACAAAAGGTAGTACCTCATCCCAGTTGCTCTGTTCAACATAGAGGATGTCGGCCAAGGTCTTAGTAAGGCGTTCAGTAAGCCCGTTAGTTTGCGGATGGTAGGCAATCGTCATGTGATGAGTAATGTTGCACCGACGGTTTATCTCTGTCACAAGATTCGATTAAAAAACTTTCCCTCAATCCGTAATTAATGACCTTGGGGCACCGTGTTTTAATACAATGTCTTCCACTCCCAATTTGGCTACCTTGAATGCTTTGGCTGTTTTTGCAGCACATGGCCCAGATCACAGCAAGACATTCTCTTTCTGTAGTTGAGTAGTTTCTCTCGCTTTTGTACGTGTCCTAGAAGCATAGGCTATAACCTTCTCTTTTCCATCCAAAATTAGCACCAGAACAGCACCGATCCCATACCCGCTGGCATCTGTGTGTAGTTCTGTAGGTGCTCTCTCATCATCATACAGACCAAGTACAGGATCAGTCGTCAGAGCTTTTCGCAGCACATCGAAAGAATCTTGTTGAGCACCACCCCCAATAAATTTAGCATCAGCTTTTAACAACTCTTGGAGTGGCCTGGCTTTGATACAAAATTCTATGATGAAATGATGGTAGTAAGAACATAATCCGAGGAAGCTTCTCACATCTCTAATACTTTTAGGAATAGAAATTCCGTTACAGATCTCACTTTTTCTGGGTCTGGCTACACACCTTCATTTGACACAAGGTGTCCAAGTACTTTGATTTCTTTTGCTCCAAAGAGACACTTTCTTGGATTAAATTTCAGTCCACCTTGTTGGAGACACTTAAGAACGGCCTTCAGTCTTTTTATATGTTCGTCAAATGTCTCTGAGAACACTATAATGTCATCCAAATAACAAAGACACATTGTCCACTTCAGGTGCCTCAGAAGATTATCCATCATCCATTCAAAAGTTGCTGGTGCATTACACAAACCAAATGGCATCATCTTAAACTCATACAGGCCCTCAGGGGTGATGACTGCAGTTTTCTAACGATCAGCCTCATCTACTTCGATTTGCCAATATCCCGAGTACATGTCCACGGTTGAGAAAAACTTAGCCCCCTTCAGACAAGCTAGTGTATCATCAGTTCTTGGAAGAAGGTAAACGTCCTTTTTAGTTACCTTATTAAGCTTCCTGTAATCAACATAAAAGCGCCAACTGCCATCCTTCTTCCTGACGAGGACCACTGGTGACGACCATGGGCCCTGTGAAGGCTGAAAGATGTCATTCTTCATCATTTTCTCTATCTCATCACGAATTATTCAACATTCAGTTGCTGACACACAGTATGCTCTCTGGCTTATTGGTTGATGGTCTCCATTGCTAATCTGGTGCTTCATCGTCAATTTGTCTAATTTGCTCTTCACCTGTGGATTGAAGCATTCAGAGAACTCTTGAAGAATGGCAAGTAGCTTCTTCTGTTGTTCCTCAGTGAGATCTGGGGATAGTCAAGCTAGAAGATCTTGTCTCGTAGTGGTAGCGCTAATTTCGCCCACAGACTTGGCATGGGAGGTTTCTATGATGCTCAACTTTTCTTCAATTAACGGCTCAGCATTTGCTACACACATACGTGTTGGAAGGATTTGCATTTCTCGGTGACAGTTAACTATACACAATTCACTGAATCCGTTCTTAAATGAGACGACAGAGGCTGGGATGACCAAGTTATTCTTCAAGGGTATGCTTCTCTTACATTCCACTACAAGATCCATGGGTTGATGCATGGCACGACACGTGACAGTTACCTTTTTAGCACTGACTGCAGGAATGATCACTTCATCCAGTATACATAGTCTCCACACACTCGGATGCGCATCTTCCTGTCCACAGTATCTCATCTCATCTAGCATAATCTTTGAGCAACCACAATTATAATTGCCTGAGAAGCTTTCAAAAAGTCCCATCCGAGAATGACATCATGACTACACTCTTGTAACACAATGAATTCTAAGGGCTACGTATGGCCACTTATCCCCATACGAATGGTACATCTTCCTGCAGGTTTTACATTTTTCGCATTAGCCACCTTTAGCAGAGATGTTTTGCTGTCGACGAATATGGTTCTCTGCAACTGGCGATGGTACTTCTCCGAAATGACTGAATATGATGCTCCAGATTCCATGAGGATATCGAGGTAGTTTCCTATCATTTTTGTAGTGATCAATGGCGGAGGATTTTTCTCTTCGGTGGCCTCACCTCCAAGGAAGGTCGCACCCTGTAGTTTTCTAGGTTGCAGCAGCAAGGCGATCGGCTGGAGCTTCTAAACGGCAATGGAGACCTGGATCGGCTTGTTGGGAAGCATTCCCTGCAGCAGCTAGATTGCGGAAATGGTGACCTACGTCATCCTGCACCCACATCTTCTTGTTCATTTTCATCGTACCGGAGTTGGTGTCGGCTAAAATCAGTCTGCTGTCTTCTGGCGCAGGCGTCATCAAATATCTGCCACCTTTCTCAACAGTAGCGCACCACATGTCCCAGTCGTCCGCAGTGGAAACATATTTGTTGGTTATCCTGGGTCCTCCAGACGTCAGTCTTCCTTGGTGCCCACAAAGGTCCCTCATGCGGCACTGTAGGAACTTAACTCCTCCTGGGTCTTGACTTTTTCACCGTTTTAAAGGGAAATAAAGGATGAGAGATTGGGTTCAATGTCTGTTCCATTTCCTCCCTTATGACCTCTTGAAGTGTCTCGGTTTGTTGCTTGCCGTGCAATCCAAGTGCCTTCTGAACTTCCTCTCTCACTATCTGACGAAGAACACTTGTGAAATCAGTTGCTTCCTCCATCACAGAGATCGATACGACATTCGGAAGCCGTTCAAACTTCTTGCTTGTTATTCTTTTTTTGATGCATTGTCTTGATATACTGGCACCATTTTATGAAGTCGTCTGTTGTTGAAACCTCCTTCAGGCGTAGGGCTTGATACATGTCCTCAGCAACACCCTTCATGAAATGTCCAACCTTATCTTCCTCCTTCACTCTAGGATCCACTATTTTACACAGCTCCAAGACATCTTGAATGTACGATGCTGTAGTTTCTCCTGGACACTGTGCCCTGCACTTTAATTTATCTTCAGCCTTGCACTTCTGTTGCTGTGTGTTGTCAAAATACTTAAGCAGTTCCGCCTGGAATACTTCCCAGCATGTGAACTTCTCCTCATTGTTCTCATACCATTGCTTAGCAGTGCCCTCCAAGTAGAAAAATATGTTAGCCAAACACACGGTGTCATCCCATTTGTTAAATTTGGCCATATGCTCATATACCTTCAGCCATTTGTTTGGATCTTGGCCATTGTCACCAAAGAACACGGAAGGATGTCTCATGTGGTGGCACACAGTTGCTGTCATCGTAACGTCCACTTCTTCTTCTGTCTCCAATAGATTGCGATCTGTTGAATATGGCTCAAACTCGGGTTTCTCACCACATAAACAGCGGCTCTGTCTTGGCCTGGTGGGAGTCACTGTGTCGTAGATAATGTGCGCTATCACAAGTTCCAATACTCGGCACCTCCACCAGAATAATGTCATGTAGAAGATGGTGTAATTAGATGAATGACAAACACTAACTTCACTTAACGAAGGTTTATTCAGCATTTGCACATACAAGAGCATGAACCGAACTGCCTCCGAACAGAACATATACAGTATGTATGCAGCTACAGAACATTCCAGTACAATGATTCTTTACATTTGTGAATACTTATAGAATGAGGTCAAACCAAATATAGAAATTAAAATTATACAGTCCAGGTGAGTTTTGAACTCATGACCCTCCCTGCAACAGTTTAGTATTATAACCACTATACTATGGTGCTACTCAGCTTTTTCTGTGGCATTAGGAACGTGGGTAAGCTACTACAAATAGCATCGTGAACACATTATTGTAGCCAAGATAGACATGAAGCCCACGCCTACCACAATAGTACAAGTTTATATGCCATCTGGTGCTGCAGATTACAAAGAGATTGAAGAAATGTACGATGAGATAAAAGAAATTATTTAGATACTGAAGGGAGATGAAAATTAATAGTCATGGGGGGCTGGAATTTGATAGTAGGAAAAGGAAGAGAAGGAAAAGTAGCGGGTGGATATGAAATGGGGGTAAGGAATGAAAGAGGAAGCTGTCAGGTAGAATTTTGCACAGAGCGTAACTTAATCATAGTTAACACTTGGTTTAAGAATCATGAAAGAAGGTTATATACATAGATGAAGCCTGGAAACACTGGAAGATTTCAGAAAGATTATATAATGGTAAGACAGAGATTTAGGAACCAGGTTTTAAATTGTAAGACATTTCCAGGGGCAGATGTGGACTCTGACCACAATCTGTTGGTTATGAGCTGTAGATTAAAACTGAAGAAACTGCAAAATGGTGGGAATTTAAGGAGATGGAACCTGGATAAACTGAAAGAACTAGAGGTTGTAGAGAGTTTCAGAACGAGCATTAGGGAACAACTGACAAATACAGGGGGAAAATATAGTAGAAGAAGAATGTGTAGCTTTGAGAGATGAGATAGTTAAGGCAGCAGAGGATGAAGTAGGTTAAAGGACGAGATCTAGTAGAAATCCTTGGATAACACAAGAGATATTGAATTTAATCGATGAAAGGAGAAAACATAAAATGCAGTAAATGAAACAGGCAAAAAGGAGTACAAATGTCTCAAAAATGAGAGTGACAGGAAATGCAAAGGGGCTAAGCAGGGGGGATGGCTGGAGGACAAATGTAAATATGTGGAGGCATATATCACTAGGGGTAAGATAGATACTGCCAACAGGAAAATCAAAGAGACCTTTGGAGAAAAGAGAACCAGTTGTATGAATATCAATAGTTCAGATGTAAAACCAGTTCCAAGCAAAGAAGGGAAAGCAGAAAGGTGGAAGGAGTATCTAGACAGTGTATACAAGGGCAATGGCGATATTATGGAAATGGAAGAGGACATGGCTGAAGATGAAATGGGAGATATGATACTGCATGAAGAATTTGACAGAGCACTGAAAGACCTAAGCCAAAACAAGGCCCCGGGAGTAGAAAACATTCCATTAGAGCTACTGGTAGCTTTGGGAGAACCAGCCATGACAAAACTCTTCCATCTGGTGTGCAAGATGTATGAGACAGACAAAATATCCTCAGACTTCAAGAATAATTTAATTATTCCAATCCCAAAGAAAGCAGATGTTGCCAAGTGTGAAAATTACCGAACTGTCAGTTTAATAAGTCACAGTTGCAAAATACTAAAACGAATTCTTTACAGACGAATGGAAAAACTGATAGAAGCCGATCTCAGGGAAGATCAGTTTGGATTCCATAGAAATGTTGGAACACGTGAGACAATACTGACCCTACGACTTATCTCAAGTGATAGATTAAGGAAGGGCAAACCTACGTTTCTAGCATTTGTAGATTTAGAGAAAGCTTTTGACACTGTTGAATGGAACACTCTCTTTCAAATTCTGAAGGTGGCAGGTGTAAAATACAGGGAGCAAAAGGCTATTTACAATTTGTCAGAAACCAGATGGAAGTTATAAGAGTTGAGGGGCATGAAAGAGAAGCAGTAGTTGGGAATGGAGTGAGACAGGGTTGTAGCCTATCCCCGATGTTCAATCTGTATATTGAGCAAGCAGTAAAAGAAACAAAAGAAAATTTGGAGTAGGAATTAAAATCCATGGTGAATAAATAAAAACTTTGAGGTTCGCCGATGACATTGTAATTCTGTCAGACAGCAAAGGACCTGGAAGAGGAGTGAAACACAATGGACAGTGTCTGGAAAGGAGAATATAAGATAAACATCAACAAAAGCAAAATGAGGATAATGGCATGTAGTAGAATTAAATCAGATGACACTGTGGGAATTAGATTGGGAAATGAGACACTTAAAGTAGTAGATGAGTTTGCTATTTGGAGAGCAAAATAAGTGATGATGGTTGAAGTAGAGAGGATATAAAATGTAGACTGGCAATGGTGAGGAAAGCGTTTCTGAAGAAGAGAGTTTTGTTAACATCGAGTATAAATTTAAGTGTCAGGAAGTCGTTTCTGAAAGTATTTGTATGGAGTGTAGCCCTATATGGAATGAAGCCTTCGAAATGTGGTGCTACAGAAGAATGCTGAATATTCGATGGGTAGATCATGTAACTAATGAGGAGGTACTGAATAGAATTGGGGAGAAGAGAAATTTGTGGCACAACTTGACTAGAAGAAGGGATCGGTTGATAGGACATGTTCTGAGGCATCAAGGGATCACCAGTTTAATATTGGAGGACAGTGTGGAGGGTAAAAATCATAGAGGGAGACCAAAAGATGAATACACTAAGCAGATTCAGATGGATGTAGGTTGCAGTAGGTACTTGGAGATGAAGAAGTTTGCACAAGATGGAGTAGCATGGAGAGGTGTATCAAACCAGTCTCCGGACTGAAGACCACCACAACAACAACAACAACAACAACTGTTTAAAGTGGTGCTCATCATTTGCTGCACACATTTGCAATCTACTGTGTAATGAATGTCTTACATGATGCAGTACATCTGGTGTAATGTTGCCACAGGCTGCCTCAATACGTTTCATATCCTCTGGGGTTGTAGGAGCATCACGGTACACATTTTCCTTTAACGTACTCCACAGAAAGGTGTCTAAAGGTGTAAGATCAGGAGAACAGGCTGGCCAATTTATGCATCTGACAAATCCTATGAAACACCCACTGAACATTCTGTCAAGGGTCAGCCTAGTGTTCACTGCACAATGTGCAGGAGCACCATATCATGCTGATACCACATGCGTCTACATGTTTCCAGTGGGACATTTTCTAGCAATGTCAGCAGATCATTTCGTAGAGACTCGATGTATTTTGCAGCTGTTTAGGTGCCTTCAATGAAGTGAGGACCAATGAGATGGTAACCAATTACTCTGCATCAAGCATTTACATTCCACAGTCAATGTCACTCTACTTGTCAAAGCCAGTGAGGATTGTCCATGGACCAATAATGCATGTTTTGTAAATTCACTGCACCATGGTTTGTGAAACATGCTTCATTGGTAAACAGGTTGAACTGCAACGCCTTCACTGTTAATGCCCATTGACAGAAATTCACTCGGTTATTAAAGTCATCTCCATGTAATTGCTGATGCAGCGACACATGATACAGGTGAAATTTGTGATGATGAAGTATGCGCATTACACTACTTTGACTCATTGCACTGCCTCTAGCAATGCCACGTGAACTCACGTGTGAGTCCATAGCAACAACAGCTAACATACCAACTGCACCTGCTTCTCCTGTGATAGATTTGTTATGGACCCGTTTGTGTGTTGTGACCATACCTGTTGCACACAATTGTTTGTAGATGCTTTCAAATGCACGGCGCGTTGGATGATCTCTGTCCAGGTACCTTTCTGCATACAACCTGCACACTGCAGCTGCATTTTGTCTACACTCACCATAGATGAGTATCATCTCTGTCCTTTCAGAGTTAGAATAAACCATTTTCGCAGTTCTGACAACACTGTACACACTGTTGTACTTGCGACCTTCTCACGTTCCTACTGTGCGTATTTTTCTTCTTATTTGTGTACAGTACACTATCACACAGTGTACTACAGTTATTCTGAGTACAAGGACTAATTCAGCAAGTGCAGCATGCAGACACTGAGACAGTCAAACTCGTAAACATTGTAGTCTTCGTAAACATACCCCTACAGATCTTGTTTGTTAAAACATGCAACTGAATGTCTGAGGTTTCAAGCATCAACTTTACATTACAAATTACTCCAGATGTACTTAACATTTTACAATGTAACAAACAGCATTGGTATTTGTTTCTATTTTCAGTTGTGCTAAAAATACTAACAGGTTTCCATTTTAAAAAAAAGCATAAGTCTGTACTGAAAATCAAACTTCCGTACATTTCTCAATGGTTTGTGTTAACCAATTCCATCAACCCCTCTCCTCACTTTTGGTCTATGGAATAGGTTATTCAGTGTTTGTTGTGGTTTGGGAGATGTTTCCAGTGGTAATGTTAGGTGACCCACCTTCTATTGCATTGTTATAAATGAGGGAGAAGATTGGAGTCTTGACCTAAAAATAATATGCTGAGGTGTAACATGTCATTTGTAGAATGAAATGTTCCACGTCCTTAATCTTCACTGGCCAATGAAAGATGTTCATAGGTTAAGATAGTTAGTACATAGGAAGTTTTGGGAAGTTTTTGATGTTTTGTGAAGAACGGAGTTGGGCTGATACTGTGCTATTGGCACTTCTGTCTGCTGGGTGGAGTCATTTGTTCTGAGGAATAGCTAGCTGTCTTATATCAATATGAATTCAGAGTTGGACACAGAATTAGCTAAGGAAGTCTTAGCCATAGAATAGCGCCTGAAGTAGAATTCCATTATCACAAATACAGTCTGATTTTTATTTCCCTTCTGCTTCCTTGGGATTTACACCAAGTTCCATACTTTGAAATACTTTCAGCTTGTAGCTGAGCTGCTGTCAGAGTACTAAAAGCAGCCCATGCTAATTTCTCTCATTGATTGAGGTAAGAACCCTTGTCTTGTAAGTTGTCCTTCTACCTCCCTCTCAGGACATAATAAAGTTTGTTAATCTTACAAACATTCCTCTTATAGTTCTATCAAAAGGTTTAAATTATAGCCCCAGACCAATATTAGGACTTCCTATTCATAGACACAATGACTTGACAGTCAAAGTCATCACCATGTTAAAAACACAGTTTCAGTCAGAAAGTAATCATAATAATGATAGCCGGACTATAGATAACTTAAATAAGAAGTTAAAGAGGTATAAAGCATTAATCATGAGGGCAGATAAGGACAGCACTGTGGTCACTTTATGTGGTGATGATTATGTCAATGAAACAGAAAAATTTTTCTCTGAAAAATGGATAAATAAAGTGAATGCATTTCCAAAAAAAAGTTTCGTGCACTACTAATATGCAAAATTCAAGACTGATTTTCTACTCCCTAGTATGAGGAGGGAAAATAAGACATATATAGTCATCAACCCTCAAAGGCCAGACACACATGCACAGGTAAAGCTACATAAAAACGACAAAAACATGAGTCCTGTATCCAATAAGACACAGAGTACTAATGACCTGATAAATGCTACACTAGCACAAATGTTTTAGATACTACACACATTTTACAAGCAGTATTGTACAAAAAATATGTTCGAGTTTGTTGACAAAGTTAAGGATATAGTCATACCAGCTCATTCCATCTTTGCAACCCCAGATGTGGTGAATTTATACACTAATTATGTCTGTCCATGAGACATTACAAATCATTAAGAACAAAATTATAAAACACTACAAAAAGGCTACAGCAGTAATAGCTGAATCAATGGAGCTTCTAGAACTTACATTATCCTACAACTGTTTCATGTTCCATGGTAAGATAGACCACCAATTAGAACGGCTAGCCATGTGAAATTCTCAGCATTATGGCTGAGATTTTCCATAATCATTTGGAACATCAATTTTTCACTGGCAACCCTGCAGTAGCCAGGAAAGTTCTCTATTATTACCGTGAAGTGGATGATGCCATTTTGTTAGTTAAAGGAGATCAAAGTAGTGCTAATGATACAGTGGAGAGTCCGAGTGCTACAGCTGAGCATGAAAATAAAGGAGTCATCAACTATCTCAACATTACAGTTACAAGAGACGTGGGTAAACACTGTGTTAGAGTGTACAGGAAAACAACCTGTGCAGACATTATAATTAACTCAAAGTCTTGGCATCCAAGAAAAATCAAGATACCATATTTTCAGTCCATGATTAATAGGTTATTAAAACTGCCACTAAGCGAGCACGAGATGAATAAAGAAATCGCTATTATAACGCAAGTTTCAGTGAGCACCAGTTATCCAGTCCCAACAATAACTAAGCTACTATAGAAAATTAAAAGTAAACAACAGTGTAAAATCAGTGGCAGTGCACTAACAGATGAAAGGGAAGACAAGAAAGTCATGTACTTCTCCATATGTTATAAAGGATGGGTTTCAGCCATTACTGCTAGACAACTTTGCAATAGCAATTTCTGTATAGGGTTTAAAACTAATGACATTATCCATTTCAGACTGAGGTACCATCTGAACAGAAAAGCCTCAAAATTCATGGCAGCAGGCATAGACAAACTAAAGTCCAAGAGTTTACATAGGTCAAACAGGCACGATGTTTGAAGTCTGAAATATGTTTAAAAGAGCATGCTTTAATTCACAATAATAAAACAGCATTTGACGAACATCTTCTAACACCAAAGCATGCTGTTGGAACCATTGATATGCATTTGGAAGTACTGCAGAATGAACCTAAGGGACACCTCCTCTAAATGTCGGAAGAAAATGAGATTTTTACACATGACCTGCAAGAGCCTGGCAGCACATTAAACCAGCAAAATGATTTTATCAATAGTACTTTTATTAGAAACTCTGAAGGCCTCTTTCAATTGTCCGTCTCGACGCATCACACATATGAGTAACAACCCCACTCACTGATAAGAGACAGCAAGTAGCACTTTGATTCATACACCATCGTGGCAGCAGCACAACGGCATGCACACTGGTTTCCGTAAATACTGTACAATTCTGTGCCATAGGCTACCACACAGAATCAAATGCAATTGCCATAACTGTTACATTCTGTTCTCTGTTAACTTTAGTTGCTGAACAGTTTCGCTTTTATAATTTATTGTTTTACACTATTCATCATTTTATACCTCTTTTCTTTTTAATTTTAATATTTAATGACACTTAAGTCAGTTCTTGGTACTATACTATACATAATTTCACTTCTATAATTTTACAATCTTTATGTCTTTTACTATTTATGCATCCATTGTTCTATAATTTTAATATTTCAATGAGAATTTTTATAAAATTTTACTTTTTATACCTTCAGAGCAAGACTTTATGGTTTTACATTTTCAGTGTTTCACACTAAACATTTTAAGATGTTATTTAAGGTTTAGTTACTTTATTTCCACTTTTATAATTTAGGCACTATTTTATCCCTTTTACAATTTTTATGCAGCCCTTGGTCTATGCTTTTAATATTTTAATGAGAAATTTATACATAATTGCATTTCTGCAATTTTAGTGTAAGACCCTCTATTGTTAAACCTGTAACATCCCTACCACTAGCCCTCATCCCCCATCCCCTACTCCCTGCCGTCTTTTACCACTCTCGTTACCCTTTGCACTATTTTATAATTTTATGCTGCTTACAGTTTATGCACTCATTATTCTACACTGTTAACATTTTAATGAGTATTTTTACATAATTATACTTTTTTTATAATTTTAGCAACACTGTTTTTGCTAAACTCGTGACATCCCTATCACTCTCCCTCCTGCTCCCTCTCGCCTCTCTCAATCACCCTTGCTTCATTTTTCCTTTTCCTCCCCTCTCCCCTTCCCTACTCCCCTACCACCACCAGATATCTATTTAAAACACTGATCACATCTGCAAACCACAGTATCCTGAGATGAGTTTCTGAACAGACAAGCCAGATTGCTGTTGCAAAATTCATGTACATTTTTCTGCTTATTGCACAATATTAAATGATAAATATTTAGTTTCATTTTTTTCAGATCTGAAGATGATCCAGAGTGATCAAACCACATCATATAATTATAAATACATAACTGATACTGAAGAAACAACAACAACTGCTTTAAATATCAATACACCTGCTGATTCTCTTGGGACAAATATGTCAACTATACAGCAGTACTCAATAAAAGTTGATCATCATCTATTTAAAGTTAAACTTGATTATGTTAAGATATTAAGTCACTGTTTACTGTAAATGTACCTAGAGATTACCTAAAAATACAAAGCAATGTAAAATATAGGTAACTTAATAAGGTTTGCTAAAAATGATTTTGTTTACTTTAATTATTTCAGGAAAGTGCAAATAACAAGAGTCAATCCAGGAGTCAGGTGGAATAAATCTAGGTCAAAATTCTTTGTTACTGTTCATCACTTTGCAGACTGTAGTGATCTTACAGAAACACAAAAAGAAAAAAATTGATTATCTGGTTAAGCTTAATACCACTCACCAACGCTCAACATGCATGTTGTGAAAACACATTCTGGCAGTTTCACGGGTAAACAGTTTAAATCCACATTGTGTATCACGAATCCCTCTCACAGCAAACAGCCAGACAAGAAAATGAAATCCATGCATCAGTAACGTGCGAAACATGGACCGGGTAGCAATGGCCTCCTCCTCCAAGTGTGCACGTGATCCACATACTACAGCTATTCTACCTTCAACACCATCTGGTTCCTTTGTGTAGTCACCTAGCAACAAACAATAAAACTCAAATACTGTTTTTTTCCAAAGAACAATACAAAAATTACTACTACTACTACTATTGCTATATAACATCATAATCTTCCTAAACTCCTTCACTGCTATGATAACAATCACAGATATGTCCACAAAAAATCTAAGAAAACACGCAGAGAGAGAATGACGAAATTGAGAAGACTTATTTTGCTACTAGATATTAAAATAACTTACATAAAGTTTGATTAATAAGACATGTTTGTTTTCTCTCCTTTTGAATCTACATGTTGTTGTTTTTCTGGTCTTCAGTCCTGAGACTGGTTTGATACAGCTCTCCATGCTACTCTATACTGTGCAAGCTTCTTCATCTCCCAGTACCTACTGCAGCCTACATCCTTCTGAATCTGCTTAGTGTATTCATCTCTTGGTCTCCCTCTACGATTTTTACCCTCCACGCTGCACTCCAGTACTAAATTGGTGATCCCTTGATGCCTCAGAACATGTCCTACCAACAGATCCCTTCTTCTGGTCAAGTTGTGCCACAAACTCCTCTTCTCCCCAATTCTATTCAATACCTCCTCATTAGTTATGTGATCTACCCATCTAATCTTCAGCATTCTTCTGTAGCACCACATTTCGAAAGCTTCTATTCTCTCCTTGTCTAAACTATTTATCGTCCATGTTTCACTTCCATACATGGCTACACTCCAAACAAATACTTTCAGAAACGGCTTCCTGACACTTAAATCTATACTCAATGTTAACAAATTTCTCTTCTTCAGAAACACTTTCCTTGCCATTGCCAGTCTACATTTTATATCCTCTCTACTTCAATCATCATCAGCTATTTTGCTCCCCAAATAGCAAAACTCCTTTACTACTTTAAGTGTCTCATATTCTAATCTAACTACCTCAGCATCACCTGACTTAATTCGACTACATTCCATTATCCTTGTTTTGCTTTTGTTCATGTTCATCTTACACCCTCCTTTCAAGACACTGTCCAATCCGTTCAACTGCTCTTCCAAGCCCTTTGCTGTCTCTGACAGAATTACAATGTCATCGGCGAACCTCAAAGGTTTTATTTCTTCTCCATGGATTTTAATACCTACTCCAAATTTTTCTTTTGTTTCCTTTACTGCTTGCTCAATATACAGATTGAATAGCATCGGGGAGAGGCTACAACCATGTCTCACTCCATTCCCAACTACTGCTTCTCTTTCATGCCCCTCAACTCTTATAACTGCCATCTGGTTTCTGTACAAATTGTAAATAGCCTTTCGCTCCCTGTATTTTACCCCGGCCACCTTCAGAATTTGAAAGAGAGTATTCCAGTCAACATTGTCAAAAGCTTTCTCTACGTCTACAAATGCTAGAAATGTAGGTTTGCCTTTCCTTCATCTTTCTTCTAAGATAAGTCATAGGGTCAGTATTGCCTCACATGTTCCAACATTTCTACGGAATCCAAACTGATCTTCCCCGAGGTCGGCTTCTATCAGTTTTTCCATTCGTCTGTAAAGAATTCGTGTTAGTATTTTGCAGCTGTGACTTGTTAAACTGATAGTTCGGTAATTTTCACATCTGTCAACACCTGCTTTCTTTGGGATTGGAATTATTATATTATTCTTGAAGTCTGAGGGAATTTCGCCTGTCTCATACATCTTGCTCACCAGATGGTAGAGTTTTGTCAGGACTGGCTCTCCCAAGGCCGTCAGTAGTTCCAATGGAATGTTGTCTACTCCGGGGGCCTTGTTTCGACTCAGGTCTTTCAGTGCTCTGTCAAACTCTTCACGCAGTATCATATCTCCCATTTCATCTTCATCTACATCCTCTTCCGTTTCCAGAATATTGTCCTCAAGTACATCGCCCTTCCACCTTTCTGCTTTCCCCTCTTTGCTTAGAACTGGGTTTCCATCTGAGCTCTTGATATTCATGCAAATGGTTCTCTTTTCTCCAAAGGTCTCTTTAATTTTCCTGTAAGCAGTATCTACCTTAGCCCTCGTGAGATAAGCCTCTACATCCTTACATTTGTCCTCTACACAATCTACATGAATTTCTAATTTCCAGTTATGTCTGAGCGTGATTTGGTGAGGACATCTGCGTCAGAAAACCAGAAAACAGAACACACTCTGAAACATAGCTCCAGAAACAATCAACATAACAACTATCTCGGTATCTTATAGTGTGGCATTTGCTGTGAGTAGATTTCTGCAGAATGCACTGTTATTCATTTAACGAAATATTCTTATTTCTCATGTTTGCACAATAAATCTGTTAATGACTTCAGCTGCATTACTCCAGAAAATAATCGCATAAAACAATATGGCGAATGGTAATATACGAAATAAGACTGGATTTTGTGTACACAGTAACATAGTACGAGATACTTGTAAGTACAACCCATGCCAAACTGAGTTTTTTTACTGTATTATTCTCGTAGTCCTTTCAACTGGTTAATTCTCTGAAAACTAGACACATTGAAGGTAATTGCTGTTGCAGCTGTATGCAGTTTTATGCGTACAAGCTTCATTACACAATAGCATCAGTAAGTTTCAAAGACAAGTAAAACTGTCTCTCTTGACTCAACAGTGGGTTTTTCACATTTAGTGATGGAGTGCAGATGACCCTGAGTGTTCATTTCTGTCAGTAGTCATGGACACATATTAGGATGTGTACTCACACTGAATTATTCTTGAAATTACAGGAATGAGAATTAATTTCATCATCTAGACCATAGTCCAGGGTAAAAGCAGGACTCATAAAAAGTTTATTTAAATGTTGTAGCATAACGAAATGAGTAGTTTGCTCATTAAATAAAGGAAAGGCAATCACTCTTCTTGGACAGAAACTGGAAGAAGACCAAGAACAAGATGGAGAGCTCAGGTGAGGGAAGATTTGAACCAAAGAGGATTACAATGGGAGGAAATGTGAACAACAGTCTTTGCACGAAATGAGAAGATTGGAAGAGGCGCTGTGAATGACTTGCATAAGAAGAAGAAGAAGAAGGACTCACCTTTAGCAGATTGAGGTGTGGCAACCAGACACACACATAACCGAACACAGTATTAACAAGCTTTTGAATTCTGGATCTCCTTCTCGCACAATGTCCACACTTCCACACACACCGTACACAAACTGAACACAAGAGGTTTGATTTAGTGTGTCACCAATAAAAAACTCTGTTAGGTGTAGGATACAGCTCTTTGTTCAACACTGCATAATATTTTGTAAGCTGTCTACATGATTCCTTGTGCATCGAATCAAGTTTGCCCATATTCTTTGTTTCATCTAGTGAAATTTCATTTAGGCCCCTAATTAGTATAGCTACAAATTTTATCCCCTCTCTCATTCCACCCAATACAACTCCTCAATGCAGTCAAGTTGCAACCCCAACATTGCGTATTCAGCCAGTACAATATACATGTACAGGTGTGTGGGTGGGTGCATGTGTGCGCACACACATGCAATCCAGCTAAAAAAATGTCAAAATGCCAGCAAGTTTTCTGTCCTGCTTATGTGTCTGTCAATAATGCAACAGCTCTACTGCTTGGTGAATTGTTACCTTTGCCCCTAAATTGTTTATGTTTCACCAGGATTTTCCATTGCCATATGTTATAGCACTGGGAGAGCACTTAAAGATCTTTAATGTTAGGGCCACCTTTCAAGATTTTACAAAACAAAGAAAGAAAACTTTGTGGTGAAAATTTTTTATTGCTTGCCAAAACATTCACCTTTGGAATTTATACAGTTTTGCATGCATTAAAACTAATTTTGGTAACATTTTTTCCCACTGTGTTTGCATCTAAAAAATCTGCTTTTGGAAGGATTCTACATGTCCTTTAGATGACAAAAATCTCCATTCATACATTTTTAATAACATAATGGAATAAAAAGAAGTCATTAAGCAATAATTCAGATAAATAAGGGCAATGAAATATTAATTTCATGATTTTCTCCTTCAAATAATCAATTGCCTGACAGACACCACTGTGATGATAAAGAACAACACATTTTTGGTTATTTTCCTGATTTTATCTCTTCAGTAATGGACAAATTCCAGTTTAGACACAGAACAAGTGATCATTTTCATGTAAGTGCTTCACGAACAAACAACTTTTCTTAGTTTCAGCTAAACTTGGAGCAACCAAACAGCTGATTTCAGCTTCATTTCCAGGGAGTATGAATATATCCAATTTTCATCTCCTGCTATGAAGCTGAATACAGATTTTGCATTTCCTTGGTTGAATTATTTGAGAATTTCCTTACAATTGACAAGTTAACATTTTTGAGCTTTGGCAAAACTATGTGGAAGCTATCAAAAACAGATCTTTTTCACAGCTGAATGTTCATGCAAAATCTAATTTACTGCAATTTTCGAGATGCCTATCAATGTCTTTCAGAACGACTACTGATTTTGATCTACCTTTTCTGAACGCGAATCATAAAAAATCACCAAAAGGAAAGCTTCATGCGAAATCTACATTTCTTTAGAATACTGTTTCTTTAAAAATTCATGGTAAACTAACTACTTGGTCAATTTCTTAGCTGACATATTTTAAGACAATAACACTGTCACATTTCAATAGTGCCACCTATAGTTAAGTCAGCATGAGTTGATCCCTGACAGCTGCAGAGGACTGCGTGTGGCAGATACATGGGACTACGTCAACTGATAATGTAACGCAATTTTGTAAACGTCTCTAAGCAAATGCCCTCATGTTGTCAGGGCTCCATAGCCAGCTAGTGTTTTAGCCTGCAGCCACTAGCACTTCACAGCTGAAAGCTGCCAACAATGCTGCAAGCTGTCAAGGATCTTCTTAGACGGCCTTGGCTATAGTGGTTGTTTATATAAACACGTGGCTCCTAAAAGACAAATTTAGAAAGGTCAAGAATGAGAACAAAGGCATTACAAAACACAAAATCTTGGTGCAGTTTCTCTGTGCAATTTTACCTCATAGGACATGAAATTGTGTTGTGTACACAGTCAAGATGTTGATGATTCATTCTTTCACTCACGCACACCTCACATGTATGTGGAATGAATCAAGCAATACATTAACAGACAGAAGCAGGCGTTGCAGGCTACTTATGTAAAGTACGCTAACAATAAATTCTGACCAATTCTAAGTTACTCACAATTATAATTATGGGAACTATTTAAAGATTAGTTTGTATGTGTATATGTATCTTGGGAGGAAAACATTTGTAATAAAGTTCTTGGAGAATGTAAATACTTTAATTTGAAGAAAGAGAACTTCTCAGCCAAGATCGCATGTGTAAAATCGCCTTACTTGGTGCTTTTGCACCAGTAATGTACTGTATGATCTGTAATACGGCATGGATGAACTTGGCGTAGCACTTTGTAAATACTGGTTTACCTTTTAACATACTGTACATACTAGTTTTAACTTTGACATGCCAGTGCATCTTACATCAACTATCGAGCGAATTAAAATTTGAAGAAAATTTATATGTCAAACTGGGTACAGTTATTAGCCCATACAAGGATCAGATGATGGTTACTCTGTTTACCAAAACCAGTTGTCATAAATAAATGTGGGATACCGTCTTTCTTCTAGTTGATTATTTACAGGTCACCCCTTATTACTCAGCATGAGATTTTTTAGGATTTTAGGACTTTAGGATTAAAGGAGAACACTCGTCGAAAGACAGAAGCACTTAGTTCTCATTCCACGTGGGAAAAAATATACACTCCTGGAAATGGAAAAAAGAACACATTGACACCGGTGTGTCAGACCCACCATACTTGCTCCGGACACTGCGAGAGGGCTGTACAAGCAATGATTACACGCACGGCACAGCGGACACACCAGGAACCGCGGTGTTGGCCGTCGAATGGCGCTAGCTGCGCAGCATTTGTGCACCGCCGCCGTCAGTGTCAGCCAGTTTGCCGTGGCATACGGAGCTCCATCGCAGTCTTTAACACTGGTAGCATGCCGCGACAGCGTGGATGTGAACCGTATGTGCAGTTGACGGACTTTGAGCGAGGGCGTATAGTGGGCATGCGGGAGGCCGGGTGGACGTACCGCCGAATTGCTCAACACGTGGGGCGTGAGGTCTCCACAGTACATTGATGTTGTCGCCAGTGGTCGGCGGAAGGTGCACGTGCCCGTCGACCTGGGACCGGACCGCAGCGACGCACGGATGCACGCCAAGACCGTAGGATCCTACGCAGTGCCGTAGGGGACCGCACCGCCACTTCCCAGCAAATTAGGGACACTGTTGCTCCTGGGGTATCGGCGAGGACCATTCGCAACCGTCTCCATGAAGCTGGGCTACGGTCCCGCACACCGTTAGGCCGTCTTCCGCTCACGCACCAACATCGTGCAGCCCGCCTCCAGTGGTGTCGCGACAGGCGTGAATGGAGGGACGAATGGAGACGTGTCGTCTTCAGCGATGAGAGTCGCTTCTGCCTTGGTGCCAATGATGGTCGTATGCGTGTTTGGCGCCGTGCAGGTGAGCGCCACAATCAGGACTGCATACGACCGAGGCACACAGGGCCAACACCCGGCATCATGGTGTGGGGAGCGATCTCCTACATTGGCCGTACACCACAGGTGATCGTCGAGGGGACACTGAATAGTGCACGGTACATCCAAACCGTCATCGAACCCATCGTTCTACCATTCCTAGACCGGCAAGGGAAATTGCTGTTCCAACAGGACAATGCACGTCCGCATGTATCCCGTGCCACCCAACGTGCTCTAGAAGGTGTAAGTCAACTACCCTGGCCAGCAAGATCTCCGGATCCGTCCCCCATTGAGCATGTTTGGGACTGGATGAAGCGTCGTCTCACGCGGTCTGCACGTCCAGCACGAACGCTGGTCCAACTGAGGCGCCAGGTGGAAATGGCATGGCAAGCCGTTCCACGGGACTACATCCAGCATCTCTACGATCGTCTCCATGGGAGAATAGCAGCCTGCATTGCTGCGAAAGGTGGATATACACTGTACTAGTGCCGACATTGTGCATGCTCTGTTGCCTGTGTCTATGTGCCTGTGGTTCTGTCAGTGTGATCATGTGATGTATCTGACCGCAGGAATGTGTCAATAAAGTTTCCCCTTCCTGGGACAATGAATTCACGGTGTTCTTATTTCAATTTCCAGGAGTGTATATAAAAACAAAGATGAGGTGACTTACCGAACGAAAGCGCTGGCAGGTCGATAGACACACAAACAAACACAAACATACACACAAAATTCTAGCTTTCGCAACCAACGGTTGCCTCATCAGGAAAGAGGGAAGGAGAGGGAAAGACGAAAGGATGTGGGTTTTAAGGGAGAGGGTAAGGAGTCATTCCAATCCCGGGAGCGGAAAGACTTTGCCCAAACTCTTTGCCTTTACAAATGTCTGCTTGTGTCTGTATGTGTGGATGGATATGTGTGTGTGTGTGTGTGTGTGTGTGTGTGTGTGTGTGTGTGTGTGTGTGTGCGAGTGTATACCTGTCCTTTTTTCCCCCTAAGGTAAGTCTTTCCGCTCCCGGGATTGGAATGACTCCTTACCCTCTCCCTTAAAACCCACATCCTTTCGTCTTTCCCTCTCCTTCCCTCTTTCCTGATGAGGCAACCGTTGGTTACGAAAGCTAGAATTTTGTGTGTATGTTTGTGTTTGTTTGTGTGTCTATCAACCTGCCAGCGCTTTCATTCGGTAAGTCACCTCATCTTTGTTTTTTTATATATATATAGACACACACACACACACACACACACACACCAGATGATGTGACTTACCAAACGAAAGCACTGGCACGTCGATATACACACAAACAAACACAAACATTCACACAAAATTCAAGCTTTCGCAACCAACGGTTGCTTCGTCAGGAAAGAGGGAAGGAGAGGGAAAGATGAAAGGATGTGGGTTTTAAGGGAGAGGGTAAGGAGTAATTCCAATTCCGGGAGTGGAAAGACTTACCTTAGGGGGGGAAAAAGAACAAGTATACACTCGCACACACACACACACACATATCCATCCGCATATACACAGACACAAGCAGACATTTGTAAAGGCAAAGAGTTTGGGCAAAGTCTTTCCGCTCCTGGGATTGGAATGACTCCTTACTCTCTCCCTTAAAACCCACATCCTTTCGTCTTTCCCTCTCCTTTCCTCTTTCCTGATGAAGCAACCGTTGGTTGCGAAAGCTTGAATTTTGTGTGTTTGTTTGTGTGTCTATCGACGTGCCAGCGCTTTCGTTTGGTAAGTCACATCATCTTTGTTTTTAGATATATTTTTCCCACGTGGAATGTTTCCCTCTGTTATATATATACACTGTGCTGGCCAGACTAATAATGCCAATGCTATTTTGCAGCAGGTAGGCTAATTGTGGAGAGGGTAGTGTCGGGTGGGATGTATAGAAGGAGAGGGTGGCGAGAGGCAGGGAGAGGGACAGGGGATTTGTGGCTAACAGCTTGGAGTTAGCCAGCTAGGAATGCAGGAGGGAGGAGTGGCAGGTATACAGGCCTGCACAATTGTACAATGCAGCAGAAGCAGCACACGATGAAGGCAATGTGTGGACACGAATGGCTGGGGGTGACACGACAGACGAAGGGGAAACTGTTGGGTGGAGAGTGCAAGCTAGCAAGTTTTCTTTTCTTTGTGTGTGCCTATCAATAACTTAACACTTCTGTTTTTTGGTGAGAGGTCTACTTTAATCCTAAAGTATTTGGGAAGAAAACAGCCGCTTAAAAATAACAGCTGTTATACTAATCATCTGCTGTTTTTATCTAATACATCAAACAAAGTATTTACATAATTTTACACAAACAACTAGCAGCTCTTCATATACTGGCTGTGCCAAGCACTGTTGAATACAAGCACTACAATTATGTAGAATTTACATCACTGGGTCCAAATATTATATACAAAGAGTGACTATATTCTTTTCCTTTGTTTTTGAATAACTGAGGACTTTCAATTTCCTGCCTGATGTTTACTGCCAACTTGTTACTGACTTCTGTGCCACAGTAAAAAACCCCATTATGAACTCTAGATAAGGGGGCATACTCTGTATGGAAATTATTTTTAGTCCTAGTTTTGGGGTTGTGCATTGCCTTTGTGAACCCAAAGTCACCCTTGTTATTAACCAGAGATACAATTAGGCAAAATGTTGAGTTACAAACTTCATGAAATGTTCACATGTCCCACATCTGTAAACTAAATACTTTTCTAAGCTCACTTGCACTTGTAGTGTGAGGCTCTATGAGTCCACATTCCATTCCGCATCATTCCACCTCAGTGATGGTTACTGAATATTTTGGTTGCATGTGATTGATTTGTGAGCTGCTGTGATATGGATTTATTCAAATTCAAAAAAGGAGTAGTGATGTGGAACATATATTTGCTTTGCACATAATTAATTTCATTACATAATATGAGCTCGAATTCTGTACCAGAGGGTGTATGCGTGGAAGCAATCAGAGCCAACATAGCAGACCTTACAGTGTATTCTCACTGGAAAGGAGTACACGGCCATCAGGAAGATTTCAGATCATTGATAGAATAATACTGCCACAGACTCCCCAAGTTAAAATGAAGTTTCCCTGCAATTACAGGATCAACACTTTCACATGAGTGGGGGAAGAATGCAAAGTAGTGTGAAGCTACTTAATTTCTGACACGCTCTACAGAGAGTTTCAGAGCAGAATGTGAGACAAGTACTTAAGGGAAAAGATTTACACAAAATAGCAGTTTCTCTCCACTAAAACTAGGATAAATCTTCTGGTTTTTTTTTTTGGGAGGCATGCCTCAGGACCACACACTCAATGGAAGCCGATAAAACCAACAATTTATGGCGAGAATCCATTTACTAATTATGACAAGAGCTACAGAGAAGCTATCAGACTCTCCCTCATGTTGTATTACACAAAAGGCAGCTTCAATATTGATGAATCATCCAAATAGGTACAGCAATGCCACCCCTTGGTGTTACAGGTTGAGGCGCAGCTTTGCACCTTGTTTCACATCTCACAAAACTGTCTGATGTGCGAGGGCTTCATGTTAGCATTTTACTGGCAGTAACTAAAACCAGTGAAGCCACTGGGTTTCAGTAAATAATGTTAAGGCTATAATATTTGATGAAATTTTGCAAGTCATGAAATAATGTGTAACACTAACAAGGTAAGATTAACATTTGGCTCTCACTGCTTCTGTACCTGGCACATTTGTAATTGAGGAATAGTACTTTGTATTGTTTTATAAAAATGAAAATAACCAATTTTTGGCAATATAATGTAATTGGATAGATAAAAAATCTACTCACCAAGCGGCAGCACGAGAACACACACATAAAAAAGTGTTTTATGTATGCAAGCTTTCTGTGCCAGTGGCTCCTTCTTCTGGCAGAAAGGTTGAAAGGGAAGGAAGAGGTATTCTCATCCTGTCCGGTATGACTCCCCTGACCCATGGTTCTGGGTGACTTTTCCAAACTCTACCCCTTTTCATTCACCCCTCTTCCTTCCCTTTCAACCCTCCAGCTGGAAGAGGGAGCCACGAGCTCCAAAAGCTTGCATGTGTAAAACTTTTTTTTATATGTGTATTCTTGTGCTGCTGCTTTGTTTGTATTTTTTTTTTTTTTTTTTTTTTTTAGGTAGCCACAGCACTTCAAGGTAAATAGTTTCCTTTCAAAAGTCAAATTTATTCTGACTTGTGCATGAATCAAAACCTTTCATTAAAAATGCAAGGGTTTCTCACTGCTTTAACTATGCTATAGAGAGATCATACTGTGTGCTTGTGCTTTTTGAAAATGAGATGCACGTAGAAACTTCAGTCAGTGGGATGATATGCAGCGCCAAGGTAAGCGGATTTAAGTGGGGGTCCATTACCACACTATCTGGGCACCAGCAAGATGTAGCTACATGTCTTACCCACTCACCTTATCACAGAGGTAAAGGCACACTATGCTACAATTTGGTGCATTGGCCAGGAAATGTTTAATTCATTGTTTTCATATTTTATGCTTGCAGGTAATAAATGTTTCCACACTGTTTGGATGTGGTGCTCGGAGTCAGAATAGACACATAATATGACTGAGCAAACTGACTCACACATTGCCACTCAACCAGAGATTGGTTGTGGTACGGTTAGAAAATGACATAGAGCACTTTAGCAGTAGCTGGGAAGTGCAACACAGGAGTGCATGAATGGCTCTCGATGAAATTCACCCTTGTTGTGAGTCAACTTGACCACCACTATGCCGCAGAAGTACAAGATGTGATTACTGCACCATCTCAAGAGATTAATACAAAAGGCTCACATTGGATTAATCCGAAGAGTCGCAGCATCGCACAGGAAGCGAATCCATCACATGCTGACACAAGAAGACATATGCAATTGCAAGCGGTCAGCAATATTAGCATCGTTTGTGGAGCAAGGTATATACAGTTACAGTTCCTGACAATCTACTACAAACACTGTGGAGCAGCAGGCTGCCATCACAAGTCAAAGCGATCATGGGGTCACAAATGGAAATGTTGTTGGACACCGTAAAGGAGCTCGCCAATCAAATTCAAGAGGCCATTGCACTTCCACAGGTTAATACAGTGGCAGTGCTGGGCACTAGAACAACAGTGACAGTAACAGTTGGGTGCAAATAGTTTGACTCATTGGCAGCACACAGTTCAGTACGATGCTATCACAAAGGTTTAGGGAAAGGGGTAGAGTTTGGAAAAGTCACCCAGAACCTCGGGTCAGGGGAGACTTATAGGATGGAATGAGAAGGAAAGTCTTTCCTTCTCATCCCAACTGGTAAGTCCCCCCTGACTCGGGGTTCTGAGACTCTTTTCCAAACTCCAACCTCCTCCTAAACTCCTCCAGTCCTTTTCCTTCGGCCCTTTTCCTTCCCCTTCAACCCTTCTGCCAGAAGAAGGAGCCACTGACTCTGAAGCTGGCATATATAAAACACTTTTTTATATGTGTGTCTTCCTGCTATCATCTGGTGAGTAGATTTTTTATCTATCCATTACATTATATTGTCAAAAATTGACTATTTTCATTGTTATAAAACAACACAAAGCACTAAACACTTCCTCAATTATAGTTGTGCTTGGAAAGGTAGAGGATGTTATCGCCGAAGATAAAAACAAGCTGATCGTCGACCAATGCTACGTCATCGAGCATGGAACAATCTATATGCTGGTAACACCATAGGTTCAGTGAACAAGTACAAAAATGTACAGCACCATGTTCATACTAAAATGAAAGCAGCAGTCAGTAGTAGGCAGAACTGACTGCCCCACAAAGTTATGGTGCCTGTTCATTAGTGATACAAGGTCCCATCCAGATGTATCTGATAGACACCAGCTCAGATTTAAACATCCTACCAAGAACTTCAGTGCACAGCTGTAGACTGCCTATGGCATTCCGTTTATATGTTGCTAATAACTCGTCCACTTCAACACATGGAATACCATGGATCGAGTTGAATTTATGACTGCACCACCCGTTCAACTGAGACTTCACTATCACCAATGTTACGGAGCCGATTATAAGAGCTGACCTCCTGGAACGTTACTGGACTGATGACAGCAGGCCTTCAATACACTATTGGATGTGGTGCTCGGAGTCAGAATAGACACATAATATGACTGAGCAAACTGACTCACACATTACCACTCAACCAGAGATTGGTTGTGGTACATCATCAGAACATCAGCGCACAGTGTTAAGCTGATGCAGGCATCTGTAGTGAAGTATGCCTCTCTTCTAAGACAGTTTCCAACTTTGAGCAGACCTCCATGCACACCTACACATATATCATATAATACGGTGCATAGAACTGAAACTACAGATGATCCTCTGGTATCTTGTAGGTCCATGCATTTGGCACCTGATCATTTGGCCATCGCAGAATTTGACGGGATGCTTAAGAAAGGAATAATCTGACCATCATGTAGCCCATGGTTACCTGCACTGCACCTCTTCCTGAAGAAACGAAGAGGCTGGCATCCACGCACTCAACTCCAGAACTGTACCTGATCACTATCTCATGTTGATGTTGCGTGACTACAATTACATGCTGCATGGCACAACAGTACTCAGTGTTTTGGCTCTGAGCACTATGGGACTTAACATCTGTGGTCATCAGTCCTCTAGAACTTAGAACTAATTAAACCTAACTGACCTAAGGACATCACACACATCCATGCCCGAGGCAGGATTCGAACCTGCGACCATAACGGTCACGTGGTTCCAGACTGCAGCGCCTAGAACCGCACGGCCACACAGGCCAGCTTCAGTGTTTTGGACTGTGCTCAATTATACAAGCAAATATCCGTGGTGGAGGAAGACATTCCCAAGGTGGTGATGATTACCCCATTTGGGCGTGTTGAAAGCAGATTCATGATGTTTGGAATACGAAATGCTGCCCAAACCTGGTAAAGGTTTATCAATTCCACTCTGCAAGGACAGTATGTGAGAAAAGTGCAAATTGTGTTTCACATGTTCGATGTTTTTGGAATCCATGCCACTTAGCCTGGAGGATCATCCTGTTCAACGTATAAAGGATATTAGACAGGAGTTTTGTTGATCACTTCTACTATCCTTCTTGTAAACGGATCCTGGACATGTTCTTTTGTTCGAGGGTCTACAATAGATTATAGTTAGAAGAGGGGAAAATGCAGTACAGAATTTGACAGGGATTCCATTGGGCCCTGGAGCTTTATTCAGTTTTAACAATTTCAGATGGTTCTCAACACCACTGACACTAATATTTATTTCATTCATCTTTTCAGTGGTATGAGAATTAAATTTGGGCAATTCTCCCGGGTTTTCCTTTGTAAAGTAACATTTGAAAATGGAGTTAAGCATTTCAGCTTTTGCTATACTTCCCTCAATTGCAGTTCCTGTCTCATTCAGTAGGGACTGGACACAAACTTTGGTTCCATCAAAGCCTTTACATATGAGCAGAATTTCTATGGGTTTTGTGAAATATTATTTGACAATATTCTGCTACAGTAGTTACCTGAAGCCATCATGCACTGCTTTCTGGACAGCCAAACGCATTTCATTCAGCACCTCTCTATCTGTACCCCTATGCTTTGTTTCACACAAATTAAGCAGTAGATTTTGTCTTTTTTAAAAATTTCTTTACAGTGATTGTATACCATGGAGTTTCCTTACCATTATTAACTGTTCTCCTGGGCGTACATCTATACAGTGCATGATCAATTATTCTTTTATACTTAGACCATAGTTCCTCTTTTTGCATCTGCCCTGCACTGGAAGTTTCACGTTCCTCACTGAGATATGACACTGCTGACTTTTTATTACTTTACTGCAGATAATATCTATCTGCTTGTTTTAGTTGTCTTTGGTACTTAAGTAATCACTGTTGCCACAAACGAGCGTAGTTACTGATACCAGTTTCGATGTGGACATCCTCAAAGAGGTCAGGTCCATTTGTTGCCGTTACATCCAATATACTGTAGTTCCATCATGAGTGGGGTTCCTAACTATCTGTTCTAGGTAGTTTTCTGAGAAGGCACTTAGTAATGCTTCACAGGATGCCTTGTTGTTGTTGTGGTCTTCAGTACAGAACCTGGTTTGATGCAGCCCTCCGTGCTACTCTATCCTGTGCAAGTTTCTTCATTTCCAAGTAACTACTGCAACCTACATTCTTCTGAAACTAGTTAGTGTATTCATCTCTTGGTCTCCCTCTACGGTTTTTACCCTCCACACTGTCCTCCAATACTAATTTGGTGATCCCTCGATTCCACAGAAACATGTCCTACCAACTGATCCTTTCTTCTAGTCAGGTTGTGCCACAAATTCCTCTTCTCCCCAATTCTATTCAGTACCTCCTCATTAGTTACATGATCTACCCGTCTTATCTTCAGCATTCTTCTGTAGCACCACATTTTAAAAGCTTCTATTCTCTCCTTGTCTAAATAGTTATCGTCCATGTTCCACTTCCATACATGGCTACACTCCATACAAACACTTTCAGAAAAAACTTTCTGACACATAAATCTATACTCGATGTTAACAAAATTCTCTTCTTCAAAAATGCTTTCTTTGCCATTGCCAGTCTGCATTTTATATCCTCTCTACTTTGACCATCATAGTTCTTTTGCTCCTCAAAAAGGAAAACTCATCTACTACTTTAAGTGTCTCATTTCCTAATCTAATTCCCTCAGCATCACATGATTTAATCTGACTACATTCCATTATCCTCATTTTGCTTTTGTTGATGTTCATCTCATATCCTTCTTTAAAGATAATGTCCATTCCATTCAACTGCTCTTCCAGGTCCTGTGATGTCTCTGACACAATTACAGTGTCATTGGCAAATTGCAAAGTTGTTATTTCTTCTCCATGGATTTTAATTCCTACTCCAAATTTTTCTTTTGTTTCCTTTACTGCTTGCTCAATATACAGATTGAATAACATCGGGGATAGGCTACAACCCTGCCTCTTTCCCTTCTCAATCAGTTCTGCCCTTTCATACCCCTTAACTCTTATGACTGCCATCTGGTTTCTGTACAAATTGTAGATAGCCTTTCACTCCCTGTATTTGACTCCTGAAACCTTCAGAATTTGATAGAGAGTATTCCAATCAACTTTGTCAAAAGTCTACAAATGCTAGAACATAGGTTTGCCTTTCCTTAATCCATCTTCTAACATAAGTCATACGGTCAGTACTGTCTCACATGTTCCAACATTTCTACAAAACCCAAACTGACCCTCTACCAGCTTTTCCAGTTGTGTGTAAACAATTTGTGTTAGTATTTTGCAACCGTGACTTATTAAACTGATAGTTTGGTAATTTTCACACCTGTCAACACCTGCTTTCTTTGGGATTGGAATTATTATATTCTTCTTGAAGTCTGAGGGTATTTCACCTGTCTCATACATCTTGCTCACCAGTTGGTAGAGTTTTGTCAGGGCCAGCTCTCCCAAGGCTATCAGTAGTTATAATGGAACGTTTTCTACTCCTGAGGCTTTGTTTCAGCTTAGGTCTTTCAGTGCTCTGTCAAACTCTTCATACAGTATCATATCTCCCATTTCATCTTCATCTATGTCCTCTTCCATTTCCATAATACCGCCCTCAAGCACATTGCCCTTGTATAGACTGTCTAGATACTCCTTCCACCTTTTTGCTTTCCTTTCTTTGCTTAGAACTGGTTTTCCATCTGAGCTCTCTTTTCTCTAATGGTCTCTTTAATTTTCCTGTAGGCAGTATCTATCTTATCCCTAGTGATAACACCCTAATGAAACTGTAATCTGGAGATGAATCTGGTGAGCTATAGAAGGACCGAATTATCATTTTATGCCAATTGCTGATATTGAATCTTGCCCAAATAAAGTCTCTGCAGCTTCAGTTTCTATCTCAGTCGATTTGGGTTTCTTGACTGTTGTGACAAATACACCACCTCCAGTTCCCAATTGCCTATCCTTTCAATATTCACTTACATTATCCCCCCCCCCCCCCCCCCAAATCTCACTGCTGTAAATATCAGGTTTCAACCAGCTTTCTGCAACTAGTATTATGTGAGCTCCACTGCTTTTCAGGAGCACTTCAAACTCTGGCACTTTGTTGCAAAAGCTTCGGCAGTTAACCATTAGGATTTTAATACTCTCATTTGTGGCAGGTGTTTCTTTTGGCCTTCCACTGACATTTTTGTGTTTCCTAAAGCTATCACAGCTAACATAAAAAAAATCCTTGTATCCTGCGAGTCAGCTATGTAAGTAGCAGCCTCTTATGTGTGGTGTACACCTGATCCATTTAGGGGGACTCTACAGTTCTCAACTCTATGGCGCAGCTTATCTTGTCACAGAAGCATTGAAGTCCCTGGTTCAGTCCTTCCATTTCACATAGAAAATGTTGTGGGGATGGCAATCCAGACTGAGTTTTATTGAAAGAAAACTTAGAAGATGCAGCTGATCTACTAAAGCCTACACTACATTTGTTCGTGCTCTGCTGGAGTATCCATACCAGACAGAACTGACAGAGGACATCGATGTTGTTGTTGTGGTCTTCAGTCCTGAGACTGGTTTGATGCAGCTCTCCATGCTACTCTATCCTGTGCAAGCTGCTTCATCACCCAGTACCTACTGCAACCTATATCCTTCTGAATCTGTTTAGTGTATTCATCTCTTGGTCTCCCTCTATGATTTTTACCCTCCATGCTGCCCTCCAATGCTAAATTGGTGATCCCTTGATGCCTCAGAACATGTCCTATCAACCGATCCTTTCTTCTAGTTAAGTTGTGCCACAAACTTCTCTTCTCCCCAAACCTATTCAATACCTCCTCATTAGTTATATGATCTACCCATCTAATCTTCAGCATTCTTTTGTAGCACCACATTTCGAAAGCTTCTATTCTCTTCTTGTCCAAACTAGTTATCGTCCATGTTTCACTTCCATACATGGCTACACTCCAAACAAATACTTTCAGAAACAACTTCCACAACTTCCTGACACTTAAATCTATACTCGATGTTAACAAATTTCTCTTCTTCAGAAACGCTTTCCTCTCTACTTCAACCATCATCAGTTATTTTGCTCCCCAAATAGCAAAACTCCTTTACTACTTTAAGTGTCTCATTTCCTAATCTAATTCCCTCAGGATCACCCGACTTAATTCGACTACATTCCATTATCCTCGTTTTGCTTTTGTTGATGTTCATCTTATACCCTCCTTTCATGACACTGTCCATTCCGTTCAACTGCTCTTCCAAGTCCTTTGCTGTCTCCGACAGAATTACAATGTCATCGGCGAACCTCAAAGTTTTTATTTCTTCTCCATGGATTTTAATACCTACTCCAAATTTTTCTTTTGTTTCCTTCTCTGCTTGCTCAATATACAGACTGAATAACATCGGGGAGAGGCTACAACCATGTCTCACTCCCTTCCCAACCACCGCTTCCCTTTCATGCCCCTCAACTCTTATAACTGCCATCTGGTTTCTGTACAAATTGTAAATAGCCTTTTGCTCCCTGTATTTTACCCCTGCCACCTTCAGAATTTGAATGAGAGTGTTCCAGTCAACATTGTCAAAAGCTTTCTCTTAAGTCCACAAATGCTAGAAACATAGGTTTGCCTTTCTTTAATCTAACTTCTAAGGTAAGTCGTAGGGTCAGTATTGCCTCACATGTTCCAACATTTCTACAGAATCCAAACTGATCTTCCCCGAGGTCGGCTTCTATCAGTTTTTCCATTTGTCTGTAAAGAATTCGCATCAGTATTTTGCAGCTGTGACTTATTAAACTGATAGTTTGGTAATTTTCACATCTGTCAGCACCTGCTTTCTTTGGGATCGGAATTATTATATTCTTCTTGAAGTCTGAGGGTATTTCGCCTGTCTCATACATCTTGCTCACCAGATGGGTACATTGCCCTTGTATAGGCCCTCTATATACTCCCTCCACCATTCTGCTTTCCCTTCTTTGCTTAGAACTGGGCTTCCATCTGAGCTCTTGATATTCATACAAGTGGTTCTCTTTTCTCCAAAGGTCTCTTTAATTTTCCTGTAGGCAGTATCTATCTTACCCCTAGTGAGATAACCCTCTGCATCCTTATATTTGTCCTCTAGCCATCCCTGCTTAGCCATTTTGCTCTTCCTGTCGATCTCGTTTTTGAGACGTTTGTATTCCTTTTTGCCTGCTTTATTTACTGCATTTTTATATTTTCTCCTTTCATCAATTAAATTCAATATCTCTTCTGTTACCCAAGGATTTCTACTAGCCCTCATCTTTTTACCTACTTGATCCTCTGCTGCCTTCACTACTTCATCTCTCAAAGCTACCCATTCTTCTTCTACTGTATTTCTTTCCCCCATTCCTGTCGATTGTTCCCTTATGCTCTCCCTGATATTCTGTACAACCTACAACCTCTGGTTCTTTCAGTTTATCCAGGTCCCATCTCCTTAAATTCCCACCCTTTTGCAGTTTCTTCAGTTTTAATCTACAGTTCATAACCAATAGATTGTGATCAGAGTCCACTGGCAACTCAATTTGTATTATTATGAAGTATAGGTGAGAGTGTCATGGATATGAGACACAAGTTGGGATGGCAATCACTAAAATAAAGGTGTTTTTCACAGCAGCAAGATCTTTTTCATTAAATTTCAATTGCCAACTTTCTCCTCCAAATGCAAAAATATTTTCTTGACAACAACCTACATAGGTAGAAATTATCATCATAATAAAATACGAGAAATCAGAGCTCATAAAGAAAAATTTAAGTGTTGGTTTTCCTGGATGCTGTTTTGAGAGTGAAACGGTAGAGAAATACCATATTTACTCGAATCTAAGCCGCACTTTTTTTCCGGTTTTTGTAATCCCAAAAACCACTTGCAGCTTAGAAGGAGTGCAAAGTAAGCGTAAGTTCTGAAATATGTTTGTAGGTGCCGCCACAACTAACTTCTGCCATCAAATATATGTAGCCGGCCTGGGTGGCTCAGCGGTTCTAGGCGCTACAATCTGGAACCGCGACCGCTATGGTCGCAGGTTCGAATCCTGCCTCGGGCATGGATGTGTGTGATGTCCTTAGGTTAGTTAGGTTTAAGTAGTTCTAAGTTCTAGGGGACTGGTGGCCTTAGAAGTTAAGTCCCATAGTGCTCAGAGCCATTTGAACCATTTTGAATATATGTAGCGCTACACAGGCATGCTTTGCAGGCACAAAAATAAATACTGGCCCAAAACCTCTGCGTCAGTAAATAAATTAAAAGAAAAGGTAGAAGAATGTAAACATTATGCCATGTATTCTTTCGTGTTTGCTGCTATCTCATTTAAATCCTGTCTGCCCAATAAACTATGAAACTAGAGTGAGACAACAGCAAACACGGAAGAATATACATATCATGTCATGTTTATATACGTATTATTCTTATGCTGAATAGTGATACAGTAGGAAAAGAGGCACGGCAACTGACTAGATTTTTAAATCTAGGATGACTCTAATTTCTGTGCAGAATGTAATGTACTAAAGAGGTGTTTGCAAAGATTTTCAAACGGAGAAAAAATTTTGCTAAACTCTCGTTCAGAACCTCTTCTATCATACGCAGTCTATTATTTGGTTCTTGTTGATTATTATCAAAGAAAGTAGCAGTGTGAGTAACAACAAATAGCAGTCTCTTGCCATTGTTTCGCTTATGAGGCAATTCCTCTCTTTTTGTTTTTATTGTAAGCCGTGGTAGTGCGCACAAAAGCAAGTCATGCCGCGAGCAGCGACAGGTCGTAAACACTCTTTATCAGAATGTGACAAACAATGCATGACACATTAAAATAATGCAGTTTCAGCTTAGAGTGACGTAAACACCTATAACAAAGAGAACGCCACTTATCAGATCAAAGCAAAATAAGCAATCGATTCACGAAGCACATGAAAAAGGAAGGGTACCCGTACAAATAAGGACGGAGCGCCTGACACATAGCAATGGCTACTTGGTAAAGCTTAACTGTCAAGCTTATGACTTGAACCAAGCCACTGTAGCTGTATCTTCATCCATTTGACCTAAATTGTGTCTCATGTTACAATGGACCAACTTTGTTTCGATTTGGAGGTGCAGTCTAAAACTTTTCTCCACCCTTGAATTTCGAGTCTCAAATTTCAGGTGCGGCTTAGACTCGGGAAATTTTTTTTTTTCCTTGATTTCGAGTCTCATTTTTCAGGTGCGGCTTAGATTCAAGTAAATACGGTAGTCTGACAGTGGTTCAATGAACCCTCTGCAATACACTTAAGTGTGATTTGTAGAGTAGTCATGAAGATGCAGACGTAGCTGAAATTTGTTCATGGGATATGCTCTGAACTGTAGCAATACGCTGCTCGGTAACCTTGTTAGAAAGCTTGGTCACTGCTGTTCTATAACTGTTGATCACATTCAAAATTAAAGGAGTAATTTGTTTTACTGTTTACTGCACAATGACTGTCCAGTATATCTTCAGTTCATCTTGCTTGTACTAGTCCAACTGCCAACAAAAATTAACAAGTTAGACCAGTAGCCATAGTGGGATTAAATATTACATGTCTACACAGTTATTGGAATTAAAAGTGACACATAGTGTGACTGATGTAGTTTGCTGCAGACTACAATGATTATGATACACATATTTGTGCAAACGACTATGTTCACTTCAACTGAGTGTCAAAGGAAACCATTTATGTACACTTGGAATTAGCTATCTGTCAGCAATATTCCTGAGGAACAGTGCATCAACTCATAACATTAGCCCTATCAACAGCAGCAAACGTAAAATCAGACATGGATTTCATAAAATCTGAGACATTTCTCACGAAGTGAAGACTGTATAAAATGGCAGTTAGGCAAGAGGATTCAGATTAAAATATGACTACTGTCTCTTCACAAATAAGATATGTTTTAAATATTAATAAAGTATTGATAATAATACATATATCAGAAGAATGAAGGTCTCATTCATTTTGAACCACAGCAGTGCAAAGTATAATTAAAAAGAAATACATGTAATAATGAGACTTTGTACCTCCAGTCAACTTCTGGAGGCTCGTTTCAAGTTTTTCAAGTTCTGAAAACTTCGTAGCACCATCAGCATCAGCAAAAAGTATAACAGCTCCTCGGGAGCTTAGAACACCCTGAAAATAAAGACAAAGAAAAATCATAATGTGAGCAAAAGCACACATACACTATCAAAAACAGGTAAAGTGGTTGAACTTAATTTAACAGCAAAAATTCATGTACTGTATTAAAAGAAAATTTACTTGAGAAAACAATAAATTGGCAAATGAGCCATCCATTTTGGGGATGCTGCAAACTAGTTGTGGAACAGAACAGGTTATGTTAACTAACTGAGCATGACCTGGATTTAAGTGACTGACTGTTACAAAACCTATATATGCAAAAGAAACAAGATAGAAATATCAGTATTGACTAAAGTAAGTTTTTGACAGGGCAGTAATAGGTAATGCAGCATCTTATCACATCAATCTTAAAACAACTGCACAACTCCCAGTGCCCACAGATTAGGCCTAGTATACACACTGAGTAATTTCAACACATGTTTCTACACTGCAGTAAAATCACAGTAAGCGTATTGCAGCTAGTTCACAGTAGGCCATAAACATGACAAAAAGTGTGAATGAATAGACCTTCTTGCAATGAATATGTTGTGACACAGCATGAATATTTGTTCCAGGCAAGGACTTTAGCCCAAACTCCCATTTATAATGAGCAGTGGTCTTAACTGTTACACTATTAATTCAATTAGAGAGTTATGGGATGAAGCAAGGAAAATAGGAGAATAGGAAAAAATGCAATGGTAGTAGAAGAATTCTGTGAACACAACAATGACAAATGACTTCAGGGAAATTACACAGAAATGGCTGGCAGCAGTCAAGAAAATGAGGCAAGTACAGTACATCACAAACAGAAAATCACAGTAGGGCTGTCTCTGTATTTTACAGTGTCTGTATAGTCCAATGCAATGTTCCTTTGGACATGCATGTACTAGTAACATTCAAAAATTTGCACTAGACCAGCACTCAAACCCAGATTTCCCACTTTATACAAGCAATCACCATAACCTCCCTTGCCATCCGAGTACACCTCTAGGACCAACCCAAACTCCCATATGTCCTGGTGTCTTACATTTCATAATTCTAACATACAAATCGCCTGATTCCTGCTGAGGGAGAGACAGTGTTTTGCTCATCAGATTTCCTTGCTTTGGTATAAAATACAGCACCACAGTGTCTGTATAGTTCAATGCAATGTTCCTTCGGACATACATACATGACACTGCTGACGATTGACAGCCACATTAAATTATGAAATGTATTCTCAAATTGTGAATGTGATTGTACAACGGCTATATGATTTATAACAACTTTTGAAAATTTGTGCTGGACCATGATTCGGACCCAGATTTCTGACTTTAAGCAAGCTGTCACCTTAAATGCCTTGGCCACCGAGCATGCATTGAGGACAAACACAAACTTTCATATCTCCTAGTGTCTTACATCCCAAAGCATTCATAAACAAATTGTATGTTTCACACACAGTGAGGGACATTGTTTGACTAGTCAGATTGCCTTCCTTTGGCATAAAATACAGTAGGGCTGTGTCTGTATTTTCCAGTGTATGTACAGTTCAATGCAATGTTAAATCTTATGATTTGTGAGTGAGCATTATGGGACATTCCTTCAGAAACAACATGTTTAGAAATTTTCCTATGAAGTCCCATCACAGACCTAAGAAAAAAACTGGGAGTCTGGACAAGGGCCTTATGCTTCTGAATGTTGCAAGAAGATCATCTCACTGGTGTCTGTGAACATTGTTCTCCATAGGTCACTTCTCTTGACACAATGCTTGATCATCATCAAACATGCACAACTCAGTAATATACACTCTATTCTAGCACAAAATTCCAGAAAGTGTCCCAGTCAAATAATAACAGTGAAGTAATCTCTCTGTGGATGAACACAGCCACTGACCTCTACTTGCCTACTTTATTTCCCACCCAACTGCTCTATATAGGTTCCATATCAGTACAAGCAAATCTGCATTGCATGGCTTCTTAAACTGGGACTCACATAGTAATCCAGAAAAAAAATGTTTTTGTGACTCTTAATCTTATCCTTCACTTTCACAACAGTGTTCATATTGTTTGTTGCATAGTAAAAAATGATCAACTGCAACCACTCACCACTTACAACCATTGGTTTCGGTTTTTCGTATTTTATTGCAATCATTCATAGCTGTCACTAATAATAGATTTAGGCCATCTGTTTCCTCTGCTTTGACCAATGTGTAACTACTGAAGTGTAGGGAACTCCTGTCAGGTTCCAACAATCACACCCAAGAACTAGCTGTGTTGCCGAATGAGTGGGCATGGATAGTACAAGTGTATGATCTGTTGTGTTGAGAGATCCACCAAACTTCTCAGTTTGAGTGACAGTGTTTATCTGTTTAGTGTAGAAATGACAGAATTTTGTATAAAGTAATCCAGTGTTTCTAATGTGCTTTGGCATACAAGGTCAGAAACAAGCAGGTAGATTTTGTCAAGTTAGGGGCTGGCATTGTTTCACGACATACATAATTCAAAATAGCTTAGCAATAGATAAGTAGTTACATCTTTCAAAGACCAAGTCAACACATAATAATGCGACCACAGATCCTGCAGCAACAGGACCTTTCAGCTATGACAGGTAAGTGCAGAGAAATAGAATTGTAGACATGCATGTGAAAAAGCAAAACTACGATGAAATATTTCAGCAATATGGATTTGCTTTCATTCCTGCAAATACTGAAGAATGAAATATGCAACCAATTTGGAAAATTGCTTAGCGATTGAAAGTCAGGAACTTACATAATTTGAAAGTCACCCACTTATGAAACTTGCTTCCTAATCCAAAAGACCTGCACAGTTTTTAATGGCTATTGGAATCATCTTATATAGAAAAAGAATTACTGAATCCCACACATTGATCAATGGGAAACAGTTAAGAGCATCCTATGAAGCCTATAACTTAACTGCAAAGATTAAGAAATCATATAATTTAGGCAAGATCATATGTTATCAGCCAGTGGCAGTAAGAATGAATAGGATTATTCTGAGCCAAAAACTTGTATGCATAGATGCATGCACATATGTGCTCTCACTCTCTCTCTCTCTCTCTCCCACACACACACACACACACACAAACAATCGTACTACACATTCAGAAATTATTCTTTGGAGTAGAAGAAGTTGTCAAGCAGATAGTTTGTACTTGAAATTAATTTTATTCTCTATTAAAATCTTTACTTCAGTGGACAGGTGGTCAAAGATTTTTATGGCTGAAACCTCACTTCTTTCTGTGCCATACTAAACCTGAGTTATGGATAGTGTAAATCATTTCTCCTACCAGTATCACATTTATGAAAGTTACTGTTGTTTTCAAACTGTGACTGATTGTTGGCAACAAACAATGTAAGGAACTAAGTGTACTGTGACGCTGTTGTTACTATGCTCAGCTGGTTAAAGAGCTGTCTACAAAATGTTCTAGGGTGGATACGTGCAGAAAACATTGTTCTTTCCTCAATGACAGGTTAACCCAGGAATATGATGCCATAAGACAGTTGATGTGGCCTTAAGTCCAAAAACTGGTTTGATGCAGCACTCCACGTTACTCTATCCTGTGCTAGCCTCTTCCTCCCCAAATAACTACTGCAAGTTAAATTCTTCTGAATTTGCTTACTGTATTCATCTCCTGGTCTCCCTCTACAATTTTTACCCCCACAATTTCCTCCAATACTAAAGTGGTGTTCTCTCTATGTCTCATAAAGTGACCTATCAACCGATCCCTTCTTCTAGTCATGTTGTGCACAAATTTCTGTTCTCCCTAATTCTACTCAGTACCTCATCATTATTTACGTGATCTACCCACACAATCTTCAGCATTCTTCTGCAGAACCACATTTCAAAAGCTTCTATTCTCTTCTTGTCTAAACTTGTCTTCCTGACAATCTATATCCAATATTAAGAGAGTTCTCTTCTTCATAAACACTTTTCGTCATTGTCAGTCCACATTTTATATCTTCTCTGATTCATCCACTATCAGTTACTTTGCTGCCCAAATAACAAAACTGACCTGCTACTTTTAGTGTCTCATTTCCCAACCTAATTCCCTCACATTGCCTGATTTAATTCTACTACATTCCATTACCCTTATTTTGCTTTTGCTGACATTCATCTTATATCCTCCTTTCAAGACACTGTTCATTCTGTCGAACTGCTCTTCCAAGTCCTTTGCTGTCTCTGACAGAATTAAATCGTCATCAGCAAACTTCAAAGTTTTTATTTCTTCTCCCTAAACTTTAATTCCTACTACAAATTTTTCTTTTGTTTCCTTTTCTGCTTGCCCAGTGAACAGACTGAATAACATCGGTGATAGGCTACAACCCCATCTCACTACCTTCTCAACCACTGCTTCCCTTTCATGACCCTTGACTCTTATAACTGCAGTCTGGTTTTTGTAAACATTTTAAATAGCCTTTTGCTCTCTGTATTTTACCCCTGCTACCTTCAAGATTTAAAAGAATAGTACTCCAGTCAACAATGTCAAAACTTTCTCTGAGTCTGCAAATGCTATAAATGTAGGTTTGCCTTCCTTAATTTATCTTCTACGAGAAGTCATAGGTTCAGTAGTGCCTCACGTGTTATAACATTTCTCCAGAATCCAAAATGATCTTCCCCATGGTCAGCTTCTACCACTGTTTCTATTCTTCTGTAAAGAATTTGTGTTAGTATGCTGCAACCACAACTTATTAAACTGATAATTCGGTAATATTCACTCCTATCGGCACATACTTTCTTTGGAACTTTTTATTTATTTACTTGTGTCCACAACATAACATACATGTATAGCCAATGTTTCCTTGTCGGGTGAGTCTCATTTCAAATTATACTGAGAAGGCGGACGTGTACAGGTATAGAGACAACCTCATGAATCCATTGATTCTGCATGTCAGCAGTGGACTGTTCAAGCTGGTAGAGGCTCCGTAATGGTGTGAGGCATATTCAATTGGAGTGATATGGGACACCTGATGCATCTAGATATGATTCAGACAGGTGACATGTGCTTAAGCAGCCTGTCTGATCACCTGCATCCATTCATGCCCATTGTGCATTCCGATGGACATGGGCATTTCCAGAAGGACAATATAACAACCCACACGTTCAGAATTGTTACACAGTAGCTCCAGGAACACTATTCTGAGTTTAAACACTTCCGCTGGCTACCAAACTCACCAAACATGAACATTATTGAGCACATCTGGGATGCCTTGCAACGTGCTGCTCAGGAGAGATCTCCACCCCCTCATACTCTCAGATTTATGGACAACCCTGTGGAATTCAGGGTGTTAATTCCCTCCAGCACTACTTCAGACACTAGTCAAGTCCATGCCACGTCATGATGCAGCAGCTCTGTGTGCTCACGGGGGCCCTGCACGGTATTAGGTAGGTGTACAAGTTTCTTTGGTTCTTCAGTGTATGTTGCTTATCATGCACTGCATTAGTGTTTCATTTAAAAATGTAAGAACTGCTGACTATGTTGACTTTCTAGCTCTGGACCAATCTTGTGAGTCCTTTATGAGTCAAAATGGTCTATAATTAGCAATTTCACATTTTGGTTGGTTGGTTTGTCTGGGGGGAGGCCAGTAAATAGTGATGTCACTGGCCCCATTGGATTAGAGAAAGATGAGAAACGAAATGAGCCATGCCCTTGCAAAGGAACCATCCCCGCATTTGCCTGAAGCGATTTAGAGAAATCATGCAAAATGTAAATCAGGATGGCCAGATGCGGGTTTGGACCATTGTCCTCCCGCATGCGAGCCCAGTGCGCTAACCACTTCACGATGCGCTGTCCCCGCCCCACTGATGAGTTTTATTATTTGCGTAGTTCGGCTCTGTCTTAATGTTGACTAAATTCGTCAAGTGAAAGAGGAGACAGCGCAGCTAATGAAGAAAATGTCGCCTATGGCGATCATTCACCAGTAACTGACGCTGTCTGACAGCTTCTCGTAATATCTCTTATTCAGAACTCCTTTTTTACAATAGTTACAGCGATTTATTTCTGATACCTATGTACAGTCGGCTCTTCAGGTACCGCCTACTGCGTTACCGGCCGTTAAATTGCTTCTTCCTACTTTCGCTGTTATACACAAAGTTCCTCATTATACATTCTTCGTTTTTTTCCTCCGAAGTCCAACAACCGCCTCGGAGTATCCCACCGCCGCGACTCTGGACCTCCATGGAGCGACATCATCAGCCTCACTGTGTATGCTCCATGGCGGCCCGCTACTTGCCACGTCAACGAAAGTCCGCGCCGGTTGCTGGCTCGGTGTTTGAATTATCTGCACATATAAAAACCAAATACTTCCACAGTATTTATGCACATAACTAACAAATCCTAACCAGCAACTCAATTTTATCATTTAATTAGAATTTGAGCAAGGCCAGGGGCGATAGATGGCGCATGCAACAGACCACTTGTCGTCTGTTACACCACAACGACCTTGCTTGGTTTCATCTTTTGCACCCTTCTTATACAGAGGTGTTACTTTATCAATATTACTCTATTTGGATATACACTTTCTCAAATGATGATTTACTATGTCTACTAGTGGTGCCACAAGAAATGTTACACAAGTTTTGATGATAGTATCTGTTCTCACCAGCACCCAATGAATATTTATTAGGTAATCTCTTTATAATTTTACAGTTCCTTGGGTGTTGCTGGATGCATGAATAATGTATTTGCATGAATTTTTTGATCTGATTGTACACTCTTATTGTAGGGCTGTTTTTTCGCGAGTTTTTATCAAATGCTGTGCTACGTTGGAGAAATAATGGTTGAAAGCACTAGCCACTGTTATTAATAATGAAGTCTGTAGTACTGTCATCAACTGGCCCTGCACCTATTACTCTTCTTATAACTTGCCAGGTTGCTGCAGTTTTATTCTTGAAATTACACATTAATTTGTCATTTTCTAGTTTTTTGTTTTTGAAAACACTTGTTTTAATATTCATTTGTATCTTTTGAAGTAGGTAATAAAGTCAGGACTAGTATTTTGCTTGGAATATTCACAAAACTTCCTTCTATTTTGGCATGGTATCAAAAGAGGAACCAGCATTAAAAAAAGAAATGTACTATACCTGGATTATATGTTTTTAGGTAAATGAGCATACTAGGGACCAATTTGGTGTTTTTAGCAGTAAGTGAGAAATACATTGGAAAGTATCATTTTCTGTTAAATGGAGAAAAAATTCAATGCATATGTGTATGAAGTGGAACACAACTGCAGCAAATGGGCTCAGAAGTATATTAGAGAGAAAGGAGGCTACTTGTGGGGCACATACAAACAAAGAGGTCGCATGCGGAAGCAAAGAGAATTTTGTCGGATGAATAGCATGCATATTTAGAAAAACTGTGTGCAGAGTTATTAATTATCCTAGCTTTCAAACTGTTAGTTCCTTCCTCATGGAAGAAAGGAGGATATACTGGAGCAGGTTGGCAAAAGGAGCTATTAACACTTACTTTGGCCCTATTTTGTATCTGAATCAATATTTGTGTGCCATTTTGTAGTTAGCTTATGTCTAATGTTGTATCTGTCATGGAAATTCTTTGTCTATGCATACATGTTTCAGTTATGTGAGTTTTTGAACAATGTTGTTTAAATTATGCTTGTGAACTTAAATAACTATTTAAATGATTGTTATGTAATGTACTGTAAAGGACTTGGTCCACAGTTAGGGAACAGAGGGTTAAATGTAAGAGATGTGGGGAAGCAGATTATTGTGGCTCATATTCCCAGAGTTTTGAGGCCAAAAGAGCTTAAGGGCAGTATTTATGGGCCTCAGATGCTGCATTTGGTGATACCATTATCATGGCATGATTTTTAGCCCTATAAATATCATTCCGACACCAAGAAGATATGTAACAGGGTGAGGCCAACAGTACTGCTATGACTGCATTGCCGCCAAGTTAATAGCCACTGCAAATTATGCCACCAGCACCACTAGCCTTCCACTAAATTGTTTATTTTTGGCACTCTGTAAATGGACCAGGTATTTGTGAAATTTGGTTGATTTTATAATAATAATAATTGTGGTGTTGCTAAAAACTCTATCTTACACCAGTGATCATCCCAAATCAGAAACCTGGACAGGAATCATAACCTAGTGAATTTCATTCTGAGTGTCCTAATCTATTATGAGGAAGTGGTTGAATTTATGTCGTGTTGTCATTTGCGCAGCCAATTATATTTCTGAGTAAGTCAAAGGACTGCTTATTACATCTACATCTACGTGATTACTCTGCTATTCACAATAAAGTGCCTGGCAGAGGGTTCAATGAACCATCTTCATGCTGTCTCTCTTCCGTTCCACTCTCGAATGGTGTGCGGGAAAAACAAGCACTTAAATTTTTCTGTGTGAGCCCTGATTTCTCTTATTTTATTGTGATGATCATTTCTCCATATGTAGGTGAGTGCCAACAGAATGTTTTTGCAATTGGAAGTGAAAACTGGTGATTTAAATTTCGTGAAAAGATCCCATTGCAACGATAAACACCTTTGTTTTAATGATTGCCACTCCAATTCACATATTATGTCTGTGGCATGATCTCCCCTATTTCACAATAATACAAAACGAGCTGTCTTCCTTTGAACTTTTTTGATGTCATTCGTCGGTCCCACCTGATGCGGATCCCATATCACACAGCAGTACTCCATAATAGAGCAGATAAGCATAGTGTAAGCAATCTCTTTAGTAGTCCTTTTTAAGTGTTCTGCCAATGAATCACAGTCTTTGGTTTGCTCTACCCACAACACTATGTGATTATTCCAGTTTAGCTTATTTGTAACTGTAATCCCTAAGTATTTAGTTGAATTTACAGCCTTCAGGTTTGTGTGACTTATCGCGTAATCGAAATTTAGCAGATTTCTTTTAGTACTCATGTGAATAACTTCACACTTTTCTTTATTCACGGCCAACTGCCACTTCTTGCACCATACAAATATCATATCTAAATCATTTTGCAATTTGTTTTGGTCGTCTGATGACTTTACAAGATGGTAAATGACAGCACCATGTGCAAACAATCTAAGAACGACTACTCGGATTGTCTCCTATGTCGTTAATATAGATCAAGAACAATAGAGGGCCTATAACACTTCCTTTGGGAAAGCCGATATTACTTCTGTTTTACGCGATGAATTTCCGTCTATTACTACAAACGGTGACCTTTCTGAGAGGAAATCGTGAATTCAGTCACACAGCTCAGGCAATATTCCATAAGCACACAATCTGGTTAAAAGACACTTGTGAGAACTGTATCGAAAGCCTTCTGGAAATCTAAAAATATGGAATCAATTTGACTTTCCCGGTCGATAGCACTCATTACTTCATGAGTATAAAGAGCTAGTTGTGTTTCGCAAGAATGATATTTTCTGAATCTGTGATGACTTATGTGTCAATAAATCATTTTCTTCGAGGTAATTCATAATGTTCGAACACAGCATATGTTCCACAACCATACTGCAAATCAACGTTAGTGATAGCGGTCTGTAATTCAGCGTATCACTATTTCCCTTTTCCAGTCTTTAGATGCGGGTCTTTCTGTGAGCAAGCAGTTGCATGTAATTGCTAAATGTGGAACTATTGTATCAGCATACTCCGAAAGGAGCCTGACTGGTATACAATCTGGACCAGAGGCCTTAGCTTTATTAAGTGATTTAAGCTGCTTTGCTACACTGAGGATATCTACTTCTATGTTTCTCATCTTGGCAGTTGTTCTTGATTGGAATTCAGGAATATTTACTTAATCTTCTTTGGTGAAGGAGTTTCAGAAAACCGTATTTAATAGCTCTGCTTTTGTGGCACTGTCATCAGTGACTTCACCGTTGTTACTGTGCAGTGAAGTTATTGATTGCGTTTTGCCATTGGTGTGCTTTATGTATGACCAGAATCTCTTTAGGTTTTCTGCTAGATTCTGAGACAGAGTTTCATTGTGGAAATTATTATAAGCATCTCACATTGAAGTACGCGCTATCTTTTGAACTTCTGCAAAATTTTGCCAATCTTGGTGATTTTGCATTCTTTTAAATTTGGCAAGCTTTTTTTGTTGCTTCTGCAACTGCGGTCTGACCCATTTTGTGTACCATGGGAGATCAGTACCATCACTTATTAATTTATGTGGTATATATCCCTCAATTGCCGTCGATACTATCTCTCATATTTTCTACGCTTACATGATCAGAATGGAAGGAGTGGAGACTGTCTCTTAAAAAGGCATTAAGAGCATTTTTATCAGCATTTTTAAATAGATGTACTTTGTGTTTCTTTTTGATGGTTGAGAGTGTTACGGTATTCAGCCTAGCAGCAACTGCCTTGTGGTTGCTAATTCCTGTAACCATCATATTACTCCCTATTTGTTCAGGTTTATTTGTTGCTAAGAGGTCAAGTATGCTTTCGCAACCATTTATGCTTAGAGAGGGCTCGGGTTCTATTTGTTCGAAATAATTTCCTGAGAAAGTATTCAGTACACTTTCAGATGACATTTTATGCCTGCTGCCGGCTTTAAATGTATAATTTTTCCAGCATATCGAGGGTAGATTGAAATCACTACTGACTATAATTGTATGATTGGGGTACCTATTTGAAATGAGACTCAAGTTTTCTTTGAGTTTTTCAGCAACTATATCTTCTGAGTCAGGGGGTCCACAAAACAATCCAATTAATAGTTTAGCCCAATTGTCAAGTATAACCTCTACGCATACTATTTCACAGGAAACTATCTACTTCAATTTCACTACAAGGTAAACTACTTTTGACAGTAATAAATACTCCTCCACCAACTATCTTTTTAAACACTGTTAGGTCGTTTGAAAAAATTTCAGCTGAACTTATTTCCGGCTTTAGCCAGCTTTCGATACCTATAACTATCTGAGCTTCAGTGCTTTCTACTATTAGGGCTTGGAGCTCTGGTTCTTTCCCAACACAGCTACAACAATTTACAACTACAATAATGATCGTTTCTACAACTACCATACTGTGTTTTACCTGCTCCCTTTTAGACGGATGCCCTTTCTGTGGTTACCTGAGACCCTCTAACCTAAAAATCCGCCCAGACCCCCGCTACCTGTGTTGCCGCTTCCTATGTGTAGTGGACTCTTGACCTATTAAGCGGAACTCAGAAACCCACCACCCAATGGCGCAAGTCAAGGAATTTGCAGCCTACATGGTCACAGAACCGTCTGGGTCTCTGATTCAGACTGTCCACTCAACTCTGCACCAAAAGAGGACAGTTGGTTCTATCAATGATGCTGCATATGGTGAGCTCCACCTTAATCTCACAAGCAAGACAAGCAGTCTTTACCATTTCCGCTAGCCGCCTGAAACCAGAGAGAATCTCCTCCGATCCAAAGCGACACATCACTGGTAACGATATGAGCCACCACCTGCAGTTGGCTGCACCCTGTACTCTTCATGGCATCCGGAAGCATCCTTTCCACATCCAGAATGACTCCCCCTGGTATGCATACAGAGTACACACTGGCTTCCTTCCCCTCCTTAGCAGCCATGGTCCTAAGGGGACCTATTACGTGCCTAACGTTGGAGCTCCCAACTAGCAGCAAACCCACCCTCTGTGAACGGCCAGATCTTGCGGGCCAAGAAGCTTCCTCTGGAACAGGATGGACGACTTCATCCAGCTCAGAGACATCATCAGCCACAGATAATGCCCGAAACCTGTTTGTCAAACGAACTGGGGAGGCCCTAGAATTGGCCAATTGGAAAGTCTTTTGCTGCCTCCCAGACTTTGGAATTATCTCCCACTCGACCACGGGTGTGGGGTCAACCTCAGTGCAAGCAGTACCCAGGGCAGCTACAGCAGTGGACCGATCGGGGGACACTTGGGACAGGCTCGACATCCCTCACATCCCCGCGTCCGACTCCTGACAGTGATGCTCCTTGGCAACAGCCTCAAGCTGTGTGACAGAAGACAACACAGCCTGGAGTTGTAAGTGAAGTGTCACCAACTCAGCTCACATCTCCAAACAGCTATCACAGTTCCTATTTACTGTGTTATCTATTCTAGTGTAAAATGGTTAATGCACACGCTTAGATACCCTGTATTAGGCAATGAAGTTATAGATTGTGATCATTAGCAGACCCCTGATTTAAATTCAGAATCATTTCAGGCTTTCCCCTGTTCAGTATTGCAACTTGTTTCATGTGTGTCAGTAATCGGTTTTATAAACTGTTGCGCCTAGTTCATTTAAGGTACATGTTGTTGAGAGGCATATGTTACTGTTTACAATCTCATTGGCCATTTGTTTGTTAGTAGCACATTTATCTGCAAGATGGTTGGTTGGTTGGTTGGTTTGGGGAAGGAGACCAGACAGCGTGGTCATCGGTCTCATCGGATTAGGGAAGGATGGGGAAGGAAGTCGGCCGTGCCCTTTCAGAGGAACCATCCCGGCATTTGCCTGGAGTGATTTAGGGAAATCACGGAAAACCTAAATCAGGATGGCCGCACGCGGGATTGAACCGTCGTCCTTCCGAATGCGAGTCCAGTGTCTAACCACTGCGTCACCTCACTCAGTCTATCTGCAAGATTAGGTTACTGTGTTGCAGTATGAACAGATATAAGGAAAGAGTTTACTGTGTGTGTCAAGGAAGGTTAGGTTAGTCTTAGCACTGCCTTCTGCTTTATGATTTTGCTTGACCCAAGAATGCCTAATTAGGTGGGCGACCGGTTTTAATATTTAATGCTACAACTTGCATCTGTGCTGGGAGAACGTCTGTTCTTGACCCACCGTTTATTATTGGTTATGCTTTGCTGGAGTGTTTCGGAAACGAATCTCAGTTTGATTGTTCTGTTTCCATTAGGTTATCTCATGGTCACATATCAAAAATTCCTCACGGAGGTATAATGTTAACAACAATTGCCGTTTAAGGCAACCAGTGTTGCTGTTAGAGAGGGACAGGTCACCCAAACCCCTTGTTGACCTTCTTCACTTGAGATGAGTCAATTTGTGATCTGAGTGGCCTATCATTCTTTCCCAGATGTAAGCAATCTATCCCTTATTTCTCCCTGAGAAAGGAACTAACAGTTTCAAACTCTAGGATAGTTTTCTTACTTTTACATGAGTCTATTAACAGACTGTAGTTTCATGTCCTAAAGATAAGTACTGAGCAGATGTTGTGTCTCCTTATAATTTTTTAGTTTCTGTATGCAATCTGTAATGTTAGCTCAGTGAAGATGTGGGTACAGGACTAACTAAAGCACACATCTCCTTTTCCCCCTTTCTTTCTTTTTCTTTTTCTTTCTCTCTCTCCCTCTCCCTCCCTGTAGTGCCAGGCAGTGTGGGAGGCAAAGAATATCCTAAAGTCTCCTACTGTAAGCAAGTGGCCAGTCTCAACTTATGGATAGTCAAAATTGAAGAATAAGTTACTATTAGCCACAAAGTTGAATTGTGCTTCTGCATTGGAGGAAAATACAAAAATTTATTGGTTGTGATACTAGGGCACTCACCGCAGTTAGGAATACTCACTACTGAAGAAGGTACGCACGTGCTGAAATGCTTGAAACGTGGACACACTAATGCACCCTTGTTACCTCATGTCTGCATAATCTACCAGTATATTTTTCGCAATAGTCATAGCGACTATTGATGTTTGTCTGTTGGCTTTTGTCTAGGGACCCTCGTGTGATGTTCAATGACATTGACATGGAATGTAACAATAGCATGAGAAGGAAAGTTGCTTCTTACCATATAACGGAGATGCTGAGTCGCAGATAGGCACAACAACTGAGTGTGGTTTCAGTTGCCTGAGACAGCAGTCGTGCGTGTGTGTGTGTGTGTGTGTGTGTGTGTGTGTGTGTGTGTGTGTGTGTGTTGTTGAAAAAGGCCACTGGCTGAAAGCTTTAAGTGTGAAAATCTTTTTGTTGTGCCTATCTGCGACTCAGCATCTCCGTTATACGGTGAGTTTCTAACATTATTAATTCATCATTGTGAACCTAATCAAGCATCACAACACAATGGTTAAGAAAATACTGACCTTATCATATAAATGGATAGATAAAACGTCTTCTCACCAAGTGGCGGCAGGGGAACACCCACACAAAAGGATTTAACTTTTACAAGCTTTACAGTTAAATCCTATTGTGTGTGTGTTACCCGCTGGTGAGTAGGTTTTTTATCTATCTGCTTATATTATTAATAATTGATTATTTTCCTTGTTACATTCATCTTATCATATGTTAGTTATGCAACAGTGCTAAGCAAATAATTAACATCATGCTCTCACACACTAAATTGGGGTGCTCCACTACCCCCCCCCCCCCCCCCCCCCCACACACCCCCAATTTTGCCCATACACAATATGGAAGTACCTAACTACAAATTGCACAACTGATGTTTGGAATAATAGAAAAAGTATGCTGATATATTCTGCTAAATGCAATTACTAGTAGATCTCAATCTATTAGTTTTATGTTTGTGTCCATCCAACATTCACTGTGATTATTAAAATTTCAAGACAAGGAAGGAAAAAACTGTAATGATGTGCTGCCAGTATAAATCTTGCTACTCCCTTTAAATACTGTTCAATTATTACGCCACAATAGAACATCTTTCAAACATATCAAACACAGACACTTTTCATCTCTCACTGTTATTTTCTATGTTCACTTCACATGAATGTCCACGACAAACGCAAGGCATCCATATACAAGCATATGTAACACTTAATTAAGTATAGCATCGTTGCTTCTTGCCATGGATGAATTATACTGCATGTTTTCACTATGATTTTCACATACGTGCCATAGTGAAAAATGCTCCACTCATAGCACAAAAATGTCCTAGGAAGAGTTAGAGACATAAAAGAAAGGAAGTAGCTTTTCAACTTATCTGGTGGCTTTGAAGATGTTTAAATCAAAACATCTTGACATATTCATGCTTTTTTACTTGTTAGTTACCTATCTATGTCATGTAATATAATGCATCGTGCCCAGTAAACTAACATGAGACATGGAAACTTCAGGTAGGAATATCAGCAATGTGGGAAAAGGTAAATTGCTACTTACCACAGAGAAGACATGTCAAGCTGCACATTGGCACAATTAAAAGACACTTACATATAGTTTTTGGCCACAGCCTTCATCAGTAAAAGAGAGACACACTCCATTCACACACACAAGCACCCTTCATGCACACATGGTTGCCAACTCCAGATCTTAGGCCAGAATGCAACTATCACGTGGGATGCAAGCAGCAATCTGTACGGGGCGGGGAAGGGGCAGGGATGGTGTATGGATTGGGAGAGAAACAAACACTGTCTGGTGGAGTGTGCATGGACTAGACTGGTAACAACTGCAGTGTCAGGAGGTTCTGGGGCAGAGAGGTGGGGAAAAAAAGGAGCAAAAAAGGAGAGCAGCACGGAAAGACGGGCAGATGCGTTGGCAGAGGGCTCCAAGTAAACCGGGTGGGAGATGAGCTTGTGGCGGGAGATGGCAGAACGGAGAGGGTAGAAAGCATTGGGTGGAGGGTGTGGGGACAGTATTTTACCATAGGTTGTGGTCAGGATAGTTACGGGAATGGAGAATGTGTTGTAAGGATAACTGTCATATGTGCAGTTCAGAAAAGCTGGTGGTAGATGGAAGGATTCAGATGGCTCATGTAGTGAAGCAACGACTGAAATCAAGTATGGTCAGGCTGTGTGAGAGGGTTTTTTTTATGTGAATGGGATGACAGCTGTCAAAATGAAAGTATTGTGGTGGTTGGTGGGTTTAATGTGGACAGAGAGGAGGAGGTCAACATGTAGGAATGTGGCATGCTGGGTTGAAGAGGACCACTTGAAGCAGATGGGAAAGAAGGTGTTGAGTTTGCGAAGGAATGAAGATAGGGTGTTTTGGCCCTTAGTCTAGATCATGAGGATATCATCAATGAACCTGAACCAGACTAGAGGCTTCAAATGAGAAGTAGTTGTGGGTTAGGACAAAGTTAGTGAGGTGTATGAGGAATGAGGTGGTGAGTTTGGAATCTGAAGGACTCTGGGAAAGGCAGTGTTCAGTAGTGATAAGACCATGGGCATGAGGGATGTTAGTGTATAGGGAGATGGCATCAATAGTGACAAGCAGGGACCCAGGAGGTAAAGGGGTGGGGATGGTGGAAAGTCAGTGAAGGGAGAGATTGGTGTGTTTGGTGTGGTACGATGGATAATGGGCAATTGGTTGGAAGTTTTGGTCAATGAGGGCTGAAATTCTTTCAGTGGGGGCACAATAACAGCCACAATGGGGTGTCCAGGATTGTTCAGGTTTGTGGATTTAGTGGAGTATGTAGAAGGTGGGTGTGGGGGGTATCATAGGGATGAGGAGAGAAATGGATTCAGGGGCAATGTTCTGGGAAGGGCCTAAGCCCTTAAGCAGGGATTGGAGTTTGTGTTGGACTTCTGGGATGGGGTCACTCTGGCAGAGTTTATAGGTGGAGGAGTCAGACAACTGGCAGAGGCCTTCTGCCAGGTAGTCACTGTGATTCATAACAACAGTGGCAGAACCTTTGTTTGCAGGTAGGATGATTAGGTCAGGATTTGTTTGGAGGTTGTGTATGGCTGTTCTTTCTTCTACTTAAAGGTTGGTGTTTGGAGGCAAGGAATTTCTGGAAGGTGACCAGTGTGTGGTTAGGTGGGAAGGGGGTGGGGGTGGGGGAAGGATCACAGTTGGTATGAACTAGAAGAGGCAGGGTTCAATGTTGGAATTAGGGTGGTTTTGGCTGGAGGAATTGGCAGCAAAGGAGTGCTTCCATTGCAGGGGTTGGGAGGAGGAGATGTAATGTTATGTGTGCCTCACTGATTTTTTTAAAAACTAATTTGTGTCTGATTTTATTCTGAGAAGCTCAGTAATGTATGCAAATACCATAAATGTAAATGCGATTCAAAAAGTACTTGAAAGTGAAGTGCAGCTAGACAGCAACAAACACTTTGGCGCACAATCCCCACAACGATAGTAGTTGTGAATCTTTGAGTAAGGACTATTTTTAAAAATTAAAAAAAAATTTAAAAAAATAAAAAATTACAGAGAGAACTGTTAATCTGTATCTTGTGGAAAGAGGACGTGTTGCTGGCGGTCGTTCAGAAGGTATTGTTACATTTACTGAAAATTGATATTTTAGAGATAAAACCAAGTAAAGCATGTGTAAGAGTTTCCAAACATTTATGTAAACAAATTTTCTGGAAGTTAAGAATAGAAATATCTTGTTCTTGGAAAAGGAGGTGAACTTCATTATCATTGCCGTCTATCAATCGACCGAATTGTAAGTGTACAAAGTTCACTAAAATACAGGAAAAGAAATGCATTCTCTATAGTTTTCATTCAATAAGCAACAACCTCTCATAATTTCTTAATTACAGTAATTGGATTATTTTCTTGAACAATAGTATGGTGCTGAACTCCACTGGCCAATTTTGATGTAGCAGGATGTGTAGTTTGAAGGAAGTTTGTGTACCAAGCAATCTCATTTTCTCACGAAAAGCAGATTGCTGTTTGATCTTATTTACTTACCACAGTGGTCCCTTAGGTATGAAAAGCTACAAAAATTTGGGCTCAAAGCTGTCTGCAATACGGCCAAGTAACTAACAGAGTTGTATTTTAAACCTTAAAGAACAATAACTTCCTCCAAATTGTATTATGTCACCAACTGGTGCAGAAGCTGATCATTCAAGGAGGCAGCAGCCAAAATTCAGGTACCAGTTACGACTCAAAGTAAAAATCTCAATCAAAAATCAATCTCTCTCTCTCTCTCTCTCTCTCTCTCTCTCTCCAAACACAAATATAAATATTCATATTATTAAGATAAAAGTCATTTTATAGAGAGTATGTCATTGACAAGTCCAGCATGGTTAAATTTGGTTGTAGGCCTAAAGGTGAGGCCTTTGGATAGGACTGAAACTTCTGTGGAGCTGAGGGTTTTGGTGGAACGGTAAACAACAGTGCTATGGGAATGTTTTGGCTCTGGATTTGGTGGACAGCTGGTAGAGAGTTTTGGGGAATGTGGCAAGTTGAAGAAGTCAGCTATGCATGGTTTAGTTGACGTGTGGTGTGGACGAAGGGGAACACTGTCGATACAATAGAGGTTGGACAGTGATGCCCCGAGACAGCAGTAGGAAGTCACCAGGTTGGATATAACTTATGGATGTTGTGTCTGAATCTGTCTGTTCACTTATCTGATGGCTCATTCCACATCTCTGTCCACATTAAAACCACCACTCACCAACAGTACCTTCATTTTGACAGCTGTCATCCCATTCACACACAAAAAAAAACCCTCTTTCACATCCTGGCCACCTGGGAACAGTATATCTGCAGTGAAAAAAACTCCCTTGCTGATTATGCTGAGGGTCTCACCAAGGCCTTCACAGACAGGCACTATCACCCAGACATAGTCCGCAAACAGATCTCCTGTGCCATTTCCCCTCGCACCCCCAATCCTCCCACCACCCGAAGAACCAGCCACAAAGGAGTCTCCCCTTCATAACCCTGGACTGGAACAACTGAACCACATCCTTCACCAGGGCTTTGATTATTTATCATCATGCCCTGAAATGAGGTTCATCCCATCTGGGATACTTCCCAAGTGGTGTTCTGTCACTCAACCAACCTCCACAATATCCTAGTCTATCCCTATGTCACTCCCAATCCCAACCCCTTGACACAAAGATCATATCCCTATGGAATACCGAGGTGCAAAACCTGCCCAATCCACCCACCCAGCACTCCCTATTCCAGTCCTGTCACAGGTTTGTCCTACCCCACCAGGGGCCAGGCCACCTGTGAAAGCAGCCATATCATTTACAAGTTCTGCTGCAATCACTGAACAGCTTTTTATATTGGCATGAATAATAACCAGCTACCCACCAGGATGAATAGCCAGTGCAAAACTGAAGCCAAGAGCAAAGTAGACCACCCTGTGAACACAGCATGCAGCTGAACTTAACACACTTGATTTCAATGGCTGCTTCACTACCCGAGCCATCGACATCCTTCTCTCCACCACCACTGCACAGATGGCAGTTACCCTTACAACACATTCTCTGCTCCCGTAGCTATACAGGCGACAATCTATGGTAAAATACTGTCCCCACATTCTCCATCCAACAGTTGATATCCCCTATGTCCTATCATCTCCTCCCAACCTCATCCCCCACCTTGTTTATTTTCAGCCCTCAGCCAATGCACCCGCCTGCACTTCCCTGTTCCTCTCCTTTCTTGCTCCTTTTTTTCCCTGCGTGTGTGTGTGTGTGTGTGTGTGTGTGTGTGTGTGTGTGTGTGTGTGTGTGTGTTTTACCGATGAAGGCTGTGGATGAAAACTTTATGTAAGTGTCTTTTAACTGTGCCTGTCTGCAGCTTTATGTGTATTCTTTACAGTAAGCAGCAATCTATCTTTTCCTACATCGTTAACATGAGACATGATGTCATGAACCATATACATGACACCATATACCATCGTGTTTTCTAACATGGCATTAGTCATATCATGTAATATGACATAACATATCGTTAAAGTTTAGTATTCCTAATCTGGAATGCTTCCTATTACAGGTGCACCACCACTCTCAGATACTTCTTACTGTGAATGCATCCCTCTCTCTAAAAGTACATAAATTTCTGTCTATTTGCTGTCACACACCTCATCATACGGGTAACAGGGGGTAGGTCTAACAGAGCTCACTGCACTGAGGAAATAGGGTTCACACATAAAAAGAGTGACTATATCAAAATGGTTTAATTTAAACACCTTTACAGCTGATAGATAAATCAAAAAGATAGTTTCTTTATTTTACACCCCTAACTCTGCCCAAGGCATATTTGCCTTTTTTGGGGGAGCATTTTTCATTCTGGTTCCCAACTTTTACTCTACCACAATTTTGACATTAGACTGCCACAGATTGGCAACCAATGTGGATATTTGTTCACTCAGGTGACAACTGATTCAGTACAGGTATTTTTATTGTCTTTCAAACCATGTTGCTTATATCGTGGCAATGGATAAGGCTACCACAAAACAACTGGGTGACCATTAACTACAAGTATTTGCCTACCTTCTTACAAAATTTGAACAAATTCACGTAAGTCTGAAACACAGAAGTGGCACGCATAAAAAAACTCACAAAAAGTGTTTTTTTACATGTAAAATCCAAATGGAGCTAGATTTTTGAAAGTAAGTATTCAATTTCATAATAAGAATGCATTTTTTATTTATTTTAAACCATTTCACATAAAAATGAACTTTAAGCCAACATATCTCAACAACAGATAAAGATTACTGGATTTTAAAAAAAAATGACTTTATCCATTTATCCACCTATGTGAAAAGTTTGAACCAATTCATACACATTTAAAGTAAAGAAGTGGCGCATTTCAAAAATCTTCCAGAAAAATGTGTTTTTTTTGCACATAAAATCCTCACAATAGAATATTTTTTTAAATGGTTAAAACTTACCCTAGACCAAGGTCCGACAGACCAGTGGAAAAAATTTGAACCATCAGTCTCGCTCCAGTCCGGAGGTAGTTACGGGTGACTGTTTTTGCATGTAAAATGCAAAAGGTGCACATACACATGGTGCTATTAGTTGAGCATTAATTTCAGCCCAATTAAGTTCTTTTGCAAGAGGAATTAATCAATTTAAATAATCTGCTTGGGTGCTAGCTCCAGGATGTTCAAACCCTGCTTAATATACTGTGACATAGTTACAGTATGTTTGAATTGCTGTACAAATGGCCACTGGTCTCGGCTAAACCAAGAAATTCCCCATGTTCTTAGCTCAAGTAGGAACTGAGCACCAAGAGCACCCCCCCCCCCCCACCCCCCCCCCCCACCCCCCACCCCACCAAAAGTTTGTATGTGGCCTTTTCAGACATATTTGTTACAGTCAGTGGCGGCTCATAAGTATACATTCTGGGTGTTCACAAATTTTTAGATTCAGATAAATATGAGAGTGTGAAATCAATAGCATCTGCCGTGTAGCAGTTCTGCTTATCAAGATATTTATACAACTAGAGCCACTGCCTACAATAATAATAATAATAATAATAATAATAATAATAACATATGTAACTTGTCTAAAAAAAGAAAGAATTTTTTTAATTTTGTTGTTTGGTACACAATTAAATACAGTTTACGGCACGAACAAAATAAAGTTTAAGCCTTTGCTAATCTCCCGTTCACATTTTTGTGAAAGTGAGAGTTTTCATACTTTTTATTTTCTCAGACAAATGTACAAGATTCCTAACACATGTGTATGTATTAGTTGACAAATTAACTTCCGGGCTAAAAATTAGACATTCGTACATTGCACCCACACATCTTATGCTTATTATGCACTTCTTCATTAAATGTTTGCTTGTAGTCATACTTATCTTATACATTGTTGGCCAGTAGCACAGATAGACCTAATCCATCATAATATCAACAGATGTCAGAAGCATGAATAAATGCTACAGTCTCACAATTAATGATGGCGTGCTTTATGGTTCACAGCACCTCAAATGAATCACTGCATTATAAAATCCAAAACTTAATACACTATATCTCATTCAGAATCCTACAAAATAGGTTTTTCTATCAGTACAACTCTAACATATACTGATGTCCAATCTAATTTCATCATATAGTGAGTGAATTGACACATCTGAGGAGTGTGCTACTTCCTAACAGGATTTATACCAAACAAACAGAGGCAAAGTCTACTGCAATGTGATACCACCTGATGGCATTGACACAAACTTGTAGTTGAGTGGTAAGGGCTACCTGTGCTTGCCATGAGCTGTGCACGTCGTTTATCAAATCCATATGTATTTGGTCCATAAGGCAATTACATCACACCAGTTGTGCATGCATAAAAGCTCCTTAAAACTTGCACAACTAATGGTGTGTTCGTGACTCCGATGCCAAGTTTCATGGAGCCTTGAGGAGTAGCAATGTAGCATAGCACGGCAGAATTATGCCATGAATTTTAGATTACCACATCTATATTATGTTTAACAGCATTCAAAGAAAAACAATCAATAAATCCACAAGGCGTCAAAAGTTGGGGTGTTCACATGCTCTTGTGCTCTTATACAACAGTTGCCACTGGTTACAGAGCTTCCGTGCTGTAATGATTACCTCCTGTGATTATACACAGCAGATGAAGGAAGGTTACAGAGTCAGTGAGCATTCCAGTGACTGATACTACCATTTGCAGTCCACATTCTGAGTATAACATTTTTTAGAACACAGTGAAATTAACTGAAAGCATCTAAGCCATCAGAGCTCATTTCCTATTTCACCACATGTGGCACAAGGAGCATTTTGTTGTCACTCTAAATAAGAGCTGTATGCAAATAATCAATGTGAACTATTGAATGAGCTTTGTGAAACATAGTCACGTATGTTTCCTTCAGTGGAATTAACAGATAAGAATTATTGGAAGTTCATCGTAACAATGATTTTAGTAAGAATATATGCTTTTGGCTCCAATACTCTAAGTTCCATTTATGTACAAGAACTTTCAATTACTCAGAAATCTGATTGTGCTTGCGGATCAGATTGCTACAGTGATCTCCACACATCCATTTACAGTATGTCTCGGGACTATATTTTTGTGTAGTAGGGATGGTACATTCAGCTGTATTTATATGCTGTTGATGTGCTACATAGTTCACACCATAGCATCAAAAAAGATTCAACATAGCAGTTATTGATTTTTTGTACCCTTCATCACAGGCTGCTCAGATGCTGCCCCACAAGCAAAGGATGCCTCTCATCACACCCTTGGGCAGGAGCGGTACTGTAGGTTACATGCCAGATGGCCCTAGTGCATGTGTTTCAAGTATAGACAAGCAGCCTGGTCACCCCTCCCCGCATGCACATGGCCACTGCACTTAGGTTGTCCGGGCTATGGACCAGCTGCAAGAATGCTCGTACATCAACTGTTTGCCCACCCCTACCCACCTGTGGCCATGCCCAATCGTGGTGCCTCCTGGGTGGGAATGTGAGCTTGAAAAGCCCACCCTATGAGACATTAACAATGGCTACCCAATATCCATATGATTACTCAGTATCATAGAGAGGCCTGAAAAGATGTAACATAGCACCGAAACTGATTACAAATAAAATATAGCCTATAAATATAGCTGAAGGTGTCATCAATATTACATAAAGACACTACAGTGATTGTCATCAACATTTCTTATAATTATGACAATAATATGAAAAAGATAGATGGCTAATCACCACATAGTGGAGATGATGAATTGCAGATAGGCACAAGAAAATGACAGCTTAGCAAGTGAGCTTTTGGCCAAGAGGCTTTCTTCTGAATTAGACAACATACACACACCCATTCACACTAGACTGGCCTCAGCAGCGAGAGACAGTTGTCATGTGCATGTGAGTTGCATTTGCATGAACATGTTTGTATGTTGTCTTGTTCAGAAGAAGGCCTTTTGGCTGAAAGCTCATTTTTTTAGCAGTCCTTTTGTTGTGCCTGTCTGTGACTCAACATCTCCACTATATGGTAAATTGCAATCAATGCTTTTCATAATACTGTCATTATTCCATGCTGGACCTTGCTTATCAGTATGTAATTTACAGTGCTGTTTCAACTGTCCATATTTTCTACTCTTTTTATGCAAATGATTTGTTTCTCTCTTGTGTAATGCAATTGGTAGTTAATACAGTAAAGATGGGTCCTTATGAAACAATAATACTAAATGCAAGATGCCAAAAATGAACTTCCTTACCAACCGTACTGCACCTCCTTTACCCCTATTTTTAACAAGCTTTAATACTCGGACTTTCTCTGATCCAAATTTTTTAGTGTATTGCGATGCAACAGAAACAGTGTTATCAGTACTTCCATCACTAACAACTATAATTTCATACTTGAAATTTCCGTTTCGTTTTTCAAGGAAGTCCAAACATTCATCAAGCATTGGTGGAACTGGAACAGGAAAAGAATAAAATTACAACTAAATAATAACATACCATATTTTACCATAGTGTCATGTCTGTTACTAATCAGAGTTGTTCAATATTAAATAGGAAAGCAAGTTCACGATAAAATAAGTAACATTTTGCAGACCATCAGGAAAGTTATCTGAAGATGGCCTAATAAGCTGAAAACTAATTCATACAAATAAAAATCAGTAGAACAAAAAACTGCCTAAGTTTTATTCAACCCTCATCAGGAAAGTGTTTCCTAATTAACATTGTTGTCATGTGGTGTCAAGCACCGGCGAAAAATTCAGTTAATGTTACAAAGTAACAAGTATTGTGATTCGTATCATGTAAAATATGTGCATTCTGTACTAAACTTTTCATAACTTAAAACATTTCAAGGAGGTTGTAATGTACGGTATCAAGACGCTTTTAGTTTACTACTCAATCCACACTTTTAGTGTGATAACTGATACAGTATTGCGAATAATATAACTTCTTGTATCTACTGTCAATACCTTATAATTTGTTATCTGATGTATAAAATCTCATATATCGTAACTTAAACATATTTTTATGCTAAAATTCTATCACTGTATGATCAACACAGACTATCTAAATATGTTCGCAAATTCCATCTTGAAATATTAAAAATATACTTTAAGTTTAATGAAGAACTATTATTAAATGTACAAATTTTATATTTGTCTTTGAAGACTGTAACTATGCTAGACATTTCCAAGCAACTAGTAAGATGTATTGATGTAATTATGTTTCTGTAAAAATATCATTTGAATTACACATCTAATTATCTGACTACTGTAACAAAATACCTTGCAATTTTTGCATTGTTAAAATCTTATAAAGCAAGTCAGCAGTGGCAGGGGAGGAGGGTTGGGGGGGGGGGGGGGGGGGGGGGTGATCACTTGGTGCTGTTCAGAGCCAGATTCCATGTCAGTTCTCTCATAATTAATAATTTGTGTTGGTCATTTATAGAAATGCATGATTATATTTCGCCAAAAAGAATACAGAAAAGACAAAACAAAAATTAAACACCTATCAGCCTCCTTCAAGTAAAGAACTTGATATTTACTAAAATTATCACCAACCACATAAAAAAACATTGGATTTTAATCAGTCTATAATAAATTAGCTTAAGGAACAGATATTGCTCAATGGCCAACTTGGATGTCATGAACTCATATAATGGAGCAATGAGTATCAATTATCACTGAATCAGGGATTCATAAATATTGAGAATGCTTTTGCTTTGTTTCAATAAAATCTGTAGCAAAACCCCAAGGGAAGAATAACATTAAAATACAGTAATCATATTCCGTGCATCCCACAGAGAATAGACACATAAGCAATGCATTCTGATCAAAGTGATTTCAGTGTAGGGAAGTAAATGAAGATTCGGAGGCACCCACTGCAATGACCATTTTGCTATATTGTGGTGGTATAGCTTCAAGATTAGAAAGAATTCTCTAGAGACATGCCATCAACTATGATTTTATCCACCAGAAAAATTTAGGAATTTGTTATGTTTGGTCAGACAATCTTGGCCTTAAAAAATTTGGTTCATATAAGATCCCACGGCAATGTGAGAAATCTTATATTGGATAGACATGTTGAACCGTGCAAGAATGTTGTATTTGAATGCCATCATATATGCTTGGACCAATCCTATAAATCAGTGACTGCAGAGCCATGTCTGACCATGGGGCATCACGTTTTACAAGATGGCTGAAGTTTTATGCTCAGCTTTGTCATTCTGAGATTGCACTTTTAAGGAGGCCATACATATCTGTATGGCAGACAATCTGGTCAACAGGGGTGCACGGTTTCAATCAGCACTACATGGAATCCAGCACTGGTTGCTGTTAAATTAAAAAAAGTGAAACAAGAACTTCCGGATTCATGGCCAGACACAGCACACTGTAGAAATTTCTTTCAGCTTTCATCACAGGAGCACCGCTTTCATCCAACTATGAGCACTTCAACGTGCAATTGTATATACTGCTCCTGGCCTGATAAATTTTGACATTGCTGCGCGATTAACATCAGTCATGTCTTGCAGCAGTGACAACAGCAAGTACCATAAAGTGAAGTTGCTGAACAGTTGTACGGGTGTAATATTGTGAGACTTACACAATGTTATCGAGTGGCAAACTCCATAGATGAACATCTTAACAGAGATTGTTAACCCAGCTTAAGTAAAAATAGCTCTCAGATTTCAGTTTTGACAGCAGTTGGTCACAACAGTCAAGATTAGGTATTTTGTGTATGATAAGTTTATTAATAGTGCATTACAATGTTTCATTCTGACAGCGTGTTACTTCTGCAAATATGAGCTGTTCCAGTTTAACGCATTGTATTCACCTATTTCGACAATCTCCTAACAAATGATCAGGGTAATCAGTATTATATTCAAATGTTTAATGTTCGTATGTTATACTTTCTGACAAGTTCCACACCCATGAGAATCATCTCATTTTTGGTCTCCAGAACGAAAATTGAACCTAATCTAATCTAGAAGTGTATTTGCAATCATATTGTTGATATTATGTAAATTTTTCCCAAGTTTTTGTTACTAGATATAAGTCACAACCCTAAATGGAAAACTCACAATTAATTAAGCACTTTAGTTTACCTGCATTTACAATATGCATCATCACTGCTGTAGGAGATCTAAAACTGAAGAAACTAGTTTATTCCACATATTTCCACTCGCTAATGAGTTACGGTAGATAAATTTTTGGAGGAAACTTTTGCAGAGAGTTCTCAAGAAAACAAACTTTGGCAACCATTTCACAATAGATATATATTGGGTTGCAGACAGGAATAACTAAAAGACTGTTACACACTTAGCTTTTAGCCAAAGCCTTCTTCAGAAAAGAAAAGAGAACATACACAGTCACACAAGCAAGCACACCTTACACATACATGACCATTCTCTGCAGCCGCTGTGGTTAGAATGTGTGATTATCAATATTTCTCTTTTCTCAAAGACAGAGAGAAGCAAGAATATAGTACCAGGACAAAACAGCCTCTACAAAATCGTCATGGGATTAACGTTAGTGCAAAACGGATTCAGATATGGTACACAGTACACGTATATTCAACAACTTATCAGATCAAATTAAAACATGAGGGCTATCCAGAATGAAACAGGTAATTTGAAATAAAAAATTAGCAATACGAAAAAACCAAATTTCATTATTATAGAAATCTGCAATTGCAACCACTGGTTTATACCAGCATGCAGTTCAGCGTCACTACCAAATCATCGTGTAGTGAGTCACGTCTTCATTGCTGGGAAAGAGGTGGCTGTTGCTCAGTGCCAAATCCGAGCAGTATTGTGGATGATCAAACACCTCTTAGCCAAAAACCATTAGGATCTCTTTGGTACAACTGGCCATTGAGGACACGCGTTGTCATGAAAACAACTAAACTTTTGTGTGAGTAAGTTTTCCACGATGCTTGTTTTATATCACCTGCCTTAACCTTGTCAGTGTTTGACAATACCTAACTAAGTTAATTGTTGTGCCACATCCAAGGAAATCAATGAGAATCATTCCATTTGAGTCCCAAACACAGTGGCCATGATCTTTCTAGCTGACAGAATTTGCGAACACAGCCTTGGTTTCTACGAGAATTTATGCGTTTCATTCCATCAACTACCTTTTCCTTTAACAACTAAGATGCTTCATCCAAGTCTCATCCCCAGTTACGGTATGATCAAGTACTCTCTTACAATTTTCTCATAATCTTCAAGGAAGGTCATTGCTGCAACACACACTATTTTTTGTGGTCTTCCATTAGGATCTTGGGAACTCACCGAGCAGAAAATATTTGGTAACCAAGGTTCTCCACCACAGTTTCATGCACTAAAACACTGTCAATTTTGGAGGAAATGTCACGAAACTTCTGTAATCAAAACTCACAATAAATTTCAACTTGGTTGCAGTTTTTTGCAAACAAAAACCTAATTGCAGAATGCACCCACAAGTGGCAGTATTTTCTATTGCAGTGCATATTTTTAACACATCACAGAAAGCACAGTAGTAGGGACACATACCGCTCACTACCAGTGCTGGATGTGTACTGAGTGTAGGAATGTTATTGCAGCGAGATGGCAGCTGTAGCTACGCCCACTGCTGCGACACACAAAAATGTCTGTTACTTTCTGGATAGCACTCGTATGATGTTTAGGCAACTCTTTCTATACTACTGTAAAGTGTCTGCATAGAAGCTCGCAATGTTAATGTTTTGGGTTATTTTATAATATAAACTGTAATACAGAATAACTGCTGTAATGTAACATTGTTCTTTGGGAGACGCAACTCACCAGGCAGACTGTTGGTATCTGAGACCACATGTGCTTTATGTAGCAGAGAGAATGAGGTACTAGCACACTGTGCAGGGTGATGACAACTTGTGGCCTGCAAATATTACTCTGTTGAGTTGGTTTGTGGTAGACACTAAGTACCACTGTAGTGATAGCTTTTCTTCTAACCATGAGAGCTGTGATCTGTTTTCACTTCCATTGTGAACTGAATATTCATGTGAAGAGAGTACAAATGCTGAAGAAACACAGGAAATGTCTCCATTCCAGGGGGCCACACCACAAATATATTGCCTACATACCATCAGAACAGTTAGAGACTCACCAACGGCAAAGGTTTTACCTCAAAGTCTTCCATAAAATAGTTAGCCACCATGGGAGACAGGGGACTTGCTACAGTGTCACTGAACATTTGTCCAAAGTACGGGATATTGAGTAAGAAGTGGATTGAGGTAAGAATGTGTTTAAACAATGGCACACTGTCTCTCTCAGACTTGCTGCTGATAAGCTCTAGTGAGTCCTACAGAGATACTTTCAAATATAAAGATACAACATCAAATCTAACCAAAAGATCTGACAGTTGTAGTTTAAGGGTCTTTGGTCATGCTATGAAGTCCTCTGAATTCCAGATGTAATTGTCACATTTGTCAATGAGAGGTCCCATCAGTGAAGTAAGATGTTTAGCCAGGAAATAGGTGGGCATTCTAATGTTGCTTACTACTAGGCTAAAGAGGAGACCCTTCCTTATGAATCTGGCAGGCCATACAGTTTTGAGGGAACTGCAGCCTGTTAGCGCAGGCCCTCGATTACATTTGCTGGAACAGAACTCTTCTTGAGAAGGTCTAAAGATTTTCTCTGAACCTTACCAATCGGATTCTCTCTTAGCTAGCGATATGCAGGGTCATCGAGCAAAGCCTCTATCTTGCTGTTGTAGTCATCCGTGAGAGAAGGGCAGTGGCTTTCCCTTCATCAGTAGCTAAAAAAAACGAGGTCTTGGTCTGATCTCAAGTCTCCCAGAGCTTTCCTTTCTTCTGAAACGATATTAAAGTTTTTATATGGGGCTCAGGTTCAAATCCAGCAGGTATCCCTCCAAATCTATTCTGCAATGTCACTGAGAAGTTTTGAAATTTCCTGCTCTATACTAGCTTTTCACAAGTTGGATTGGAGTTGCCCAGATGTTGGTGCAAAGTTCAGACCTTTCTCGACCAACAAAACCAATGTGATGCATTTTCTTCTTTGCATTTGGGTCTCAAGAAGAGTATACTTTGCCATTTGGTGAACCTTAGCATGCTGTTTATTCCAGCCTGTTAGTTCCAGGTACCGCTACCTACCCAATCCCAGAATACAGCAGAGACATTCAAAGAGATCTTCAGATACAGTGATAGTAATGGACACCATGCGCAGTTCCCATCACATATAAGGTACCCTCTCTTCGACTAGGACTGCACTTGCCCATCACTTAATTCTAACAGCAGTCACAGAGACATTGTCAAATTCACCTCTGTCACTGGCCATCTCCTCTCAGTAGAGGTGCCAGATCTGACTTTTCAGGCTTTCCCAATGAACTTGTTGCAAATACACTTCTCAAGTTCACCACCAAATAATGACATATCCAGAATTCAGAGGACTTCATAGGACACCTGAAGACATTTCAACTACAAGCATTGAATCTTTTGGTTGACTTTCAAGTAGTCTCTTCATTTATGAAAGTACCTCTACAGAACTGGAGCTTACCATCAGCAGCAAGTTTGAGAAAGATATTGTGGCACTGTTTAAACATGTGCTTACCTCAATCTATTTCCTTGTCAATAATCACTATTCTGAAGAAGTGGACAATGTGACCAGGAGAAGATGTTGTCTCCCATGGTGGCAACTACTTTAAGGAAGACTGTAGTCAGAAAGTCTCCAACCTTCCTGTTTCTGACGGCATGTAGACAATTCATTTGTGGTGTGGCCATGCAGAACACAGACATTACCTATATTTCTCCAGCATTTGAACCCAATCCATCTGAATATTCAGTTCACTATGGAAGTGAAAAAATAGATGGCAGCTTACCATTCCTGGGTGCCACAATACCCTGGAACATAGTGTCTACCAGAAGCTGACTAACAAGAGTTGTGCTGGGGTGCACAAGTTCTTAGCAGTTTTCCGTAAGTTTAATAAACACAACGGATACACATAATAGAGACTTTAGTCAGCAATAATATATTCTCCTTCACTATTTACAACAGTCTGGCAACGTTGTGGTAACTTTTTGATTCTGCGGCTGTAGAAATCTCTCGATTTTGAGACGAAGAACTTGTCGCCACATTCGGAGTACATTTTCATCCAGATAGGAAATTCCTTGACTGTTGCTTGGTAGAGATCAGAAAAGGTGAAAATCTGATGGTGTAAGGTCAGGGGAATAAAGTGGGTGCAAATGACTTCCAACCCAACTCCTGTACAGTGTTTTTGCAGAATGCATGTGAGTGTTACCATGGAGTAGCATCATTTCACACAGTCTTCCTGGTCGTTGTTCTTGGATTGCATCCACAAGACGTCTCATTTGTAGACAATAAATGTCAGCAGTAAAGGTTACACGTGGGGAATCAATTCATAGTACACCACACATTGTCACTTTTCCACGATATGCATAACATTACCTTTCGGGCACGAATGTAGGTCTTTGTATGCGGAATTGCTGCTTTGTTTGGACTCAGTCATTTCTTTCTTTTCCTATATGTTAGCATATTGACTTCGTTTCTTGTCACCAGCAGTGATACAGGAAGGGAATGGTTGGACTTGTTCGTGAGCCAATTGAGGACGAGCAAGTAGAGATGCACTTAATATGACCGCCTGCTGATTTTTGTGAGTTTGGCTTAAGAGTGTACAGTACCCATGCAGTCGATTTTTGTACCTTCCCCATTGCATGCGATTGTCGCATGATGGTAGAATGATCACATTTCATCACATTTGACAGTGCTCGATTACACTGATGTGGATCATTGAGGATTAAAGTGTTTAAAACGATTTTCAAATCCTGAAGGTCTTCCCGAACCTGGAGAGTCACTAATGTCAAAATGATCCTCCTTAAAATCAAAAAACCATTTTCTTGTCATACCCTGTCAAATGGCATTATCTCCATAAACAGCGCAAATGTTTCTGGCTGCCTCTGCTGCTGTCACCCATCTATTAAACTCAAACAGAAGAATTTGTTGGAACTGTTCTAATTCTCCACTTGGAACTCCATTTTCTAGCACCCGCAGCTCCATTCACTTTCTCCAAATGACAAAATGTAATCTCAATTAGCAACAATGAACTACAAATAAAAAATGACAATTGATAAACAAACACATAGCAACTACAAAAATTCTAGGAATTTAAGCACCAACCTACTATTTACAGGCCAGAACCTGTCATCACTCTGCACTATGTGGAAATGTCTACACTCTCTGGTATGCGGAACACATACGGTCTCTGATAACAAGTCTGCCGAGTGACCTGCATACCCCAAAGAAAAGTGTTCCAACAAAGCGGTCATTCTGTCAGTCAGATACGCAATGTATTACATACATACACACATATACATACATACATTAATACTTATTCCACAGATCATGAATACAACACTTCATAATGATGTGGAACATGTCACTTTAATGTAAGTTTCCTTTACACAAAATAATAAAAATAATTATTATTATTGTTATTATTATTTACAGCTACTACATCATATTTAAAAATTCATGTATTGAGTAGAAGAAGTTGTCATTCAGAAATTCTTTTAATTTGTTTTTTAATGTTGGTTGGCTAAATGTCAGATGTTTAATGCTATTTGGCAAATGACCAAAGATTTTTAGGGCAGCATGGTTCACCCCTTTCTGTGCCAAAGACAGATCTAGCCCAGAATAATGAAGATCATACTTTCTTCTAGTGTTGTAGTTATGCACATCACTGTTATTTTTGAATTAGGATGGGTTACTAATAGCAAATTTCATAAGTGAATGTATGTATTGCAAAGGTACTGTCAATATCCTGAGTTCCTTAAATAAATGTCTGCAAGGTGATCTTGGGTGGGCTCCAGCCATTATTCTGATTAAACACTTTTGCACAATGAATACTTTTTCTCTTAATGATGAATTACCCCAAAATATAACGCCATATGAAAGCAATGAATGAAAGTAGGCATAGTAGGCTAATTGACTGATATGTTTATCACCAAAATTTGCAACAACGTCATCAATGTATTTCTTCCAATTCAATTTCTCATCAACGCACACACCAAGAAATTTTGAATATTCTGCCTTAGCAACAGACTTCTGTTTATAGTCTATATTTATCAATGGTGGTATGTCATTTTCTGTACAGAATTGAATCCACAGTGTTTTCTCAAAATTTAGTGTGAGTCTATTTGCAGAGAACCACTTAATAATTTTCTGAAAAAAACTATTTACAATTTACTCAGCTGATTCTTGCTTGTTGGATGTGATTCTATACTTGTATCATCAGCAAAAAGAACTAGCTTTGCATCTTCATGAATACAGAGTGGCAAGCCATTAATATACATATTAAGAACAATAAGGGACCCAAGACTGAACCCTGTGGGACATCATTCTTGATACTTACCCAGTTAGAGGACTCTGCTGATTTTTGCAGACTATCTGTACTGTTAATTTCAACCTTCTGTGTTGTTCCAATTAAATATGAATTAAACCATTTGTGCACTGTCCCACTCATACCACAATACATAAGCTTATCTAGAAGAATTACATGATTCACACAGTTGAAAGCCTTTGAGAGATCACAGTTATTCAACGCATTCGATATTTGATCAGTGGAAGCATATGTAGCATTTTCTGTTGGAAAGCCATTTTGAAAACCAAATCGACATTTTGTTAGTACTTGATTTTTACAGATATGTATTGCTGCTCTTGAATACATTACTTTTTCGAGAATTTTTAATAAAACCGTCAGAAGTGACACTGGGCAGTAGTTGTTAGCATTAAACCTGTCCCATTTTTTATGCAAATGTTTAACGATAGCGTATTCCAGTCTATCTGGAAAAGTGCCCTGTTTCAGTGAGCTATACATATGTGGGTGAGGATCCTACTTATCTGCTGGGAACAAGCTTTTAGTACTATGTTGGAAATGCCATCAATTCGATGTCAGCTTTTACTTTCGAGTGAATTTATTATTATCCTAATTTCAGTAGTACAGGTGGGTTGTATTTCAATTTTATCAAATTACACAGGTATTGCCTCTTCTATATGCTGCCTATCATTTTCTAATGAATAGCTGGATCCTATTTTCTCTACAACACTTAAAAAATGATTATTAAAAATGTTTTCTACTTCTGACATCTTGTCATTGAGTTTGTTCTTTTCATTGAGTTTGTTAGAAATACAGTCTTCCTGCACTCTCAGTTGCCCTGTTTCCCTTTTAACAATACTCCAAATTGTTTTAATTTTATTATCAGATATGCTAATCTCAGATATAATGCACACACTTGTGGACTTTTTTTTAAAAAAATCTTATTATAGTGCACTAGTTTTTACAATGGTGTACTGTTTCTGGATCATTACTCTTCCTAGCTACAAGATACATTTCCCTTTTCTGTTCACAAGATATTTTTTATATCTTTAGTACACCATGGCATTCTGATCAAAGCAAGTTTAATGTAGGGAAGAAAATGAAGATGCAGAGGCAACACTGCAATGGACTTCTTGCCATATTTTGGCAGCATGTCTCCAAGAAAAGAAAGAATCATCAAAAGTCACAACATCAAATGTCTCATATATATCAGCGAAATTGAAGAAGCTCTTACGCTTAGAAAATGTGGCATATATAACATCCCATGGCAATTTGGGAAATCTTATATTAGGCTTATATGTTGAAACACACATCTCAAAACAGATATCTTCAGGGGGGAATGGTTCCGCTGGCGTGCACTGTCCACTTATATAGAGAGCGAGTGACCTTCATTACGTAACGCACTGATAACGGACTTAGACTCTGAAGGCACCATAGGGAGAGAGTTATCCCGTACACGTGCTGTAGTAAAACTAGCAGCATGCGTATCCTACTGCACCGAGCCAAGTCGGGCAGGTTGCGATCCAACTCACTAGGCGCTCAGCGGGCAGTGCGGCACTATGTTTTCGAATTTTTTCAAACTGTTGCATCCTTGAGCCCCTGGCTCGCGATGTACGTCTAGCGGTTACAAAGGTCAAGGATCACACTTTATTAATAACTATAGTACAGAGTAATATCACCAGTTACAGTTACATTTTCAGCCAGTATACCAAGCCCTTTCATCCATACATGTATTTTCTCATCATTACTAACTTTTCTACAAGAACATGTATACATTGTAAATGGCATATTACTTTAAACATAACTAGGGCTACTTCGGGTCTTCAGGTCAATTCCACAATGCCAAGTCTTGTAGGCGATGACATCTTGATCGGCTCAAGCAGTAATCTTAAATGGACCTACATTCTTCTGCGGCTGTAGGGTCAACTTTACACTGGATGTCGCTACTGGAAATTCTGGTAGTGGTTGGTTTACCCTAGGTATTGTTCATTGTGAGAACACCTCTCTTCCTGGACTTGAATCATTCACCAATCGATATGTCATCGCCTACAAGACTTGGCATTGTTGAATTGACCCGAAGTAGCACTAGTTACGTTTATAGTAATATGCCATTTACATTGTATACACGCTCTTGTAGAAAAGTTAGTAATGATGAAAAAATTCATGTATGGATGAAAGGACTTGGTGTACTTGCTGAAAATGTTACTGTAATTGGAGATATTACTTTGTGGTATAATTATTAATAAAGTGTGATCCTTGACCTCTGTAACTGCTAGATGTACATCGCGAAACGGGGGCTCAAGGATGCAACAGTTTGACACCATCACCATACCACCTGGGACAACCTGATAAATCAGCTGTATCGGAGCAGTTCCTGAACATGGGGCATCACATGTTTCACAAGAAGACTGAAGTTTTAGCCTGAACATCATCATTCTAGGATTGTGTTGTTAGAAATACAGTCTTCCTGTGCTCTCGGTTGCCCTGTTTCCCTTTTAACAATACTCCAAATTGTTTTAATTTTATTACTAAAAGGGATGCAGGTTTTCAACCAAGTATTGCCGCAAATCTACATCTACATCTATATGGATACTCTGCAAATCACATTTAAGTGCCTGGCAGAGGGTTCATCGAACCACCTTCACAAGTCTCTATTATCCCAATCTCGTATAGCGCAGGAAGAATGAACACCCAGGTCGGTGTCAACAAAATATTTTTATATTCAGAGGAGAAAGTAGGTGATTGGAATTTCGTGAGAAGATTCCGCCGCAACAAAAAAGTCTTTGTTTTAATGATGACCACCCCAAATCCTGTATCATTTCAGAGACACTCTCTCCCCTACTTCGTGATAATATAAAACGTGCTGCCCTTCTTTGAACTTTTTATATGTACTCCATCAGTCCTATCTGGTAATGATCCCCCACCGTGCAGCAGTATTCTGAAAGAGGACGGACAAGCATAGTGTAGGCAGTCTTCTTAGTAGATCTGTTGCATTTTCTAAGTGTCCTATCAATAAAACACAGTATTTGGCTAGCCTTCTGTACAACATTTTCTATGTGTTCCTTCCAATTTAAGTTGTTCATAATTGTAATTCCTAAGTATTTAGTTGAATTTACGGCCTTTAGATTTGACTGATTTATCATGTAACTTAAGTTTAACAGATTCTTTTTAGCACTCATGCGGACGACCTCACACTTTTCGTTATTTAGTCAACTGCCAATTTTCACACCATACAGATATCTTTTCTAAATCATTTTGCAATTTGTTTTCATCTTCTGATGACCTTATTAGTCGATAAATGACAGCATCATCTGCAAACAACCTAAGACGGATTGCTCAAATTGTCTCCCAAATCATTTATATAGTTAAGGAACAGCAAAGGACCAATGACACTACCTTGGGGAACGCCAGAAATCACTTTTGTTTTACTCGATGACTTTCCATCAACTACTATAAACTGTGACTTCTCTGACAGGAAATCACGAATCCAGTCACATAACTGAGACGATATTCGGTAAGCACACAATTCACTACAAGTCTCTTGCATGGTTCAGTGTCAAAAGCCTTCCAGAAATCAAGAAATACAGAATCAATCAGAAATCTCTTGTCAATAGCACTCAACACTTCATGTGAATAAACAGCTAGTTGTGTTTGACAAGAATGATGTTTTCTAAATCAGTGTTGACTGTGTGTCAATAGACCGTTTTCCTTGAGGTAATTAATAATGCTCAAGCACATATATGTTCCAAAATCCTACTGCATACTGACATTAATGATATGGGCCTGTAATTTAGTGGATTACTCCTGCTACCTTTCTTGAATATTGGTGTGATCTGTGCAACTTTCCACGGACGGACGGGGATGAATCTTCCGTCGAGCGAACGGTTATATATGAATGTTAAGTACTCTGGAAGGAACCTAACTAGTATACAATCTGGACCAGAAGACTTGCTTTTATTAAATGATTTAAGTTGCTTCACAGCTCCAAGGATATATACTTCTATGTTACTCATATTGGCAGCTGTTCTTGATTTGAATTCTGGAATATTTACTTCATTTTCCTTTGTGAAGGCATTTTGGAAAGCTGTGTTTAGTAACGCTGTTTTGGCAGCACTGTCTTCGATAATATCTCCATTGCTATCGTGCGGAGAAGGTATTGATTGTGTCTTGCCGCTAGCATGCTTTACGTATGACCAGAATCTCTTTGGTTTTTCTGCAAGGTTTCAAGACAGTTTCATTATGGAAACTATTATACACATCTCAAATTGAAGTCTGTGTTAAATTGTGAGCTCCTGTAAAAGATTGCCAATCTTGGGGATTTTGTGTCTGCTTAAATTTGGCATGTTTGTATCGTCTGTGCAACAGTGTTCTGACACATTTTGTGCACCAAGGAGGTTAAGCTACATTGTTTCTTAATTTATTTGGAATAAATCTCTCAATTGGTGCCAATACTACTACTCTGAATTCAAGCCACATCTGGTTTACACTTACATCATTAATCTGGAAGGAGTGGAGATGGTCTCTCAGGAAGGTCTCAAGTGAATTTTTATCTGCTTTTTTGAACAGGTATATTTTTCATTTATTTTTGGAGCATTTCGGTGTTACAATATTCAATCTCACTACAACAATACTGTTCACTAATCCCTCTATCAATTTTGATGCTCATTATTACCTCAGAATTATTTGTTGCTAAGAGGTCTAGTGTGTTTTCACAACCATTTACTATTCGCATGGGCTCATAAGCTAACTGCTTGAAATAATTTTCAGAGAATGCGTTTAGGGCAGTTTCGGATGATGTTTTATGTGTACCTCTGGAATTAAATGTGTTTTCGCCAACATATTGAGGGTAAATTAAAGTCACCACCAACTATAATCATATGAGTCGGGTATATGTTTGAAAACAAATTCCAGTTTTCTTTGAACCTTTCAGCAATTGTATCATCTAAATTGAGGGTAGTCGGTAAAAGGATCCAATTATTATTTTATTCCAGTTGTCAACAATGACCTCTGGCCATACTAACTCACAGGAACTGTCTACTTCAATTTCGCGACAGAATAAACTACTTCGAACAGCAACAAACAAGGCATCGCAAACTGTGTTTAGCCTATCCTTTCAGAACACCGTTTTGTTCTTCGCATAAATTTTGGCTGAGTGTAGAAGATCTGCTGAGGAGTTGGAGAACTGCATGACACATTCCCTCTAAGGTGTTACAACCACAGGGACTAAATCTGACGGAAAATCAATGAGACAAAGAGGAATGATGCATAATTTGCATTTAGAGAAATTACAATGAGATTCCCACAGTTCTATCTTTGACCCACTACTGTTCTTGTTTTAGCTTATTGATCTTTCATTTCATTTGAATTAGGAAGCACAGTTAGTCCCGTTTGCTGGTGATACAAGCATAGGTGTGAAACCAAACAAAAAAGCAACAACGGAGAAAATGGTAGTAAATGATGGTTTTGTTAAAATTACTGACTGGTTTTGTAAAAATGGGCTAGCTTTAAATTTGAGAAACACAGCTCAATTGAATCTGTACTGTCAAAAACTTCCCACTCCCTACTAAGATGGCATACCAACAAAAAATAATAAAGTTCTTTGCTGTGCTTGTTGATGGAAACAAACTAGACAAACATCCAACTCCGCAGTTCAGTTATCAGCATGTCTGGCTGCTGCATAGGAGATCCAGGTTCGAATTCCAATGCAGCTATGCATGTTTTCTAGAATTGGGTGCACTCAGCCTCATGATGCCAATTGAGGAGCAACTTGAGTGAGAACTAGTGGATTCAAATTGAAGAAATCAGACAATGGCCATGAGAGCAGTGTGCGAACACCACACCCCTCTATACCACATCCAGTGGCGTCATTTTTAGTGGTTGGTCAGTCACAATTAGCCCATTAGGAACAGAATGCAGAGCTTTGCTAGGAACAGATTGTAGAGCTTTGCTAAACTGGGAAAACCATATAATAGACCTGATAAAAAGTTTAAGTTGGTTACTTTTGCCGTAAGAATAATTCCAACTTGAGGCATATAGCAGTCAGTAAGTTAACATATTTTGCATAATTTCATTCACTAATGTCTTATGGGTTAATAATATGGATAACTCCTCACTCCAACAAAAATTACTCACTGCACAACAGAAAATAATTAGAATTATGTTTGAGGTTCACACACACACATCCTCCACACACTTCTTTAAGAAGCTGAGAATATTAACTGCAGCCTCACAGTACATTTATTCCCTTATGAAATTTGCTATCAGCAATCCATCTGAGTTTGAAAGGAACAGTGATCTTCACATGTACAACACTAGAAGGAAAAATGATCTGTATCATCAGCAATTAATGAATTTAACTTTGGCACAGAAATGCATGAAACACGCAGCTACAAAACTGTTTGAGAAATGTACCCATGAAAATAAAATGCGGAGAGCTAGCAGAAGAGTTTTCAAATCTATTATTATTATTTACATTTTATGGCCTTCATTGGACCACTCTAGTCAACTTTATACAAAGAATTTTTTAGTTTGCTGTCAGCCCAGTACTTCTTCATTCTCTTGGCTCTCATCCTTCTTTCTTCATCAGAAATCATCCTTCCTACTGTCTGTTTGTTGATTCTCGTTTGCAGTCTGGTTTGTCTGTGAGTTTCCTGATTTTGTCAGTTTTGTTTCTTAGGTAATGTAATCTGTAGCTCATCCATATCTTCCTTGATTTCTGTAATCCACTTAATGTTGCACTTACTATTCCACAATTTTTCTATTATTCTCCTAATCATCCTGTTTTCTGGTGTTCTGATTAGATGTGCGAAAAATGAAATGCGTTTCTTCCTGATTGTACTCATTATCGGTTCTATTTCCTTGTAGACTGTTTCATTTGTAGCTGGTCTTCAGTGTCCATCTTTCTGGTACGATTTGTTGATACACGTTCTGATGATTTTTCTCTTTATTTTGATTATTTTGTCTATTTGTGCAGTGTTAGTTGTTTTGAAGATGGTTTCACTTGCGAATGTTATTTCTGGTTGACTGACTGTTATGCAGTGTTTTAATTTTGTTGCTATTGACACGCTCTTTTTGTCGTAGGTGTTCAAACGTATATTTAAGATGTTTTTCGTTAACAACTCCTTCCACACCACAGAGGAATCCTTGAATAGAAATAATTTGTCAATTTTACAGAAAAAAACCTGTAAATGGCCAGCACATAGCCATATAAAATATTTTTTAACAATATTATGAAAAGAATAGATTGCTACTCACTGTAAAGATGACACACTGAGTTGCAGACAAGCAACGTAAAAAGCACAGCAATCTGCAGTGGGGTGGGAAGTGGAAGGAATAGCAGGGTACAGTGGAAGGGGAGGGGGGCAAGAGAGAGAAGAGTACTATCTAGTGGAGCATGTAGGGACTTGATGGTGGGACAGGACAAGGCTGTCAGGCACAGCACCAGGAGGCTGTGAGGGAATAAGGGCAGAGCGGGCAGAATGGGGAGCAAAAATGGAGAGGAACAGAGAAGAGTAAAAGAACAGTGGGTGTGTTGGCAGAGAGTAGGACACAGTAAGTGTGAAGAGAAGTGAACTGAGATGAGTTAATAGGACAGAAAGCGCGAAAACTTTTGGGTGGAGAGTATGGGGGTTGTAGGTTACAGTAGGTTAAGGTCGAGATACTTTCACAGGCAAAAAAATGTGTTTTAAGGTTAACTTCCACCTGCGCAGTTCAGAAAAGCTGGTGGTGAAGGGGAGGATCCAGATGGCCAGGGTTGTGAAGCAGCCATTAAAATCACACATTTTATGTTCAGCTGCATGTTGTGCAAGAGAGTAGTCTACTTTGCTCTGGCCACAGTTTGGCAGTGGCCATTCATCCTTGGGGGCAACTAGTTCATAGTCATATAAAAAGCTGTGCAATGATATGATCCCTGTGGCAAGGGATTGGGACTGGGAGTGGTATGGGGCTAGACTACAATATTGTGGAGGTGGGTGGGTGATGGAACACCACTTTACAGAGGTGAGAAACTTTGTGGGTAGATGTCCCTTATTTCAGGGCATTATGATAAATAATCAAAGCACTGTTGAAAATGTGGTTCAGCTGTTGCAGTCTGAGGTGGTATTGAGTGATGAAGCGCGCACTCCTTTGTAACTGTTTCTTGGGGATGGTGGGAGAATTAAAGATGTGTAGGAATATGGCATGGGAAATATGTTTGCAAACTCGGTCTTTGAAAGCCTTTGTGAGATCTGTGGCATAGTGGGCCAGGGTATTCTTGTGACTGAAGATATGCCAACCCTAGGTGGTCTGCGATTTTTGCTGTGCAAATGATGGCAGCTATTGAAATGCAGCTACTGTTGGTGGTTGGTGAGTTTAATGTGGACAGAGCCATCAACGAGAAGAAGGTCAACATCCAAAAGGTGGCACGCTGGGCTGAAGAGGAGCAAGTGAAGTAGGTTGGCATAGGACGGTGCCACGCGAAAGCCCATAGAAGCGCCATGGATTTTTTTGTAGACCATCCCTTCAAAGGAGAAGTAGATGTGTGATACAATAAAGTTAGTAAGGTGTATGAGAAATGATGTAGTGGGTCTGGAGTCTGAATGATGTTGGGAAAGGCAGTCTTCAACAGCAGCAAGACAACGGGCATGAGCGATGTTGGTGCACAGGGAGGTGGCGTCAACAGTGATGAGTAGGGATCCAGGAGGATAAGGGATGGGGATGGTGGAGAGTCAGTGAAGGAATTGGTTGGTATTATTGACGTGGGAGGCTAGATTTTGGGCAATTGATTGCAGGTCTTGGTCAATGAGGGCCAAAATTCTTTCAGTGGGGACACAATAACCAGCTATAATGGGGTATCTAGGATTGTTGGGTTTGTGGATATTTGGAAGCACGTAAAAGGTGGTTGTGTGGAGTGTCATAGGGATGGGGAGGGAAATGCATTCAGTGGAGAGGTTCTGGGGAGGGCCCAAGGCTTCAAGCAGGGACTGGAGGTTATGTTGGACTTCTGGGATAGGATCATTCTGGCAGAATGAAGTTATAGAAGTCAGCCAATTGGCAGAGGCCTTCTGTCAGGTAGTCACTGGAATTCATAGTAAAAGTGGTGCAACCTTTGTCTGCTGGTAGAATGATTAGGTCAGGATCTTTTTTGAGGCTGTGTATGGCTTTCCTTCTTCTGCTGAAAGGTTGGGTTGGCATTATTGGGAAGGGATTAGGGAACAGATGGTGAGGCCAAGTTGGAGATAAGGAATTCCTGAAAGGTGAATAGAGGGTGGTTAAGAGTAAAGGGGCGGGGGCGGGGGGTCATGGTTTGATGGTGGTAGCAACTGGGACAGGCAAAGTTCATTGTTGGGAATAGTTCGGTTTTGATTGGAGTGATTGGTGGCAAAGAACTGTTTACATTGCAGGTATCAAAAGAAAGAGAGTAGGTTTTTGACAAGTTCAACATGGTTAAATTTGGGTGCAGAGCTGAAGGTGAGGCCTTTGGATAGGACTAACTTCTGTGGGGCTGAAGATTTTGGTTGAAAGGTTAACAATAATATTCTGGGATTGTTTTGGCTCTGGTAAGAAGTTTTTGGAGATGTGGCAAGTTGATAAGGTCAGCTAGGCACAGTCTGGGTGCTATGAGGTGTTGACAAGAAGAAACACTATGGATAGGATACAGGATGGGGCAGTGAGATGTCAGCAGGTTGGATACTTATGGAGATGGTGTTTGGAATGCTCTTCCAGGTGATGTAGAGCAAGGGATTCAATTTCAGAGATGTGATGTATGTAATAGGGGTTGCACAGTAGCAGTATCTTGCAGTGGTGGCAAAGGTGGTTCTGGGATGTCTGTGCCATGGAGATATGTTTTTGCAGTACTAAGTTTGCGAGGGCACGGACTGGCAGAATCTGAATAGGTGAAGGTCACTGTCTGGAGGGAGGGGGTGAGTGATTCCAAGATTTTGGCAGCACTTGAGGAACAGGATGTGGGTCTGGGTTTTAGCCAGGAAAATGAATACTTCTCTGAACTGATGCAGAAATATGAAGCATGGGTCCATGACAGGGATGGCATTGGGGAAACAGGGAATGACGCAGAAAATGGGCAACGGAAAGTGTTAGGTGATTGTAGGGGAGGTGGGTAACAGAAAAATACACGTAAAACGACAGCAAACACATAAAAATACACACAGATACATAAAAATACACAACAATATGCACAAATATGTGAATATATGTAAAATTATCCAAAAAGTGCAAAAAACTAGGAGAAGAGGCAGTTACAATTGAAGTATAGGTGTACGCATGTGGTTGGATAGTTAGATAGTTAGTTTGTTACATGTTATCAAAATGATGTAGTGTTCTTCATTTCAATGACTGCCTCACAGCCTGTGCCATCTGGATCCTTCCCACCAACACCTACTTTTCTGGATTGCACAGGTGGGAACTCTCCTTCCAGTATATCCTATGTTCCTGTAACACTCCAGGCCTCAACCATCATTGGCCGTTGTCCTCGCCCATCTAGCCCCTTCCCTGTTCCCATTCCAGTACCACACAGCCCTCTATTCCACCAACACACAAGCAGTCTTTTTACTTCTCTCCTTTTCCACTAACCCCCCATCCCTCGGCCTCCGTCTAACCTCCCGACTGCACCTAGGTGCCCTACCATCTCTCCACCTCATCCCTGTATGGTTTCACAAGCAGCACTTTACCATCCACCACCCCTACCCCACATTCTCCCCCCCCCCCCCCTCCCAGCCCCAGCCTGCTCCATACCCCCACTACCCAGGTACTTCTCCTATCATGCACTGCTCCTCGCAGTGTGGCCTCAGCAACCAGAGACTGCAGTCATGTGTTTGTGAGTTGCATTTGCGTGAGTGTATGTATGTTGTCTATCTCCAACAAAAGCCTTGCTGGCCAAAACCTTACTCTCTGATAGTCTTTATGTTGTGCCTATCTGTGACTCAGCATCTCCGTTATATGGTGAGTAGCAACTATCGTTTTCATAATATTGTTGATTAGTGTTAGCATTAACGAACACATGACAGTAAAACCCCATTTATACATTTTTGAAGGGAGATGGTAAAATAAATGTACAAGTGAGATTAATGTTAAATAGGAATTTTTAAATATATTTCAATTACACTCAAGTGTGTGCAAATAGAAGATACTTACACTGTACAGTAATAGGCACAGCAGTTTAAGTAGGCTTATGCCTAAGTTATGGACAATTAAAGTTATTTAGGCCTAAAGAATGAATCAACAGTCATTTGTTTTTTGGAAGCAATACTGCATTCATAAATCAAGTTTTCATATTCAATCACTGTGACCATCTTGTCATCACTAATGTTTTTTGATCTTATGTAATGTTGTGTTACTTCCAATGCAGTAAATGCTTCTGACAGACTGGAAGGGTTCACAGATTCTCCATCCAATTCTTCAGATTCCTCAGAACTATTTATTTCAGCTGATACTGGCATACTTCTTTAATTATTTCATCCTCATTTTGTACACAACACATGGCAGTATCAGCATCACAAACAACAAAATCATCAAAATTAGTTTCACTTGAAATACAAGCCCAGTCATTGTCATCTGGAATATTGAAATCTACATCAAAATGTTCAACATTTTTGGGGTCAGCTTGAATTTCATCTTTTGTAATATCAGCTTCTCGAAAGCACCTGTGATTTTGTTTGGCTTCAATTGATCCCAAGCAGTCCTTATGGACTGCATTGCCTAGATAAGATAAATAAATTAAAAAGCTACATATAAGTATCTGTGGTGAATTTAATTTCATTTATACATCCATTCTAAAAATTTTTAGTGAAGTTCATACACAGTGTATGTGTAAAGTGTATCCTAACCTACAATGCAATTCTTTGGTTTACCTGCAACACGTCCAGCTGAGGATCACCCTTCCTATTGTCGAGATGTGTGATGACACATTGAACCAGCATTTTCCTGTACTTTGCTTTTGTGGCAGCAATGATGCCCCAATCCAGAGTTTGAAAATGGCTCATGCAGTTTGCTGGAAAAAATGCCAGTTCTATGCTGCTGAACTGTAGCACCAGAGAATGAACCAAACATATTTTCGTCTCATGACACATGCGGGCATTAAGCTTACTGAGGTTTCCAGTCATCCATCCTTCTTATCAGAGCATCTGTGTTTATGGTAAGGAGCATTGTCACTCTCTGCTTGCTTCTCTTTCCCCCAAAGCAGTGATCAACCTTAAATGCAAAGGTTTTGTCTGGAACAAGTTTTAAAAAGTCCTATTTCGCCTGTGTTTCAAATGTGTTTCGGACTGCATTTTGCGATTATAGTTGGGAGATTATGCTCTTTCCAATATTGTATGGTGACATTATCCACACTGTTGACCTCCCTATAAACAACGCGGCCAGTAATGTCACATCTTATGTTGAATCGGTGTGACTAACCAGAAGAAGCACAAAAGTTTTCAACATATAAGTTTTTTTTTTTTTTTTTCGAATTCTAAAGCCTTTTCTTCCAGTATTGCACATGAACTAGGTACATTACCTGCACACTGTTGCTGAAACCAAATCTGTAGGCATTTTTCCACATCTGCAAACTTTCCACCCCAGACCGAGCGAAGTGGCGCAGTGGTTAGCACACTGGACTCGCATTCGGGAGGATGACGGTTCAATCCCGTCTCCGGCCATCCTGCTTTAGGTTTTCCGTGATTTCCCTAAATCGTTTCAGGCGAATGCCGAGATGGTTCCTTTGAAAGGGCACGGCCGATTTCCTTCCCAATCCTTCCCTAACCCGAGCTTGCGCTCCGTCTCTAATGACCTCGTTGTCGACGGGACGTTAAACACTAACCGCCACCACCACCACCTCCACCCCAGATACGTGAGCGTTTCTCACCACTTGGCCCAGCTTTCAAAGCATTACATCTTGCGATTGATTGGCCAGTATGGTAGTTGAGATAGACCATGGGACTTTGAGACACTTTGGGATGTTCACTTGAGGTTCACTAGAACTTCCCCGACCTTAGCGGCCCATTACACGATGCCATCAAGAAGCACTACTCTGCAGCACTCATGTATTCACACGCCATGGTGCATCATGCTGCCATTCACAAAGGTGAAGCTGTAGCTGTGAGCAACTTTTATGCTGCCACTACTGATGCTGTTTTCATTGACGTCTTGTGCCAACTGTTCATAAGTGGCTACCCACTGCTTGGCCGGTCAACAGCACCCCCAAGTGGCAATGTGGGAAGCCCCTATTGGGAGCAATGTTCCGCCAAGTTATATGATCTGAAACCGATTGCCACAAGGTCAACAGCAACAGCGTTACAATGTGTACCATAGCTAAAGCCCGCAATAATAACTTGACTTTGCATGCAGACAGCAAACCAACAATCACTGGTCACATCATATACAAAACGTTTCAAGACAATTTCTTGGTCTTTACAATGTATACACACGACAAAAACGACTGTGGAGGAGTAAAAATAATAGCATAAAAGTGCGAATATGTATAAATGGAAAACATGAAAGTGGGGTAATTTTGCACGCAAAACTGAAAAAGTATACAGTATACAACATACAAGTACGAAAAACGTAGAGCTGAGAAACATATAAATGCAGTTTCCCATGCAACTACACTTATACAGACAGCTGTCACTGGAACAGAAGGATCTATCCCGGAGAAATGATTTCAAATTAGATTTAAAACCTGCTTGTTACCTGTTGGACATTTCATGTCATTGGGCAGATGTCCAACAATTTTTGTTGTTGGTTACTGAACTCCTTTCTGAGCCACTGACAGATTTAATAATGGGTAATAAACATCATTTTTCCCTCTAGGATTGTAGATATGGACATCACTGTTCTTCTCAATCTGTGATGGATTATTTATGATGAATTTCATTAGAGAATATGTGTATTGTGACAGCACAGTTAAAATGCCCAGCTCCTTGAAGAAGTGCCTACATGACATTTGTGGGTGAACAGCACATAGTATTCTTAGTGCTTGCTTCTTTTGCAATAAATACTTTCTTTCTAAGAGATGGGTTACCCCAGAAACTTATTCTGTAGGGGATGATTGAGTGGAAATATGCAAAATATGTCCTGATGTTCATTCATTTGTTTCCAAGATTAGCAATTATGTAAAGAGCAAAAGTAGCTGAACTTAAATGTCTGAGAAGCTCAGTAATATGCAGCCACCAGTTCAAGTTTTCATCAATATGCACCTGCACAAATTTGAAGCATTCTACCTTATTTGCTGATTCCTCCTCATTTTCACTCTGCAGTGGAGTGTGCGCTGATATGAAACTTCCTGGTAGATTGAAACTGTGTGCCGGACCGCTGCACTCCGCTGCAGAGTGAAAATCTCATTCTGGAAACACCCCCAGGCTGTGGCTAAGCCATGTCTCCGTAATATCCTTTCTTTCAGGAGTGCTAGTCCTGCAAGTTTCGCAGGAGAGCTTCTGTAAAGTTTGGAAGGTAGGAGAAGAGGTACTGGCAGAAGTAAAGCTGTGAGTACCGGGCGAGAGTCGTGCTCCGGTAGCTCAGTTGGTAGAGCACTTGCCCGCGAAAGGCAAAGGTCCCGAGTTCGAGTCTCGGTCGGGCACACAGTTTTAATCTGCCAGGAAGTTTCATTTAACAATTCTTTGAAAATTTCATTTACCAACTTTTCTGTTGCTTTCTCTTTCATGGGAAATATTGTAACACTAATATCATCATCAAAAAGTACCTATTTTGCTAGTTGAATTCACATATATGAGGAATAGGAGTTGCCCCAAAATTGAACCCTGTGGGACTCTCTTTGTGATTTTACACCCCCCCCCCCCCCCACACGCACACAAAACCATCCACCTTTGCAACATTGTCTGATTTTTTAAACGATCTTTTACATTCTATTTGTTAAGTATGATTCAAACTAACTGTGCAAAAAGCCATCAATTCCATACAAACCTGAGTCTTTCTAAGAGACTAAATGACCTACAAAATCAAACACCTTGGAAAGATAACAAAAACTGCAAACTGGAGATACATTACTATTTAAGGCTTGTACTGTTTGATCAGTGAATGTATAAATAGCATTCTCAGTCAAGCAATCCTTCTGGAAGCCAAACAGTGATATGCAAAGTAAACTGTTTCCACTTAAGAGTGCGGCTACTCTTGAGTAAATTATTGTCTTGAATATTTTCGAAAAAGGTGTCAGTAAGGAAACAGGATGATAATTGTTTAAGTCTGTCTTGTCATCTATCTTATGAAGTGGTTTAACTATTGAGCTTTTTAACCTGACTGGTATGGAAAGAGAATGAGGAGAAAGGGGCATTGGTTAGGTCAAGATTCACAAGTTTTGTGGTACTTGTAGGTATGGAAAATAAAACTTGAAAATACAAGAGGATGAGGGAGGAAACGTGATTAACAGAAACCCCAATCTGCCCACTTAACCACCCCTTGGTCACCTTCCAGAAATTAATTATCACCAACTGTGACTCCGCATCCTTCCCCTGGTCCCTTACTAAGAACACCAACCTTTCAGCAGGAGGAAGGGCAATCATACACAGGCACTATCCCCCAAAGTTAGTCCACAAACAGATTTCCCATGCCATGTCACCTCCCACAAACCTGCCACAAAGGTGTGCCCCTTATGTTACACAGCACCATTCGTGGCTAGAACAGCTGAACCACATTCTGCAACAGGGATTTGATTACCTTATGCCCTGAAATGAGGGACATCCAGCCCAAGATCCTTCCCACCCCTCCTGTGGTGTTCCGTCACCCTCCCCTCCCCCCTTCTCCAACTTCCATAACACCTTAGTCCATTCCTGTGCCACTCCCAATCCCAACCACTTGCCATAGGCATCACATCCTTGAGAAAAGTGCAAGTGCAAGACCTGCCCAGCCAACCCATCCAGCACTTCCTATTCCAGTCCTCTCATGGGCTTACTCTATCCCATCAGAGGCTATGAAAGCAGCCATGTCGTATAAAAGTTCTGCTGCAATCATTACACAGTTTTTTACATACGTACGACTACCAACCAGCTGTCCCCCAAGATGCATGGACACAGTCAAATTGTGGCCAAGAGCAAATTGGCCTACCCTGTCACACAACATGCAACTTTATTTCAATGAATGCTTCACAACCCAGGCCACCCGGGTTCTCCCCTCCACCACCAAATTTTCTGACTTGCAGTGCAAGTAGCAGTATTCCTTACAAAATATTTTCCACTCCCGAAACCACTGTGGCCTCAACCTACAGTAACCTACTGTCCCCACACTCTCCACCCAACAGTTTCCACCCCCTGTGTCATACCACCTCCTCCCAATTGATGTACACTTACCTTCATTGTGTTTCACTTCTGCCAATGTACCCACTGACCTTTTCCCCTTTTCAGCCCCCCCCCCCTATGGTCCTCCCCCATAGCCTCCTGTTGCTGCACTGACAGCCTTGTCCTGCCATCATCTAGTCCCTGCATATTCTGCCAGACAGTGCTCTTCTCTTCCCCCAACCACACTCTGGTACCCAAGCACATTACCCGTCCTACTCCAGATTGATGCTTTTGTTGACTTCAACAGCTGCATTCTGGCCACAGCTGCTTGAAATAGCAGTCGTGTGAGCATGAATTATGCTTGCTCATGTGAATGCGTGCTATCTTTTCTGAGGAAGGCTTTGGGCAAAAGCTCAATGCGTAACAGTCTTTTGGTTGTGCATGTCTGAAACTCAAGTTGTCATCTTTATAGTGAGTAGCAGTCTATCCTTTTCATAATGCTGTTGATTTTCCAATCTGAACATTCCACTGTTTGATTATTTTCATTTTCCAGTGTGTGTGAGTGTGGGAGGGAGGGGGTGGGGGCGTGCACACATGCACTATTTTTGTTCAGCTCACATGTTCCACATCATGAAGTTCATCACAAATACAATTTATGGAACAACTAACTAATTAACTACACTCATGCTCATAAATTAAGGATAATTGCAGAATGTGGTGCCACACAATGTGGCACTACACAAAACTGACACTAATAGCATAGGCACTTAGGGAACACACACGACACAGATCTGTAAGGCCATGATATTGGTGATAAGTTGGGAAAACCATCCTGAAACACATGCTACAAAACGCCACTGTTTCCTGCGCATGTACCCCGACATCAATATGAGATATGGTCACCATGCACATGTACACAGGCCACACAATGAGTTGGCATACTCTGGATCAGGTGGTCAAGCAGCTGCTGGGGTAAGCCTCCCATTCTTGCACCAGTGCCTGTCGGAACTCCTGAAGTGTCGTAGGGGTTTGAAGACAAGCAGCGATACGTTGACCGAGAGCATCCCAGACGTGCTCGATGGGGTTTAGGTCTTGAGAACAGGCAGGTCACTCCATTCACCTGATAGCTTCTGTTTCAAGGTACTCATCCGTGACGGCACTTCGGTGGGGCCATGCATTATCATCCATCAGGAGGAAGGTGAGACCCACTGCACCCCTAAAAAGGCAGACATACTGGTGCAAAATGAGTCTTGATACACCTGATCTGTTACAGTTCTCCTGTCAAAGGCATGCAGGGGTGTACGTGCACCAATCATAATCCCACCCCACACTATCAAACCACGACCTCCATACAGGTTCCTTTCAAGGACATTAAAGGGTTGAAATCTGATTCCTGGTTCACACCAGATGAAAACCCGGTGAGAATCACTGTTCAGACTATACCTGGACTCATCTGTGAACACAACCTGAGACCACTGTTCCAATGACCACGTACTGTGTTCTTGACACCAGGCTTTACGGACTCTCCTGTGACCAGGGATCAGTGGAAAGCACCTTGCAGGTCTCCGGGCGAATAAACCATGTGTGTTCAGTCATCTGTAGACTGTGTGTCTGGAGACAACTGTTCTAGTGGCTGTGGTAAGGTCCCAAGCAAGGCTACCTGCAGTACTCCGTGGCCGTCTGCGGGCACTGATGGTGAGATATCTGTTTTCATGTGGTGTTGTACACTGTGGACGTCCCGTACTGTAGCACCTGGACACATTTCCTGTCTGCTGGAATTGTTGACATAATCTTGAGATCACAATTTGTGGCACACGGAGGGCCTGTGCTACGACCTGCTGTGTTTGACCAGCCTCCAGTCGCCCTACTATTCTACCCCTCATAACGTCATCAACATGCTTTCTTTGAGCCATTTTCAACACACAGTCACCATTATCACATCTGAAAATGTCACATCTCGGCATATGTGGACTGCTGCCAGCGCCACCATGCGACGACCGCAAGTCAAATGCACTGCATGGTCGTACCCCAAGGTGATTTAAACCCGCAAACTGCCCACCAGAGTGTTGTTTCACCATGTATCAGCATTATCCTTAATTTATGAGCATGAGTGTAAAAATGCACCTTATGTGCTGTGTTTGAAAAAATGAAACACAAATGTCTAAATGGTTAATGAGCTTTTGCATGCATTGCAGCAGAAGAAAGTGTCTGAAAGGTCAGCAAAATAAATAGAACACTAACAAGGCTGTTTTGCCCTTGAAAAGCTAAACAGAACTTATAAACTTTAAGATTTTGACTTATCTGAAACAGGAAGTTCAGAATAAACAGACAGTATTTATTACTATTTTTCACTTAGAGCTGTGAGAGATGGACTTTTAATGCAAAGACTATTCATCAAGTGATGGTAAACAGTCAAATCAAGAGAACCAATTGAAATGCACATGCCCTCACCCTCATTGTGTACCACTCTCTGGCAATGCACCTACAGGTCTTTTTCCCTTCCCTTCTCTCCTCCTCTCCTTTCCCACCCCCCCCCCCCCCCCCCCCCTCCCACCTGCCTCCACACCACAGCCTCCTGACACTGCTACGTAAATAAAATGAGCATACAGACGATATGTAACCAGGTGACTGAATGGTAAATACACCATAGAAAATAAACAAGAGCATCATAGTTGCATATAGCTGAAGGGTATACAGCACAGAAAAGTGCATAAGGGGCATTTATACAGCAGTGTATGTCAAATGGGTGATGATTAGCAAAGCACGTTGCTGGAAGGACAGTACTGCATCATGAAAGCACTTCAAGGGTAATATGCACAACATATCTTGTCTCTTTCTTCCTTCTTTTGAGAGAAATGTGAGTAACTATATTTTGCTCCGGCCACAACACAGTATAGCAATGCTGTCGTCATCTGTTGCCATATGCTTCGTAGTTCAGTTGCCATAATATTGGTTTACATTGTAATCAAATCACAATTGCAGTAATGGTTCTTGTATCATTGCAGAATGTAAATGTTTCCAACAGCTGGATGAGATATACTTTTTGTTGTAGACGTCCATACTAAGCAGATACTTAATGACGTAGAATGAGTCATATACGCCAACAAAAATATGCTAATGTTCTTTCCATAAATCCAAAGTGAAATGATCCTCATGGATGTAGAATACATTTTAAAAAATTAAACACACTTTAATTTAAGAGATCATAAAGTTTCCAGAAAATATGTAGAGGTCAGTAACCTGAAATGCATTTTACAATTCCTAGGCTATTGTAGCTACACCTGATCAAACAGACAATTAGTTTACAATACTTACGTCGCGTTTCTTCATTGTAGGCTGGCACTACAACACTAAGATGAATATTCCATGTATCTTCAAGATCAGGAAAATTCTGCTGTACCGAATTTTCATCACAAAAAGTCTTCTCTTCTGAAGACCGATCAATGATGGGGTAAGGAAAGGATACCACTTTTAGTATCACAGAGAGCTAGAACACACAAAAATATCTGCAGAGCTCCAATATGTACAGGATTATTTAATGATTATTTGCAGGAATAAATTTATTCATGGGAACAGTTAAAGCATTTTGGTGCTGTTTAATACTTTGATCAGCTGAGACAACAGACAAGCACAGAATAGCTACCAGGTTTATCACAACATATATGAGAACAGTTGAGTAAATTATTTAGTTATTTTTCTCTTCATCACTTACTAATATAATAACCAAACTAAATATAACTTGATGATTCCCAGATTCAGAAATGATTGTGTTAAAGATTGTAATCCATAATTATAGAGACAACCGCTACTTCTGGGAAGGTTGACAGTCCATATACGGGGATATTTTTTTATTCATGGCCTGTTGATCCAGTAGGTAAAATAATTCCGTGGATATAGAACGAGTCATATTTAACAAGTAAAACAAAAATTAAAAATTGAGGTATTGTAGCCATTCACGTGAACAGTAACTAAATATATTAATTACAAATTGCAATATAATATGAGAATGGGAATAAAATATAGTTATAATTATTGACTTCAGCATTTACTACAGTGAAACTGAAGTATGAAACAATAAAATCATACGTTGTAGTTATTCCAAATTATAAAAAGTTCCTAATTAAGCTGAGAATAAAAAAATTACAGTAATACTGAATGCTACAGTATTACATCACATTACATTACTTTTTATTGGTCCTTTTGATCATTTGTTGTACAAGGTATACAATATAATATTGGACAAGTCATCGTGATTTACAATGCATGTTTTTAAATCATACAAGAATAATTACATTGATTTAGTCTTAATACTATCACAATTGAAGGTTCAGCTTCCATACATTATATTTAACCCAAGTAATTCAATGTCTTTTTTTTCTTTTTTTTTTTATATTTGGCAATAAATTTTTATGTTTCAAGATATTCATCTATACTATAACATTTTTGCAATAAATATTTATGGACAGCAGTTTCAAATTTTGAAGTGTCTTTCGTTGTTTTAATGTTTGCGTGTAGCTCAGATTACATTAGTACTTGTTCCATAGATCATAAATACGACACTTCGTAATGATGTGGAATGTGTCAGGTTAATAAAAGGTGTCTATACAAGATATTACATTACACAAAATATTACATGACACTCAATATGAAATTACCCACTTACTATATCCAAAAATTCATCTGATGAGTAGAAGTAGTTGCCATTAAGAAATTCTTTTAATTTCCGTTTAAATGCTATATGGCTATCTGTCAGACTTTTGATGCTATTAGGTAAGTGACCAAAGACTTTTGTGGCAGCATAATTTACCCCCTTCTGAGCCAAAGTTAGATTTAACCTTGAGTAGTTAAGATCATCCTTTCTCCTAGTGTTGTAGCCATGTACACTGCTATTACTTTTGAATTTGTTCGGATTGTTAATAACAAATTTCATAAGTGAATATATGTATTGTAAGGCTACAGTGAAGATCTCTAGCTCTTTCAACAAGTGTCTGCAGGATAATCTTGGATGAGCTCCAGCAATTATTCTGATTACACGCTTTTGTGCAAGGAACACTCTTTTACTCAGTGATGAGTTACCCCAGAATATGATGCCATACGGAAGCAGAGAATGAAAGTAGGTGTGGTAAGCTAATTTACTCAGATGTATATTGCCAAAATTTGCCATGACCCTAATAGCATAAGTAGCTGAACTCAAACGTTTCAGCAGATCCTCAGTGTGTTTTTTCCAGTTCAACCCCTCATCAATGCATACGCCTAGATATTTTGAATATTCTACCTTAGCTACCGATTTCTGATCGAAGTCTATATTTATAATGGTGTCATTCCATTTACTGTGTGGAACTGTATTTACCATGTTTTGTCAAAGTTTAATGAGAGCCCATTTGCAAAGAACCACTTAATGATTTTCTGAAAAACATCGTTTACAATTTCACCAGTTAATTCTTGTCCGTTGGGTGTGATAGCTATACTTGTATCATTGGCTAAAAGTACCAGCTTTGCATCTTCATGAATATAGAATGGCAAGTCATTAATATACATTAAGAACAGCAGAGGACCCAAGACCAAACCTTGCGGCACCCCATTCTTAATTGTTCCCCAGTTTGAGAAATCACCACTTTTTGGCATATTATGTGAACTGCTTATTTCAACTTTCTGCACTCTTCCAGTTAGGTATGATTTAAACCATTTTAGCACTGTCCTATTCATACCACAGTACTTGAGCTTATCTAGAAGTATTCCATGATTTACACAATCAAAAGCCTTTGATAGATCACAAAAAATCCCAATGGGTGACTTCCGGTTACTCAGAGCATTTAATATTTCATTAGTGAAAGTATATATAGCATTTTCCATTGAAAAACCCCTTCGGAAACCAAACTGACATTTTGTTAAGACTTTATTTTTACAAAGGTGTGAAGCTACTCTACAATACATTACTTTTTCAAGAATTTTGGATAAGGCAGTCAGAAGAGAGATTGGGCGGTAGTAGTTGACACCAGACGTATCCCCTTTTTTATGCAGTGGTTTAACAATGGCATACTTCAGTCTGTCTGGGAAAATACCCTGCTTCAGAGAGCTATTACATATGTGGCTAAGAATCCTACTTATTTCTTGGGAACAAGCTTTTATTATCCCCCTGGAAATGCCATCAATTCCATGTGAGCTTTTATTCTTAAGAGAGTTTATTATCTTCCTAATTTCAGAAGGAGAGGTGGGTGGAATTTCAATTGTATCAAATGGTGTGGCTAAGGCCTCTTCCATTAACTGCCTTGCTTCTTCTAATGAACATTTAGATCCTATTTTCTCTACAACATTTAAAAAATGATTATTCAAAATGTTTTCGACTTCCGGCTTGTTATTTAACAAGTTTCCATTCGCTTTGATGGTGATGCCGTCATCCTGTACTCTTGGTTGCCCTGTCTCCCTTGTAATAATATTCCAAATTGTTTTGATTTTGTTATCAGAGGTATTGATCTGACATGATGCACATGCTTCTGGACTTTTTAATAACCTTTCTTAATGTAGCACCATAGTTTTTATAATATTTGGCAGTTTCTGGGTCATTACTCTTTCTTGTTGTTAGATAAAGTTCCCTTTTGTGGTTACAAGATACTTTTATTCCTTTAGTAAGCCAAGATTTTTGCATGGTCTCTTATAATTAGATTTAACTACTTTCTTGGGGAAACAGTTTTCAAATTCTCTTACAAGTGTATCATGAAATAAGTTATATTTTAAATTAGCATCGGATTCCTTGTACACCTCATCCCAGTCTAACTGCTGAAGATTTTCTCTGAAATTTCTAATTGTTGAGTCATTAATTGAACACACTACTTTGGAGGGTAGTTTTGAATTACTGAATGGAGCTATGTCATATACTGTAACTAGCTGAGCATCATGATCAGAAAGGCCATTCTCAACAGGACAAGAATTTATGTTTTTAAACTTATCTTGATCTATAAAAGTGTTATCTATCAATGTGCTGCTGTCCCTTACTACCCGAGTAGGGAAATTAATGACAGATGTCAAATTGAAAGAACCGAGCACGACTTTCAGGTCATTCTTCCTATTACACTCTTTCAGTGAATCAACATTGAAGTCCCCACAAATAATAATTTGCTTTCCCCTATCTGACAGATAGCACAACAAGGCATCCAAGTTTTCCAGGAATAAATGAAAGTTTTCTGAAGGTGACCTATATACTGTTACAATTATAAAAGAGCCCTCCTTCAGTTTAAGTTGACAGGCACATGCTTCTATATGTTGCTCTAGACAAAACTTTTTTGTATCTAAGCTTTTTACACAGTGATAACTTTTGACATATATGGCAACTCCTCCTCTCACCTTATTATCTCTACTCATATGTGCAGCTAGTTTATAATCGCTGATATTTACCTTTTCCGTATCAGACACAATGTGATACTCAAGACAGGCATAGTATATCTATTACATTATCAGATTCAATGTCATCTAAACAAACCAGGAGCTCATCTACTTTATTCTTCAATCTTGCAATATTTTGGTGAAAAATGGTAACATTATTTTTTACTTTACTTTTGTGAGAATCTACTTTTTTCTTTAATCCACCAATATTTTGATAAATATGATACCATTATTATTTACTTTACTGTTGTGAGAATCATGTGACTTTTGGACCTCTTTAGCACCTGCCTGCCTGAACTTCTCATGGGACACTGTGTCACCCCTTATGGATTTCGCTAACAAACCTGCCAGTTTACCCTTCCCTTTCCAATCGAGGTGTAGGCCACGCCTTGTGAAATCCCCCCAATCAATAGCCTCGACAGAAACCAATCCAATGTCTGATAAAGTGGCCGCCCTAGGCAACTGATCCAACTCCATATTTACCCTCCTGACAGAGCGGTTCAACTGGGGCTAATCATGCCGTACGAAAGCAGGCACAGGCCCAACACTGGTATGGGTGGTTTTTTTCACCAGCTCACAGTCAATTCTGTAGCCCTGATCCCTACCAATACTGTTTCCCACTCCACCCACTACCATCACATGATCCTGCTTTGAGAAACCCTTGCACAAGGAACCTATATCCTCTGCCTAAGACATGCACTTGCCTTGAAAAAGTTTGTGACCTGATACCTGTCACCTAATTTTTCCTGCAAAATCTGGCCCACACCTCTTCCATGGCTGCTACCTAGCAACAGAACTTTCCTCTTACTTCCTATTTTTTTTTAACAGTTGGTTTCCTAGTGAGATACATCTACTTCTACTGGAGCCTCTTCCTTACTTAACTGTGGTAGCAAGGCAAATCTATTGGTTGTGCCAATTGGGAAACTGTCAGACACTGTCCTCTTTCTGTAGCCCCTGCTCCCAGCTACCACTTCCCACTGCTGTTTACTCTCCTCCCCCCTTAACCTCTTCAGTTCCTCCCTTGCTCTATCCAAATCAGCCTGAAGGGCTCTAATTTTCTCCTCCTGTTCAGCTATAATCCTATCTCTCGAGCAAACCCTGCAAAAGAATGGAAGAGTCTCGTTTGCTTCCCCAATTCCCATGCCGCTACAATTTCCCCAATGAAACCACCTGTTACAACAGCTGCACAAAACCCCTGAACTAACTTTCCTACTGCAGCTCACACACTTAGTATCCATGGTAGTTTGGAAATTAGTTAGCCTAAGAGATTTACTAAGTTATAATGATAATATATTAAATACAGATGCAGAAGGACACTAAATATGCTTTGGAAACGAATATGTAAGTAAACTATTACCACATGCATTTAAATTTGTCAAAAATTACGCCTAAACAGCCAAATGTAACCAAAACGAACTTATAGCTTACTGTATAGACTGTTTCCTGTTTGTAGTGGTCCATTCTGTTTTAGTTTTGTGTGTGCATGTTGAACATTTACATCCTGCTTTCTCCTAGTGTTATACAGGCGGATACTCTGGTTAGTTGACTCAAGATTGTTGCTATTTTCTAAGATTTTCCTTACAAATATTATTACTTGTAAAATGTACAGACATTGTAGTGGAAGGATATGTAGGTTCTTGAATAAGGGCTTACATGAGCTTCTTGATGCAGCATTTTCTATGGCTCTTACAATTCTCTTTTGGCATATACACTACTGGCCATTAAAATTGCTATACCAAGAAGAAATGCAGATGATAAATGGGTATTCATTGGACAAATATATTATCCTAGAACTGACATGTGATTACATTTTCACGCAATTTGGGTGCACAGATCCTGAGATATCAGGAGAAAGAAATCTGGCGTTCTACGGATCGGAGTGTGGAATGTCAGATCCCTTAATTGGGCAGGTAGGTTAGAAAATTTAAAAAGGGAAAAGGATAGGTTGAAGTTAGATATAGTGGGAATTATTGAAGTTAGGTGGCAGGAGGAACAAGACTTTTGGTCAGGTGAATACAGGGTTATAAATACAAAATCAAATAGGGGTAATGCAGGAGTAGGTTTAATAATGAATAAAAAAATAGGAGTGCGAGTAAGCTACTACAAACAGTGTAGTGAACGCATTATTGTGGCCAAGATAGACACGAAGACCATGCCTACTACAGTAGTACACGTTTATATGCCAACTAGCTCTGCAGATGATGAAGAAATTGATGAAATGTATGATGAGATAAAAGAAATTATTCAGGTAGTGAAGGGAGACGAAAATTTAATAGTCATGGGTGACTGGAATTCGAGAGTAGGAAAAGGGAGAGAAGGAAACATAGTGGGTGAATATGGATTGGGGGACAGAAATGAAAGAGGAAGCCGCCTGATAGAATTTTGCACACAGCATAACTTAATCATAGCTAACACTTGGTTCAAAAATCATAAAAGAAGGTTGTATGCATGGAAGAATCCTGGAGATACTAGAAGGTATCAGATAGATTATATAATGGTAAGACAAAGATTTACGAACCAGGTTTTAAATTGTACGACATTTTCAGCGGCAGATGTGGACTCTGACCACAATCTACTGGTTATGAACTGTAGATTAAAACTGAAGAAACTGCAGAAAGGTGGGAATTTAAGGAGATGGGACCTGGATAAACTGAGTAAACCAGAGGTTGTAGAGAGTTTCAGGGAGAGCATAAGGGAACAATCGACAGGAATGGGGGAAAGAAATACAGTAGAAGAAGAATGGGTAGCTCTGAGGGATGAAGTAGTGAAGGCAGCAGACGATCAAGTAGGTAAAAAGACGAGGGGTAGTAGAAATCCTTGGGTAACAAAAGAAATATTGAATTTAATTGATGAAAGGAGAAATTATAAAAACGCAGTAAATGAAGGAATACAAACGTCTCAAAAATGAGATCGACAGGAAGTGCAAAATGGCTAAGCAGGGATGGCTAGAGGACAAATGTAAGGATGTAGAGGCTTCTCTCACTAGGGGTAAGATAGATACTGCCGACAGGAAAATTAAAGAGACCTTTGGAGAAAAGAGAGCCACTTGTACGAATATCAAGAGCTCAGATGGAAACCCAGTTCTAAGCAAAGAAGGGAAGGCAGAAAGGTGGAAGGAGTATATAAAGGGTCTATACAAGGGCGATGTTCTTGAGGACAAAATTATCGAAATGGAAGAGGAGGTAGATGAAGATGAAATGGGAGATACGATACTGCGTGAAGAGTTTGACAGAGCACTGAAAGACCTGAGTCGAAACAAGGCCCCTGGAGTAGACAACATTCCATTGGAACTACAGACGGCCATGGGAGAGCCAGTCCTGACAAAACTCCACCATCTGGTGAGCAAGATGTATGAGACAGGCGAAATACCCTCAGACTTCAAGAAGAATATAATAATTCCAATCCCAAAGAAAGCAGGTGTTGACAGATGTGAAAATTACCGAACTATCAGTTTAATAAGTCACAGCTGCAAAATACTAATGCGAATTCTTTACAGGCGAATGGAAAAACTGGTAGAAGCTGACCTTGGCAAAGATCAGTTTGGATTCCACAGAAATGTTGGAACACGTGAGGCAATACTGACCCTACGACTTATCTTAGAAAATAGATTAAGGAAAGGAAAACCTACATTTCTAGCATTTGTAGACTTAAAGAAAGCTTTTGACAATGTTGACTGGAATACTCCCTTTCAAATTCTAAAGGTGGCAGGGGTAAAATACAGGGAGCGAAAGGCTATTTACAATTTGTACAGAAACCGGATGGCAGTTATAAGAGTCGAGGGGCATGAAAGGGAAGCAGTAGTTGGGAATGGAGTGAGACATGGTTGTAGCCTCTCCCCGATGCTATTCAGTCTGTATATTGAGCAAGCAGCAAAGGAAACAAAAGAAAAATTTGGAGTAGGTATTAAAATCTATGAAGAAGAAATAAAAACATTGAGGTTCGCCGATGACATTGTAATTCTGTCAGAGACAGCAAAGGACTTGGAAGAGCAGTTGAACGGAATGGACAGTGTCTTGAAAGGAGGATATAAGATGAACCTCAACAAAAGCAAAACGAGGATAATGGAATGTAGTCAAACTATGTCGGGTGATGCTGAGGGAATTAGATTAGGAAATGAGACACTTAACGTAGTAAAGGAGTTTTGCTATTTGGGGAGCAAAATAACTGATGATGGTCGAAGCAGAGAGGATATAAAATGTAGACTGGCAATGGCAAGGAAAGCGTTTCTGAAGAAGAGAAATTTGTTAACAGTGAGTATAGATTTAAGTGTCAGGAAGTTGTTTCTGAAAGTATTTGTGTGGAAGTGAGACATGGACAATAAATAGTTTGGACAAGAAGAGAATAGAAGGTTTCGAAATGTGGTGCTACAGAAGAATGCTGAAGATTAGATGGGTGGATCACATAACTAATGAGGAGGTATTGAATAGAATTGGGGAGAAGAGGAGTTTGTAGCTCAACTTGACAAGAAGATGAGACCGGTTGGTAGGACATGTTCTGAGGCATCAAGGGATCACTAATTTAGCATTGGAGGGCAGCGTGGGGAGTAAAAATCATAGAGGGAGACCAAGAGATGAATACACTAAGCAGATTCAGAAGGATGTAGGTTGCAGAAAGGACTGGGAGATGAAGAAGCTTGCACAGGATAGAGTAGCATGGAGAGCTTCATCAAACCAGTCTCAGGACTGAAGACAACAACAACAACAAGATCCTGAGAAACCAGTACCCAGAACAACCACCTCTGGCCATAATAAGGGCCTTGATACACCTGGGCATTGAGTCAAACAGAGCTTGGATGGCGTGTACAGGTACAGCTGCCCATGCAGCTTCAACATGATACGACAATTCATGAAGAGTAGTGACTGGCGTATTGTGATGAGCCAGTTGCTTGGCCACCATTGACCAGATGTTTTCAATTGGTGAGATATCTGGAGAATGTGCTGGCCAGGGCAGCAGTCGAACATTTTCTGTATCCAGAAAGGCCTGTACAGGACCTGCAACATGCGGTCGTGCATTATCCTGCTGAAATGTAGGGTTTTGCAGGGATTGAATGAAGGGTAGAGGCACGGGTCATAACACATCTGAAACGTAACGTCCGCTGTTCAAAGTGCCGTCAATGCGAACAAGAGGTGAGCGAGACGTGTAACCAATAGCACCCCATACCATCAAGCCGGGTGATACACCAGTATGGCGATGTCGAATGCTCGCTTCTAATGTACATTCACCGCGATGTCGCCAAACATGGATGCGACCATCATGATGCTATAAACAGAACATGGATTCATCCGAAAAAATGACATTTTGGCATTCGTGCACCCAGGTTCATCGCTGAGTACACCATCGCAGGCACTACTGTCTGTGATGTGGCGTCAAGGTTAACCGCAGCCCTGGTCTCCGATCTGATAGTCCATGCTGCTGCAAACGTCGTCGAACTGTTCATGCAGATGGTTGTTGTCTTGCAAACGTCCCCATCTGGTGACTCAGGGATCGAGACGTGGCTGCACGATCCGTTACAGCCATGCGGATAAGATGCCTGTCATCTCGACTGCTAGTGATACGAGGCCGTTGGGATCCAGCACGGCGTTCCGTATTACCCTCCTGAACCCACCGATTCCATATTCTGCTAACAGTCATTGGATCTTGACCAACGCGAGCAGCAATGTCGCGATACAATAAACCGCAATCACGATAGGCTACAATCTGACCTTTATCAAAGTTGGAAATGTGATGGTACACATTTCTCCTCCTTACACCAGGCATCACAATAACATTGCACCAGGCAATGCTGGTCAACTGCTGTTTGTGTATGAGAAATCGGTTGGAAACTTTCCTCATGTCAGCACGTTGTAGGTGTTGCCACTGGCACCAACCTTGTGTGAATGCTCTGAAAAGCTAATTATTTGCATATCACAGTATCTTCTTCCTGTCACTTAAATTTCGCATCTGTAGCAAGTCATCTTTGTGGTGTAGCAATTTTAATGGCCAGTAGTAAAACAACTTTTGCTAGCTGGTGTGTTTCCCCAAAAGATTATGCCATATCGCAGTTAGGATTCTGCCGGGGCGAAGTATGCATCTTTTACTGTCTCTTTTGATGTTCAATCAGAAAAAAATTTGTCAGTATAGCAAATAGTATTTAATTTATTTGTAATATATTTTGTATGTTGGACACATCTTTGATCTTCTTGGATGCCTATCCCAAGAAATTTTGTAGAGCTTACATTTTCGAGGGTTCTAGTAAACAACTCTGTGTCTGGCACTAGTGGACATTTATTTTGCACTGTGTGTATACATATTGTAACTCTTTTTTCTGTGTTTATTACAGATTTGTTTCCAGAAAACCAGTCTGTAATGTGGGTGGTACAATTTTTAAACTCATGTAATAATTCTTCTTTGGTCCTCCTTTTACTATCACATTTGTGGAATCGGCTAGTCAGTTCTAAGTCACTTAAAAAGAGTAGAAACGGAACTGGTCCTACAATGGAGCCTTGTGGTGCACCATACTTGATGCTCTGCTTTTCTGAGTAGTAGGACTTTATCTTGTTCCCTTCTTGGATAGTAAGCTTAACTAATTGCTCTCTGTTTTGGAGATACGATTTTATCCATTAGGCACAATAAAAAGATTCACACAATCAAAGCTTTCGGCCATTAAGGCCTTTGTCAGCAGTAGACACACACACACACACACACATACACACACACACACACACACACACACACACACACACACACACACTTAATGGCCGAAGGCTTTAACTTTGTGAATCTTTTTATTGTGCCTATCGCGATTCAGCATCTCCGCTATATGGTGAGTGGCAGCTTTCCTTCTCTGGTATTGTTACATTCCATCCTGGATTTTCCATCATTTGATTTTATCCATTCATAGGCTGGGCCCCTAATACCTACAGGTTCAAGTTTCTGAAGCAAGATGTTGTGATTGATGACATCAAATGCTTTAGAGAGATCTAGAAATATGGCTAAGATATGTTCTTTATTGTCTATTGCATTTAAGGCTTCATTTAGAAATTCACAAAGTGGTAATACCAAATATTACACATGCAGTGTGTCATCCCTAATGCACAATAGAGAAATATTCACATTACAAAATTCATCAGGAGAGAAGAAAGGGTTTTCAGATATATTCCCTAAACTTATTCTTACACTGTCGCATTACATTAGTAAGACTCTTAACTGTCAGATGGGAGTGAACCGAACACCTTTGTGATTGAGTAATGCACACCCTTTTAAACAAGACTCAAGTTTGGTACACAAGTCGTGTTTTGATCTTGTATCATGGTCATGATATGCACTATTTCTTTCGTACACTGAGTGGTTATTAATCACAAAGCACATAAGAGACAAAATATACTGTGAGGTCATTAATATTTTATGTTTTCCAAAAACATTTCTGCATATATATGATTTCTTTTAACTCCACTTAAAATATGGATCTTTTATAAGTAATGAATACCTTCTTCACCATTTGTTGGTTACCCCCAAAACATAATGCCGCTGGACAACAAAGAATGAAAATAACCACAACAAGCAACATTAACAGCACCGGTATGAACAGTTGACACCTTAATATGGAGTGCATAAGTTGCTGAACTAGCTCTCATGGTTAAATCAAGAACATGGCAAGACTAATTTAATTAATTGTCAATATAATGGCCTAAGTATTTGGAGGAGTATACTTGGTGTATGTCTTGATTATTATATTTTAATCTTATGTCCTCCTGCACTTACTGAGCCCTATGAAAATGAGTGTACTGTTCTTCTCTTCCTTTTCGTTTTACGTTAGGCCATTGCAACTGAAACACTTTTGCATATCACATATTGTTTACAGTTAGTTGACAGGGCAGTCATCAGGTACATAATTACCGCCAGGATGATCAAACTGCAAAATTTTATTTTCCACACTATGTTCCTGCTGTTCTTTTCTATAGTTGCGTTTCTAACAAGCAGTTAGGTCTGATTTTTGCAGTCTTTCAAATCACACTTCTTCATCAAAAACCACGCTACATCATGGGAAGACGTATTGTTACAATGAAATATTTATAACAAGAGCCGTCACTTAAAAGTTTTATTTAATAACATTTAAATCTGAAGTTAAAACTCAAAAGAAAACGGCAAAACAACTTACCAACAATACTAAAATAATTCCGGCTAAAACTGCAGCACTAAGTGCACACCATAAATGAGACAGCAGTTCCATATTCCAGGTTATAATGGTCCTTCTCTGCACATTATGGACTGATTTTTCAAATACGCTATGCCACGTCAAAACTTATTCTTTCAAAGCATGTTGTTGACATTGCACAGCTGGCACAGTGTGGATAAACATATGACGTGATGATGAACACCGAAAGCAACAAACTCTGGCGGCAATAGTGTGAGCGTGAAAACGAATCGTAGCGTCTTCTCCTTTAAAGATCTTTGTATTTATTTGTGTGTAACAGGTTGACATGTAAACTACACAGTGGGTGGGCGTATGGATTGGAGGAAGTGTGCAGACGGTATGTAATTGTAAAGAACGTTGTTTATCATACCACTTCTTTGTAAATATTCAAAGAATTCCTAGTATTGAGATTTGCGTCCGTTTCATTTTCTGGCAACGAATATCCGTATTTTTTTTTTCCTTTTTCATTGCGAGCTTTCTCCCGCATTCACCTCGCGGTTTTAAAGCAAGACAGATTAGCAAGTGTGAGCTATTGGTTGCGAATAATCTGTTATTTTTGCATATTTTGTATAAATGGACGAATTGTAGAGTTACAGATGACGCCAACTGAAAAGCAAGTTCGCACTAACAGAACTGCGTCAACAAACAGATTACCTATATCGTTCCTGTTTATTAGTATTGCTATAATTTTATGAGATTGCTGAATGTAGTCATTGTGTAGCATAATCATTGAAATAATACATAATCAGCGCCGAACTTCTTAAATTTCACTGGAGAGATTTATAAAATGAAACGTAACTTACCCTTCGTTTAAGGCAATTCTCAAGCCAGCCGTTGCATTCTCGTCAGAGAGAAATCATCCTTGCATTTTTGTGAAATGAGTGCATTGCCAAAGTTCTAGAGCTGTAAAAAAACACCTGGGGCGAAATCATGATCCAGATTTTGAATGACTTGATGGCTTCTGGGCAAGGTAATGGCTATGAGATTAGTGTTAATGCGGAGAAACTGAAATTCCTATCACAGATGATAATGTGTTTATGTAGCCAAAAGATACATTTCAGATACACTGTTACCTGTGTGTAAAACACTTGTTGCTCTTGCAGACAGGACTATCTTCTCACTTGGAGTAGGGCTAAGGTACTGTGTCCATACTTATCATTCACAAATAACTTAGCATCTCCCCCCCCCCCCCCCCAAACACCCACCCTTAATACACCTTTACAACCAGTTGCTGCAATAGTCTACAAGCCGCAAAGAACAATTACATGCTCCTGTATCTGACCCCTAATGAGGGTTCTGACCAGAAGACACTCGCAGCATGTAGCCATATTTACATTTTAATGTATTTACTGAGCTCTCCTATCCATTCAGCCTTTGTGGGCACTTCAACACACTAACATGCAATGTTGATTCTACCATCCCCAACACTCTGGTGCTACGCTGTTGAGAGTTTCATGTCTTTAGAAACACTGAAATGAGTTCTGCCACTGATATCTTGATATGCTGCCCTGTTGACCCGCAGACAATGCTCAGTGGAAGTGCTCAACAATTTTCCCTCAAGTGACTACCTATTTCCTGACTGAGATTTAGCAGCATGAGAGGAAGTTGCCAAACTAGATCTCAAGAAGGGCAATTTGACACTTCACACTCAAATAACTATTTAAACATTGAGTGTACACTAGATGTAGGGGGATCACATTACCAACAGGATCTGCCAAGCCAATAATGCATCCACCCAAAATCTCCAGGCCATCTATAATGACTACCTACCTTTCATTGGAATGGAGAGTACTGCTCTTCAATCAGGGCAGGTGTAAATCTCTGCAGCAGATCGAATGCCCACCAACTGCAAATAATCTCATAGCAATTTGTGCAGCAATGGCAAAATACTGCTGACTTATTAAGGAGAAGAGAAAGAGATCCTGGTATAAATTGCTGAACATCATAGCATTTTCCATCATGATATACAGCACCTGGTCAAGGCAAAATTCAGTTTCCCATGTTGTGGTATCTTTTGAGGGAAGCTGAAGAAATCATTCTTTCCCTTCTCAATCCAGTCTTGGACACATGAAGCTTTCCTGACTAATGGGAGGATGTAATTTTAACAACCCTAGTGGCATTTGGGATGGACCATACATGCCTCTGTGGCTTTCATAGTGTAGTTCTCACCAGCTACTTAGGAACACAATTTTGGTTCAGAGATATAATTTTATGATGACCTTACCCTACTGTAAGTGACTGACCAAACAGTCTTTCCAAAGCAGATAACACAATATTGGTTTCTGTTTCTATCCTGAGAAGGCTTATGATACCACTTGGAGGCACAATATCCTCAAATAGCTTAGTTAACAGGGTTTCAAAAGATATCTACCTATGTTCATACAGTCCTTATTCACATTATTTCTTCTGGTATCATGTTGTAAAAGTCTTGCCAGATGGGTTTGAACAGGATAATCATATCCTTTAAAGCAGTGCACTCAGTGTTGCTATTTTTCTGTAGTCATAAATGGTATTACATCTGCTATTAAGAGGTCAGTACAATATCCATTATGCTTGGATGAGTTTGCTCCCCCAACTCTGAAAAAGCGATGTGGCAGTTACAGGTAATATGAGCATATCCATTTGTGATTTGTCTGTAGCAGTCATAAATTTCAGTAAGTAAAATTCTACACCTACCACAACGGCTTTTATTAAATGCTACCAACTTCAGAGGATTAGTTGTCCCATAAAAATCTGTCAAACATAAAATTTATGATACTAAAACAACCTAATCTCAATGTAGCTGAAAGTAATTGAAATTAATATTGTATGGGTATTGGTAAAAGCTTTTTCATACAATTGCGATACAATTTAATTTAGAAATGGATAAGCTACCAGCCACCAATTTTACTGGATCATGGGTTCTCTTAGGAAATTTAGCTGTGTTGGTTGAACCTTCAGTCTCCATAAGCTCAGTAATTCATTGTACAATATAACAATCAGTTATCAGCCATCACTTTCCAAGTTATTGCATCATGTGAAAAGTACCAACAGGTGTGTGCAATTAATTCAGCAATATATACCTAAGCTGCCAACACTGCCCAATTCACTGAAGGACTGGACATCACACAATACCTGGCTACCTGAACTGCATGAGAAACATTGCTACATGTTTACTTGTAGATGCTTGTTTTGTACCCTAGCTGAATCTAAGTTTTAATTGTCAAGATTGCTAGTCTTCGTTATTTATTTTTTATATTTATTTATTTTTTAACTATAGTATATAAAAAGATTTTGCTTACTGATCATGGTTTATGGTATTTCTCCATATCTCCATAACAGTTTTTGAGCATAGTGTAGCAATTTTAAGGCTTTATGGTTCGATATGGTGCATAAGATATTTAATAATAATTGTTAAATGCTGTCTCCTACAACTTCCAAAGGTGTGGGAAAAAAACAATTTGTTGTGTGATATTTGGTGCACTATATATCTCAAAGTTGAAAATAACGACTTCCCGGAAGGTAACTGAAGCTGGTTTTGTGGAGTGGGAAGGTACACGGTTGGATGACAGCTTTAATTGGTACAGGAAAGATTCAGTGTTATGATTTGGTTGGAGTGATTGGCGCAAAATAAAGTGTTTCCCCTGTAGAGCGTCCCCCATGGTTTACCTTGGGTGTGGGGCTGAGCGTCAGGCCTTTGGATAGGACTGGAACTTCCACATGGCAACAGTGTTTTGGATTTGTTTAGGTTTTAGATTTTCTGTGATGTTGGTAAGCCATTCTAGGGCATGTGTTAGATGGAAAATGCCAGAAAAGACAGGACCTGGATGCTATGAGGGATGATGAAGTGGTTCACTGGGTATAGGAAATGAACATCTTTCCCACAATTCTTCCCACTCTTCTAAAATTGGTATTCCGCCACCCACCCAATCTTCATAATATCTTGTATCACCATCCACACACCACAAACACTTTGAACATCCTGTACTGTAGAAGATCCATGTGTAAGAACAGTCCAATACACCCACTCAAAGCAACTGAGTCCAATCCCATCATATGCTTATTCCATACTGTCAGAGTATGGAATAAGCTGTGTATGCTGTGTAAGCATTCATGACCTAGACCAGCAATGCTGCAATTTTTGAACAGCATTTTATGTGAGCATGACCACCAGCCAACTGTCCACTTACTAGACTATGGCCTAGAGCACAGCTGATCACCCATTGGCTGCTTCACAGCTCATGGCATCTCGTAATGTAGCAGAATGGGACAGTATAAAACAAAGAGAAGAATGTCATGTGTTAACAAGACTGTGATATTATCACACAATCTTGAGGCGGAGTCATATAATGGGTGGGTATAATTAAACTGCCAATGTTCGGAGTGTTGCAGTGTGGTCTGTATATGTTGCAGGACAAAGAAACATCGTAGGTATGTTTATTAATTGGTGTGCTCACAGAGTATGCTGAAAAAATAATAGTTCCACTTACTGTCACTTGGTGAAAATATGGCACAGTAAGTTGTCAGAATGTGTAATGTTTCCTACTTCAGTGTTAGTATGCTGTCTTTCATATGCCAATGCATGCTGATTTCTTTTTTGAGAAGTGACTGTCAATAGTATAGTGTGAAGAAGGTTGAAATTTTTCATACGAAACACAGTTATTGAGAAGGAAGACTGTGAACTGCTGGTAAGATTGTTTTATCGGATCGGCAGCAATAGCAGTGCTGCACAGTGGGAATATCACCAACAGAAATAGTTGCAAAGCACTCATGTGTCAATAAATTGGCTAAAGAGTATGATCAAGAAATTTGAAGAAACAGGTGAATCAGCTGTTGCAGCAGGGACAGAGAAGCTGCCCATTCCAATGGCAGTTGTTGTTGAAGTTGCTGTAGCTATAGCCAACCATGCTGTGCATGGCTCAAATGTTGCAGCCAGTGCTCGAGCTGTGTCATGGGAATTGCCTCTCCATTGGAGAACAATTTGAAAACTTTTGCAGTGCTTTTGACACTGGTATCCCTGCACGATTCAGAATGTGCACCAAATGAAGCCCCAAGATAGGCTACAACGGCGTGACTTTGCCCTACATTTTTGGCACGCATGGAAATGGATGACGTGGCCCTGGAATGTGCTTTTGACAGACAAGGCATATTTTACTATGATCGGTGCGGCAAGTGCACAGAACTGTTGCGTGGGGGGGGGGGGGGGGGGGGGGGGGGGGGGGGGCTGTTCTACTCCTCCACATGTTGTGCAGGAATAACCACTGCACTCAGCTTGTGTGACCGTGTGGTGTGGTTTCACGAGCTCCTCCATTGTCTGTCCATTTTTCTTCAAATACTGGGCTTGCATTTGGGAGGATGATGGTTCAAACCTGCATCTGGCCATCCAGATTTAGGTTTTTCATGATTTGCCTAAATTGCTCCAGGCAAATGCTGGAGTGGTTCCGTTGAAAGGGTATGGCCGATTTCCTTCCCTATCCTTGACACAGTCTGCACTTGTGCTCAGTTTGTAATGACCTCGATGTCGACAGGATGTTAAACCCAATCTTCTTTCCTTGCTTCTTCGAAGAGATGACATGTCAAGGGCCTATTAGGTTTACTGTGAGATCTCCACATTATAATGGTGCATGTGTGGCCTTCCAGATCCTCTGACCGGAATTCATGTGACTTCTGGTTGAGGGGATATATGAAAGATTGTGACTGTCAGGGATTTATCTGGAGTCCTTGATCTGAAGGATAGCATACAACAATGTATCACTCTGATTACACTGGATGTGCTGCAACAAGCTGCCGATCATGCCGTGTTATGGATGCAGCATGTTGCCGAGTCTGGAAACCATATTGAACATATGTTATAACTTGTGACTATATCCTAGTAAATGTACTAGAACCACCCTTGTCGTGTGTTTGACCATTTCTCCCCTTTTCCTGCACCCACACCACATTCTTACTAGACTGCGGCACTTGAAACATAGTCAGTTTCATTTTAACAACCCAGTACATGCAGAAGCTTTAGTTGTATTGCTATACACTTACTATACCTATGCAAGCTAATAAGTTTCTAATGAAATTAAGTGCATAATACGCAATTCCTAAAAAATTGTAGGAGGATTGTACTGCAAACACAAAATATGTTTAGCCAAATGTAAACACACCCTGAGATCATTCTTTGAAAGAATAGTACACAAAACAGCAGTTGTAATAACAATAGAACTCAATGTACAGACACTGATATCATGTTAGCATCAAAAGTCATGGTGTGATTGTGAAGTAATTAATGAAAGTTATCAGCATATTGTTATCAGCGAATCGTTTGTGAATTTGTAATGTAAAAATCAAGGTGTTTAAACATGCTAATTTTATCGGGCCAACTGCCACCATTTGTCAAGCTAAATTCTGTAACCAGTTTTATAAGAGTGTATATTTCAATTGTATTCGGTTTATAAACAATACATAGAAAGATTTTGTGATCGTTGAGTATTCGGTTTATAAACAATACATAGAAAGATTTTGTGATCGTTGAATGTTATATAAGGACCAGCCATGTTACACCAGTTTATGTGGAGTTAGCCTTGAAGTCAATTAGTGTGCCACATTTGACGAGAAATATACAAACGTTAACTATTCAAATTTAGTAAAAATTATGATCTGGATCTTCCCCCCCCCCCCCCACCCCCCCCTCCCCCGCCCCAACAATACCTTATGTGAATTGAAGCTGTCCTTGCAACTTATCCACCTTCACTGCTGCCCCAGGATCGTGTGTCTATCATGAGAGGCACAGTTATTTAATAAAGCTACTTAGGAAAATGTTTAAATTTGTTGCCGGTACATAGAAGCAAATGAACAGAAAATATTTCAGTCAATGAGCCAGATACTGAAGAGAAGATGAACATTACAGCAAATTATAACAGGAACATGGTAGAATATTCAAATAAAACTATTTTGAAAATGCCAGAAGGTACAATGAAAATTTCATAAAAATAAATAAAATATGAAGGGTAGAGGGCAGGGGGGGGGGGGGGGGGGGGGGAATGGAGAAGTAATGGCTAAAGTTGAAGAAAAAATTACACAATACAATACATAGAAAGATTTTATAATTGTGAATGTTATGTAATGGCTAGTGGCAGTAGTCACATTACTTCACTTGTTACTGAGTTAGTCTTGATGTCAATTGGTGCACCACAAAAACTGACTGTTTGTAAAGGAAGACAATTCCCCAAAAATTCCGCTAAAGCTATCATCATTTATTAAAGAATGGAAATATACTTGTTTATTATTCAGGCAAAGAAAGAAACTGGGTGTAGGAGTACATGGATAGTTGAAGATTGTAGTTTATGGGATAATTTGGTGAGACATTTTATCCAGATGTGGATATCAAATGGCTGATGTTTATGATCCACCATGATTAGCTGATACAGCTCAGGAGTACCTAGAGCACCATGCTCATACCCAGCGTCTTCCTTATTTTCCCATTCATGGTTTTGAAGAGAGTTATTTATTAGATCATTGTTTAATGCATAACTTGTGCTCTGCCTACATCCTATACACTATTCCACTTTTGCTTCAACTTTTTTGTTAGTGTTCTGAATGTCTCATTTATATTGCTTTCCATATGGCAAGGTAAGATGCTTGAATCAGTTTTATTTCTGGTAAGCATTACTGTTGTATTTTGCTGACAATGGACTGATGATCTCATAGTTTGATCCCTTAATCCTTGTACAATCAGCCAACCATAAGCAGTCTCTATACTGAGACTAGCGAGCCACCACAATCCATATTGCAACAACTTCTCGCACTGTTACAGACATGTAAGTTCTTGTCTGATCCACAGTCACCAATATTCCACCTGTATGAACACTCAACTATGGAAATTGATATACATGAGTCACATATGATGAAAAAGGCTTTTTAAAATTTGCATGAAAGCTGAATTAATGGTGTTCAGTATGGTTCAGATTCCAGTTATTGCCCAGGAATGGAGGTAGATGTCACTCTGGATTCTTAATAGGTCAAAGGTTATTTTACATTCCCTCGGTACTATGATCTGCGGTACCCTGCATTTCACAGGATATTATTGTCTGTGACACTGAGATGCATGCAGTCTAGTGAACACAGAAGCAGATTAACTTTATTCGAGTTATGAAATACCTCTTTGTTCCAATACCCTGAGAGCACTTTAAACCATTCAGATCTAACAGATTAATCAGTCCAGTCCATCCAGGAAATCCTCCTCCATCTGCAGTATTTACAGGAGTAGGCGATAATGTGCTAGGTACCACTGTGTGTTACAATGAGAGCAACTAACTGGCAGGTGCAGTAGCCAAGACGGCTTCTACAGTACCTACAGGGATGAGTTGTGAAGTGCGTCTTTATGTAGTTGCCTCACTCTTGAGGCATAGGATAATGCACTATTGGAAGGAGAGGTGGCTGGGAATGTGAGACAAGAAGTTGGAGGCAGTAAAGTCAGCTGCCTGGCCATGGTGAAGCTCCATCTAGCAACTGCAGTTTAATGTAGTCCTTCGTAACTGATCGTTTGGCACTGCCCATTGAAGTGCGGTTCCCCTTTGCCAAGAGAATCCACCAGTGATGCCTATGATATGAAATCAGTATACCACTTGTTGAAAGATGCTTCCATTTTGCTGATGCTCTGTATTTTGAGTGATTAGATTGCAAATGTGTCTCTCTTCTTGCATTTACCAAATATTTTGGTAAGGAAGTGTTAAATTTTTTCTGGCTCTATATTTGTGAACACTTTTTGTGCAATTATTTTACATTTTTATTACTACTGTGTTATTTTGATGAGCTGATTTTTTATGTAATTCATTTTTGTGAAAGTTTAACTGTTAGCGTTTTGATATACCAGCGACAATTCTGTTATGAGCTGTTATAACAAGGAGTGAAAACAACAATAATAGGACATAATTTTGTAACGTGGAATGATGTGGAAGATGATTTGGAGGAAATAAGATGTTATTAAGAAAAGTGAGATACTGAACATGCAAGGACAAATGTAGTGAAGGCAATAAAACACAAGGCAAAGTGCCTCTCACTCTTACATTCTTGATTGTTGATTGGTATATCACCAGTACTACTCTGTTTACTTGTAAAGAATCTAGTTTCTTGCTCATTCAGTTATGTATTTAATTTTTGTTCTGAATTATTCTTTTTGTTAGCCTTGTAGTTGTTGTGGTCTTCAGTCCTGAGACTGGTTTGATGCAGCTCTCCATGCTACTCTATCCTGTGCAAGCTTCTTCATCTCCCAGTACTTACTGCAACCTACATCCTTCTGAATCTGCTTAGTGTATTCATCTCTTGGTCTCCCTCTATGATTTTTACCCTCCACGCTGCCCTCCAATGCTAAATTTGTGATCCCTTGATGCCTCAAAACATGTCCTAACAAACCGATCCCTTCTTCTAGTCAAGTTGTGCCACAAACTTCTCTTCTCCCCAATCCTATTCAATACCTCCTCATTAGTTGCGTGATCTACCCACCTTATCTTCAGCATTCTTCTGCAGCACCACATTTCGAAAGCTTCTATTCTCTTCTTGTCCAAACTAGTTATTGTCCATGTTTCACTTCCATACATGGCTACACTCCATACAAATACTTTCAGAAACGACTTCCTGACACTTAAATCTATACTCACTGTTAACAAATTTCTCTTCTTCAGAAACGCTTTCCTTGCCATTGCCAGTCTACATTTTATATCCTCTCTACTTCGACCATCATCAGTTATTTTACTCCCTAAATAGCAAAACTCCTTTACTACTTTAAGTGTCTCATTTCCTAATCTAATTCCCTCAGGATCACCCGATTTAATTTGACTACATTCCATTATCCTCGTTTTGCTTTTGTTGATGTTCATCTTATATCCTCCTTTCAAGACACTGTCCATTCCATTCAACTGCTCTTCCAAGTCCTTTGCTGTCTCTGACAGAATTACAATGTCATCGGCGAACCTCAAAGTTTTTACTTCTTCTCCATGAATTTTAATACCTACTCCGAATTTTTCTTTTGTTTCCTTTACTGCTTGCTCAATATACAGATTGAATAACATCGGGGAGAGGCTACAACCATGTCTCACTCCTTTCCCAACCACTGCTTCCCTTTCATGCCCCTCGACTCTTATAACTGCCATCTGGTTTCTGTACAAATTGTAAATAGCCTTTCGCTCCCTGTATTTTACCCCTGCCACCTTCAGAATTCGAAAGAGAGTATTCCAGTTAACATTGTCAAAAGCTTTCTCTAAGTCTACAAATGCTAGAAACGTAGGTTTGCCTTTTCTTAATCTTTCTTCTAAGATAAGTCGTAAGGTTAGTATTGCCTCACGTGTTCCAACATTTCTACGGAATCCAAACTGATCTTCGCCGAGGTCGGCTTCTACCAGTTTTTCCATTCGTCTGTAAAGAATTCGCGTTAGTATTTTGCAGCTGTGACTTATTAAACTGATATTTCAGTAATTTTCACATCTGTCAACACCTGCTTTCTTTGGGATTGGAATTATTATATTCTTCTTGAAGTCTGAGGGTATTTCGCCTGTCTCATACATCTTGCTCACCAGATGGTAGAGTTTTGTCATGACTGGCTCTCGCAAGGCCATCAGTAGTTCTAATGGAATGTTGTCTACTCCCGGGGCTTTGTTTCGACTCAGGTCTTTCAGTGCTCTATCAAACTCTTCACGCAGTATCTTATCTCCCATTTCGTCTTCATCTACATCCTCTTCCATTTCCATAATATTGTCCTCAAGTACATCGCCCTTGTATAAACCCTCTATATACTCGTTCACCTTTCTGCCTTCCCTTCTTTGCTTAGAAGTGGGTTGCTATCTGAGCTCTTGATATTCATACAAGTGGTTCTCTTCTCTCCAAAGGTCTCTTTAATTTTCCTGTCGGCAGTATCTATCTTACCCCTAGTGAGAGAAGCCTCTACATCCTTACATTTGTCCTCTAGCCATCGCTGCTTAGCCATTTTGCACTTCCTGTCGATCTCATTTTTGAGACGTTTGTATTCCTTTTTGCCTGCTTCATTTACTCCATTTTTATATTTTCTCCTTTCATCAATTAAATTCAATATTTCTTCTGTTACCCAAGGATTTCTATTAGCCCTCGTCTTTTTACCTACTTGATCGTCTGCTGCCTTCACTACTTCATCCCTCAGAGCTACCCATTCTTCTTCTACTGTATTTCCTTCCCCCATTCCTGTCGATTGTTCCTTTATGCTCTCCCTGAAACTCTCTACAACCTCTGGTTTACTCAGTTTATCCAGGTCCCATCTCCTTAAATTCCCACCTTTTTGCAGTTTCTTCAGTTTCAATCTGCAGTTCATAACCAATAAAGATTGTGGTCTGAATCCACATCTGCCCCTGGAAATGTCTTACAATTTAAAACCTGGTTCCTAAATCTCTGTCTTACCATTATATAATCTATCTGATACCTTTTAGTATCTCCAGGATTCTTCCAGGTATACAACCTTCTTTTATGATTCTTGAACCAGGTGTTAGCTATGATTAAGTTATGCTCTGTGCAAAATTGTACAAGGCGGCTTCCTCTTTCATTTCTTCCCCCCAATCCATATTCACCTACTATGTTTCCTTCTCTCCCTTTTCCTACTGACGAATTCCAGTCACCCATGACTATTAAATTTTCATCTCCCTTCACTACCTAACTAATTTCTTTTATCTCATCATACATTTCATCTATTTCTTCATCATATGCAGAGCTAGTTGGCATATAAACTTGTACTACTGTAGTCATGGGCCATGTGTCTATCTTGGCCACAATAATGCGTTCACTGTGCTGTTTGTAGTAGCTAACCCGGACTCCTATTTTTTTATTTATTATGAAACCTACTCCTGCATTACCCCTATTTGATTTTGTATTTATAACCCTGTAATCACCTGACCAAAAGTCTTGTTCCTCCTGCCACCGGACTTCACTAATTCCCACTATATCTAACTTTAACCTATCCATTTCCCTTTTTAAATTTTCTAACCTACCTGCCCGATTAAGGGATCTGACATTCCACGCTCCGATCCATAGAACGCCAGTTTTCTTTCTCCTGATAACGACATCCTCTTGAGTAGTCCCTGCCCGGAGATCCGAGTGGGGGACTATTTTACCTCCGGAATATTTTACCCAAGAGGACGTCATCATCATTTAATCATACAGTAAAGCTGCATGTCCTCGGGAAAAATTATGGCTGTAGTTTCCCCTTGCTTTCAGCCGTTCACAGTGCCAGAACAGCAAGGCCGTTTTGGTTAATGTACAAGGCCAGATCAGGCAATCATCCAGACTGTTGCCCCTGCAACCATTGAAAAGGCTGCTGCCCCTCTTCAGGAACCACATGTTTGTCTGGCCTCTCAACAGATACCCCTCCGTTGTGGTTGCACCTACGGTACGGCCATCTGTATCGCTGAGGCACACAAGCCTCCCCACCAACGGCAAGGTCCATGGTTCATGGGGGGTTGTTAGCCTTACAGAGTCATAAAGTACCTGTCCTTACCTGCTTACTACTCTTTCATTCTTTCATGCCACATCTAAAATGCCTGTTTTCACCCTCAGATGCCCAGTGTATTACTCAGTACTTAGATTTGGAAAGGTTATCTATCATAGCTATCTATCATATTAGCAAATACATAGCTGTCATCAAATGCATAGCTGTCATCACAGCTACCATTGTCACCTGTGTATAATATTCTCTGCGATTATGTTCCTGACTTCCATTTGCTGCTTGTATGTGTGTTTTTTTCATTGAGAGCTATTTAGTGTAGTGTGCACAATACACACATGCCAGTATCTAACCAAATTATTTGTAATTTTACAGATGACTCACAACAGAGGAAGTTGTGCTCAAGAAAGTGAAATTGTGAGTATACCCCAGCTATGAAAGTCTGTATAATCTTTTATGCAACATTTCATAGTGTAGAATTATCACAGTGAATAGATAATTCACACACAAGAAAAAAACCAGATGAAAAGGTCATGTGTTCCACAAGAAAAAATAACTATTGTTGTAGGCTCATGGTATATTAAAAAATTGTAACTGTAAGTTTGAACAATACACTCAGTCTGGTTAGCTTTTAGATCATAGACCAAAGATAAGAAACGAAGTCATACAGATAATTAGAAGTATGTTGAAGTGCATACTGTACATCAAGAGGCCTGAGATTCAAAATGCATGTTCAAACCATCGTACTCCTAAAGCAGTGGAACACTCACCCAGATAATCTTATCTCATTATTCAGTTAGTCTTGAATAATAGCATTCATTCTTTTGTAAACACATTTTTATATATTACATTATCAGCTATGCTGATTTATGGTATTCCTTCAGTGCTATATCTGTTAAATCTGAGCTCAAGAGGATAATCAATAAGCCAAAAATTGATTATTTTAGGACACTCCTCAGATACATTCACTGGAGTGATGTTTACAGTGCTCATGTCACGAATGAAAAATATAACACTTTTGCTGATAAAGTGCTTACCTTATTCGAACACTGTTTTCCCCAACAATTAACCAAGGTTAGAACAAAGTCTACAAAGAAGCCATGGATTACTCAAGGAATAGAGGTATCTTGTAAAACAAAAAGAAACTGTATCTGTCAATCCCAAACAGTTCTGATGTTGATGCTATAGCATGTTACAAGAAATACTGCAAAATATTAAAGACTGTAATACGGACATCAAAGCAAAATTATTACAAGGAAAAGATTAACAAACATTTTATAACTGTTACAGTAAAGATGGGGTTGTCAGGTTCTGTAGATGCTGCTATGGAATACCTCAGGCCAGACATTTCAAGTAACCCTCACTACCCCAGCAGAAGCAATGTCCATCATAAAATCTTTAAAATCAAAAACCACTGTTTGAGAAGGGAGATAAAGAAATAGCATCAAATTTTTGTCCAGTTTCACTTTCGCCAGCATTCTCAAAATTTTTAGAAAAGATAATGTACAATCAGCTTTATAACCATCTTATTACGAATAACATACTGTCAAAGTTTCAATTCGGATTTCTAAAGGATTCTCATAATGAGAATGCTATCTACACTTACAGTGACAATGTATTTAATTCATTAGACAAAAAATTGCAGCAACTGGTATATTTTGTGATCTGTCAAAGGCATTTGACTGTGTAAATCACAATATTCTTTCAAGCAAATTAGAATATCATGTTGTAACAGAAAATGCTGCAAAATGGTTCAGTCATATACCTCTGGCAGGAAACAAATGGTGTTATTAGGAAAGAGACATGTATTAAGCTATCAGGCATCATCCAACTGGGAACTAATGACATGTGGGGTCCCACAAGGTTCCATCTTAGGCCCCTTACCTTTTCTTGTGTATATCAACGACCTTTCATCAGTAACATTACCAGATGCCAAGATTGTTTTGTTTGTCAATGATACAAACATTGCAATACATGGCAAATCAAGTGTAGTCTTAGAAAGATAGGCTAATAAAATATTTGTGGACATTAATCACTGGTTCCTAACCAATTCTTTGTCACTGAACTTTGAAAAACACACTACATGCAGTTCATAACTTGTAAGTGGTGTTCCACGAGTATATGCCTAACATATGATGACAAGCAGATAGAAGGACAGCATTAAATTCTTGGGATTACAGCTTGGTAATAAATTCAACTGGGAGGAGCACACCACAGAACTTCTGAAGCATCTCTAGTTGCAATGTGAATTGTGTCAGACATAGGGGATACAAAAGTGAAAAACCTGGCATACTATGTTAACTTTCACTCTGTAATGTCATATGGGATTATTTTTTGGGGTAATTCATCAAGCCAAGCTAAAGTTTTTTGGGCACAAAAACGTGCAATAAAAGTCATATGTGGTGTGAACTCAAGAACATCCTGCAGAAGCCTGTTTGGGGAACTAGGGATACTAACCACTGCTTCCCAATATATTTATTCCTTAATGAAATTTGTCATTAAAATGTATCAATTTTTCAAACCAATAGCTCAATTCATGGAATCAGTTCTAGAAATAAGAATAATCTCCACAAGGCTTTAAAGTCACTTACTCTTGTACAAAAAGGTGTGAACTATTCAGGAACACTCAGTTTCAATAGCTTGCCAGCAACCATAGAAAGCTTAACAACCTATGAAATTCAGTTTAAGAGAGGCCTAAAGGATTTATTGTTGGCCAACTCCTTCTACTCCATTGATGAATTTCTCAGTTGTACCAATTTGTGTGTGTGTGTGTGTGTGTGTGTGTGAAGTACAATCTAACTTCTGCACCATTTCAGTGCAGTAATGTGTTCATTGTAAATAAGTATTGTAGTGGTTCTATTATATTTTTACTACCTTATAAATAATAACACATTTTTTTAATTTTAAATTCAGCGCATTAATGTTATCTTAGTAAATGAGTGTTCCTTAAAAAAAATGTCTATCATTCCACTTGGGACCTGCAGAAGGTACATTAGCCTATTTGTTTCAGTTGTAAATATTTGTCATGTTTTATTGTTTCTCTGACATGTTCTACATCCTGGACAGCCTGGACGGATCAATTGGAATGAAAGTAAATCTAATCTAATCATAGCTAGTACATATAGAATAATGTGCTTTCGCACAATGTTTGTTATAAGAGAAGAAAGGAAGAAGTAAAAGATGGGTCAGAAATATACAGAGAGATCTACAGTACATAAAGAGGCTTGGTGAGATGGGCATACTCTAGGACAGACGCAATGAAGCCACTCACACAAAAGATGGGCTGAATTCAAACATGGTTCAGTATCTTTGCACTTATAAGTTAGCCTGAAAACTAGGGAGCTGGCTTATTATCTATAATTCCATTCCCTGTTCTCTTGCAGTATTATATATTGGGACACTGGAGCTAAAGTAATCGAAGGATTTATTCAACAGAAGCAACCAATAAGAATAGTGTGTACAGGAGATAATCGAAAACTTTGCCAGTGGCTCTTCAAAGGTCCATAACTCCAGTAATAACAGAAAAATTATTTAGAAGGAGAGACAGCATTGGTCGTATTTTTTTGTTTTATTTACCGCAAAATCGATTTTCAGTCCCGAAAATCGATTTTGCGGTAAATAAAACAAAAAAATACGACCAATGCTGTCTCTCCTTCTAAGTATATCCAATATCTGGTCGTGGTGCACAGGACTCTCCATGGAGTCACCAATCAAGAAAAATTATTTCCTTGTTGAGGTTGCCTCTTTGTCCATTGTCAAATTTGGGGCTCTGTTTAAGTTCAGCTAAGATTCCTCTGAGATAAAACACAAAATTGTGAATTCCTGTAATATCAGTAGAAATTTAAAACATACTTTGGTAGCCACATCTACAAATTCTATTGTGGAAATTGAGAAACTGAAGATACCTGTCAGCTGTTTGACAAATGGTAAACATACCTCTTTTCTTATGTCATACATTTAACTATTGTTCTACAATAAATAGTTGTGTACTAGTGCCAGCCGGAGTGGCCGAGCGGTTCTAGGCGCTACAGTCTGGAAACACGCGACCGCTACGGTCGCAGGTTCGAATCCTGCCTCGGGCATGGATGTGTGTGATGTCCTTAGGTTAGTTAGGTTCAAGTAGTTCTAAGTTCTAGGGGACTGACAACCTCAGAAGTTAAGTCCCATAGTGCTCAGAGCCATTTGATTTGTGTACTTGCGTAGATGTCAAGTTAGCAATAGAAGAAAAACAGCAGCTGCATCTTTTTCCAAAATAGGTATGGCAAGCAACATGTTTTAACGAAGTACTAGCTTTTCTGTTACTTTTACTACATTGAAAGTAGTTTGAGGAGCACAATTTGTTGTAGTTATTTAATGATAATGCACAGCCTGACAAAAAAGTGAGGCCCTGAATGTTAGCAGGAAACGAAATGAAACTTCACAAGTTGAAGGAGTATGTGATGTTGTTTCAGTGATCATAAAATCAGGTCAGCCATATAGTTGCAACAAGATTTTAATTTTAACTTGGTTTCGACACCAACTGTGAGTGTCTTCATCAGAAAATCCAAACAATTAATTGTAGTAACAGATGAACAGATTTAAGAGCAAAATCCTCTCATCATATAAAATACTTCATAAGAAGATAATATTTAAACCACATAAAATTTCAGACATTGGAATTGAAATAAAGCTAATAATTGTCATTAAAAATATGGCTGTATGGCATAGCACCCATATACAGGGTGTACATAAAGTCAGGGAACACTTTCAATTATTTATTGCACAAGAACTAAACATTGTACAGATATCATACATATTGCATTTTGAAACATTCAGTATGCGAACCATGAGTGACCTGGCAGACATCAATACAGTAATCGAATTCTCACCATACCCGTCCCAGCATGGCATCGTTGACTCGTTTCCCGTATTCCCTCCCGGAGCTCTGCTACATTACGTGGTAGAGGCAATACATACACCAGATCTTTGATGTGTCCCCACAGAAAAAAGTCACACGGAGTGAGATCTAGTGATTGGGGAGGCCATTTCATGAAACAGCTGTCCCCTTCTGTAGCACGGCCGATCCATCGATGCGGCAGCTCCATGTTCAGGTACCCACGAACTTCTTGATGAAAATGAGGTGGAGCCCCATCCTGCTGAAACATGAATGGAGAGTCCGCATTTGAGGCATCAGCCATTGCTGCAACATGTCCAAGGAGGAATATCCAGTGACAGTGCTCTCGGCGAAGAAGAATGGCCCGTACAGTTTTCAATGTGGCAAGGCACAAAAAACATTTACCTTTCCTTGTTGGCGGCTTCTTACCGTACTTGGTTTTAAGCATCTGTTGAACAGCTGTAGCACACTTGTTTTTGTCGAACTCCAACACGCAGAAAGCTTGCTCCGCACCTGAACTCATCACGTTTCTGTTTTAGCGTTGACTATCGGCAAATTATCAAACTACACTATGGCGGTATACATGAAAAAAAAAAAAACTTTCAGGGATTGTCTTCAAAATGACATATGTATGATATCTGTACAATGTTTGGTCCTTGTGCAATAAATAATTGAAAGTGTACTCAGACTTAATGTACATCCTGTATATCTCTAAGGGCTGCTAGGACAAACAGTCAGTGGAGGTGGCATTAGACTAAGAGGCTCACAGGCCAAATTTGGCAGTGTAGGATCTGTTGTCAGTATGATAGTGCACCCTCTCTACCCTGGATGCATGCACTGATTCGGTTGAGAAGTATATCAGAAAGCCATTGTATCCTCTCCCAAGGCCAACTGGCCCACAACTGCTGTTGACATCTGAGCTGGTTCTTTACGTGTTCTATCAAGAACAGGTCTGTGGATCTTGCTAATCATGGGAATACCTTGCCACCGTGCAGACAGTTCATAGAGACACGTGCCATGTGTGGACGAGCATTGTCTTTTCGAAAAAGGGCACAGTGATTCTTTTGCATGAAAGGTAATGCATGGGGATGCAGAATGTCATGATTTACTGTTGTCCCATCAGAGTTCCCGTAGTCGCCATGACCTGAATTCATACCTGATTGCCCCCTGCACCATGGGGCCATGAGTAACACCACTGTGCTTCTCTGAAACATTGAAAGAACGTTACCTGTCACCATCATACTTGCCAGTAATTGTCATGCAGGGTACTGCAGAACCATGATTCATCACGGAATACAATTTGATGCCATTCATCAGCAATGCACACTTCTCGGTCGTGGCACCACTACAGACACAGCTGTTTGTGTACAACAGCCTGCTTGTAGGGTGGTAATTCCATAGCTCAGCTGCTGCTACTCTGTGATGAGTGGTGCAAGATGACAAAGAATGTTGTAGTGGGTCCATTACTAGCTCTCAGATAGCAGACACAGACACGAGGGGATTATGATGTGCATAGTTCACAGTGGTCATTGAGATGTACTCGACCAGAACCTCGACAGTGAGTTTGTCTTCCCTCATGTTTCCCTGCAGTCCGACATCAGGGCACTATCACATCCAAATGCCCCACAAACATGGATATTGCACAATTCAGCCAGCTGGCCAAATGCAGATCCGCAATGAAGCTTCAAACTCTGCCTCTCATGAGTGTGTCACATCTCTGTATCCTTCAGTGATCACTCAGCATCTGAAACTATTTACGACCTTTATATAATCTAGAAGGCCTGATGAAAACACTAGATGTGAACAACACTGCTTCACTCTGGTGGCCATTACATGCCTGTCTGTAGTGTGTATGTGTACATAGTTATATTGACGTCTGATCGTGTCTTTCAAGTGCTTCATTTTTTGTTGGGCAGTGTAATTAATGCCACGCTAACAACTGCTTAAATTTGTTCATTCGTACTGTACTTTGAGTCATTTCGCATCTCAACAGGCTCTCTTTTATATGGGATCAGTGCATAATGAATGACTCAATGAATGAATGAAAGGATCTCATTTTGAAACAACACAGCATGAATATTCCATTCAGTATCCCCCCCCTCACACACACACACACACACACACACACGCACATTTTTTGACGTTTTAAGAATGTGACAGTGAAAAGTTGATCCATACTACCCCTTAATAGTCTATGAAATATATTGATATATGCTTTTAAAAGTAAAAGTTACAATCTACTTAATTTTCAGAACTAAAAGGTTAAATCAAACAATGGAAAATCCAGGATGGAATGTAACAATACCAGAGAAGGAAAGTTGCTACTCACCATATAGCAGAGGTGCTGAGTCGCTATAGGCATAACAAAAAGATTCACACAATTAAAGCTTTCTGCCATTAAGGCCTTTATCAGCAGTAGACACGCACGCGCGCGCACACACACACACACACACACACACACACACACACACACACACACACACACACACACACACGCGCGCACAACTTGCACACACATCTGCAGTCTCAGAGAGCTGAAACTACACTCCGAGCAGCGGCACCAGTTCATGATTGGATTGGTGACTTGGTGGGGGTAAAGAGGAGGCTGGGGCAGGGAGGGGGAGGGATGGTATGGTTGGAGTTTAGATGAAGGGCAGGAGAGAATGGGTGCAGAGGCCGGGGGGGGGGGGGGGGGGGGGGGGGGCGAAGTGTAAGTAGCGTAAAGGAGAGAAATAAAAAGAAGAAATTAAAAGACTGGGTGTGGCGATGAAATGACGGCTGTGTAGTGCTGGAATGGGAACAGGGAGGGGGCTGGATGGGTGAGGACAGTAACTAGCAAAGGTTGAGTCCAGGAGGGTTACAGGAATGTAGGATGTATTGCAGGGAAAGTTTCCACCTTCACAGTTCAGAAAAGTTTGTGTTGCCGGGAAGGATCCATATGGCACAGGCTGTGAAGCAGTCATTGACATGTGGGATATGTTTGGCGGTGTGGCCATTCATGCGGACAGACAGCTTGTTGGTTGTCATGCCTACATAGAATGCAGCACAGTGGTTACAACTTAGCTTGTAAGTCACATGACTGGTTTCGCAGGTAGCCCTGCCTTTGATAGGATAGGTGATGTTAGTGACCAGACTCCAGTAGGTGGTGGTAGGAGGATGTGAGGGACAGGTCTTGCATCTAGGTTTATTACAGGGCTATGAGCCATGAGGTAAGGGATTGGGAGCAGGGGTTGTGTAAGGATGGACGAGTATATTGTGTAGGTTCAGTGGATGGCAGAATACCACAGTAGGAGGGGTGGGAAAGATAGTGGGCAGGACATTTCTCATTTCAAGGCACAATGAGAGGTAATCGAGAGAGAGGCGGAGAATGTAATTCAGTTGCTCCACTCCCGGATGGTACTGAGTTACGAGGGGAATGCTCCTCTAAGGCTGGACTTTGGGAGGTGGTGGGAGACTGGAAACATAGGGCACAGGAGATTTGTTTTTGTACAAGGATGGGAGGATAATTATGGTCAGTGAAGGCTTCAGTGAGACCCTCGGTATATTTTGAAACCACCCGTGGTCTTCACATCTGCAGTGACGAGTAGTCCCTCTCAAAATATACTGAGGGTCTCACTGAAGCCTTCATTGACCAAAATTATCCTCCCAACCTTGTACAAAAATAAATCTCCCGTGCCTGATAATTCCAGTCTCCCGCTACCTCCCAAAGTCCCACAGTCTGGCCACAGGGCCACAGAGGAGCATTCCCCTCGTAACTCAGTACCATCCGGGACTGGAGCAACTGAAATACATTCTCCGCCTCTCTCTCGATTACCTCTCATCGTACCTTGAAGTGAGAAATGTCCTGCCCACTATCTTTCCCACCCCTCCTACTGTGGTATTCCGCCATCCACTGAACCTACTGTTGGTTTGAAAAAGTGATATATTTTTAATGACAAATTTCATTAAGGAATAAATATATTGGGAAGCAGTTGTTAGTATCCCTAGTTCCCTGAACAGGCCACTGCAGGGTGTTCTTGAGTTCACACCACATATAACTTGTATTGCACGTTTTTGTGCCCAAAAAACTTTAGCTTGGCTTGATGAATTACCCCAAAAAATAATCCCATATGACATTACAGAGTGAAAGTTAACATAGTATGCCAGGTTTTTCACTTTTGTATCCCCTATGTCTGACACAATTCACATTGCAAATAGAGATTTGTTTAGATGCTTCAGAAGTTCTGTGGTGTGCTCCTCCCAGTTGAATTTATTACCAAGCTGTAATCCCAAGAATTTAATGCTGTCCTTCTATCTGCTTGTCATCATATGTTAGGCATATACTCGTGGAACACCCCTTACAAGTTATGAACTGCATGTAGTGTGTTCAGTGACAAAGAATTGGTTAGGAACCAGTGATTAATGTCCACTAATATTTTATTAGCCTATCTTTCTAAGACTACCCTTGATTTGCCATGTATTGCAATGTTTGTATCATTGACAAACAAAACAATCTTGGCATCTGGTAATGTTACTGATGAAAGGTCGTTGATATACACAAGAAAAGGTAAGGGGCCTAAGATGGAACCTTGTGGGACCCCACATGTAATTAGTTCCCAATTGGATGATGCCTGATAGCTTAATACATGTCTCTTTCCTAATAACACCATTTGTTTCCTGCCAGAGGTATATGACTGAACCATTTTGCAGCATTATCTGTTACAACATGATATTCTAATTTGCTTAAAAGAATATTGTGATTTACACAGTCAAATGCCTTTGACAGATCACAAAATATACCAGTTGCTGCAATTTTTTGTCTAATGAATTAAGTACATTGTCACTGTAAGTGTAGATAGCATTCTCATTATGAGAACCCTTTAGAAATCCGAATTGAAACTTTGACAGTATGTTATTTGTGATAAGATGGTTATAAAGCTGATTGTACATTATCTTTTCTAAAAATTTTGAGAATGCTGGCGAAAGTGAAACTGGACAGAAATTTGATGCTATTTCTTTATCTCCCTTCTTAAACAGTGGCTTTACACAGCATATTTTAACAATTCAGGAAATACTCCACTGATAAAGAACTGGTAACACAGACAGCTTAATATGTTACTTAAATCAGAATCACATTCTTTAATTAACTTTGTTGATATTTCATCATACCCACTATAGTTCAATTCTTTTATCTTGGCGGCTCGCGCATGCCCGCCCAGACACGGGAGATTGCTGCGTTGCCAGTTGCACATGACGCACGCGCCAATAGAAGCAGCGCCATAGTATAGCATAGTTCGCAAGCTTACGTGTAGGGGGGAGCGCGCAGTTCATGAAGTAAAGCCACCATGGCCGCATTAACCCTTTCGCTGCTACAAAGACGTGCTCCCTGCATTCCGCGCTGTGTGCGATTTTGTCACTCCACTGCTCGCCTGTGCAGACATATCGTGTTCCGACTGCTTTGACGCTCTTTATCAATCGATTCCACAAAAACTATTTGGCCCAAAAATTTGATTTTTACACATCTTCTTGACTGATACCTTCCCCCCATAAATGACTTAATTTTGTTTCGATGTTCAACGCAGTTATTATGCAGCATTAAATATAGTAAACCATTGCACGAAATTTTGAAGAGTTTGCAGAGGTAAAAGTCCATAGATATACTTTCCGTATGGTCAATTTTAGTTGCCACAATGTTGAGAATGAAATGTGGACAAGATACCTAAATTTCATATAAAATTTACTGTATAATAATATCTCATTTAAGTACCACATAGGTGTCGTATGTAATATTGAGAAATATTCCGTCTTTCGCGACTGGAACAAAAGTTTTATTTACACTGAGCACGTTTGGCTTTATTTAAAAGCACTTCAATCAATCAAAAGGAAGTAGACAAAATACATTAAACAAAACTGTGGACTTACAAAAACATTAGAACTTGAATATACCGTCTATCAGTGAAGTGCTCTGAGCTATATCAAATATAATTTTTGTGTGTGGCACACACAAACATCATTTATTTGCTAAAACACTGATCTGCCAACACAAATGTTGAATATTGTGTTACCACAGCACAAAACTGCGAAAGGTGACTTGGCAATGGAGGAGACAAAATACTGTTCACTGAAGATGCTTCAAAAGAGAGAAACGCGTCTGGTCTAAATAAGTCCCTTATTACAGTTGCAGAAGAGGAATATATTTCAGTACCATGGGTAAAACTGCGACTGTGGAACAAAAACAAGAAAGAGAACATGAGTGCCATTGTGTATGTGCCATACCTTTCCTTGATGGAAGTGCATTTGAAATAAAGCCAAACGCGTCCGGTGTAAATAATACTTTTATTAAAGTCACGAAAGACGGAATATTTCTCAATATTACATACGACACCTATGTCGTACTTAAATTAAATGAGATATTGTTATACAGTAAATTTTATATGAAATTTAGGTATCTTGTCCACATTTCATTCTCAACATTGTGGCAACTAAAATCGACCATACGGAAAGTATACGCTATGGACTTCTACCTCTGCAAACTCTTCGAAATTTTGTGCAGTGGTTTACTACATTTAATGCTGCATAATAACTGCGTTGAACATCGAAACAAAATTAAGTCATTTATGGGGGGAAGGTATCAGTCAAGAAGACGTGTAAAAATCAAATTTTTGGGCCAAATAGTTTTTGTCAAATTGAATGATCAGTGTGTCAAAGCAGTGGGAACACCATGTGTCTGCACAGGCGAGCAGTGCAGTGATGACAAAATCGCGCACAGCGTGGAATGCGGGGAGCACGTGTCTGCAGCAGCAAAAGGGTTAATGAAGAGACAAAGCACTAGAAATTTCAAAAAATTGCATTCAAACGAATATAATTCGTGAAGTAAAGCACTTCGATATTGTTTTTAAATAATGAAAATATTAAGCACTGCACAAGGTTTGAACTCATAACCTTTCACGTAGCAGCCCAAAACCTTCACCATTACGCTAACGCACCTCGTCTGACTACACAACCCCACGAGGATAAAAGACATCACGCAAAATACTTACAAACACTGTTGGTGTGACTATGAATTACTCACGCTTCGTCGAAGTACAATAGGAAATAAACAATTACGGCTGTTCTTTATTGCGAAAAGGCGGTTCGTGAGAGTGATACAAACACCTTTCCTTGCTATCGCCTGAATTAGGAGTCTTATTGCTTGTTTGGTTTAATTAATTAATAGAATATGAAGCAATTGGTATAAAGAATGCATTTTCCAAACTTTCTATAAAAGAATGTCTGCTATCAAGACATTGCTTTTGTTCTATTACTTTATTTATGACTGAACGTTTCTAAAACTGAAGATACTCGTCCATGCTCTGCACTGCAGTTGAGATGTGGCAACGTCGTTCTCTGTTCATTGGCTGACTGTGTTTTGTGACATCAGATGCGCAGAACGAACCTAAACTCAGCCGCCAACATAAATGACGCGCACTTTAGATGTTTCTGATTTTAAAGATTTTATGATGAACATTACTTCTGCTGGGCTAGTGAGGGTCAAATTCATATTATGGAAGTTGTTGAGGTATCCCATGGTGGCATCTAGAGAACCTAACAACTCTAACCAATTTTAACTCAGTCAGTATGAAACGTCAGCTATCTTTATTGCATCAAAATATTCGAGGACAGAGAAATAATTAGAGTCCTCAAACCCAGCTGACATATAATCTGTCTCTCTGAACATCATGTCACCACTGGCATAGAACTTTTAAGTGTTACAGGACTTAGATTAGCATTTCACTTTTGTAGAGCAGAAATGGAGAAAGGAGGAGTTGCCTCATTCATCAGGAACTGTCATAAATTTAAGAACATAGACATTCAAAAATTTTGCCTAGAACAGTGTATGAAAGCATGTGCAACAGAAGTAAAATTTCATTAAAAAATTCTTTCATAATATTAAGTGTATATCGAGCACCTACAGGTAACTTTAATCTGTTCACAAGCCACCTTGAAGCTGTACTGGCCTATTTAACAACCAAAAACAAAGAAATAGTGGTTGCTGGTGACTTCAGTGTAGATTTTCTTAAAGATTCTCCCAATAAGAACTTATATGAGTTAGTAACACTATCATTCAACTTAATTCCCACTGTAAAGAAGTCACAGATCACTCATGGAATAAAGGTATCTTGTGAAACAAAAAGAAAACTGTATCTGTCAATCCGAAACAGTTCTGATGTTGATGCTATAGCACATTACAAGAAATACTGCAAAATATTAAAGACTGTAATACGAACATCAAAGAAAATATATTACAAGGAAAAGATAGTCATATCAGATAACAAAATAAAGACAATATGGAATATAGTGAAGGAGGAGACCAGTAAAACTAGAAACGAAGAGGGACAAATAGCATGAAGAGTAAATGATACATTGGTGACGTATGTGTAGAGTGTTGCAGTATTTATAACAAGCTTTTGAACCAGCTATCACTGCATTTGTTTGAAAGATGAGATTGTATTTTATCAACTGTAATTTAAACTTACAACTAAGACTTCAAATGGTTAAATGTAATGTAATCTCAGTACTCTTGTGTGCAATGGAGACATGGACACTTATAAAGACAACAGTGAGGAAAATTAAGGCATTCGAAAGTAGCTATATGGACAAGTGTTAATTAAAAATATCCTGGACACAAAGTATTATCAGTGAAGAAGTTCTAATGTGAATCAAGAAGAATAAGGAATTGAGTATACAATGAAAACCAAAAAACTAGAATAATTTGGCTCTATGATTAGAGGAGAAGGGTACAGTGTCCTGAAACTTGTAATGGATGGAAAAGTTGTAGGAAAAAGATCTGTTGGATGGAGACAACATTGTGGGTAGAGAATCTGAGAGAGTGGTTCAGATGTACTTCCCCACATCTGTTTTGATCCGGAAAGTCAAGAAAAAGATTAGCCCTCATGATGACAAATCTCACCAGAGAGCCATGGCACCTCAAGAGCAAGAAGAAAAAGAAGAAGAAGAAGAAGAAAAAGATGCTGCAGAGAGAACTTATTAGATAAAGTTTTGGTAAGAGTCCCAAGTCTGCGAATGTACTGTAAGTTTGAAGATCAGATCACTTTCAAAACTGCACGGACAGTGTTTCAAATACTCACTGTCATGTTGTCTTGTGGATGATGAAAGACATCCTCTTCAAAGTTGAGAGTATGGTACATTGAGGCATAGAGCTAGTTGTTACAATTCTACTCCTTAAAAAACCTTTTTTCTCCATTTTTTACATTTTATGTGCAGTGCAAAATATATGATTTCTTATTTAATGAGAGATTATCAAAACTTTATTATTCTCTGTGTACTTTCTTAAGGGGCTCCGGAACGCCCTATACTTGCAATGTTAAAATAACGCTTATAAATTACATCTTTCCTCACAAAGTATTTGAGGTAGGAAGTTGAACTTTTTACAGATTATTTATTGGAATATGGGCTACAACTTAACACAGGGATTTTACAAAATTTTAGTTCAGTTATTAAAGATGATTTTTTTTTCAATTGTAATGAAAATTCACAACATTTTTTTTGCAACTTTTTATTTATATATTCAAAAATATACAGTTTTTTGGAAAAAGGCTGTGTTAAATTATGCAGAAGGTACTGTGTAACATTTACTGAAAGTTTGAAACAAATATGTTTGGAAGATCCTTAGAAAACGTGTAATTAGTATGAGAAAATAAAAGTTTTCGGAATCGAGCGACAAAGATTGGATTAACTTTTTAGTCCATTCCAGGTCCATAGGATGGATTATCTTCATCCTCTGCAAACTCCTTCTCCAGCTTCCTCCTCCTGTTTACTCTTGCTTGTATTTCTAGACTCTTTACAGCCCTGTCTGCAGCCCGAAGGCGTTCCTTGTCTAAAGCAAGCATCGCTCGTACCATGTTAGAACCTATCTTCATTCCCATATTTCTAAATACCTTGCACCTTACAATGTTGCCATCATTGAAAGTCGCAACAGCATCATACACACCAAAGTGGAGTGTTTCTATTCCAACAAATACAGTCTTGGGGATTCTCGACCATATAACACTATTTACACTTTCATTGGGGTTTTAAGTTTTTCCGTGAATACACTTTTTCAACAGTTCAGGTGCTGCTAAGTCTCTGAAAATAGGTTTTATCACCTCCATTATTGCATGAGGCAGACTATGCTTATGAGTGTACACTTCACCAGTTAGCAATCCTTTGTTATATTTACACCAACTGTCTTCTTCTTTGGGACACAAGCTATGTTGGGGATTTTCATCGGTTGAAGAAGTATGAAAAAAAAGAGCCCAAACGGCCTTCTTCATTTCGTCGACACTTTGTGTGTTTTGCCTGATAGCCATTCCATAATAGTTCTGTATTTTGTCAATTACACTGTCAGTTAACCTTCCCTTCCCATCCAACCCTTTACCATCACTGAGTTTTTGTTTTTTGTACGAAGCTTTCAGTCGCCGAAGTCTTGTTCCCATTCGCTTCTGTACGTGTCCAATACACTCAAATTTCTGCACTACAACATCACCACCATAGGGCTTCAGTCCTTGAACATGTTTGAAACTTTTAGAATCACCGTCACCAAGGTAATTAACATATCGCACTTTATCACACGCCTCAGAACACTGGAATATACTGGCAACACCAGCCACTTCCATTCCTCCACTACTGCCACTATAGTTAGCTCTGCAATTATTTTCAGGTGTACCTTTATATTTTTGTGGACATCTACAATACTTTGATATTACTGCTAGATCTAAAACTTTCCTTGTATACATACTGGTGGCAGATACTACACCATGAAGAGATGTGTGTCCCCGTTTATGCCAGGTACCATCGAATGCTGCAGTCAAATCTCTGTTACCATTATTTTCCATTACTGCCTCTTCCACAGCGTTCTTCATAGATTCTATACAGACATCTTCTACTTTAGACCCTATTAATTTATTATAGATCGTAAACTTGGTTGGGGGATTTGGAAGATTCATGATGCCACAGAAAATTGCACCTGCAGTAGCACCCTTACCAACTGAACGCAAGGAATAAACAAATCTAATGTTGCGTTCGTAGATTTTGCTACCATTTTCTTCAGTTGCAGTTACTGCAACGCTGTTCCAAAAGGTGGTCATGTATGAACACTTATCACATTTCAGTTGTATTTCACTAGCAAGTCCTACGTGCTTTATTATGGAGAGTTCCAGACCAACTTCACTACAATGAATACATCTTACACAGTTTGAAAAAATTCCTTTGAGAACCGACATATCAAATATTTCATTCACATCCGATTCGCCCATAAAACATTCATAGTTTTCACTCATTGAACCAAGCTTCTTCTGTGAAGTATTTTCTTTCCCACTTTGACTGCTATGGGCAGGTGTACTTGAGAGGTTAGGCTCACTCACTTGGTTATCGTCTTTATTGTTTACAGTAATAACACATACCTTTGGCTTTCCAACATTTCTCCTTTTCTTAAAAGCCTTCAGAGGATTTCTAATAACTTTACTTTTACTCATTATTATACTTCAACAAAACAGAGACTCAAGAAACAGAATTAATTACGAATATTTTCGAGATAACGACAGAGTAAATAAACATGAAACAATCGACAATCACACCAGCGATATATATTGAACCATCACAGGTTAGCCACAACACATACTTTATCTCACATCACTAAAATGTACCTGATGAATACGGACGTTAATAATAACACCATTTGACAGCAGTTTAACAGCGCCACAGTGGGTCACGCCCATGTAGAACACATTTCAAAAAAAATTTAAAAATAGTTGTAGTCTTCGGAATTGAATAAATTATATATCCATTAAAAGGTAATAGTCTGCAGATTCAGAAAACGCAAAAAAGTACAAATTGAACTTTTCATGATTTTGAGCCTTTCTGGAGCCCCTTAATTACTGATAAAAATAATATAATTAATTCATCTTTAAAGAATTATTAGTGATCATCTACATATGCAAACCATGTGGAGGTGAAATTTTCAGTGAGCAAATTGTTGTTTGTTTCTGAATTGAGGTAGTCAATTTGATAGACCTTATTCTCCTCTTCTCAATGAACATCTTACTTTTTCCAAAAACTTCACATTTCAAAAGTTTTTCATATTCAGTATGTTTGTATTCCAGAACATTCCAATCTTATCTTGTGATTATTTCCCAGTACCATAGTTCTGTAGCCATGATTTTTCTGAACCCAAAAAAATTTGCTTTCATAAAAAAAGATCTTACTAGTTTGTTAATTATTCAGTTTGAAAAATTTCAGCTTCTCCAAACTTTTTAGCATTCTTGGGAAATTTCCTTTTACATAGAAATCATCTTCATAAAATAGTACCTCTAACTTTGTCATTGTCTAGTTAACCAGCTCATAGTTAAACTAAATTATCAGTTTAATAAGTCGTGGCTGCAAAATACAAACATATATTATTTACAGAAGAATGGATAAACCAACCTCAGGGAAGATCAGTTTTGATTCTGGAGAAATGTAGGAACACATGAGGCAGTACTGACCCTACAAGTTATCTGAGAAAGCTGGATACGGAAAGGCAAACCCACATTTATAGCTTTTGTAGATTTGGAGAAGGCTTTTGACAGTGTGAAGTGGAATATACTCCTTAAAATTCCAGAAAAGAGCTGGGATAAAATACAAGAATAAAAATGTTATGTACAACTTATACAGAGACCAGAAGGTAATTATAATAGCCAAGGGGCATGAAAGGGAAGCAGGATTTGGGAATGGAGTTGGCAGGATTGTAGCCTATACCCGATGTTGTTCATGTTATACATTAAAAGATACCAAAGAAAAATGTGGAGAAGGAATGCTCAGGAAAAAGAAATAAAAACTTCGAAGTTTGCCGTCAAAGACAGGAAAGGTCATAAGTCTTGGAAGAACAGTTGAACAGAATGGACACTGTCTTGAAAGGACAGTACAAGATGAACATAACAAAAGCAAAATAAAGCTAATGGAATGTAGTCAAATTAAATCAGCCAATGTAGAGAGAGTTAGCTTAAGAAACAAGACACTAAAAGTAGTAGGTGAGTTTTGTTGTAAGTGCAGTAAAATTACTGATAATTTCCAAAGTAGAGAGAATATAAAATGTAGACTGACAATGGTAAGAAAAGTGTTTTTGAAGAAGAGGAATTTGTTAACATCGAATTTAGATTTATGTGTTAGGAAATCTTTTCTGAAAGTATTTGTCTGTAGTGTAGTCTTGTACAGAAGTGAAATGCAGATGATAAGCAGTTCAGAAAAGAAGAGAATAGAAACTTTTGAACTGTGGTGCCACAGAAGAATGCTGAAGGTTAGATGGGTAGATCACGTAACTAGTGAGAAGGCGAAATTTTTTGGTAACATTTGTGGGAAACAGCAATCTTTTAAGCTGTATAAAATTAGTGAAAAAACATTGTAGATCGCAAGGGTTATTTTATTTAAAATCACTGGTTTTGGCATAGTCTTGGGCCCTTTTCAGAATAGCACCATCAGCTGAAGTTTCAGCGACTGAGGTCTACTGATTGATCTGGACATCATCTACTTCAGCTAATGGTGCTATTCTGAACATATCCTAAGACTAGGCTGAAACCAGTCATTTTAAATAAAATAGCCCTCACAATGTAGACTATTTTTCATTAATTTCAGTGAGAAGGTACTGAATAGAACTGAGGAGAAAAGAAATTTGTGCTTGACTTAGAGAAGAGATCGGTTGATGGGACAGCTTCTGAGACATCAAAGGCTCAGCAATTTAGTATTGAAGGGAAGTGTGGGAAGTAAAATTGTGGAGTGAGACCAAGAGATGAGTATGATATATAGGTTCAAAAGGATGTATGTTGCAGTAATTATTTGGAGGTAAAGAGACTTGCACAGGATAGAGCAGCATGGAGAGCTGCCTGAAATCGGTCTCTAGGCTGAAGACCAGAGCAACAACAGTTAAACTGATAAGCTTCTTTGCCAGTTGTATCTTTTAATGTTTCTGATATCTATGTTGATGTTCAACATGTAATAACAAATTTTGATTTTTAATGTTATATGCTTCTAAAGCAGACCTGTTGTACAAAGATCCAGTCAGTCAGTGGTTAGATATCAAGAAGCCAACATGTATTCAGTTTGAAAGAGTCTGTAGTGAGAATCCAAATTGCACAGGTACTATGTATAAGTGAGTTATTGCCCTGGGAAACAACTTACATATCATGTAGCCATTTGTGTCAGTTAGTCTCTGCTGAGAAATCAAATTACCAGCATCTTTTCATCGCTATTAGTTAGTTTGCGCAAAGCTATCAGAATGTAATTGTCGATGTGACTCATTTAGATTACTATGCCAATCAATGTCCATATTAAAAAGTGAAAGTGTGCCATGACTATGTAACCAAGAAAACATTATGTTATTTGTCATTCAGAACTCGATAATTAAAGTGTGCAGTAATTATATTGCCATTCTTTCAGAACAATCTTAATTTAGTAGAAGTACTGACTTGTGATAAATTAAATGTCTAAATTCATGAATACAAACTGGTCATGGCAGTATTACTTGTCAATAATTAATTTCTACAATGTTGTGTTTGTTATTTAATGAGTAGTCACCAAATCAATGATCTGAGGAAGGCGTAAACAAAGGAAAGCTACGAGACTTCTGAGATCAAATCCAGGTCATTAATGCTTCAGGCACCCATGGAGAACCACTGTCAGCTCTCATAGTAGCTAACATACCAGTTTCTCACAGCCATTGTTGTAATCGGATCAATATGATATGTGATGTCATAATTATAACAGAAACTGAAGACTCAGTATCTGTGCCAAACATTTTTTTATATCCAAATGGCACATTTCCAGACATGGCTTCCTTATATGGGTCAACTGAAGACTGGGATGCAACCAGTTGGCTGTGACCAGTGACGTCATAGTGTATTCATAGATATTAATATTTTTATTTTTTAACCATAGATAATAAATTGGTTATGTTCTCTAGTGAGGCGTCATCATTGTAAATTGGAATAAATGAATGTGTTTTCAAAAGACAGGGCTAGACATTGCGTACAATTTTTGTCACTCACATTAATTTAAATCATTTGTTCATTTCAATTCATTCAGTACTTATTTCCATTCTTAGAGAGTTTGAGATATTTTGGAAGAATTGTTTTTCATGCGGGACAATTTTTGCTTTTTTTTTGTATGGATTTACCTATGAATATGGAAGACTTGAAGCAGGATTTGTCAGCTGAAGTATGGGATACAAATTTTATGGATGTCTCACTCTTTTCACCTTTGCTATTACTAGTATCAGCTGAAGAACAGGATGCTAGTAGTAACAGAGACAAAAAAGCACCTGTAAAATTTGTATCCCATACAACAGTTGACCTACACAGGTCAACTGAAAAATAGGATACTTGTGCTAGCGAAGACAAAAAAGTCAACACATGTTAAATTTGTATCCCATACTGCAGTTAATCTATATAGATTAACTCAATTTGTCAACTGAGGTATTACATACTAACATTATTTCTGTGCCTTTTTTTCCTCTCTTTTTTGCACTAGCATCCCATTCTTCAGTTGAGTTATGTAGGTCAGTTGCAGAATAGGATACTAGGACTCAAGGAAGTGAGATACTTAACATTATGTTCACCATCTGTTTCCTCTGTTGTATCCCATTCTCCAGTAATCCCCCTTATCCATACTTCTCTCTTATCCATACTTTTCTCTACAACCTCCAGAAGCTTGTAACAGAAATTGTGAAACACACTGTACATTCACCGTTATATTTATAGAAAAAATTGACATTTACCGCAAAGGCTAAGGAAGTAAAGTCTTGAATTTTTTGTGCTGGAATAATGGCTGCTTAATACATCATCAGTTTAATGTTGCAGCCATGTTTCAATGGACAGCCACATCTTGAAGCCAGATTTGAGTGTCCAATCTGTCTTCAGTGCATGAGAAATCCCATCTTGACAGCATGTGGGCATCGATTTTGCAGTGACTGCATTACAGACTGGCTGAGGTTTGTAATTATTAATACTTTGAATCAGAACTGCATTTATTTTTTAAATGGTTTAATTTTGTGTTCTTTTCATTCTGTAGTATTTCCTTTGGGAAATTTAACAAACACTGTATCATTTTACCCCCACAAATTCTTTCAATCCATTCCCTGTGGCATCATCATAGGAAATTCTGTGGCTTTCGTTGCCACATTGTTGACGTAATAGATCATGGAGATGTCATAGCTGTTTCAGGAAGAAAAATTATTACAGTGCAAGTAATTTCTAGGCACCATAAATTCTGCTGCAAAGTCATAATTCAAGAGGAAATGCTCAGTAACAAGTTTCTGGCTGCCACTAGGACATCAAAGACAGAGGGATCTCTGATGAGCTGCATTTTTTTTTTTTTTTTTTACCATAAAAGCATAGATTTGTGTGTTATACTAGAAATTGATTGCTACCTTTAGCACACTGTGAAAGTTGGGTGTATCTATCCAAACAAAAAGTGAACACATTTTCAGACAGATCAAGTAATTACCTATATTGGCTTGCACATATGGACAACATGGTCACTCAGCAGAGGAAGAGACCATAAAAGAAATTTCCAACTGTTCCCCGAATGTCTCCTAGTGGTGGAACATGACTCGTGCATTCGCTCATTCATGTGTTCATTCATTGTATTCTGGAGACCCATTAAGAAGGAGAATTTTAAGGGGTGAGACTTTTCCACATAATGAGCTTTTACAAGCATTTCTTGACATGAAAAAATGTGAATCGGTGATCATAATATCGTGCATTATGAGTATAGATGTCTCAAGGCTTTTAATGAATCTTTGCTTTGCTTCAGTTTGATCACCAATATTAATATTGCGAGGTTGCAGTGAAGGGTGCAAGTGATGTGTTGTAACAAATGTGGGTGAAAAAAATGCCGGAAATTGGCCAGCAATAGCTTGGGGACTAATGAACACATCTCCATCATCACACATATGGGTTAACAGCTCTGGAAATCGTAACACTGAAAGATAATTTCACCTCACAGAATTTTGTGCTACTAAAACTGATTCTAATCTGAGAAACAAGAGAGAAACCTGTCAAAATGTAACATAGTAACATATTGTGGCTACTACATAATACACTTATTATATGTGTAAAAAGAAACATGTATTACAGGCTGCTGAAGATGCTTCACAAATAAAAGAATCAAAACATGTATGGCAATAAATAAACAGCCTTTCATTTAGTTCCATAGACAGAACATACCTCCATGAACAGAGAGAACTTGTTGAACTTTGAAAGAAAACCATGACAAAGTTCTTTGAACCAATCTGTAAAGAGAACATTTGGAGACATAGGAAGAATTGAGAACTGTACGACCTAGTGAAAAACAAAACATTTTGCAGAAAATAAAAGCATTGGGAACAAGTGTGGAAGCGCACTTTGCTATGAGGCCAGACACTGTCTGGGCCAAAGCTGTGCTTGAAGGGAAACCTAAATGGTACACGCTCAGTTGGAAGACCAAAGAAGCAATGGGAGGATGAACTGCAGAAGGACCTTCAGCAGTTGGATGTGCACGAGGACTAATGCATAAGACTGACACCTGTGGAAGAACATTGTAAGGTCTGTGCATGATCTTTAGGATCCATGATCGCTGATATGTGTATATGAACTTTGGCCTGTATGTCAGACATCTACTGAAGATCATACTATATACTTCGACAGATTGTGTACTTATATAATTCAGTTATCTAAATACAAAGATGATGTGACTTACCAAACGAAAGTGCTGGCATGTTGATAGACACACAAACAAACACAAACATACACACAAAATTCAAGCTTTCGCAACCAGCGGTTGCTTCTTCAGGAAAGAGGGAAGGAGAGGGAAAGACGAAAGGATGTGGGTTTTAAGGGAGAGGGTAAGGAGTCATTCCAATCCCGGGAGCGGACTTACCTTATGGGGAAAAAAGGACAGGTATACACTCGCCCGCGCGCGCGCGCAGAGAGGATATACTGAAGGGCAAGTTCCCATCTCCGGAGTTATGACAGGTTGGTGTTAGTGGGAAGTATCCAGATAACCCGGACGGTGTAACACTGTGACAAGATGTGCTGGCCATGCACCAAGGCATGTTTAGCCACAGGGTGATCCTCATTACCAACAAACACTGTCTGCCATTTGCATGAATTTGTGATTGGCTAACAAAAAACCCATGTTACAATGTAAAAGAATTCTGTTATGTAGACAGCGTTGATTTTAATGTTTAAGATTATGACTGTACTCTTTCACTTGATGTGTGCAATGTTCAATTTAGTATTTAAACCTATAGCTGCACTGTTTTGTTAAGTTGTTTACTTTGTACATGTAATGTGAATATTAATTTCAATATTTTGATTGTAAATATTACATTCTGTCACTAAAAATGCATATTCTACTGTATGTGATCAACAGCAAATAAAGAATCTGAATCTACATAATTAGTTAAAAAATTATCAGTACATAGACCTTTCTTCAAGTGGTTAATTACACCCAATAAATATTTGGAAAAAATCGTTTCCTGTGGCAACAGTTGTGCAGTTTTATTTATTATGTTCAGGTTTTGGCGTCCATCTTCACAGGAGGTGGTAATATACATCAGTTGATCAAAAATACATCTGTGCCAAAAATGGCAACATAAAGTACGAAGGGCATTTGAAAAGTGTGTGCAAAGTCCGAGAGATGGCACAACCGGCACATATCGAGGTCACGTTTAGTTAGTAGCATCTTTGGAAAGAACGCACACCAGGTTTCAGACACATTGGTCTATTTCTTTGTGTTTGGCATTCGTGTGAATCAAGGAAGTCAAGTGATTGAAAAAAATGGACGAAAAAGAACTTCATGTGGTGATTAAACATTGTTTTATGAAAGGCAAAATGCCTCAGGAGACTAAAGAGTAGCTTGATAAACATTACGGTGACTCTGCACCTTTGATTAGAACAGTTTATAAGTGGTTTCAAACATTTTGGAGTGGCCATATGGGCACAAACGATGCTGAACGTTCTGGATGTCCTGTGGAGACTACAACTCCAGAAATCATTGATGAAATCCATGCTATGGTGATGGATGACAGAAGAGTTAAGGTGTGTGAGATTGCTAGTGCTGTGGCCATCTTGAATAAATGGGTACTTAATATTTTGCATAAACATTTGGGCTTAAGAAAGCTATCAGCATGATGGGTTCCACGATTGCTCGTGCTTGACCAAAAACGGAATTGTGTGAAGTGTTGCAAGGATGGTTTGCAGCTGTTCAGGAAGAATCCGCAGGACTTTAAGCATCCTTTCATCACTGTGGATGAAACATGGATACATTACTATACTACTGAGACTGACAGCTATCTAAACAATGGGTTACCAAGGGAGAATCTGCACCAAAAAAGACGAAGACCATTCCTTCGGCCGGAAATGTTATGGTGACTGTCTTTTGGGATTCACAAGGGATAATCCTCATTGACTATCTGGAAAAGGGTAAAACTATTACAGTTGCATATTATTCATCGTTATTGGACCGTTTGAAAACCGAGCTGCAAGAAAAACGCCGGTGATTGAACCGCAAAAAAGTCCTTTTCCATCCCAACAATGCACCAGCACGCACCTCAGCAGCTATGGTCGCAAAATTAATGGAAATAGTATTCCACCTCATTCCACTTCCCCCCCGTATTCTCCAGACTTGGCTCCCTCTGAGTACTATTTGTTCCCCAATTTGAAGAAATGGCTGGTGGGACAAAGATTTTATTCAAAAGAGGAGGTGATTGCAGCAACTAATAGCTATTTTGCAGATTTGGACAATTCCTATTATTCGGAAGGGATCAACAAATTAGAACAGTGTTCGACAAATTGTAGAAGTCTAAAAGGAGACTATGTCGAAAAATAAAAAAGATTTACCCCAAATACGTAAGTAGTTTTTATTTTTGCACGCACTTTTCAAATGCCCCTGTATAACTTGTCACAAATTATCGCAATAATTGTTTCATGTAATTCTACTGCAGTGGACACTCAATGAAGCTATTACATTCACAATGCACAACCCTATAAGGATAAATATGCAGTGTCGGGTGTATACAAATTAGAGTTAGCGATTGTGAAATGTCATATATAGGCCAGACTCGCTGAATGTTTAAAACCAGGTTCTGTGAACACATGCTGGTAAAGGCTGGGTTAAACAGAAGTCCGAATTTCCTGAGCATCTAAGTCAAGCAGGCACCAGTCTCCCACACTCGAAACCTTTCACCCACACTAGAAAACTTGAGAATACTATGCCTTGCTCAGAAGAGTAAAAAGCTGAATCTATCAAGGAGCTGGAATTAGTTAAACATCTTTATGTTGATAAAAAAAAGTTGCTGAAGTATCAAATAATTAACAGAAATCAAGTATATTATGATACAATGTTTAGAATGTTGCTAAAATGATACCTTTTATTTTATGTCAACGTCATTATTTTTAACTTATTTGTTTTCTTGTGAATGAAGTTGGGGGAGCTGTATTTCAAGGCCAGGTTATTGATGACCTTATTTTATCACAATTGACTTGGCCTTTTTAAATTCTGTGCCTTACATTTCTTTATATTAATGACTAAAACTAGGCCTTTTCTCTAGTTTGCAATGCTTATGACTGCCACTTATCCTGATGCGTTGTGCATTACAATTTAATGACATGATGACTCTCCATTTCTCATGTCTTCATTTTACCAATTTGTGTAGGGGTATCTTAATGTACTTTTGGTTTCTTGTGATTGTAATGGATTGCACATATGCATCATAATTTATTAGTTTTATGTTGTTTTTGTATTTCGCAGATGTGCCTTTTGCCAGTCGTGCATGCCTCCTATCCACCTATTGCTGCATTATATGCGTTGTTAGTATGTATGACTCATACCACATTTATTTTGTATGTGTGGCCTGATCTTTTTGCCACTATGGTGGAGTCAGCTGCCACGCTCAAGGTTTATTGTTTTTATAGACCATCTGTAGATGCCCCAAAGGGTGAAATGAGTCATCGATATTAAATAACTTTGCAACCGTGACTGTTTTTACTCTGGAGCAATTCAAAACTGGGTGCTGTAGCACCCTACCACAATGGAATGAACATTCAATTGAATAATATTCTGGTTACTGGTATTGTCTTTCAAATGATTTCATTGATTTTGATTCCTGTTTCCTAATTTGGGGTTAAATCTTTCCGAGTTCCTGTCAGATTCAAGCTACAACACTATCTACCTTACAAAAAGTTGATTTCTTTTGTCTCAGGAAGTCAGGTAATTCTTACCTGCTGTGTACAAGTTATCACCTATTATGTCTTTCCACCATGCATTGCAGTGGTATCTCACCTATACTTCTGACAGTTAATACCTACCTCTTATATGTGCTAGGGGAGTTTATCCTTACTATTCTTTCGACTACATCTCTGTAAGTATTTGTAGCTATTAAAGACATAACCCTGAAGTGTAGTCAGATTCATTTAGTTCTATATTTTGCAGTTCACTGATTATAAGAACACCAGAACATAAGTATTTATATCCACAATTAAACATACAGTTTTGTGATCTGGAGAATTTCATAATTTTTAATAATAATTGTACAAGATTTGTGTATGAGAAAGCAATTGTAACAATTTATTTAGAACCTTTATTCATACACATCTAATCATTTACTTTGTTTCCCAGGCAAAAAGACCAGAGTTGTCCTATTGATAGCCTTCCTATCAATCAGGAGACAGATCTGTTTCCTGACAACTTCACCCGTCGTGAGATTCAGGAACTTGATCTCCATTCTTCGTCCTGTAGTTATGAGGTATGAGCAGTAACACAAAACACTATTTTTTAATTTTAACAGAAACTTGACATTTCCCTTGTTTGAAATTTAAATATTCTAATTGCCAGATTTCTGATGAATGAGTCACTGAATATTTCCCAGAAGTTTAAATTGGCAGAACAGGTGTCAGTTTGAATTAAATGGTGAAGTTCAATTGAAGTCATCTTAACAAACTTCAGTCATGTGAAACTCAGATAGTGGCACATTTGACACAGAAAACTAGCAACAATCTAATAGAGTTACCTCCAGTAATTTATGAGATAGGCCCATGCTCAAGATGTAGTTCTTGTAAGTTATATAACGTTGAATTGTCACAGAGTAGAAAATAAGATGTACATACACGTATACAGTGTAACAAAAAGTTTGTCTACTGAGGATTAATGAAATTTCCCAAATGTAATGGAATTTGACAAGATTGCAACAAAACAAATGTAAACATTCTTACAATAAGTGACCAGGGTTGCCACAAGTTCTGGAAAACAAGGAATATCAGGGAATTTCAAACATGTCAAGGAAATATCAGGGAAATTTGAAAAACAAAAATGGGAAAAATCTCGTTTTTGTCTCAGTAGATGAAATGGTTTGTTTACTGAAATGTCATGCGTCGTCACTGGCTGGGCATAGCTGAGTATGTGCGCCACTTCGCTACTCCTGCACTCTTACTGCTTCTCCTCCCCCTACCACTCCCCACAGCTTGCAGTCAGTGCTGCCACCACTTTTTGTCACTAACCTAGCAGCTACTGACGAGAGGCAGGGAGACGGGAGGAGTGGTTTGTTAGGATCTGATTCTCAGAGATTGTTGTCGCAGCAGCCAGAGATGGTGGTCATGTGTGCGTGAGCTGTGTCTGACTGACTGTGTGAATGTGTGTATGACCTTGTTTTCTTACAAAGTCTATGGCTGACAATTTATTTGTGAGAGTGCGATTGTCTTTTCTACGTGCCTGTCTGTGGCTCAGCGATCATCTTTGTGGTGAGTTGCTACCTATCCTCATTAGTATTGATTCTCAGAGTATTTGCGTAAGTTATCTGTTGCATGGATTGATTAATGTGGCCTCATTTCAACATGGTGTCTGTGACATGTGAATAGCTGGCCACACGAGGGGACTTCCACAACGGACCAAAACCACAGGCCATTTCTGTAGGTGTCTCTAACAGATCAGGCCTGCCAATTTTAAACCCATCATTTCCCACTAATGTGCAGTCCCTGCCCATCGGATCTAATCTCACCAATCTGCCTGGAGTCCAGGTGTGTGTGTGTGTGTGTGTGTGTGTGTGTGTGTGTGTGTGTGTGTGTGTGTGATGCATCAGATTTTTGTGGTTTATCCAAGGACCCAGGACTGCGATGCCCCTCAGCTGGCCAGAGACCATGGGCGATGGATATCAGGAATTGCGACTGTACATTGTACAGTGCAGCATTTTACAGACATTTTATTTTTTCTAGTACATTTTGGCCCTTAGAAAATAATTTCTATATTAGAAAGTGTAGACGATAAGAACAAAAAAACTGTGTCAGTCGCTGGCAGTTTGTACACTACGCACTCATATATTTCTTGAAAGAAAAATCACACAATACCTGTAAAATAATAGACATAACACAGTGACTAATAACCGAAAATAACGAACATAGTATAACAAACATTTTATTGGTGGTCACCTATAGTGTTGGTTTACACAACTCATCCCTGCCTTATACACTTCTTTCAAGAGGCCTACTTTTTTCCGAGGTTATTTCTGAAATCAGTGAACGTATTTTAAATCTGTCTTGCGACTTAGAGGAAATGCATATTTTTGTCACAAATGTGTTTCAATTTATTGAAATAAAATAACAACAGTGGTCTTAAAGAAACACATATACCATCTGCCTTCATTTCTCCATCTAAAAACAGTTCATTAAAAAAGACACTGATGTTAGTACTTACGATTTCTGCTCACGGGGGCCCCAGACTTTGCAGCATCTTTTCCCTTCTGTACTGCATATTTATCCTCTTGCTATTCGCTATTCTTTTTCTCTTCCCGTGGGGAACACATCTGATGTGTTTTTGGAAATGGTCCGCACTGTCCGTAACAGACAAAAGAACAGTCTCACCACTGTTTTTTGTTCCCCTTTCCTTTCCTCATTCACTTTCTCCCATCCTTCCTCCACTTAGGTGCTTGAGACTCCTCCTTTTTCTTCTTCCTCCCTGTGCGATCCTGAAGGCCGCCCAACACGTATGACGCATAACAGGTGACTGTGTAACATGTAATTCCCAGCCCCAGGTCAAGAGGTAGGGTTCACACGTACCACCTGGTACAGGCCAGACCCAGGGTGGGGTGATTGCCTGTGCTGCTACTTTTTCAAAATGCCGATTGACCCCTCTGTCAGGTTTCAGGAGGTGTGACCTCAGATGTGGTCAGTTACTTAAGGCGGATGCACCCCCTTGTGAAGGGAACCCCCAGTTGGAAGCAGCGCACCATCGGAGACGCTGGCAGTCGTGAGGGATGTTCTCACAGTGAACCAATCGTCTACACAATCATTGTCTACAAAATGTATACGGAATGAGGCTAACGATTCAAAGACCCGCCCACCTGCACCATAGTTCCTGGTGGTTTCACATACTGAAGACAGCAATTGCCAGCCCTGTGAAATCCTGCTCTCGTTTACGGAATGACACTTTGCTTTTAGAGACTACTTCTGATTCTCAAGCACAAAAACTGCTTGCAGCTTCGCTTCTTCATGGCTATCCTGTTCGTGTTGAGGTCCACAGAACTCCGAATTCTTGCCCTGGTGTTATTTACAATAGGCTGCTCGACGATCTGACCTAGGCCGAAATGCAAACATACTTCTCTGATCAGGACGTCATTGCTGTCCATGGGGTGATGAAAAAGGTAGATGCCTCCTTATCCCCAGGCTGCTGAAACATTTCACTTCAAGGTCACTCCCCAATCACTGTAAAGTTGGCAGTATAACTGACAAACAAGTGAGGAATACGAGGCACTGTGTCTACTGAAACAATAATAGCACCGCTACAAAAACCAGTTCTGGCATTGATGCTACGACGTTGCCGGCTCCCATGTAAAAATTGTATGTTTGTGTACGACCGCCTGCTTTTGTGTTGTGTTGTGTTGTGTTGCGTTACATTGTGTTACCACCTCAGCTACAGTTTCTGTTTATTAAAACATGTCACCAAAACAACGTCATTCACCAAGCGACAATCCGTGGAGTTTCATTAAATGGTCAGGCTTTGAAATTGCTACGGAGGACGCATGAGTTTTATGAGGAATAAAAAGAATTTGTTTCTGTTCATGGTCATGCGTTGATAAGCGTACCTCAAAAACTCTTGGACTCAGTCAGAGAACGGTTATAAGGAAAGGGGTGCTACTTCAACACTTTATAGATACTGAGGTAAGCAGTGTGGAAAAGAGCCCCTGTGGGAAAAACAGTGTGTTTTTATGTACTTCTGGAAAGAAAAAAAGGCAGCTTCGTCCAGTTACAGATATTGATTCTTTATAAACTGATGCAATTTATCGGCATGCATAAGCATATTATAGAAGGAAAGAATACCTCACTATAGCGAAGTTGCTAATTTTTTTAAAAGAAAGTGAACTTTTCTCAGGGGGAAAACGTCACTTAAAGTGGTATTAAAAAGTATGGGGTTCCGTTTTAAAAAGTTAGATGGTCGAAAACTGTTACTTGAAAAAGCTCACATCATCTAAGCTCATGCCATGTAAAGTTTTTATATTTCACTTAAGAATGTTTTCATTATAAATTTGGAAATTTTCCTATACAACAAATTAAATTATTTGAATATTGTATGTGATAAGATGAATAAATCACAATTTACTTTACTGCCAAACTTGGCAGGCTGTTTTATTGCAGGTGAATAGTCCCCTTATTATGGATAGTCATAAGGTTTTAAGTGTCAGCTAGGAAAAGATCAAGCTGCAATGATAAAACAATGAAATGATCGTATGGCATTACTGACTGAGAGACAAGTCTTTTTATTTTATCCCAGTTGAGCAACTTGCATGTCGATGATATTGATATTGATGATGAAAACATGACACCCAGTCCCCGAGCAGAATCAAACCTGGCTCCCCATGATATAGAGGCAGCAATGCTAACCACTAGACCCCAAGCTATGGACAACTGCAATAATGAAACTTGCTGTCAGTGGTAACCCTTTTCTACACACTAACCCTTCAATGCAAAACATTTTCCCAATGATGAATGACTAGATGAACACCTTGGTTGCATAAATCTGCATTTTAGCTGTTCAGGAAAAGTGTCATCTTGAAAACTAACTCGTTGTCGTTTTGGAAATGCCTGCCATGTAATAATGTCTTCATCCTATAAAAATGAAATGAGTCTCTCAATGCCAAGTTAGGAAGATAGGGGGGGAATGGGGAAGGCAAAATGACTCTTCATCTTGACAGTCTCTTGTAACCACATCAGGAGATTTCAGAAGCATGCATCTTTGATGGTTTGCCGCTTACGAACATAATCTGTTAGCACCACAACATGGTAGTCCCAAAGAAACATTTAACCTCACTTTTCTCAATGATGATTGGGGCTTTACCTTTTTCAGAGTTTCTGAATCTACAAATTTTTTCTGCACTCTCATTTTGGCAGAGTTTTTTATTGGATGTGATCTGTTACGAAATCCAGCAAGTGGTAACCTGTGCTGTGTTCAAAATGTTGTGTAAAACGTTAAAAGCTGATCCATGACTGATTTTCAATTTTCCCACTGTCACCCCCTGTGTAATAGACCAGTCTTCAGCTACTAGGGCCTTCACTTCTACTGCAATCCCCAGTTTTCCACAGAGACATGGTCTGCTCCTAAGTTCGTCATCATTCAGACCCATTTGAGTGGCCAGGAAGCATCAGTGTCACCTAAGCCCTCATAGGTCAAAAGCAGTTAAGGAAGAACAGTTGAAAATTGTGGACCACTATCAGAAGGCTTTTTGGTGTTGTCATGATACTTAAAATAAAACATAGATCCATCATCACTAACTGTAAGTACAACACTTGATTAGTAAAGCTGCAAATGCACCAAAAAAACAAAAAACAGCAAAACCTGTTTTGTTGATGGAAAAAATCATAATAGTTTTTTGGTACTCAGGGACTATTTTCATAATAGGCTGTTTGAAAAAGTGAAAAACTTAGTGGGTCCTTTTAAGCAATGTTGTTGAACCCTTTGTACAGTGATCTGAAGCAGAAGCAGTCATGATTAAACTTCAAAAATGCGTGATTTCATCTGGATACTGCATCTGCTAATTAATTGGCAGTCTGTTAGAAGGAAAACTACCAAGGGAAGATATTTTTCATGAATGAAGAGGTTAGCTGAAAAACTTTGTCTTCTTGCTTCCATGTAAACACAATTTTCATTGCCATTTTGTTACGTAATTACCTCTTCATATCAGTAAAAAAACACAGAAAAAGGGTAGGTGTACATACTATATAATATCAGAATTCACATACATTTTTTGCTATAACCCATTTTTTTTTAATTAATATATTTTGGCATACATCTATCAAACTTATCAGTAAGGCAGCACAGTCACCAAAATGCTGCGAGTCATTCTCTGCCAGTGTACACTACTTTCATGTCATCCACATGTGGAAGCAATGTAATGTCATCTAGATGTCAGAGAGAACAGGAAATTTCATTTTAATGTGTTTAGTAGTAGTATGTTATTTTTTAATGCTTTGTGTGTTTTTTGGTACATAGGATTTTTAGTTTGATGGACCTCAAAGCATGCTATCACTTATTTACTAATTTTCTGCTTTATCCTGTGCATTTACATAATATATCTTTTTAGATCAGGCTCATACGAACCTTTTATTGTTACATTTGACACATATGACCTCGATGATAAGCCATGTAGCACTGTCTATAATATAGCAAAAGCTTATCATGCAGTGCTACATTTTTAAGTTGTTTAATCACACATTTACACTTTTTATGTACCTCAGTGTTTTTTACAGGTATCTACACAGTTGTCTCTGTTTACCCTCAGGTATCTCAGTGTATACAGCTTTGTTTGAGTAATGTTTATAACTATGAGCCCAGCCATGACACCTAAAAAGAGGACATGGAATGATAAGTTACAGCACATTTTGGTACACATCACGGCAGGATATAAGTATGCTTTCAACTATCCAACTGGAGGCATTCTTGTGTGGGCATTTTTTACACGAGAAGAAATGGGCTTTCTGATATGTTAGTCATAGCTTTTTACTGAGGCACAATACAGAAACCTGTTGTCTCATTGTGTTGTCTCATTGTGTTGAACCTATGGGACCCGGAAGTTGACACAAATCTTCATTGAAATAATGCATCACACCATTGCTCCTGAACTGCACCAGATTGGTTTCAGGAACACTCAGCAAATATGAGGTGTTCGTGTAGCCCTTTTGATCTCAATCCTATTGAACACAGCTAAGATCCCATCAAGTTAGTTTGTGCACCATGGAGCCAGCTCCTGTCAGGCTGTGAGTTGTCGAGTAGTGGTTAATTGGGGTGATTCCTCAACACTTTTGATGTTTTGTGCAGCTAGTGCCCTCATTTGAGCAAAAAGGAGCTTCATGCTAAAGTAAAGGGAAGAGTTATAGCATCACTTGAGGCCAAGGACAGAGCACCGAGAACCAGGTGTCATCGACCTGCCTGCTCACCACCCTCGGCAGCAGCAAGACACTTCCATGTCACCATTCCACATGTCATTCCCCAGGGGCTAGCCACTCTGGTTTGACCAACTTCTATGTGACAACAGCTGTTTTGGTTGTTGCATCTATTCCAGAACATTTGCACATGATCCGCAATTGCAGACACTCCACAGATTTAGCCAGAGTAAGATTTTTGAAATTTCTGAAAACATAGTCAACAATCTTAAAAGTAGTTAAAATTAAAATTTAAAACAATCTAGCAGTGTCCATCCACCGCTCTGGAGATTGAAGATGAATGGAATTGTACAAACAAAAGTTTGCTGAGACAGGGAAAGTGGTCACAGGATGGACCTCGTCATCTTCAGGCAAATGGGGAAGGGGGCACTGTGTCCACTGTGAAGATAAGCACAGGTAACATGCGCACGGAATCAGTGACAGTCTTTTTTTTCTGACCTGTTATGTGACAGGAAAGTTTCGCAGATTATTATTTGATACAGAATTTTAAGTATCTGTGGCAAATACCTTATAAAGTAGAATTAAACCCACCACACTGGAAGTCAATGTTTTGTAATGATAGAATTTGGAGGAAGGGTAGGGGGGTGGAACCATTATTGCCACAAAGATCACCCCTAGCCTGGGGGGGGGGGGTGTTGTATAAGGTCTCTTAAAGTCAGCTTGCAGGATATTGTACCAAAACACTAGGAAATTAATCTGGGTTGATGTAGAATCAGATCTGCTGGTTAACTGTTTGTGTGTAATTGTGCCTTTGCCTGAAAATGAAGATTTAGATAAGGCACAATGTTTGACACAGCTTAGTTTGTCCTACATATGGAAAATTGGTGGAAGCACAGTTGTGCCTGTCAGCATTCATAATTTCAGTTCCGAAAAGGTAAAGCTATCGCATGGTACTCTGATAGGCAGCTTATAAATAATGTCACATAGTGGAAGGTGAAAGTAGGAATGACGAACACTACCTTAGGTTTATTCAGCACTTGCACATACAAGAGTGCGGAGCGAACTGCCTCTGGCCAGAACTCATACAATATATATACAGCTACAGAACATTCTGCTACAATGAGCCTTGCCATTTGCGGATACTTCTAGAATGTACTCGAACCAAAGATAGAAATTAAAATGTTTCAATTCAGGCGAGTTTTGAACTGATGACCCTCCATGCAACAATCTCGTATCGTAACCACTACACTACAGCGACTGTGCTACTTGGATTTTTCTCTGACATTACTCCCTCCTTAAGAGAACAGCGTCTCGGTGTTAGGTCCTCCTAGTCCGGGAACAAATCATCAGTCCTGCATACTCCGACTCCCGATGACTGATGTTTGCTGTGGCAGTGATCTTCTTAGAACTTCCATTGCCGCTACATTCTTCGTTACCTTTCCGCTTGTTGCCTGTCGCTGGAGCTTCAAATTTACCCTGTGTTGCGGGATCCTTATAGGGCTTCATTCGAAGGATGTGGACTGTATCTCTGATCTTTCGTCGTCATGTGTCGGGGTTGAAATCTTCAACTTCATAAGTAACTTCAGACAACTGTCTTACAACGTTATAAGGTCCAAAGTAGCGCCTAAGGATCTTCTCAGAGAGACCAACCTTCTGAACAGGAGTGAAGATCCAGATGAGGTCACCAGGCTGGTAGACAACAGGGCAGTGGCTCATGTCATACCTTCGGTGATCATTTTCTAGAGCCTGTAGTGTGTGGAGTCGAGCGAACTGCCGAGCTTCCTCAGATCTGGTTAACACCTGGCCGATGTAGTCGTTGTCCATGTCATCAGGATGCAATGGAAATGCAGTGTCCATCGTCGTCATCGCCTCATGACCATGCACCAGGAAAAATGGCATAAATTCTGTGGTGTCTTGTTTGGTGGTGTTGTAGGCAAATGTCACGAGAGGTAGCACCTCATCCCAGTTACTCTGTTTAACATAGATGAACATTGATAGCATGTCAGTCAAGGTCTTATTAAGGCATTCAGTAAGCCCGTTAGTTTGTGGATGGTAGGCAGTCGTCATGTGATGAGTAATGTTGCATGTACAGCGTGTGCAGGCACTATCAGCAGCTGATTGGCCTCCACGGGTACACTTCTGCGAATGGTTCATCCAACAATGTGTCAATCCTCATTTCAGTGCAAATGTTCTCTTTACGGATGAGGCTTCATTCCAAAGTGATCAAATTGTAAATTTTCACAATCAACATGTGTCGGCTGACGAGAATCCGCACGCAATTGTGCAATCACGTCACCAACACAGATTTTCTGTGAACGTTTGGGCAGGCATTGTTGGTGATGTCTTGATTGGGCCCCATGTTCTTCCACTTACACTCAATGGAGCACGTTATCATGATTTCATACAGGATACTCTACCCGTGCTGCTAGAACATGTGCCTTTACAAGTACGACACAACATGTGATTCATGCACGATGGAGCTCCTGCACATTTCAGTCAAAGTGTTCGTACGCTTCTCAACAACGGATTCGGTGACCGATGGATTGGTAGAGGCGGACCAATTCCATGGCCTCCACGCTCTCCTGACCTCAACCCTCTTGGCTTTCATTTATGGGGGCATTTGAAAGCTCTTGTCTACGCAACCCCGGTACCAAATGTAGAGACTCTTTGTGCTCATATTGTGGACGGCTGTGATACAATACGCCTTCTCCAGGGCTGCATCAGCGCATCAGGGATTCCATGCGACGTAGGGTGGATGCATGTATCCTCGCTAACGGAGGACATTTTGAACATTTCCTGTAACAAAGTGTTTGAAGTCACGCTGGTGCGTTCTGTTGCTGTGTGTTTCCATTCCATGATTAATGTGATTTGAAGAGAAGTAATAAAATGAGCTCTAACGTGGAAAGTAAGCGTTTCCGAACACATGTCCACATAACATATTTTCTTTCTTTGTGTGTGAGGAATGTTTCCTGAAAGTTTGGCCGTACCTTTTTGTAACACCCTGTATAGCCACTTATTGATGGAACACCTTTTAGAGCATGTAAAAATCGCCAGCTTATAACTACAAGAACATCAGTCTCAGCTGCTTCAATAATTTTAGCCATAATAGGTGTTTCTTTTTGCCTGTTCAAGTAGAAAGTTGCTCAGTTTCATCCATGCCATCTTTCATCCTAGGTGTTCAATAATTTTAGCCATAATAGGTGTTGCTTTTTGCCTGTTCAAGTAGAAAGTTGCTCAGATTTCATCCATGCCATCTTTCATCCTAGGTGTTCAAAACAATAAAAACAGCAACAATGAGAAACAGTCTGACAAGGAACCAAATCAGTTGTGAACAAAAACTTGGTGTATGAGGCAACTGTTAGTAATGTCAGGAAAGATATGTAAATATTATAAAGGAGCAAATGACAATCTGAGTGAAGTAGGGGGCATGGGGTGTAATTACTTCTAAATGAATCAGTGCTTATGTTACATCCAGATTTCAGTGGAAACATAGCAGCCAGATTTTTCTTAGGGCAGAGGAATGTAATGGGATGAACTGCAGCAGTGTTTGGAGCTAAGGACAGAGTACCAAGAACTGGGCATCAGTCATTGCCAGTCGTCATGATGCCTGCTCAGCACCCTGAAGCTGTTGCCTGTAATGAATAGTTCAACAATACACATTATATTAAGTTTCACCTTAAGAGCATCACAGTATATTAAACATTATGTTAAAACATTTGAAATATTTTCCAACTTTTGTGTGAATGACTGTTTTGATAGATACCTAATTTATTTCTATCTATTGTTCTTGCAGAAGAGGGAAGAAGTTCAGTGTACCTTCCATGATGTGGGATGTACAGAAATACTTACAAAGAATTCTTTGGCTGAGCATCTGAAATCACAAGTTCATCAGCATCTAGATGTAAGCTATTTGCCAGATTTAATTTCTGTACTTTAGGCATAAAAGAAAATAGTACTGTGTAAATTGGTATCTGTGTTTCAACTTTGTACTGTGATAAGGAGACTGATGACACTGATAAAAATGCAAATAAAAATCACATATAGCCTTGAAGAGAGCTATTATGCTAAAAATAGTAGACTTTAATAAGCATTACAGTAACATGAAAAAATATGGTTGTTATTACTGATTGATAATGTTTGTATATGTTAAGAAAAATATTCATGTGAAAATTACTTTCTTGTGTTTCTCATTACTTTGGAAATTAAAACGTTTTCTGTTCTATTTAAAATTGATTTCCTCTTGCGAACTCTTTTTGAGATGACTGTCAACAGTGATAAACATATTTACACTAATTTAATTACATTGTACCATATTTTCAGCTGCTTAGACAAGCACACATGAAAGCACGAAGGCAAAACTCTGTTGAAGAGAAGTTGAAAGGAAAAGCACAGGAAGCAGCTCTTCTTTGGGCACCAGATTCAAAAGGAGAATCCACAGAGAAAAATGGGGTATTTATTTATCTTGAAATTGTGTGTGTGTGTGTGTGTGTGTTTTTCAAATGATAGAATGCATCCTCATTTACTGATAACAAAAATAATTAGATTACTGTTTTAAGGAAGCACTCATGTACTGCTAAGTGTGCATTTAGTTATGCACTCTTAGCATAAGTTTGGGTATTATACCATTTACTTTTGCAGTTGTATCTCCAAATTGAACTTATTCTTCTAAAACCTTACCACCTAACAGAGTTTTTAAAAGTTGTACATGGAGGTTGAAGTGGAATAGTTGGGAAATATGGGATTGTTATAACGTCAAGTTTAACACATATATTTCAGAACGACACAACGCATATAAGTCACAGAGTAAGTTGACAAGCAAGACATGTGTACACGTTAGCATTCGAATGAGCACTAAGTCCCAGTCTAGTGGCCGTTGCTCGGCTGGCCGCTTAGGTGGCGCAGCTGCTGCATGGCTGGCAGACAGCGCCGCACGTAGAGGACACGCGTAATTGCGCGGCGGCGCTTTGAATGAGCGGCGAGTCACAGCACTTTCCCCCCCTTTGAAATTGTTGCACTGGTCTTGATGGAGGTGTCCTGGAGATGGCTAACGTCCATGGGCATTGTTTGACTCACCGTAAAGTCTCGGGGAGAAGGCTTCCCGTACGGATGGAAGTGTCCCCGATGATAACGGGTCGAGATGACTGGAGACGTAGGGGTCGAATCTGCTGGGGCCCCATCCACCAATCTGCCCATTGCGGCAAGTCCAGTTGATATGACAGGAGACATAGGCGATGTGTCGGGGTCCGTTGGAGGAGGAGGCGAGTAGATTTGCTCTGACAGAGGATGGTCATCCGGTTCCTGCATGGGCACGTCTCCTGGTGGCGTCCGTTCTTGTGCTGGCATCGCGATGACGGTGAGAGGGCTGCGTTGTGAGTATTGAGAGATGCCAAGATCCCGAGCGTCAGGTAGAGCCAAAGGTGATGTAGCAGCATTTGGAACAGGCGTTGCTGGCACACGAGGCCGAAGCTGGTCCGAATGACGCACTGCAACACCCGTGTCTGTCTGGATTTCATACAGGCGTCTGCCACGGTGTCTTAAGATGAGGCCCAGGCTCCATTTTGGCCGCCTGCCATATCCCCGTACCCAGACGAGGTCGTCGGCGGTGAACCGGCCAAGTGAAGGCACCCACGGCCGTGAGGTGGAAGGCCGCAGAAGATGAAGTACCGTGCGGGACTGTCGGCCATGTAAGAGCTCAGCTGGGCTGTGGTCGCCCATGGGGGTGAAACGGTAAGACGCCAGAAACTAGAGAAGCGCATCATCAGCAGCAGAAGAAGTCAGAAGTTTCCGCATCTGAGCCTTAAATATGCGGACCAGTCGTTCAGCCTCACCGTTGGATTGTGGATGGAACAGCGGGGCTGTGATATGCATAATGCCGCGACGAGCACAAAAATTCAGAAGAGGCAAATTGCGGACCATTATCAGTAACAAGAGTAGAGGGGAGGCCTTCCAAAGAAAAAATGCGGGCGAGAGCACTGGTGGTTGCCGTGGTGGTAGGCGACGTTCAACGGACAATGAAAGGAAAGTTAGAGTAAGCGTCAATTACAAGGAGCCAATAAGTACCTAAAAAGGGTCCCGCAAAGTCAGCATGAATGCACTCCCAGGGCTTCTCAGGCGAAGGCCACGGTGACAAAGATGACTTCGGGGCAGCGGCCTGTGATGCACAAGGGCCGCAGGCAGCGACCATGTGTGCTATTTCAGAGTCGATGCCAGGCCAGTACACATGACGGCGCGCCAGAGTTTTTGTGTGAGACACACCCCAGTGCCCTTGGTGAAGGAGGCGCAAGACCGAAGCACGCAAAGACGCAGGTACCACAACACGCGGCAAAGCATTGTCAGTGGAGAGGAGGATAACACCATCCCTAGCCGTGAGGCGGTAGCACAAAGCATAGTAGTTCCACAACGGATCAGAAGTCTTAGCGGACGGGCGATCTGGCCAACCCTTCTGAATACAGCGTAAAACTCGGGAGAGGGTAGGGTCAGAACCCGTAGCAGCCGCCAGCCTGTCCCCAGTGATGGGGAACCCGCCCACAACCCGCTGCTCGGCAACATCCAGGTGGAAACACAAAAGTTCATCTTTATCGAATGCCTGATCAGGACCCATGGGAAGGCGAGACAGAGCGTCAACATTTGCATGTTGAGCCGTTGGCCGGAAATGAATCACATAATTGAAACAAGACAAGTAAAGAGCCCAACGCTGGAGGCAGTGTGCAGCCTTGTCGGGAAGTGACGTTGATGGATGAAACAAGGAAACAAGTGGTTTATGATCCGTAACAAGATGAAATTTTGAGCCATAGAGAAAAACACCAAACTTATGAAGAGCATAAATAATGGCCAAAGCTTCTTTCTCAATTTGAGAATACTTTTGTTGGGCCTCCGTGAGCGTTTTGGAGGCATAAGCAACGGGTTGTTCCGAACCGTCAGAAAAACGGTGCGCAAGGACTGCACCGACCCCGTATTGAGAGGCGTCTGTGGCAAGGACAAGATGTTGGCCAGGTCGATAAGTAGCCAGGCACGGGGCCTGTTTCAGCATAGTCTTCAATTTCTGGAAAGCCGCGTCGCATGATGCGGACCAGTGAAAAGGCACGTTTTTATGCAACAGGCGATGCAACGGCTGAGCCACTGAAGCCGCAGACGGTAAAAACTTGTGATAGTATGCTATTTTCCCCAAGAAGGCCTGCAGTTCCTTAACAGATGTAGGGCGAGGAAGGGCATCGATCGCAGCGACAGTTTGCTGAAGCGGACGAATACCATCCCGAGAGAGTTGAAACCCCAAGTACGTGATAGATGCCTGAAAAAATTGTGATTTCTGAAGATTACACTTAAGACCAGCAGTCTGTAAGACATGAAAAAGTGTGTGGAGATTTTGAAGATGTTCTTCAGTTGTGGAGCCAGTGACAACAATGTCGTCCATGTAATTGATACACCCAGGGACAGGAAGCAATAATTGTTCCAAGAATCGCTGAAAGAGAGCAGAGGCACTAGCAACCCCGAATGGCAAGCGTTGGTATTGATAGAGGCCGAAAGGCGTGTTAAGGACCACAAACTGCCGGGAAGCAGCATCGAGAGGAAGTTGATGATAAGCTTCTGACAGGTCAATTTTGGAAAAATACTGGTCTCCAGCAAGTTTAGTGAACAGTTCTTCAGGACGGGGCATAGGGTAAGTGTCGATGAGGCATTGAGCATTTACAGTGGCTTTGAAATCGCCACAGAGACGAATATCACCACTTGGCTTAGCAACAACAACGACGGGAGAGGACCACTCACTGGAAGTGACAGGAAGCAAGACCCCTGAAGTAGTGAGACGATCCAACTCCCGTTTTACCCGATCTTGAAGGGCCACAGGAATGGGCCGAGCCCAAAAAAACTTAGGCCGAGTAGTGGGTTTGAGCATGATATGAGCTTCAAAGTCGTTTGCACAGCCTAACCCAGGAGAAAAAAGGGACGAAAATGCCATCGACAAGGAATCCAGTTGAGCATAAGGAATAGCATCAGAGACAATATTGACAGAGTCATCTATGGAGAACCCAAAAACGCGAAAGGCATCAGAACCCAAAAGATTTTCTGCGTTGCTCTGGTCGACCACAAATATGGGAACAGTGCGAACGACGGATTTGTAAGATACCTCAGCATTAAACTGTCCCAAGAGAGAAATCTTCTGTTTATTGTACGTCCGTAATTGCCGAGTGACAGGTGACAGGAGTGGAGAACCCAACTGAAGATACGTCTGAGAATTAATTATAGTGGCAGCAGAACCAGTATCCACTTGCATGCGAACATCTCGACGAAGGATTTGGACAGTGAGGAATAACTTCCCTGAAAGGGAAGAAGTGCAACTGACAGACAACACAGAATCAGAATCAGCGTCATGTTCATGAACATCATGTATGCGGTCGGATTTGCAAACGGAAGTCACATGACCTTTCTTTTTGCAGTTGTGACACACAGCCCAACGTTGGGGACAATCCTCGCGTGAATGTTTCGTAAAACACCGCGGACATGAAGGAAGTTGCCGGGGGTTTTGCTGCAGTTTCTTAGCGGGTTGTTTACGGCTAGGCCGAGGCTGCGCGTGGGAGCGCACTGCGGCCATGTCGGCCGGCGGGGACGCGCCGCACGCATGGTCAATAGCGCACAGAGGTTGTATTTCGCCGATATCACCCCACGCCTCTATTTGCGCCCCAGCAGCGCAAGAAATTTCAAAAGACTGTGCAGTGGAGAGAACTTCATCTAGAGTCGGATTCGCCAACTGAAGGGCACGTTGCCGAACTTCTTTGTCGGGCGCCGACCGGATAATGGCATCCCTTACCATGGAATCGGCATAGGATTCTTTGTGAACGTCAGTAACAAATTGACACTTTCGACTGAGGCTGTGAAGTTCAGCAGCCCAAACGCGATAGGATTGATGTGGCTGTTTTTGACAACGATAAAAAGGCAACACGAGAGGCTACCACATGTGTTTGCTTTTGAAAATAGACAGACAGAAGTGAGCACATTTCAGCAAAGGACAAAGACGCAGGATCCTTCAAAGGAACCAATTGCGACAACAACCGATACATTTTAGGTGAAATCCAGGAAAGGAACAGAGACTTACATGGTTGTTCGTCCGTGACATGAAATGCCAAGAAGTGCTGTCAAAGACGTTTTTCATAATCAGACCAGTCTTCCGCCGTCTCGTAGTAAGGAGGAAAAGAAGTTATAGCCAACGACGAGAAACGCCCCGCATTTGACGCCGCGATGAAATCGCGAATCGCCGCTGTTAGAAGCGTTTGCTGTTCAAGGAGATTTTAGAATAGTTGCTCAACAGTAGCCATGGAACCCTGTTGGTCAATGGTGAAAAGGAAAAATCCACTACCTCGTCGCCAATTGTTATAACGTCAAGTTTAACACATATATTTCAGAATGACACAACACATATAAGTCACAGAGTAAGTTGACAAGCAAGACATGTGTACACATTAGCATTCGAATGAGCACTGAGTCCCAGTCTAGCGGCCGCTGCTCGGCTGGCCGCTTAGGTGGCGCAGCTGCTGCATGGCTGGCAGTCAGCGCCGCACATAGAGGACGCGCATAATTGCGCGGCGGCGCTTTGAATGATCGGCGAGTCACAGCAGGGATAGAGTAGTAAAAATGTGGATACTCATGTAAATTTGGGAAAAATCATATTTAATGTATGCAAAATTCGATTCTGAGATTGCACTTAACTTAAACTATTAAAAGACATACTTACGGGAAGCAGAAAAAAGTAATTTAACAGTGGAAAATTCAGGCTGGAATAATGACTATTATAAAAGAACAGATTACTACTCACCATATAGTGTAAATGTTGAGTCACAAACAGGCACAACAAAAAGGCTGCTAAACAAGTAAGCTTTCAATCGAAAAGCTTCTTTTGACTTAGACAACATACACACACACACACACACACACAATATGTGTGTGTGTGTGTAAAAGATTACTTGTTGAGCAATCTTTTTGTTGTACCTGTCTGCGACTAACATTTCTACTATACACAGAAATTAATTTGATTCAATAACGTATCTCTTAAGTTTATTAACTTCAAAAAAGTTCTGAAACAATTATCTGTTTCCATAGTATAGGTCATTTCATTTTACATTTATCTGTCTGCAGAAATCAAAAATGTATTCTTTGTTCTCTGCACCTGCGCACTCAAGAAATACCATGCACTCAATATTGTCTGACATGCCATCTTGGACTTCAGAAATAAGAACCGAACCAACTGTATCTGCAGTTAAAATTGAGCAACACACAACAATTGACTATTCTTTTACCTAATGCATTGTATGGTTTTAATTGCTAGTGTACCTTTTGTATAATTATTGAAAATTTTTTAAAACTTAGCTGCAAAAAGTTTGTAGAACTGCGAAAACAATTTTCCTGCACTGTAACCTCATTCAATGTCTGGGGATGAACTGGACTTGCTATAGAGAATCATTAAAACATTGTGAAATAGTCCATGCATCTTCCACTTGGGAAAACCACTCAACAGGCGAGAAATTACAGTATTCCATATTTCCCAACTATCCTCTAATACCCGAAGTTCATGTAGTAGTTTATAAGAATTTCAGTCATCTTAATGTCACTGATGTGCATCAGTTGAGTTTGTTAGGTGCTATTTAATGTGAATTGTTAAAATTTATGCAATCCCCAGCCACTGATATGATCAGCTGCTTGTATGCGTCCTGTCTCAGCCAGTTTATATAAAGAAACCTCAGTGTTTACCTACTTTCCCAATTACAACAGCTCTAAATATTGATAGCACCCATGTGAAGAAACTGAAACTCATAGTCCAAGGGAAACTTATGTGTTGCTTGCAGTAAATACATATTGTCTTCCTTATATCCCTATACCGACGGCTGGAATTCTGCGTAGAAAGAATGACCCCTTGGCAGCCATGCAGTGGATGTTGCAGTGCCACATCTATCCCCACCTTCTAGATGCTGAATACTTCAGACATGCTCACTATTTCTCTGTGGTGTCACTGCCAGACACCACACTTGCTAGGTGGTAGCCTTTAAATCGGCCGCAGTCCGTTAGTATACGTCGGACCCGCGTGTCGCCATTATCAGTGATTGCAGACCGAGCGCCGCCACACGGCAGGTCTAGAGAGACTTCCTAGCACTCGCCCCAGTGGTACAACCGACTTTGCTAGCGATGGTTCACTGACAAAATATGCTCTCATTTGCCGAGACGATAGTTAGCATAGCCTTCAGCTACGTCATTTGCTACGACCTAGCAAGGTGCCATTACCAGTTACTATTGATACTGTAAAACATGTGCCGTCAAGAGCGACGTTCACCATTTATGGATTAAAGTTAAGTATTCCACAGCTACGTCCTTTTTTGCTAAAGTCTAATTTCTTTGACCTGTTCCAGACCTCACGCCAGCCTGCGTGAGCTAAAACGCGTGCCTTTCGGCTTCCTCTCATAACCGGTGTTGGCTCTCCTGCCAACCCACAACATTCTCAGGATTGTTTTGTTTCAGTCACTGGAGACACACTAAGAGAATTGGAGTATTTATTTATTACATTTATGTCATTTACTGCAGTCTACAACAATAATATATTTATCCAGCAGAGCACAAATATGCGGAAATGAAATGTCATTTGTTGGATGTACAGCAAGCTACAAAGGATGCTGAGATTCTGCCAAAAGTGATGATACTGAACTCATAACAGAGGCACATACAGTACATTGAAATACCATCTGGTGGGTTGACATCAAAAATAAAATATGGTGGTACTGCATCGGTAGTCCTAGAAAACTGTTGTCCACCACAGCTAAATGATAAACAGGGGAATGCTTCGAAACTACTACTGCAGTTAAAACTACTCGTACACCATGGACACATTTACTCTATGTGTTAGTAGCGAGCCATATGCAGAGTGTGGTGTGCTTAGACTCCTGTGGCTATCCACTGCAGTCAATTAACTAATGATCAAAAGCTAATTGTTCTAGGGCTGCGTTTGGAGTTGATAAACACACTACTCAGTTATTCCCCTTCAGATAAATGTAGAAGTAACCATTTTTATAAAATATGCTGCTTCTTAAGTCTTGGTGAACCATATTAACTTGCAAGTCTATTATCTCATTAATTGTAAAATTTTTCTCGCAGATTCTATGAATCTAGAAGTGTTTGATGTATATAGTGAACAATAATGGAGGTTCTGCTGCCACCTGACCCAAGTGCAAAATAGTTTAGAGTTTTCTTTCTCTTATTTCAGAATTGTTATGAATTCTGAGTACAGGCGATGATAATCTCTTCAGCACTGCTAGTTACTGAAGTGTCATTTCTCTCTCCCACTCTTGGTATCACTGTTCTATAGGAAGCTGTTGAAGATTACACTGTAGCAAGCACCCCTCCCTTTCCAGAAACAAAATTGCATTCTATGTATGTTGGAATTAGTTTTATGTCGTCATTCAAGTTTCTGTTTTACCATTCTGTCAGTTAGCTTAAAAGGACAGGAAATGAAAGTTACTGGGCTGCACAATTCCCTGCACGTTTTAGCCTTATTGAGTTTCCTTACTGCAAAAATGCGTGCTGTATTCAGCTGAGGTACATGAGCCCTGTGTGTAGGCATGCAGAATACCATGGCCGGTAGCTGTGCAGATGGCAGGGGATACTTGTGGAGAGTCGTTGTGTTGGGGGCTGTGGGCAGACGCTGTAGGGGAAATGCCAAGCGCTGGAGGGGAAGTGCTGTTATAAACTGAAGCCTACACTCACATTTTTTGTAAGTATTAAGTGAGGAACTGAGGAAAAGTAAGCTCAAAATCTTACAGAAAAGTACATCCTTGGCACAAAATATATGTGTAATGACTTCACTTACATTGTTCCAAAACCCATAGCATTTCTCATTTCACCAGCTATCGATGGCTCCTAAATTTATATTCTTTCGTTCGAAAATTCTGTAGTTAGCAGAATAACTTGGTAGATAATGAAGTTTTGCATAATCACCATACGACAAAATACTCCCATCTAGTGTGCTATCATCTGACAAAATCTTATTTCGATATCTCCAACCTTTTATGAAGTATGAGAAATGTTGTGGATGTTTCACTCAGGCTTTATCGCTTGCATGGCGCAATCTCAAGATTGCAGGGCATGCATGACAATTCTGTCATCACTGACTGGCTGAAAGGTGGCAAACGCTTGTCAGCCTCCCATTCTGAGCAAACAAACGAACTCGCCTAGTGCTTTGGATGAAAAATGGCCACTGCACATCGTCCATTGTATCCTGCACTACCTACACCCATAACCTTCTCATTATATTGAATAGAATTTTTTTTCCTATGTTTGGTAGGTTGGTAATGGATGTTATGTGGGTCTGGGGCAGTACTTGCACCTAAAGATAGCATTCTGTTAAACAGGTCAGTTGTGAATGTCCTCCATAAGTGATTTTTTCACCAAGAAGCAGCAGGAGAAAACACACAAAAATTAACAAAATGTGCAAGCTTTCGGAATCAGTGGCTCCTTCTGGCAGAATAGTTGAATGGGAAGGAAGAGGGACAAAGGAAAAGGACTGGCAAGATTTAAGAAAAGGGAATAATTACGGAAAAGTTGCCCAGAGACATAGTACAGGGTGAGAAGAAAAGACTGACAGTTGCCAGCTACACTAGATCGGACTTGAAAACCTGAGAGGTTATGTTGGAAGATAGAGTAATAAGCAAGACAGAGATTACTGAAAAAACATCGTGCAAGTGTTAATAAGAGTGGAAAGTGGGGACGGAGGAAAACAGACAGGTCAGAAAATAAAAGATATACAAAACTAAAAAAGTGTAGAAAGGGATAGTTACTGAGAACAGATGCTGAGACTGAAGAAATTAACATAATTTAAGGCCAGAGGCATGGCAAGAACCAAGGGTACGTTGTAACACCAGTTCCTGCCTGCAGAGTTCTGAGAAAGTGGTGTCTGGGGAAGAATCTAGATGACACATGTGGTGAAACAAGCAGCAAGGTCATGGCTGTCATTTTTTAGAGCACACTCTGCAACATGTTATTTTGTATTACCAGTGTACACCTTCTATCTGTGCCTATTCATGCTAACTGATGACTTGGTGCTACTCATACTCAGGTAGAAAGCTGAACAGTGTTTACGTAACAGCTGGTACGTGGTGTGTTGTTTCGTAGATGTCTCTCCCATTGACAGTATATGTTTTGCCAGTTACAGGACTAGTATAGGTGGTGGCAGGTGAGTGGATAGGGCAGGTCTTACAGTGGGGATGGTCATAAGGGTAGGAGCCAAGGGCAAGGAAATGGTTGCCAAAGGAGCAGGATATTGTGTGGAGGGGGCGGGGGGGGGGGGTTTGGAAAGTTATTCCAAGTGCGGTGGGCAAAATGTCACTCAGAACTATCCTGGTGGTGCTGTGCTCCTTCTGCAATCATTTCCCTATCCCGTGGCTCCTACCACTGCTACCTCCTGATGTGCTTACATCTGTTTTTGTTACATGTTAATCTGGGGCTCTGTAAACAGATATGAATGTAACTGTTCTACTTTATATCATTATTCTAGCATGACAAAAATGTGATTGCTTTCAGTTTGTTTGGAAAGGGATGGATAAAAAAAGGCTCAAGTCCTTTATAACCATCTGTTGTGTCTGATCTGAGTTTAGCTAGAACAAAATACATGCGCAGGGCCTGCCGATATCAGTAGAAATAATGCATGAAAATAACTCAATAAATGAAACAGAATATTTCTAAATTCTTAGATGTTTATATTGATAAGAACTTGAACTGGAATACACATGTTACATGTCTTCTTAAACGTCTTAATTCTGCAGCTTCTGCATTACAGATGTGGCACAGTGAAAAGTAGCTCACCTCCCCTATTAAGGCAAGTGCAATATTTCGGTATTTGAAATAGAATTAATGGCTATGATTATGGACAGTTTTATGCAATAATCGATTGTTACCATTCTTCAGTCAACATTTCAGTTTATTTTATCAGTGAAGAATTGAAATTGTGGAAGCATATGTGAAAACAGGTTTGATTAAGGAAACACACAAAATTTCCAGGGTCAAGTATCCAGATAGAGGATTACTTGAAAAGAGGGCAGTATGGAGACTACAAAAATTAGGGTAGCTATGGATTTGTGCAAAATGTAGAATGACAAAGAATTCCTTCAGTTTGCACACCGGAAGCTGTTGCAGACATTCACCAAAGAATTATTGAGAGCCCAAAGAATTCAACACGTAAACTGGCCCAAGAGATGCATGTACATAGGAGGAGTTGCCAATGGATATTGAAAGTCCCAATTTGAAACCGTATCGTGTGGCAGTTGTGCAGCAAATACAGGTCGATGACTGTCAGAAACATGCAGATTACTGCACTTTGCTTTTGAATAACATCAACAGTGGTTTGTTAGACCCTTTCCATTACATCATGAGTGATGAAGCAGGGTTTTATCTTTCTGATCATGTGTATTCACAGAACACGACGTAATGGATGGTGGAGAGCCCTAACACTGTGTGTCAGCAATCACTCCATGATGGAAAATATTGGCATTTGGTGTGGTGTAACAGAAACACACATCAGTAGACCAATATATTTTGAGAGTACCTTTAACACGGTTGCATATATGGAAATTTTTGATATATTTTCTGCTCAACTCACTAAATATGAAAGACAAACGTGCAAAAAGGTGTGCAGTATACTGCTGCATTCATTTTCAGTAAGCTGCCACTCGAATTCAAAAATCTTAACAGTAATCCATGCACTTTCAAATCGAAACTGGAGAGTTTCCTCATGGGTCACTCCTTCTATTCTGTCAAAGAGTTCCTTGAAAAATTAAGCTGATTCTTATTGTATTGCTGATAGCTTTTACTTAAACTTATGGACTTACTTTTTCAGGTTCATGAACATTTATTTTTATTTGTTATTACTTTTATGTTGTAATTTCATGTACTGACACGTTCCATGACCTTGGAGATTTGCTCCTCAATTTGGTCCTTCGGAACTTGACGTGTAAATAAATAAATAAACTCCCAGCAAGATGGGACAACATGCCACACGTCTAAGGTATCCATGGAACAAGTCCATGATGCCTTCACTGAGTAACAAAATGACAGCAAACATTTACGGCCACCACATTCGCCAGATCTAACAACAATATGTGAGGCCCCACCCCCCCTCCCCGGCCCTATGGAGACATTTGAAGAGCAAGGTCTGTGAAACAAATCCACACACAATACAATATCTGGAAGTCAAAGGTATTGATGTTGCAGGGGGTCACTTTCAGCATCTTCTTTAAATGTATTTTTCACTGTAAATAATAGGTAAGTCTGTTTCATTTCAGTAATTTCACTGTATTTTTTTATACTTACGTGGACTACTTCATCTGTGCCACCCTGTCTCAGATTTTGAAAATGAAAATGTAGAAAAAGTTGAATTAATTCTCCTATTTTCATTCACTATTGTCTTATGGCACCATGTTCTAGGATAACTCATCACTGAGGAAAACAGTGTTTGTAGCAAAGATGTGTGTAATAGAGATAATGTTTTATGTGCACTCTAGAATCTCTTGCAGACAGCTCTTTACCAAAAACAGCCGCACAGCACATTTACTCCCCTATCAAATTTGTTGTTGACAACTGATCAGAGTTTAAAAATAACAATAATAATAATCATAAAGATGGCTTAGTGTGGCACAGAAAGGAAGAGGTACTCAGTCACAAAAATCTTTGACCACCTGCTGAGTGATGTAAAGAATTTAATGGATAGTAAAATTAACTTCAAACATAAATAGAAATATTATCTGATTGACAACTGCTTCTACTCCATAGAAGGATTTCTAAAAGTATTGTAGTATGATTTTGTGTATGTACATGCATGTGTGTGTGCATGTGCATTTTTGTTTGTTGGGAGTAGGATTGAACATAGTTAAGTATAACCCAGTATATACAGGAACAACAGTGTAAGGAAAAGATAAATTGCTACTTACTGTAAAAATGACACATTACATTGCAGACAGGCAAGTTAAAAGACAGTTGCACATTAGTTTTCAGCCACAGCCTTTATCAGAAGGCTGATTTGTGGCTGAAAGAAAATGTGTAAGTGTGTTTTAATTGTGCAACTTAATGAGTCATCATTACAGTATTAGCAATCTATATTTTCCTAACATCACTATTATCCCAACCTGGAGCTTCCATTGTTCAGTATATGCAGGATGTTTGAAAATAATGGATATATGGGTTTTAAGGCTTTGCAGTTTTTTTTACATTCAACTTAAAATCATAAATAATACATCAAATGAAAGAGCAACTCAAACAGCTTTGTTTGTATACCTGTGCACAAAGGGAAGAGTATGAAATGACCAAGAATGATTGAAGAACGCGTTGAACGAATGAGAGTCTTTCATGAGTATCCCCAAGAAATCAGTTTGGAAGGCTATTCATGAATTAGCAATTCCAGCGA